>NC_089992.1:1672500-2402500 GCF_036417845.1 Apteryx mantelli
GAGCTGCCCGGCGCCGCGCACGGATGCTCCGGGGAGCTGGAGCACCTTGGCGCCTCTGCCAGCATTGCCGTGGCAACCGAGTGGCAGCCGGGACCGTGCAGGAAACCCGCAGGAACGGCCCCAAAGCCGCCTTCGAGGCACAGGCAGTGGGAAGGGAGGCGGGAAGGGCAGCGGTGCTTGGCCCGGGAAATCACAGTTATTTTCTCGGGTGCTGCCTGGCTCCTGGCCCCGCTGTCCTGCAGGTATTAACGCCCTGAAGATGCTCAGCTCCGTGCCCAGATAACGAACGTTGCCGCCACTAACGAGTCCCCGCTCTACCGTACCACGGCGAGCAAAAATGCAGAGCGAGGCCCAGAACGGAGCGAGTGCAGGCAAGGATAGTGCTTTGTCTCCCGTTTCTTCGAAATATGAGCACAGAACTGTTTCGTGGTGATGCTTGACACGGGAGCCCGAACTGCTGAATTGCATTTTACTGAAACACCAGGGAAAAAAAAGAAGAAAATAGTTCAACAGGAAACGCCACCACGTTCTCCTGGTGCCCATCACCGTGGCATTGGGCCACCCCGCCAGGTTACCTCTCCATGCCTCTGCAGGGACGTCACTGAAGGGCCTCATTCCCAACAGAGGTGAGGGGCGCAGGGGAAGCGAGGGCCGCCGGCCCCACGCCAGCCTCCGCCAGCTGCTGCTGTGCAATAACTTGGGGCGATGAGTCAGTTCAAAGACGGATTTTGTTCCTCCCTGATGCCCGAGCGCGCGGGACCCGGGGCTGCTGCTCCGCTGGCACCTGCGCGGCGCTCGAGAGCCCCCACGGCTGCAGGGTGCAAGTGCGCCCGTGTGCACACGTGCAGGTGCACACACACATGCAGGTGCTGAACCATTGCCGCGTGCAGGAGGAAGGCGGAACATCCCAGCCCGCTCGCCAGCTCGGCCCCTGCCTGCCGCCCGGCTCACCTGCTTCCAGCGGCTTCCCTTTGCTTCGCCGCCAGGCAGCATTGTCCAAAATGCACATTATAATTCACAATAAAGACATTGGAACAGTGACATTTACTGCAGACCTTGCGCTCATTAAAACAGTCTCGTTGCCTCATTAATTCCATTTTTCGGAAATTATGTTCATTTTTATGCACTGTATTAGCTCCTCATATGTATCGCATGCTGTTATTCCACATTTAAGGAATATGTCTCAAAGAGGGTTTCCAAATCAGCAATCCCAGCACCCTAGAAGCAAAATAATTACTTTTTCCATTGCTAGTTCCTGTTAACCCACTCAAGATAAATAAAATTAACGCAGCTACATTTGTCATGTGAATTTAATTATTCCAAACAGCGTTAGCCTTGGCTATAATTGCGCAGTAAATGTGCTCCATGATATCAAGACTCACGGAGCGGAATTTAGTAGCGGGTGGTTTTGCATTTTCTGCAGCTCCGGGGAAGCACAGTGCCTAAACCATGGGGGAATGGCTTAGGCTTAGGCTGCACCCGCCGGGGTGCAGCAACGCCACCGGGACCGGCAGCATCCCGCAGGCCACGTGCCGAGCACCGGCCCCACCACCTCCCTGGGCAGGCTGCCGCATGGTTTGCACCACCAGACCCGCAGCCAGCGTGCCGTTTCTCCTGCTTCTTTACAGGAGAGCACATTTTGGGGTGGGCTTTCCTTGGGTCTCCCTTCCCTCCCTTCCTCCTTTTGCAAAAGCCGTAGGGTTTTTCTGGTGCTTTCCTCGCCTTCTCTGAATTGCAACGCGGCACTGGCTTGTCTCCTGGCAGCGGGGCTCCCGGAGAGCTGCAACGAGCAGGTGCCGGTGCCGATGCTGGGAAGAGCTCGCTCCAGCCTTCCGCTGCTGGCTGCAGGGCGGCTGGGCTCCGCTCGGCAGCGCGCGGTCCGGCCGAGGTCCCCGCTCGCCGGCGCTGGTGCACCCCGCCTGGCTCGGCGCACGCCACGTGCCTCTGCTGCAGAGCTCCCAGAAACTGCTCCGGCCAAAGCGGCCAGCGCAAAACCAGCAGGAAGACAGAGCTTCCAGACTGCAGCCGTCTCCCGCGCTCCCGTATTTATCTTCCACGGCAGGATCTTCAGGGACCACCGTCCCTCACTGCCCGGCTGAGCCCTCATTTACCGGGTGTTGCCGGCGCCCTGCACGGCCACGAGCCATGTTCAGCCGCTGGTACCCGGAGGAACAGCTCTCGCTGCCCTCATCCCCGCCTCAGATCCTCTCGGTCCTTTTTACTCTTTGCGGCACGAGACTCCTCTCTCCCGCAGGAGAGCAAGCCGGCATGTCACCCCCCTGACTCTCCACCTCGTCTCGACTCCGACAGAACCACTAAGCACGTTCAGTCCCTTGCTTGTGCCTCGCAGCTACCCTCCTTCTTTAGGATTAATCATTTAATCCCCTAGCTGGGTTATGCAGCTCTCCAAAGCATACTGGGCTGGAGACGGCATGAAAAATGCTATGCAAACCAAACCCGCGAAGTGCCGCGTCCCCCAGAGCTCGGCCACCGGCCGGGAAGGGCACGCGGAGCGCCGCTGCCGGCCGGGATAGGGCCGCCGGCCCCAGCCCAGCCCTTGCCTGCGCGTTTAGCAGCGGCTGCCGCAGGGAGGTGGGCTGCGCCAGCCCCGCTTTAGCCTGCTCCTCGGGTACCCGCACCGCGCTGCTCGATATTAATGAAGGGATGGTTTATTGGATTCTGTTCCCAGGGTTTCCTCGGGGGCCGTGGGCCGCGGCCGGCTGGTTATAAACAGGCAGGCGTCATTCAGGAGGTCACGCGGCGACCCTTGGAAAGCGCCAGGAACCTAACAAGAAACAGTAAAATGCAAATTAAATCCGAAGGAGGCTGGGCGAGGCTCGCGGCACTGCTCCTCCGGAGGAAGAGCGGCATTTTAGTGACCGGCTTAACATCACTGGCTGCTCCGGCAGCTGTCTGCTCCGGTGGATGCCCCCCCCCAGCTCGCGGTGGGAAAGGGCAGGCGACCGGCAGCACCGGCCCAGGCAGAGGCACCCCGAGAGCTGGCCCGGGGGCCGTCAGGGCGTTGGAGGAAGCGAACATGGACTTTAATAAAAGCCGACTCCTTTGCCCTAAATAAAAAACATTCCCTGCCTCGAAGAAAGAACGCTTTTTTTTTTTTTTTTTTATTTCAAAGTACCCTGTTCAGCAGCAGAGCATACAAATACTCATAGCTACGCAAATAGCAACTCTTTATTTGCTTTGTTTGCTCTGCTAATATTGACTTTCCAGCCTAACACTGCTGCTATTGAGTTTGGCTATTCACAATGGTGTTTGACTAGCATTAGAACAGCGCAGCGATAACAGCATGTGCAACAGAAAAAGCAATCCATCACCCCTCCGTGGGATAGGGCCATTACGCCGGGGGGGGCGGCGGGGGGGGGAAGCCTGCTTATTCAGTCAAGTACAACTGTTGAATATAATGCTGGCAGCGACTCTCCCGGCTAGCGCAAACAACCCAAGGTTACAGCGTTATTGTGCGCTCGCACAAAGCAAACAGGGCGGAAGGGCCGCGCTGCCGCCCACCGCCTTGGGTGGGACGCGGGAGCCGGCGCCCTCCCGCGCCGCCCGCCCGCCCGCGGGAAAAGCAGCCGAGGCTCTTCTCTGCCGGCGCTCCGCTTCTTGCAGGCGTGTTCTGCTTCTGCTCCAGATTGCGGAGCCAGACTGATCGCCTTGTTTGCCTCCCACGGGCGTCCACTAGTTTATACAAAATAGAGGTGTCTGTGTGCGTGCGTGCGCACCTCAGACCCACGCAACGGCAGGGAGCAGCCGCTGTCTCGCACCCCGCCAAGCCCCGCGAAGCTCGGCGACCTGCAACCGAGCCGGCATCCGGCCGAGCCGAGTCGAGCCGAGCCGGGTGAGCAGCAGCATGCGCCGCCCTCCCGAGACCCACTGCTTTCCTCTGGGCGCATTGGGTTTGTTGCAAACCTTGTGATTTTTAAGGCAAACTCCTTTCGGGGCATTGGACAAGACCTCTGTTTTCTCCCCTTGCATATCCCTCTTTGCCTTGTCCATCACCTCCGTACGTCCGAGGCGAGCAGCGGCGGCTCCCGGCTCTCCCTCGGGTGCTGCATCCAGCTGGAAAGGCAAGAAGGAGGTGACAGATGATCCTACGCTGGAGGGAGGGAGCCGCCGTGCCCACTGCCTCCGTGGCCTCCTGCGGGGGGGAAACGAATGGAGAATTATTGCATTATAAATCCAGTCCCTGGTTTGGGTTTTTAAAGGTATTTGTGATAATAGGAAGCACATCCCATCTGGGAGAGCAACCAGAGAGCTGGCGTCTCACCCAGGGATGCTCTGGGGCTGCATCCCGCCAGGAAGGTGTCCTGCGCCGGGCTCAGCGCAGCCCGGAGCCCGGGAAGGCAGCTGGCAGCCTGCGCCGCCCTGGGCGGGCGACTGCGTGGCCGCCCTGCGAAGCTCACTGCGGCGAAGCCCTCCTCCTCCTCCTCCTCCTCCTCCTCCTCCTCCGAGCAAAACCCGCGTGCTTCTGCCTGAACAAAAGGCAAAAAGAGCAAGCACTCGAGAGCTGACCACATGAATAAACACAAAAAAGGGCAAACATGCTTCATACCGCAAATAACTCCAAAATAACGAAACAAAGAGGCAATTATCATTAGTCAGCTGCTGTCCCGGGCTTGGGAAGCGAGGCTGGAATTAGCTGTTTGCTTTGGCTGAACCACGAGCCCCGCCAGGCACCCGAGCACCTGCGCTTGCAGATTCCCGCACAGTCCCGGCACGCCGCTCCGCCCCATGCCGCTGCCTTTCCTTGCCTCCCTGCCGGGGTCGTGCCGGGAGGAAGGTGCTGGGCGAGGGCGAGCCCAGCCCTGGGAAGGACAGGGCTGCCGGGAATACTTTTGCGGGTGGTCCCGTGGGGTCCCTCCGCCGCAGGAGCCTCGCACGGCATCTCCAACGTGCTCTCGCGCACGTATTTACTGGAGCTGGGCGAACTGGGCCACGGGAAGCGAGAGGCTCGAGCTGAGCCGCGCCGGGGAGGGGAGGATGCTCTCGCCCCCGGGAGCCTCCGGCTGCTGCACGAAGACCGGGGTGTCTGCACGCTCCTTCGCTCTTATTTTGCATTTTGCACTTCACCCTCCTGGGCAGCCGGACGCGCTAAGTCCGTGTTCACAAAACTTCCCGGCCGACTTGCATAGCGCCCCCGGGTCCCACCGCTCCGAGGAGCTCGGCAGACGGGGCCAAGCCGCTTGCCCGAGCGGCGGCTCCGGCCCCAGGCTGGCCCCCGCGGTGCACTGCAGCGTGCGGATGCGCCGACACGTCGCCATGGTGCCTCTTCCCGCTGCATCCCAGGCGGCGAGCGGAGCCGGCCTCGCTGCGGGACATCGGGGCTCTCCCGGAGGCGACGGCGCAGCCGAGGTGCCTTTCCCACGAGCTCTGCAGAGCAAGGCAGACAAACCACGGATAAACCCACCGGCAAGCAAAAAATTAGCAGGAGCGGGAGCGTGGGAGGCAGCCGGTCTCCGTGGGACCACCTGTGCCACCAGCTGCGCCTGCGGAAGGTCAGGCAGCCGCAGACCGGCCGCGACGCTGAGCTGGACCGCGCCGGCTCCGGGACGGCAGTTTCGATGTTATTATATGATATTATTCTTAAAAACAGTATGCAGGCTGAAACTCTCTGCTCCTTATTAGCCGGCTCTGGGTGCGCCTGGGGTTCGGGTCTGCTCGCTGACGAATCGCAGCCTGTCATTAACGCCGTTATTATTATACACGCATTTCCGTAGAGCCCGTCACACAGGCTCTCAATTATGCTCTGTGCTTAGGTAGCACCTTTCATTTCAGGTCTCGTGCTGCTCTACAAACATTAAATCAATGTTGGAATTTCTGCCAAAGGCCAAAAAAAAAAAAAAAAAGAAGAAAAGAAGGAAATCCCAGCGCTGATGCCTCCGGTCCCTGCCTGCCTCCTTCCTGCCACAAAGACAGCAATTGGATGCGTGAAAAGGCACCAAGCGTTTTAATTTGGGGGTTCTCTGGTGCTTTTAATGAACCGCGGGATTGCAGGCTCCGGCTAAACACAGGCTGCTCCTGCACGGAGCCGGCCAGGAGCATCACTGCCGTCGTCGCGGGGAGGCCGAGACCCCGCGAGAGCAAAACCCAGCCGGAGCCTCTGACCTGGCCCTGGGCTCAGCGCAGGGGACGAAGCGGAGGACGGGGGACCGGGACAGCTGCAGGCTCTTCCCAGGGACCAGGGCGGCCGGCCGGAGCGAGGGATGTCGGGGCTGGAGCAGGACCCAGCTCTGCCGGGCGGCCGTGTCGGGCTTGGCCGGTTCACGGGCTTTTGCATCATCTCTGAAGCCAGGAGACTCGGTTACTCAAGCATCTTTTCCCAAAAAACTGCCAGGGATTCCTCGAGCGCCGGATGTGCCAACTCCCCGTGTATTTTGCATCATCTCACGTAATGAATAAAACAATTAAACCGACTCTCTCCCCCTCCCAGCCCGGAGCGTTTGCTCTTTGGGCCATCACAGGGGACGCTTCCAGCACCTGCTGCAGGTTTTCAATCTTGCTAAAGATGAGGATAATGTGTCCTTCCATGGGGAGCTCGGATTAATTCCCAGCGACTCTTTGCAACTCCAAGATCGGGATATCGACACCACTGGGGCAGGACGTTGCCCTCTGCTGCGTTCACCGCTTTGGAGGTGTCGCCCAGTGGTGCACGGCCTCCGAGAGCTTGCGGAGGGGTCGTTTCCTAAATAACTGCAGAGCCCGGGAACCGAGGGCGATGGCACCGTGCAGACCCCACCACCCCCGGGACAGGACACCAGCCCCAAAGCCGGGGTGAGAGCGTGCCCCAACGCGGACGCGCACCCCGGCAAACCGGGCAAGGGGCTCGGCGTGCAGAGCCGCACGCGGCGCCCGTCTCCTCCAGCGCCGGGTCCCGCCGCGGGCGGGGGGACGGCAGCGGAGACACCGTGTCCCTGGTTATTATTCAGGTCAAAGCACCGTGCCGCGTTCAGACAATTACATTTCATAATTAGTTGCAATTAGCCCGCTGTGGTTTGGAAGCCTCAGCAAGGGTTTTCTCTGCGAGAGGTTGCTGGCGCCGCTCCACCAGGAGCTGAGACCCGGACCCACGGCACGACCGCGGGAGGCTGGCGGAGGAGCCGGGGACGGCGTCACGCCCTGGCCACGGTCCCCTCCAAAGCCTGCAGCGGGCAGCAGCAAAGCAGGCCACGGAGTTTTGCAAGAAAGCAGCTTTCCAGCTCTCTGCCCCAGCAGGAAAGATGCTCCAAGTGCTGCCAGCTGAAAGATCGCTTATTCTTGCACGTGAGCCGATCCTGGCCTCAAACGAGGTGGTGCACATTTCCCTGGTACCATCAGCTCGCAAGTTTACTGCAAATTACGGGAGGCAATCAGCAGGCAAGCACACTCCGAGGAAAATGGTTTTACGCTTATCTCCTTAATCCGCAGAAACCCTGGTGAGATGCTCTGTGACGATAACCAGCTCCTCCTGCGCTGGCGGGCGGTTACCCAGCACCGACGGGAGCGTTTCGCCGCTCCGTGCGTGCGAGCGGCCCCAGCTGCCCGCGAGTCCCACCTCCCGCCTCTGCCCAAATCCCCCTGATACACTGCACAGCATTTTTAAATACATCTCTCCCCCCTCCATCCCCTGGGCTAAAACCCTGTGCAGCCTCCGGGATGCAGAACAGCTTTCCCGCTGGTGGCACTCATCGCAACCTTGCCCCGCTCCCGCCCTTCCGGGAGCATTATCGCTTCCCTAATGCCACCTCCCCTTTGGCCTCTCTCCCCTGCTCTCTCCACACCAAACGAGACAGTTACCTTAAGTCCTGCTCCCATCCTTTATCCCCCGCGGGATCACGACCTTCCCTCTGGTCTTTTCTCTGCGCATTGCCCATGGAAAGCTCCATGAAGTCTCAGCACGGCGAACCTCTGCAATGGGGTTGCATGGGCTCGTCCATCGCCAGGGTTGCACGTGCTCCTCCACCTCTGGGGTTGCACGTGCTCCTCCACCCCTAGGTGCTGCCTCTCCATTTCACACCTAACCGTAGGCTCGCTGGCCACGGGACCGCTGCCCTTGCCTTGCACCCGTGCAGCACCCAGCACCAGGGGCGCCTGGTCCGTCACGGAAGCTCCCGGAGCGGAGCAGCAGACCTTGGCTGGAGGACGGGTGCAGACAGCAGCGACTCCAGCTGGACCACAACGCACGCGCTGGGGTCAAGGACGTTGCAACCTCTCCGTTAGCGCTGCCTGCTGCAGCGGATGCAGTCCGGGGCGTGCAAAGCCGGCGGCTGCAGACCACGAGCGGCCCTTCCCCGTCACAGTCGCAGCTGCAGACGTCCCAGGAAAGAGGGAGAGAAAGGGAATCGCAGTCCCTGGGCCGGCCACCTCACGCGGCTCCACGCTCGCAAAGCTAATTCCCCCCGGCAGGGGAATTAAGGGCTCCGACACCAGCAGCCGCCGTTACAGGAGCTGGTGTGGATTTTCAGAGCAGACATAAATGAGGTTTCAACTTTTTTAAATGACAGAAGAGAAATGAAACTTTTCCGCCAAATAAAATCTCCAGAAAAATCCAAAATGCTTAATGTTGACTTGTTAGCCCATGGGCATTTTGTGGTGTACCCGCCAGGATTCATGGTGGGGACGAGCTCTGGAGCAGCAAAAACTCTCCCGGACTGAAAAAACGTTCCGGCTGGTGGGAGCCGTCACCCACGTAACTGCCCAGGGCTGTACGCCCCCCCCCCCCCCAAATTATGCACTTTTGAAGATTTTTATTTCTATATAATTTAAAGCAAAAAAAAAAAAAAAAGGAGACATATTAATGAAATATTCAGAGGTCGTTTTCAGTCACCTCCGGCCATCTCTGAGACACAGCATCAAAGCCTAAAGACCAGACAAGCACGTTTCACGCCCCAGCTTTTACACCACGGTCCCTGCAGGCTGCTCCCGCTCACAGAGCCAGGCGAGGCGCGAAGGGGTCGTTGCTCCGAAATCAGGGGTTTGTTACCCCCCCACGGCCCCTTCCAAGCGCAGAACAGGTCAGACCCGTGGCGTAGCTCTCTCTTAAGGCCCCGAAAGCAATGAAGAGCCCGCGGACCAGTCCAGGCAGGCGTGTCGGGAGGACACGGGCCGTAGATTCGGCGCTGGAGCTGGGGACGAAGCTCGTGCTGGCAGACGGACGTGTGGCTCAGGGGTGTCCCGACACCCGGCGGCAGCGCGGGATGCTCGCGTCGGCTCACCCCGGCGGCTGCCCACGGGCAAAATCGCCGTCCTGCCTGCACGGTGCCATCAAACGGGCAGTGAGCCAGTGGAGGACGAGCAGGGTCCCCAGCAGCCCCCTGCCCCGCACCGAGCTCGCCGGCCGGCACGCGTCGGGGCAGCAAGGCAGGATGAAAGTTCAGCCCAGCTTTCTCAATTAAGGAATTTTGCAATCGACCTCAATGGGGCCGGGATTTCACTGCAGAGTCAGCAGGATGGAACCTGGCAGTCGCCTCCGGAGCTACGGCTGCAAGACCGGTAGCTAATTAATACCGGCGCGGTTGTGCAACCCCCTGGAAGAGCACGTTGGTGCAACGCTGGTGCACCTTCGCCTGGTGAAACCAACCTCGACGCGGCGTCAAAGCAAAACTATTCCCATTGCATACAGCAGGCTGCGGGGAGGGGGGAGCAATCGCAGGAGTGCATGAGCGCGGGAGCTGCCGGAGCGTCATTCCAGCCGTGCCTGCAGCAGGCCTGGGCAAGGCAGCCGCTGCCGAGCGAGCTGAGTCACGCTCGTCTCTTGGTGCAAGCTGCGTCCCAGCCAAATCAAAGCTTCGGGAACAAATCAATGAGTGGCTCCCTTCCCAAGGTCTGCCCTCCGCCAGCGCTGCCACAACAAGGAAACCTGCTCTGTTCCCACAGGTGCCGAGCCCGGCAGCCTCTGGACTTCCTCGTGCAGGATTTTCTCATGCTCGGTGAGTGCTAAGCAGCTCCTCACCTGCAGCAGCCGGGTTAATTGCTCCGTAATAACAGCAGAACGCCCGTAATGTTCTCCAGGAAATACCGTCTAGCCAGGACGAAAGGGGACGCAGTGCTGTGATTCATCCCAGCGTCTAGGGAAATAGCGCAGTGATAAACCCAATGGAGAAAAACAAGTCCAATTAAGCTGATTTTCAATCTGCAAATTAGATAAGCCAAGACGATCAAGTCCGGATACAAAGCGCAGCAAAGTCCCTGCTGGCATGTGGGGGACGCAGGAAGGGGGGTCCCGCTTCCCTGCGGGGGGGTATTTCCACAGGAGCAGCAGAAGCAGAGTCCGTGAAGACCCCGGGATCAGGGACGTCGGGCACTTGTCCGTGTGGCGGCCCGCGGTCCCCGCCAGGCGCCGCATCCCCTCGTCCCATTCCCGCCTTGGCACCAGCAGGGATGCCCAGCACAGCCCGGGCGCTGCTGTCCCGCTCCTCCGGCACCCGCCAGCCACCGCCGCGCAGGGTCCCAGGGACCCGCAGGGTGGGTTTTGCTGCAGCCAGAGCGATTCCCATCTCCGGAGCCATGTGGCTCGGGCCGGGTTTCAAGACGGCGAGCTGCGCTGTTAGGTGCAAACGCTTCCACCTGACATTAAGCAAAAAGGAGTGAGGTCATTCCGGGTCCCTAAGCCCCAAATCGTGCGGGCGGCTCGCTGAGCGCTGCCTACGTTAACCGGCGGCGAAGGGCTGCCCCGGCGGTGCTCGCCGCCACGGTGCCACTGCCATCTGCTGCCGTGCACCGCGATAGCAGCGCCCTGCCGCCGCCACCGCCACGGCCCCGGGGCGCCGGGAGAGCCGGGAGCCCCTTAGAGCCGTACTGACCTTCAGCGCCTGCGTGCGCGCTCGCACCGCACAGGGCTGGGCATGCACATGCGCGTGCATCCGCCGGGAGAGAGCGTGCGCCGAGGTGTTCAGCAGCCTCGCTGCTCCCCGAGGCTGGCTGCGCTCCGGAGCGGCCAGCGCCGTCTATCCCGGCGTATCGGCGGAGGTTGAGCGGTTTGTCTGGGAAATGTGGCTGCAGGAGCGTGTGGCTTGGACACTGGCTCTGCAGTGGGCTGCTCCAGCAGCAATCGCACCCTTCTGCAAACGACCCACCTGAAAGCCCTGCTGCCACCCGGCACGCAGACCCCAAAGCCTCCCCGAGCCGGCATTGCTGCTCCTTCCCGAAGGCTGAGCGTGGCTTGCACCCGCGCGACTTCTCCAGCCGAGGACGGGGCCGGGGTTGGGGATGCAAACGCACCGCGGCCGTTTCAGCCCCGCGTCTGGCACGGGCGAGGACCTGCGGCTTGAGGTGCAAGAGCAGCATTTCGGCACGCGGCTTTTGCACCCTCGCGCCTCTGCCAGGAGGCAGCGCGTGGGCTAATCCTGCCACGAGGCTGGGCACGAGCCCTTGGCGTGGCAAGGAGCAGAGCCTGGGCAGGAAGAGGAGGAGGAGGAGGAGAGCCTTGCTCAACCTGAGGAGGACGGCTGTGGGGCCGCGGCGGTGGCAGGAAGGGCTGCGCGTGCCGGTTGCCGCCGATTTACCACCCGTGGTGGGAGGCGTCGGTGATTGCAGCACCATCGGCATTGCAATTTCCCCTAAGCGCCGGGCAGCAGCCTCCTTTCCGCGTCGCTCGTTTTCCCTTGCAAAACGCCTTGCTCCACCAGCGTTATCCAATATTTAGCAGCGCACTGCAACGAGCAGCGTGCTAGCGAGGAGGCTCCACGCTGCCCGCGCTGTCAGGCTCCGCTTTCCAGGCGAGAAGGCTGCTAGCTGCGTAAGATACTGTTCTCCGCATCCGCTAGGTATTTTCTGCTCTCTATCAGAGCCCAATCAGACTCCTTTTCCTGTGAAAACGCATCTTTGAGGCACCTGAGCGAGAGCGCCTTGCCTGCACGGAGCAGCTTTCCAAACCATCGGCGCTTATCCCCGAGAGACGCTGGGTTGCCACGAAGGAAACCAGTGCGGATCGTCGTCTGTCCCGCTTATCCTCCCTCCGCAACACGACGCACTGAAGACGAGCGGCACCGGCGCAACCCGTCTCGCGTCTCCGCGCAAGGGCGGCGGGAGGCTCGGCGGCGCCTCGGGGGGCGGCTGCAGCCCCGGCCCGGCTCCCGCCACCGCTCTGTCTCTGACTCCTGTTTGAGATGCGGATTAAAAGCATCTCGAGGCAGCGCTCAGCCCGGCCCTCCCGCCGCTTTCCCCAGCCTGGCAGCAGCTCCGGGAAAACGCTTGGCCTCTATCCTTGCTTTTGGTTTTAAGCTGGAATTCGGATTAGCCTGGAGTCCTGGGAGCACTCTTTCTTTCCTTTCCTTTTCTTTTCTTTTCTTTTTTTTTTTTGCTGTCGCATCAGGTGTTTTCCGCTCCCTCGCTGATAACCTCAGCGTGTTTGTTCCCAGATCACCTGCATAAACACCACCCCGGAGCAAGGGGCAAGGTTCAAGAGTTGAAATCTGCACCGCGGTGTGCGTGTGTGTGTGCGCGAGCGCCTCCGGCAGCCAAGCCCGCGTTCTGTCCCCTCTAATTATACCTCCCTATATTAACAGATAATAGCTGTACATTTAAGCAAATTATCTCAAATAAAAAGGGGACAATAATTACACTGTTTGTTTTTGCTCCTTTCATTGCTGGAATTATTTCTTTGTTTGCCTAGAGTTAAATATTAGCGAGAACCTTTACGCACTAATGTCTGCTCAGTTGCCTTTTACTGTTTTAAACCAGCAAGAGTCAGTAAAAGTTTGGGCAAATATTAGATTTGGCAGAGTTTGCTGTTTGTATCAGGAAACCGATTGGCGTTATTGATTGACAGATGTGACCAAATGTTTAGAAAGTCTGTCCTCTATTGGATTCTGCTAGGTGTTTCAGCAAACAGCCCTAATACAAGGCAAACAGAGTTATTGGAAGAAGTACCGGCTTGTGTTAGCACAGTAAACTGAGGGCTGTGCAAACAGCTTAAAAGAATCTGGCCACCTTCACATAACCTTTGATGTAGGTATTGATCCTTCTGAAGGTGGCAAAAAGTTTGAACAGGGAGCAGATTGAGTGGGATCAGATATATATAAACACCGTAAGAATGTAAATGTTATCTTTAAGCTACACTGTCGGTTTAGTAATGGATGTCTGTTTGGAATTTATCTTCTCCCAAATCTCTAAATCCATGCAGCAATAAAAATTAGTAATAACTTTTAGATAGACTGCCTCCTAAGTCTCTCTCTCCTCCCCTGATAAGTACAGTATCAGGCATCTTTAATTCTTCTAAGCCGCAGATGGAGACTCGCGGCACGCAGAAAGCCGCGGCGGAGCAGAGCGGAGGGGAGGGTGCCGGCGGCTGCGGACCCGCCTGCTGCCGGGAGAATTGCATCTCGGAAAGCGCCCGCGGGAGGACTTGTCCCCTGGCAAAGGGCAGGGTGACACCTCCGCACCAGCAGCCCGGCCCCGAATCGCGGCCGTTTCCGCTGCCCCGGCGCAGCTTGCACCCGCGGGCGCTTGCAGATCCCCGCGTGACATGCGTGTGCCGGGCGGCCGCCGCGAGGCTCCCACTCAGTCCGCATGTGCGATTACCCCGGTGCGGTGCGCGGAGCAGTTCTGCATGCACAAGTGACCGTTCATGCATCGAAATACCATCTGCGGCGACAATTACCACAAGCACACATGTAATCAAGGTAATTACACACACAAATTAGGCGTGTGATTGCATGGGCATTTCTGCGATTTTTTTATTTTTTTTTTAGGTTAGGCCTCTAAAAACTAAAATAGATTCCAAGTTATGTTTTAAATTATCTGCCCATCTGGCTATAGCCGCAAATAACGACTGTTTATAGTGAAAGATATTAAACAGACACTGCTGATAGATGGGTTAATCATTGCAAGGGAAGAGAAGGGACTGTTTTATGCCGGTGTATTGACCCACGATGCATAGTAACTAATGATGTGTTTGAACACAAACAGGTAACAACCAGCTTTTTGCTCCAGAAGTACCTCCTAATAAAAATTGCAGTGTACACATTATGAGAACGCACCTGATGAATCATCGCTGCAGCGCAGCGCGGTGATGGACTTAAATAAAGCCCTGATTAATTATTAAACCTGAGCAGCGCACATTTCCAATTGCACCGAGCTCGTGAAGAGCCGGCGGGGGCAGCGGTGCCCCCGGCATCCCCGGCCACGTCCCGGCGACTCCGGGGAAAAGCGAGTTAGGCTCAAGCGTGGCAAATGCAGTGTACGAGAGAGACTTATGGCGCTGCTTTGGGAGGGGGGAGCCCTCCTTGTCGCCGAGAGCCTCCTCGCGCGACAGGCCTTGATCGGCGGGACGAGCCGTTTCTGCCCCCTCTCCCTTCTCGCGCCCAAATCCCGTTTATTCGCTTCGGCAGCGCCGTTCTTCGCTGGTCAAGCAGAAGAGCAAAGTATCCAATGCAATCAAAAAAGCCATTAGCACGGCCGTCCCTTTGGAAAACTTAGCATTGCTTTCTAACGCCAGGCCCTGCTTAGGCGACGCTCGGTAACGCAGTAGGTGGTTGCAGTCACAGCAGCTTGCGAAGCCAACTGCGACGCCTCCGTGCCCGCCTGCAGACCCGCTGCTCGGAGCGGATCCACCCCGGCGCATGAGCCAAACCCTTCTGGCCTCGTTTCTCCCACGGACCCATTTCCTGCGGATTTCAAACCAAAACTGACACAACTCTGGGCCAAACCATTCAAAACCAGTAAGGGCTTTGCAAGACGGGTACCGGGGAGGAGATGCTGCGGAGCGGCCGCGAGGACCGCGGCTCCGGCTGGGAAGGTTCCCGCAGCATCTCGCGCCAGCATGCCAAACCCCCGCGGCCTCGACGCCGCTGACGAGCGGCGTGCTGGAATTAATGCAGGTGTTAGCTCAGCTCCGCGAGCAGCAACCCTTCCCCGCCTCGGTCTCTCTGCCGGAGCGCCGCTCCACGCGCGCCACCTGCCCTATTCCCGGCACGTCCCCAGGGGCTTCGGCCTCCCTTTCCAGCCCACCCAGCTGTGCACCTCCTCCGGCCGGCGCTCCTTGCACCAGCGACGGTCCCGGGGAGGTGCCGCCTACGGCAGGGCACCGCTCCCGCCGAGAGGCGAGGGAGGAAGGAAGGGAGAAAAGCTGCGTTGCAAACGCAGCAGCAGCAGCAGCAGCGGGTAGCGGTGCAGGAGCTAAGGCTGCCCTAGCGTGTCTATTATAAATCCAATTTTCAGGGGTTTAGCAAATAACTGAGATATGCAGAAAAAGAATTTGTGCCGCGCTGGATGATGCTATAACGTTTCCTAACCTGGAGCAATTTTAACTTTCTCTCTGGCCATTTCTGGAGCAGCGATACCGCAACAAAAATAAACAGAGGGAAGGTTACTTAAATGCTCGCTTGGAGCATTAAAGCCTCCAGAAAGTTCAGGCCACTTCCAGCACTGCTGTAACCCGCAGACGCCACCTCGCTCGGCCTCCGCTGGGTCTGTCGCTCCCGGGGCAGAGCTCCCAGGTGCCGGAGCCGGTGCCCGATGCCGAGACGGATGCGCGTCCCCTTCACACCCAGCGTCCGCAAGCAGCTCCTGCAAGTCACAAAATAGACGAGATGTTCAGTGCCGAAGCCTCGTTTTCTTAATGCAGACTGGAATGAATAGAAAATGGCAGGAGCTGCAGGAACCTGTTTATCCTGCGAGAGATTAGAAAAGTAGCAAAATGGCAGAATATGAGTTCAATCCCCGCTATAGCCCACAATTGCTGCTTATAGCTGCCTTCCGAAAGGTGGCTTGTAATTATCCTGTTTCACCATATACCAACAACTTATTACCGGAATAATGAGCGAAAATAAATAGCAGGAGCATTCTGCTGTTTCCACATCGTGCTACGCCCAGTCGGCATCGTGCAGCGCCGCCAACCTGAATTTACAATACTTCAGTTATAATGGAACAATAATTTATTTGCATGTGCTTTACGTTCTCAAAATATCATACGTACATTAATTAACGTGTGCCTTGCCAGGCAAGTCTTTTAAATCCTTATTTTGCAGGGAGGCAGGTGAACGGCGAGCAGGAGGGAAGCAACCTCGCGACAGAGCGAAGCGGAGCAGCAGCGGGGCGGCAGACGCGGGGTGCCGCTCCTCGCACGCTGCCGTCCCGGCTCCGGGTCGAGCCGGACGTTTTAGGCTGTTGAACCGGCCTTTGAGCTCCTCGGAACTCCCCATCTGCTGCCCAGAAGTTTGTTTTTCTTAAAAGAAGGCCATAGCGTTTCTGGAAAAGACCCCCGGTCCGTGCTGGAGCAGGTCGGTGCTGGGGCAGTGGCAGGGCCGGCATCGCCTCTCTGCAGCCACCCGTGGCTGATCCCGGGTCGGCACCGTCCGCCGCTTCCCGGCGGTTGCTCCGGCACGACGGCAGAGCATGGATCCCCAGCCGAAGCAGCCAGGCGCCGGCAATCGAGTTCCCACCACCAATACCCAGACTTGCCGACTCTCTTGCTCCCACGGGGGAAATTCCCCTCCATCCCTGTGGCATCCCAATGAATCCCACCCCTTCGTGCCCGCGTGCCTCCTGCTGACTTTTGGGGAGCACCAAGCGTCTCCCCCAATTAACGCCTGGCAAACGCCGCCCCAAACCGCCGCCGGGGAAAGCTGCATTTGTGAACAGGATCCCTGAAAAGTCGGGAAAGCCCCAGTGAGCGCCGCCGGCCTTGGAGCAGCGCGTACGGAGCCCAGCTCCAAAGCCGATGGGAGTTCTTGGGGGAAAACCCCCCGGGATTAGTAGCGGCGCAGGGTCCGCGCACGGATGCCCCCTCCGGAGCCCGCGCTGGCTGAAACGCGAGACCCGCTTCGCCGTTTCCCAAGTAAGGTGCTAAACGGGGATCGCTTTCTTCCAGGGAAAGGCGTCGTTTGGCAGGCTGATTCCCGCAGAGCCATAAATAACGCCCCGGGGGACAAGGAGTTACGGCTTTACAGCGTGAGCTCCAAACTGCACATGCCAGCAACTTCTACGAGCCGAGCGCGCTGCGTTCCAGCAACGCTTGCAGCGCGAGCAGCACTTACCACCTTGGGGGGGGGGGGGGGAAGCAGCTAAATTTACCTTTCTGTCGTTATTTCCCTTCCAAACACTTTCATTTTTAGCACCACTGATTGATGCAGCATTGGCCCCCCACAGCTGCGAGGCGACACAAAATCCCTCCCTAAAAATACTCTGCTGCAAAAGCAGCCGCTCCATTTCCCCGGAGGGACCCACCGCCATCCCCGCACACGCAACCTGCCTTCTCCTGCCAGGAATATAACCCTCCTTATATTTTTCTCTTGGAAAAAAAAAAAAGAAAAACATCTGATTAGTTCCTGCTCACCCTAATCGCCACTGGGGATGCTTTAAAGCGGGTTTGGGACCCCCTTGACCTTGCACAGCCCTGCCAAATGCGGCAAACCTGGCACGGCCGCAGAATTAAGACGGCCTCAAAACTCCCCAACTTTGTGTAATTTATCGTGCACTCTCTGCTGGATTATAAAATCAGGAAATGGTGTGCGAGCGCAGGAAGCCGAGCAGCCGCGTTGTCCCAGCCGGTGTGCCGATCCCGGAGGACCCCGCGGCCGCTTCCCTGCGCCCCATCCCGCGGCTCGGCCGCCTCCGCCGGCGGCAGGACCGGGGCTGCGTGGGACGGGAGCGCCCCGACGCACGCGTCTTCCAGGGAAGACGTGTTTTTAATGCAAGCGGATCCTCAGCCGTGCTCTTGCCAAAACGCTGCGGGCTGGCGCTCCGGCAGCGGGGAAGGAGTCCTGAGCAGCTCCGAAAGGTCGAAACCTCTCCAGAGGGTGGAAACGCTCCATCCGCTTCCCGCTTCCCAGCGGCTCTTCCCACGGGAGGAAGCAGAGGGTGGCGCTGCATGAGATGCTCTGCAGAGCCGGCCCGGCCCAAGCCTAAGTAGTTACTCTGGATAAAACTGGGATCGAGAGCCTCAGGCTACGGGGTTTTGAATGACGATATTAATGGAAAATGTTTCCTGCCTCTCGCTGCCCACTCGCCGAGGCGCCTGCGAGAGCAGCAAGCCAAAGCAGAGCCTTTCCTTGCATTTGTGTTCCTCCGTAATGGGAGCATTTTTCTTTTCTTTTTTTTTTTTTTTTAAGGATTATATAATAATGCATATTTATGAGACGACCATGGATCAAGAACGCCGATATTTAAAAGATGCAATTATCTTTAAAAAGTTTGGTGTTCTTTTCCCGCTAATGGATACGATGTTTTAAAGCAAGCTAATTGGCTTGCCAGTCATTGGGTTCAGTTGCCTGCTCATTACAACTCCCATATTTCCTTATAAGCAAATTTAAAAGCAGTCTGTTACCCTAGGCTTTAAGGGTTTGGCCCCCAAGGAATTCATAGTTTCTTGCACCAGACAATAAAAAAATAATGTTGCCTAAACACTGGTGGCATCAATTCTTCATTAGAGGAAATACCCTTCCGTTCTGATTAGAAAACCCTGAATGTGAGATTAGAGGGCGAAAAGCAGAGAAAGTCTTTCCAAGCACTAGCTACCACCGAAGATAATTCACAACAAATTGCGTTCTGAAATTCAGGCTTGCTAATTAATATTGTGAATTCAACCAGAAACCGGCCTGTTCCTAAGAAAAACGTAACCGCGGCGGGGCGAGGGCCCCAGGGCGGCAGCGGAGGGCTCCTGCGGCGGGTGGGTCCCGCTGCACCGCCGGCCCCTCCTCGCCCCCTTCCCTCCGCCGGAGCCTCCTCCAAGCCTTGCTCCAGCCCATTGCTCCCAGCGCGACGGGGAAAAAAAAGCCCGAGGAGAGCCCTAAAAGTACAAGCCAAATCATTGTTTTGGCTGGTGCGTTGGGAAGCATAATTGGCTTTAGCTTTATCAGTGCAGATTTGATTATTTAAGAGATTTTTTTTTTTTTTTATGGAGTAATTATGTTCTGCCGAATTAGATTTCATTAAACAATGCAGCCCTGATGACAGAAACAAATACATTATTAATTTTATAATCCGGCAGCTATTTCATTCAATTTGCAGTGTCAATAAAGAGGTTCGCAGCAGGAACGCAAACGTGCGCGCGCAGGTTGCCAGCGGGATGCACTGCCAGGATGCGCCGCCGGGATGCGGGAGCCTCCGCAGGCGGATGCCCGGGGCGCCAGGGCACTGCCGCACTCTGACACCGGCGTCACGGGACACGTCTGGGGACCTCGGTCCGCTGCTCAAGGCACCACTGATCTCAGACTTATCCTTTCCGTCCTGAATCCCGGCGGCTGCCTTGGTTGCTACGAGCCTACGCGGCCTCGGCAGGAAACCCAACGATTTCATAAAGCTGCTTGAACGTTAATGAAAAAAAGCGGAGCGAGCTATTTCAGACTAATCCCCTCTGTAATAAAGCACATCGTGGATGTTTGTTTTAAGAATTGGAAGAGAAGCGCCCCAGCTGCCTTTCGACCCGACTTCTTTTGGTTTAAAATGACACGCTTTCCAAAAAAAAAAAAAAAAAAAAGCGAAGGCGGAGGTACCCCGAGCGCTGCAGGCTCCCCGGCCCCCTGCTCGGGGCTAACGGGAGCGTCGTGTCGGCCCGGAGCCTCGCGTAAAACATCGCAATGGGAAACGAGACCGAGCGCAAGAAGCGGGGCCCCCGCGGGCGGCTGGTTCGGACGGGGCCCCGGGCGCCTCGCTTGCCGCTCGCTGCTCCACCCGACGTTCACGCGCACAGAACGCGGCAGTGCCGCGGGACTCGGTCCCTCGCGCAGAAACGCCCGCGGCCTGGGAGCCAGGTGCAGGAGGGGGGGAGATGCGGCTGCCCGCATCCCTCATCCCGCATCCTGCATCCTGCGTCCCGCACGAGTCCGCTGCTCCTTTCCCCGGCAGGCCGCGATCCGCCGCTGGCGCCGCTCAGAGCGGCGAGGACAGACCGCGCTATCGTTCCGTTTGCAGAGGAAGAGGAGTCCGAACCGTTCCTAGCATTTGCTTTGGCAAATGATTTTCCCACCCCTCGAAGCTTTTAAATCGAGCCCGGACGTCTCTGCAAACGAGCCGCTCGAGCTCAGGCGGCCGCCGGGGGCCTGATGTGAGGAGCAGGCAGGTGAGATTTGCCTTCACGCTGCAGACCGAGCGGGAGGAGCGAGGGGGGCTCGTGCAACACCGCGCTCGTCACCTGGAAATCGTTATCCTCGGCTAGTCCCAGGCCGCCAAGGCAGCAGCATCAGAGCTGCCTGCGCATGGAACCAGCCCTCGCCGGCAGGACGCGCCAGGCTGCGCGTGCCCAGCGCCCCGGGGGCTCCCGGAGAGGCGGCGGCAGTGCCCCGGCATGGTGTTCGCACAGACAGACCGACACCAGGACAGACGGCGCGCGGGAGCAGCTCCGGCAGCCTTAAACCGGCAGCAAGAGGGATTCGTTTTACGTCGGGCTCAATGAAAAGTCATCAGGTTTAGCAAAAGCCCAACTCTGAGATTTAGCACATCTGAAACGCGAGCTGGTGGGGATATTCGATTCAGCCTGGAGAGGCTTGAGCATTAACAGATGCTGAGCGGTTTCCAGCGGTTCTCGTGCGCTTGCGGTCCGTGGCAGGCATGCACGTGTGCATGCACGTGCACACACATGCACCCGTGCACGCCCGCACCCGTGCACACACATGCACCCATGCACACACATGCACCCGTGCATGCCCACGCCCGTGCACACACATGCACCCATGCACACACGTGCACACCCACACCCGTGCACATGCATGCACACCCGCACCCACGTGCACACGCGTGCACGCAGTCCCTCTCCTGCAGCCCTGCGCCCTGTTGCCGTTTTCCACGCATTTGCAGACCCACCGTCACATTCCCGCGGCGGGAAGCCCACGGGCGCAGCGGCGTAAGGAGGAGGACGACTGACCCCCCCCGAAGCAGCAGCTCCTCCCGCGCGGGTGGTGAAAGCCAGGCGAGGCCCCGTCCGAGCGCGGAGCCACGCGGGGGTCTCCCGAATCCCGGTGCCCTGCCCACGGACACAGGCAGTCCCCGGGGAAACCGCTGTTAGGAGAAATCAAGGCACTTACTTAAATTACATATTAATTTGATTTTCCAGAAGGTTTCTAGGAAATGTTTTCAATCAAGAAGTAGATTCAGATTGTAATAAAATATTACATAAATATTTACATCAGTCCTGGCTTTACTTTAAAAGGAGGGATTTTTTTCCTCTTGCACACGCTGCCAAAGTAGTTAGCTGGAAAGCCTGTGAAAAAACAAGGTCTGAGAGTCACTTTTTCCCCTAGCAGATCCATCACTGTGTGATCAGAAGGTTTATTTTTCCCATGTCTCCCCCAAATTCCATCATTTCCCTTTCTGAGAGATTCCATGTGCATCCCAAATGCTCCGTCGCCCAGGTAAGGCGGAGGCACCAGCTATTTATACAAATTAGATACGGGGAGGAGGGGAGGGGAAATGTCTTCAAAGCTGCAGCACATTAAAAGGAATTTATTAGATGTGTTGTGTGGGCAGGATGCCAGCTAAATTTAATATGGATCTATATACAAAGAAACTGTCTAGTTACACAGAATGAATATTTAATCATGGATGGATGAAGCAATTTCGCAGAAGTAATTAAAAGCAGGCTTTGTTTATTGCTAAAAGTTATAGCTACCCTATTGACCCGGTGCTGAAGTTCTTTTGCCATATTGAACATGTTACCTGCTGATATTATGTTATTAGATGGGGATTAAGACTATTTTTTTTTCCTTTGCAGATAAGAGCTCTTAAGCTATCTTGTCTATTTGTGCATGGGGCGGGGGGGAGGAAAAAGAGTCTTGCAGTGGAAAAAACAAGCCTGCATGAATTAGAAGGGTTAGGAAAACACCCACACCTATAACGGGAAGGCAGAACACGATGAATCAATTAAACACTAAATAGATTATTTCGAAGTTGGTATGTACTTATTGCGCTTTGCATGAAAAACGACTCAAAACCATCCTCTGGCAGCGGCTCGCGGCACCGGCAGCAGCCCGCCGGGACCGGGGTGCAGCGCGGCGGAGGCGACCGCCCGGGAACTGCGTATTTGGGACTAAACCCAGGTCCGAGCAAGGCAGGTGCGTTCCGAACCCGGACTTTCATCTGAGAGAAGTTACGGAAAACCGCCCGTGCCAAAGCTACCGGCTGCAATCGCGGTGTCCCCCCGGCGCCGCGGGGAGCGCGGGGCGGCAGGCAGGGTTTCCCACGGCTCGCGAAAATAAGGGCGAAATTCAGCGCAAGCCTCCTCTTCCTCCCCGACCGGAGCACGGTGTCACCGAGTCCCCGCTAACAAAGTCACCCGAGCAAGCGCCTCGGTGTTGAACGAGCTGCTCAATAACGAAGCGCATTCGGCGAGGCTGGGGACCGGCCGGCTGCCCGGCACTGCACAGGACACAGCGCACGCTTCGGTGCGTCTTGCGCCCCTCGTCCTCGAAAGCCGCCCCCCAGCTTCAGCAAGGCTTTGGACACGTTTGCAAAGCCGACACGACCCCGAGCAAGGCCCCGGCCTCCTGCGGAAAGAAAGGACGTCACTTAACACGCTACTATCTGCACGTCAGAGACCAAGCCTTCTTGCAAAAATAACGGTGGTTTTCCAACAGCTATAAACAAAATAGCTACTAATACAAAACAGCTTCAGAACAAAACTGTTCCTCGGGATACTAACGTCGCTGAAGACCATAGGAAAAATTAGAAACTCAGGGTGCAAAAGACTGGAAAAACAAAAGAAATGGAAGTTATTACCAAAGCTGGGGAAACACAAGGAGTAAGGAAACACGCCTGGATGGAGAAGGCTTAACACTCGACCGGCTTTCCGAGCCCCCACGCCGGACAGCAGGACCTCCGGGGCTTCTCGCGGCCGGATGCACCTCTGCCTTGTCGCCGCGCGGCCGTTCCCACCCGACAGGCTGCCGAGCCATCAGCGGAGGCGACTCGCACTGTTTTACCCTTACTTTGCATGACACTAAATGATGGAGCAAATTGCTGGTCTGTGAAAAAAAACAGGTCTGGTGGACTTAAGTCACCAGCGTGCGGTGGGACCCGGCTGGCCAATGCCGCCACGTGAGAGCTCATGGAACAGAAGAAAAGCCGGGGTGATGACGTTTATAAGCGCTAAGATCCTAAAGGAAGAAAAAATGTAGTGCTACGGATGAAGGCTTTGAATCAAATTTTAATAAAAAGCTGGAATTCTGGCCAAGGGCTGCTCAGCTGGAATATTAAGAAAATTCACACCCTTTACTAGCTCCATTTTTGCTATGGGACACTTAAAGACACTTCCAATTACACAGATACATATATTATATATACACACACGCTCACACACGTGAAGGGAAACAGTTTTTCTCTGCATTCAACCAACCTACCTCCACGTGAACCGTGGCCCACGCCATACAGCCGTCCGGCTGACCCAGATGCTTTCCCAATAAATCCTTCTGGTGCATCAGACTCAGCGTTTAATAGCTCTGTCAAATAAAATTGCAGCATCACGCCTAAATGGCGATCGGTCACGGTTCGCTACGCTCCTAACTGTTTGCTGCCTACCTGCACCAAATCCACGGGAAGAAAAACCATTTCCAAGCGCCGAAGTGCTGTGCTCGGGTGGGATGCCGGCGGAGCGGATGATGGCGGAGAGGACACGGCGTTGCTGCGGGATAGCTTGCCTCCGGATCCGGACAGGACACGCGGGTCCCAGCCCTAAACGCAGCATTAACTTATGCTTAAAAGCACCGTGCCTGCACCCGACAGACGCCGAAGGCGCCCGGCTCTCACTTCTTTTTCCTGCCTTTACTATCACTTCGGCCGCGCTGCTGCAGCCTGCCGTGGCGCTCGATGGGGCCGGGCTGGAGCGCACCGCGCACCGTCGCCCACGGATGTGCAACGCCTCAACGTCACAGACCCGAACCCAGCCCCGGCGGCCGCGGTGCTGCCGGGTTAGCAGCATCAGCGGACAGGGCAGAGCTAACTCATGCCCCGGAGCATGAGGAGAAGCTGGCGATGGCCGGTTCTCCCCCAGGTCGACTGGGCTGCGCTGCAGAGAGGCTCCTTCCAGGGCGAGAGCTGCGCTGACCCCGCAGGTAGTTATCTTGTTCATCCCGTGCGTTAACATTAGCTAATCCGCGCAGACGAGAGGAAACGCAAATCACAGAATGTAATTAAGATCTGAATTCTGATTTGTGGGAGGAAGGGGGGAAAACACGGCCTCTCAAGGTCAAAAAACAAACCTAGACAAAAGTATGATCTCCAGTGTTGCACAGCTGATTGCATCATCTGCATATGAAATGAAATATAATTAATATTTGGCATGCACAGACCGTTGCTGAACTCCTCTCACCCCCGCCCTCTCTTCTTCATTAATCTCTTAGTAACATCCAGAAAGTTGCATGTGGTAATAAAATACCGAGAACCATCTCTAGTGATCTGAATTGGAGATAAATCTATCCTCTTGTCAGCAAGCCTAGAAGGCAGAAACTGTAACTTCCCCGGGAGTCAGCGACCTAGCTTGCAACAATTTGCTTAATTAGGAGAAAACAATATTTTTCACTAAATTGGGTGGCTAATGTATATCATTATAATCTGCCAAGGAAGTGGATTTGCCCTTATCCAACGTGCCAAGACGACAGCTGAACGTTGTATTTACCTAGAAAGTATCCCTCAGCCCTACGTTAAAGAGGATGAGAGACAAATTACACCTTCACGTTAATGGCTGATGGTTCTCTTACTGTGTGTCTGGAGGCCTCTTAGGTCTTACTTCTCTAAGACATAAAACAACGATTTGTCCCAGGTACATTTTTCATCAACCCCATAAAAACTTCCAGTTGATGTTAATGGGGGACGAGTTTATCTCCAGTGGGTCCCAGACAGGCTCATACCAAGAATATGCCAAGTACCCACTAAATGGTAAGGCATAACAGGGCATGTGTTAGAGTGCAATAAAGACATCCCTCGTTGAGTCGGAGCGATTACACTGCTGACTAGAAGGGATACTTCTAAGCACTTTGATTTTGAAGATGGATGGGGCAGGGGGAGGGTGGTATGGCACAGAAACAGAGAAGAGTGCCCAAAACTCCAGTTCTGCGCACGCCAAACCCCTTATTTGCAGAAATGCATCCCCAAAAGGAAGCTATCTGCACGGTTTGGTTCTGCTGTCTTCAGCTCCCCTGAAAGGAGCCGGGAAACCGCACCAGCTCCACCCCAAACACTCAGATGCCCATAAACCTTCGGGCACAAACATGCTAAGATGCACAAAACGCTCCGAGAGCCAACGCGAGTGCTGAGTGAGCAAGAACTGCAGGGCTAGGACCAGCTTATTTTATATGCCAAACTTAAAAATGTCATCGTAATTTATTACCCAAACGCCCACGTAACTTTTCAGACATGTTGTATGGATGTTTAGAGTGTCCTGCCTTGCGCGGTTTTCAGGAGGAACAAGCAATATGGTCTCATTTTTTGTTCGCTTTTTGCAGCACATCCCTTCTCCGAATGGCTGGAGCACATGGAAGAGCCAGCAGGTTTCCTACAGTCAAAGCAAAACCCTGCTCAGGCCTTCGGACCGGGATGGCTTGTCCGGTCAGGTCTAGAGGTTGCGGCTCAACTGCAGAGCTGAGGGGGGATGACGGGCTGCGGCGAGGAGCAGCACGCGGGCGGTCAGCAAACACGGGGCGCCCAGCGGAGACCTCCCCTGCCTATTCCCACCGTGACATGGGCTGCCTCTTTCAACGCATCAGGTCATCCGACATCCAGCAGGGAGAAGACAGAAGACAGAGGTGGCAAACAAAACGAGACAAAAAGCCTCTGTGCAAGTTCTCAAATTCTCCAGCAAATCCTCTGTCGGGCTCCACGGCACAGAACGGGGCGACGTCCGCGTGACCTCCTTCAGCACTAAATCCTGAATTTCTGCACAGATTTGTCTTAACGTGAACTTTAGCGGATCTCATTAATATTCCCCCAACATCTCAACCCGAGCACCGTTGAGTTTTATCTTGCATTCGGTGTTCCCTCGTGTGGAGACTGCACTAATTAGCAACCTTCCCCAAATACACGCAAAAGCCAATTTTTTTCCCAGGCTGCAATTTTTCCATCTCCTCTGCCCTTGCTTCGCCACCACAACTCACCTTCCCCAGCATACACTGGTGCACCTCTTCTCAAACCGAAAAAAAATTGCAACTAGACTCATACCTGAAAAATAGTAATTCCTGTGGGAAATCGGCAGCCTCACAAAGTGCTCCCAGGAGTCAAAGGGTGACAGTGCTTCGGAGGGGACCGAGTTACTGGGATCTGCCAGCTTCGGAGCACACCACAACCCTACGGCTCGGAGCAACGCTGGCTGCGCTGGATCTTGCCTACGTCTTGAGCCACAAGCTGGATTTCAGTCTGGCTTCTTCATAGCTGAAGCAGGTCCAGATCTGATGTTTCTGTTCAGGTTTTGGCTTTCACATGGCCTGATTCATTACATCTTTTCCTTCTCTTCTTGTAACTTTTATTAGCCCAACAAAAACATTTGAGGTTTGGAAAACACCAGCGTTCACTCTTGCACAGATCTCAGCAAGGAGACCACAATTCCCCAAAGCTTACTTTTAACTGGAGCTTACAGCTCAGAAAATAGGGCCAAATCCTTTCGAAGAGGATTGCTCATTTCTCTTCACTAAACGAGTCAAAATCCCGTTTGCCCTCTTGTTGCTTATACCATCTTCCTTTTATGCCACTGTCCTGCACTTACAGCCTGTACTGGACTAATCTTGCAGTGTGCAAATTGGGTGCATTTCCTTGCAGAAGCTGGTTTTAACCAGCACCTTGCAGATCTCCAGCTATTATCAAAGCCCACCGCTGGTGCATCACTTACGGTGTCCATTTTTGGGTAGCGTGCAAAAGCAGGGCTTGCTGCACGTAGAAGAAAATCTCAGCGTTGGATATTTCAGGCCAGATTTGCAGCCAGCCTTGCTCTGACCCCCGTTTTTAAACACCCGCTGTGCGGACACCTGCAAGGTACAGTCACAGCCCAGCTCAGGCAGACGTGCCCAACCGCCCGCGGTGCACGCCAGCGACGGCACGCAAGCCCCATCACCTACAAAACCCCTCTCCCAAACAGGTCACAAGCAGATCCTCTCCCCAAAACAGAACAGAATGAAATCTCTGCTGGGAAAGGAAAAAAAGAGAGGAAGGGAGGTCTCCGAATTGCTCTCTCCGCAGAACGGAGACCGCCCAGGGCAGGGTAACCCAGAACGAGAACATCCTGCACGCAACCCCGTGGGCGATCTCGGACGAAGACGCTGCGGGGCCTGATAGGGAGCTGCTGCAGCCGTCCGCCGGCAAGAATCCGGGGTGGTAATGGAGACCAGCTGAACCTGAGTCATCGCCATCCTGTTGATGCAAAAGCAAGCAAACATCATACTGAGACACGTAAACAGGCACCCGTCCCGTGGGAAGTTGTCTTTCCACCCACCGACGGCTCAAGCTGGAGCCCCGCATCCGTTCTGGCCCCCACGCATCGAGAAAGGGGAGAAAGGCTGGAGAGCGGGCCAAGAGATAAGGGAAGGGCCGGAGGCGCGGAAAGCCCCACCTCGAGGAGAGGCAGAAGGGACGATGGCAAGGGAAGGAGGGAAAATACCAGTCTTCAGCGCACAGCGGGCTGCTGCCCAGAGGAATAATCTATTCCTCGTGTGCTCGGCCGTTCGGACACGACGCAGCGGACTCGCGGCTGCCGGCAGGACGGCGGAGGTGGCACAGCCCTTGCCGGAGGAAGGGGACGCAAGCAAGCTCACGCCTCTCCAGAGTTTGTCTGAAGCAGGTCACGTCCCCGAGCCCCTCGCTGCAAGGGCAGCCCTCTCCGGACAGGTGCCTTCACACCACGTGCTCCAAACTTGGACTGCAGTCGAGCGTCTTGAAAAACGCCGTACGCAGCCCAGCGCCCTCAGAGACTAGATGCTGTCACTCTGAACCATGGAAAAACAACATGGGGATCTTCAGAGGCTCCGCGTAAACAGAAAGCAAGTATTTTCCATTGCAGACTGTGCCTGGAGAGCGCGGCTCTGTCAAACCATCTGACGGGGCTCAGAGAGGCTGGAACTCAGAAGTCTCGCGTTAAAACCGAGCATCATGTGCTCTAGTCCGGTTTTCCTTTTGATTAGCCCATATTTCCGTAGGACTTTGCATTAAGGAAGACTCAACTGCAAACGACATCCCCAGGCCTGAGTCTACGGGCCCAGTAGCCCATCCTCGAGCACGTCCTGGAAGGTTCACCGACTGCCCCGCGCAGACCTGCCGCGCGCCGACGTGCTCCCTCCAGGAGACCCAGCTCCAAGACTACGACTGCCGACAGAGGGGGGAGCGAAAAGAAAACACGCAAGCTCGGGAGACTTAGCGGAGAGATAAATCAAAGCGAGTCCAGGGGAGGGGTCGTGTCCGTGGGTAAGCGGCATAAATCGGGAAGGAAATTGAAAATGGAATTCCTTGGAATACGACGTGCCTCCTAATGGGTTCCCTCTGCACCGGCAGAGCAGAGCCTCCCTCCATCTGGATCCAATGCCAGCGTTATCGCCGCACGGGCGTGCGTCAGAGCTGGACCACTTCGAGCAGGAGGAGGGAACTGCACCAGCAAAAATCCAATTGGAAATCATTAAAACTCCTGAATCTCTCAAGTTTAACTGCAGCTTAGGGGTGGATGTGCCAACGCGGCCAAGCTGCGCTTAGCTCCAGGGCAGCAGTGGGCACAGGCGAAGGGGCTCCCAGCCGCTTTGGCCCTCCTGGATCCCCAGCCCGGCCAGGGGTCAAGGCAGCAGCAGAGCTCCGCGTCCCAGGCTCACGCCGCAGGGGTTAAACTAACAAAATTAGCACAGCCCGTCGCCAGCCGTGAGCACGGAGCAGCCCCGTGCTCTGCCCCCTCCGCAGCCCGGACCGCTGCCCCGTGGCGTCAGCAGGGCGGCGGGGAAGAGCACAAAAGCGAGTCCAGCCCTTTCTCCTTGCCTTATGGCAGGGAGATGTGCCCGCTGCACACTGCGGCTAGAGGGACCCATCCTCGGGGAGGAAGGCGTTAGAGTTCGTGCTGAAATCCCAGCTGACGACGAAGCCTGGGACGCCGACGCCGGCACTGCAGCGCGGTGCAAAACGTTCTCCCTGATGCAGCAGTGCTGGCAGGGACGGTCACACCGCTGCTTCGTGGCACCGGTTCGACATCCACGATCTGGGCAAAGCCCTGCCTTCGCCAGAGGTGGAAACTTGGCGCTCTCGCTGCAGCAGCGTTCCTAGCAGCAAAATGGCCATTCTCCAAAATGCCATTATTTCCATTTTATAACGTTACAGAGGCCAAAGAATGGATCCACAGAGCCTCATTGGCACCGGGGAGGTGAACGTTTTCCTTTTGGCACTTGCGCGTTGATAGCTGTTAAGTGCAGGCTGCTCCTAGGCCAGAAATACGCCTTTCAGTAATCTCTTCCTTCATCATTTCAAAGCCTTGACAATAAGTATTACTTCCTGGCAATTCATGTTAGCTAAGTAATACGTGCTTTGCCTGTGAGACAATATGCTCTGAGCAGAAGAAGGCTCTTTACCACAAAAACAGCAGAACTCCAGCAAAGGAGGAATTCATCTGCTATTATATTTTCATCTCTTTGTCATCTGTTGGTACTGGAAAGCATAGTCCCCCAGCTTGCTGGGCACCACATGAGCTAGTTAATGTTAATAAAAGATTAAATTAACTATGGGATCCGAAAGGCTTTCAAGAAACATATAATATTATATTAATCCCAGACATGCAGATTATTACGCGTATTACTGGATTTAAATATTGAATTGAAACTGGAGAAGGAAAAGGATTATGCAATATTTGAACTATCCAAGCATGCCCATTACCCGGAGAGGAAATAAATACCCTCGGCCCCCGAAGTCATTGCCTTTGGAAGAGCAGGGGCTGGAGCGCCGCGCTCGCAGCCAGCGCTGCGCAGGGAGAGCCCTTTGTCTGCCATTAGGCATCCGTCCAGCCCTTAATGAGGTCAACAGGAGTCTTTCCATTGGCTTCGGTGGCCTTTGGATCTGCTCCTTAGCAACAAATCCAAAACTAAGAACCGCTCTTTCCTTAGACGCGCACAACTTCGGTCAGCGGTGCAATCAAGCCCACGCCGGGAGCGGAGGAGCTCTGCCTGCGGGCAGACGGACGCCCGGATGCAGGAGGACCGAGGTGCCACCCCAGCCCAGCTCTGAGCAGGAGGACAGCAGCACCAAGCGCCTCTTCCCTCTGTGCCGTGGGGCTGGCGGCAGCTGGAGCACCCGGGGCAGCAACGCGGCTCCAAGGATGCATCCGTCAGAGGCCTCCGGCTGCTCAGCGAGACGCAGGGGGCCGGGATGAGCGGGACAAGCTGGTGTAAGGCTCTATTTGCCAGTTCGGTTCCACACGAGGAGCCAAGTCTCGATACCGAAAAACTTCTAGTGCAACGACAGCGCGATGCAGCCCAGAGTCGAATAAAATTCCCTGCTGTGTTAGAGCCACAGTCTTGCGTGGTTATTCCTTGCTTTCCATGGCTTTCAGCCCTGGCTGTTTTTCTCAGCTCTGCCTTTTCATGTTTCCCATAATAAGGCTTAGTTCTTCCTCTGGGCTTATCGAAGGCGCCGCGAGCAACGCACCTGGCTCCGAGCACGTCGCCGTGAGCGAACGCCGGCCTGCCCGCAACTTCGCCGCCAGTTCGCCCCCCTTTCTGGGGAAAGAATATCTCGTGCCAGTGCAATAGAAAACATCGCCCAAGCATCAGCTGGAAACATTTGCCTGCCTTCGTCCATGTTTATGAAGTCTGATGTTCTTTTCCTCATGGAGCGTTAAAGTCATACAGTCGCCAAAAGCACCATTATCGTTTTTTATCTGCTCCCTATTTTGATCATAGCCAGTGCACATGCAGGAGAGACACCCAGGATATGATTGAAACAGCAACATTTTCCCATTTTTTGTTTCAGGTGCACAGGAGGGAAAGAGCGTTTAAGGCTTGATTTGTCTGGAGGTGAAAGGGGAATTCAGTGAAATCAGCAGGATGAAAGGGATGAACATGCACAGGCAGGGAGAAGTGACCTCGGCTGGCTGCACGTATCTCCCACTGATTTGCAGGTTCTTTAGTCCTTCCTTGCCTCTGAAAGCATTCACTGGAGTATAAACACCGCAGGCGAGGGATCGTCTTTTCCTGGTGCTGGATCAGTGCAGCAGTTCCTCCTCCTCCTCCTCCTCCTCCTCCTCCCCACAAACCAAGAAATTAATACTGTGAGCTGTAAATAAGCTGAAACTTGCTGACAGCCCAGAAGATGGCTTTCCATCAGCTTCCCGCTGACAGATTACTTGCACAGCTAACAAATAAGTATTTAAATCCTGTGCCACACTGACATCTTATGGAAAAAGTATTTGTTACAATTGCGGAGCTGCATGAGCAGGAAAGGCCCTGGGCACGCGAGGCTGCGCACCAGCCTGCGTCTTCAGCGCGATGGTTTCAACCCAAAGTGCCAATGGGAATTTTAAAAAGCAGATTTTCAAAAGAAGGGTCCAAGTCTTGCTCTCCACCTTCTCCTAAGGAAATTGTTTCCATTTAATATGGTATAAGGTGTTAAAATATATATATATATATATATATATAATATAAATAAAATCAATGGAATTTCTCTGGAATTAAACCCAGTGTAAGTGAGACCATAAGACCCCTCACTTTTTGCAGACCCCGGAGGAGGACTTAAAGCTGCAAATCTGAAATTTAACACTCCAAACTCACATGTTTCCAATGATTTTATGAAAAGTCTTGCCACAGAGATCAGCCCACTGAAAGGCACAAAATTAATTTGCTGGAAATAAATGGAAGAAAGTGAGAGAGCGTTTTGAGTTACCGGGCACAAGATAACATGCACACAAGTCTTCAGCGCACTAAAGCTCACTTGCAAACAGCCATTTTATTCTTCGCCACTTAAAAAGACGAATGTGCCCAGGAAGCCTTGCCAGCACAGAAGGAGGCTGGGGCTGCCAGCTTCCCCATCAAATCTTTCAGCCAAAAGATTTTTGCAGAGGAGCAGCTATAATCACACTGCAAGTTGGTGGGAAGCGCATCTGAACCTCTTAGGTTGCTCTCAAGACTATAGCTCACGAGGAAGCAGGAATAATCCACAATATTTAGCAAAATTGCTTAAAATAAGCAGCACAGCGAGCACACATCCAGTTCACAGATAAAACGAGCATGCATCGTCACCAAGGGAATCCCGTCTTAGCCAGCGACGGGACCCTTATCGTGATCGTACCCAAGAGCCTCACAGGCTTTCACGTCTTCTGCCTCAAGGTCCCCTATGGCCGGCCGGGCATGGAGGTGCTGGGGGAGCAGGATCGAGGCCTTGCACCCGCAGCCGGTGAACGCTGGAGGCCACGCAGCAAGGTGAAGGTGCCCTGACAAGGTGATGGGCATGAAAACTGGAAGGGCCCAGAAAGGAGTTTCCCTTCCCTCAAAACACCGTGAGTACAGAAATCATCTCGTTCTGCATGGTAAAACCAGCCGGCTCCAGCCTTTCCTCCAAAACCCTTGAGCTATGCAAACGCCAACGCGGACACGGTGTCCCAGCCCGCACGGTTAGGATCACCCCTGAGGCTACGGCGCCCAGCGGTGCCCTCTGCACCCCTTGACCACCCACCCACTGGCTGTTTTGGAGCTCATCTTTCGCAATCCCTCATCCCAGAGGGATCCTGGCCTCCGTTATCAACTCCATGTTGACCGGACAGGGGACCCTGGGTCTCCCCAGGCTCCCACGAGCACGTGCACCCCCAGGCCAGCTCTCCTGCAGGGTCTCTCACCCTGCCCGGGAACTTGAGACCTGAGAATACTCACTTGACAAAAGTTCCTTCAGACCAAAGGTGACCATAAAAGGCTTATTAAAAAGTCTTGATCAGCTCAAACGCCACCTTTTTTGGGGGTGGGGGGTGGTATGTGTGCATGCAAATGCCTGTTGGGAATTAATCCTCCCTATTACCTGCTGTGGTCTGAACAATACCATCATAAGTGCCCTTTAGATAAGGTTATTTCCACTTAATTAGCTAATATTTGCACAGCGGTTGGAAGATGTAGAGAGCTACCTCGGCGCTAAGCAGTATTATTAGGCGGGATGATGTCCCGTCCCTGCTTGGTAACTGGGGAACAGAGAAGCAAGGTCTGCACGTGTTAGGCAGTGAGAAAGCTCACCAAAAGCACGTGCCTACACGTGGCAACACCATCTGCCCGGCAGCGACATCGTACGGGAAGGGTCTGGATCTGGTCAGCTCTTGCAGCCGCAGCCTTCGGGGGCCGGAGGAGCTCGTCCAGCCCTGCAGCGGCTGGCACGGGTCAGAGCACTTCGGGGTGCTCAGCGTGTCCCTGGAGGGCCTCCAAGAGGAGGCAGAAACTGCGCCAAAACTGCTGCTTTCATCTTCCCCAACTGCAAAACTCTTCCCTTCTCCATCTCCTAAAGGGTCCCATTCACCCACCTTCTCTCCGCTGCCCTTATACCACTTCCCTAGGAGAAGAGGAGGAGGAGGAGGAGGAGGCAGCATCTCCAAGCTCAGGGAGCTTCTGGAGCAGGATGCTCTGATACGGGGCAGAAATAAAGCCTGGCATCATCAACAGCGGCCGCGTAACGATGCGGTTCCCAACGAACGGGGCAGGGAACGGCCTCCTCGCGGTGCGGGACACGACGAAGAGCTGCCCGGGCAGGTCAGACCCACCGTCCCTGCCGTCCACCCCCAGCAGCGGCTAAAGCCAGGCAGAAAGCTGCCTACGGCGACTGGGAAACGTCCTCTCCAGAGAGGCTTTTCCTGCCCGCTCCTTAGCCTCGGTGGCACCTGGGGTTCTTCTTTAAAAGAAGAATAAATGATAAAGGGGGAAAGATTAAACAGACACTTACGGAGCTACTTCCATCTGCTCGACGCCGCTGCTCAGACACCTATGGCATTTCCGAAGACGCCTTCTGGGTTCCGGCTTAAAGGAACGGCTCCTGGACGCGGGTCCCCCAGGCGGTACCTACACAAGGAGAAATCCTGCATTTCACGGGACATCTGGAAACCTGGTCCGAGGATGGGTTAGTTACGGGGGTTTTGCCTTTTCTCCCCCAGTTCAGATATTCGAGGGCAGGGAGAGTCAGCCACCCCTTGTTGGTATTGCACGACTTTTGTCCTCAAAACAGAACTTACAGCTGGACCTCTATTGAAATAAAAAAAATTTTAGAGCAAAATTAAATATGTAAGTTTTATAGATTTAGCCTTCACTGGGGAAAAATGAAAACATCCCTGTCAAGCTCCTTTTGAGTATTAAAGCTTGAGTTAATTCCTGCCACCGCACCCCCAGGACGGGTGCCTCCCATCCCCATTGCACACACGCAACGCCAACTCCCAGGACTTCTTGTTGCCTCTTTCCATCAACGCTGCACAACGCCCCAAACCCTGGTTCGGTACTTCCCCCCGGAGCTGATCCTGCAAGCGCAGGAGAGCTTTGCCTGCTCCGGCGGGTGCCGACGGGGCGGGAGGCAGGCCCGTAGCCCCCCTGGAGCCCTTTCATCCGGAGGACGTGTTTCCCTACCCCCACCGAATCCCCAGTACTGCAGATCTGGGATGCTTCCAACATCTGTAGATTTAATCCCTCCTAAGTCATTTCTTGCCTTTTCTTACACCATTACCTTGATCACATTGCAGGTCAAAACTTTAGGAGACTGCAAACACTTGGGAGGAAAAGCTGCTTACGGTAAGGCAGTTCTCAGAGCCGTTTATAGCATTATAGAAGTTGCAGGGAGAGCAATGGGAGAGAAGAGACGCGTTTGCGGTAATGTCGTGCTTGTTTTCTTAACTCCGAGATACAAGATGCTAAAGTGCAAAAGTCCCTCCTTTGGGCTGCAGGTCACAGACCTCCTAAAAGCTAAGTCAACACGATAATCCACGAGATCTTTCGGTGCCCCAAAGGACCTCTTTGCTTTGCACAGAGTATTGAAAACTGAAGGACATCTTTTGGCCCTTGTATCAGCAAAAGATGTCCTGAGGGTTGAAAGAGGATAGCATTGATTTTCAGAACACTTAAATAACACCTCGCGAGCCAAGCGACTAGTGCCAAACCGGTGTCTCACTGCTGCACGTGTGGCTTTATTCCTGCCATCAAAACGGAGACGGTGCACAGGATGACGCTTTCCAGAGCCACGTTCTTGGCCCCATCAGCGCTGCTGCCTTAACTCCTGGGCCAGAGAAACGATGGCCACACCATCAAAGTACAAAACAGGATGGCAAGAAATCCGGGCTTTTTGCCCCACTTTGTCCCCAGTCAGCACGTTCACCTCTTCCCAGTTCCTCATGTTAATAATCCTTTCGTGATGGAGCTGAATTCATCGGGAATGACGTCTGCTCCCAGCTCTCTTGCCAGCGAACACAGCCGGGAGCTCAGGGCTCGCCCACACGGACCACATCCGAGTTCAGGGCACGCCGCTGGCGGAGCACCGAGAGATCCCAGGGAAGCTGTCACAAAAACATAATTAGGCGATCAGTTTGGTTTTGTTTTTTTTAAAGGAGAAATAAAAACAGTTGGTTCGTGCCTGTCTGAGGTGGGAAGAGTAGTGTCAAACTCTATACCACGGGCTCCTGCTGGGATCTTGGTCTCCTCGGAAATTTCAGAGCATTGAGGCAAGCGGGTCTGGCTTTGCTTTTACGGAGCGAGAAGTGCTGGAGCAGGGCTGCCGCCAGCAGATGCGAGCACGGGCTTATTGAAGCCTCGCCGTAATTTATTCGCTGGTTTGCGAACCCACAGCCCTCGAGGGAGCACGTCGAACCCACGCGACGTGCCAAAGCGGCAGAGCCCGCGCTTGGCTCCGCGCTGCGGCGGGGGCGAGGACCGGGCCCCCCCGGCACGGCACGGCACGGCACGGCACGTCAACGGCGCACTCGTTCCCACCGCGCGCTTCCCAGCCCACCCGCTAATCCGCCTTGTGGCCTGGTATTAGGCAGTTTGAGGCCGATTCTCTACTATTGCTGGAGAACTTCCAGGTCCTCCATAAGAAACATGGATTTTCGTTTTGTTCTGTTTCTTTTGGGATGTCTTAACTGCGGTCAGGCCCTTCGCATGCCGCTTTGCGTTGGCTGCTAGGAAGGAGACAGGCTGTGCAGGTCCAAATTGCCAGCTGTAAATTGATGGAGCTCCCCCCCCCCCCCCGCCCCAAAAAAGGAGGAATCCAGCGAAGCTGCCCTGATTTCCTCCAGCTGCAGCGCGGGGACCGCGGCAGGCAAGCTGCCTGCTTGCTGAAAGCTGCGCTTTGAGCTTACTCGAGCAGGGGTGCTCGCAGCAGCACGTGGGCTCCTGCGAAGAGTTGTTCTGCCTCTCGCCAGAAGCCGCAGCGTGCCAGCGAGACGCGGTTAGCCCCTCTGCAATGCAAAAGCCCGGTTTCAGAGACAAGCACCTCTTTCCGAGGGCTGCCACGCAGATCAGCCGAGCTGCGGGCAGCTACGGACAGCAAACCACATCACTGCTCTAAAGCCGGGAGCCCTCCAGGCTCTCCAGCCCCGATATGATTATTTTTTTCACGTCAATAGCGGGGCAAATCTCTGCTCATCCGGTCTCACCTGGCGAGCTGCCCCGGTCTCCGCTCCAGCCCTGGCACGGCGGCACGCAGGCATGAGCCGCGGCTGGGGAGGAATCCTCCATCTCAAAGGGCAGCAGGAAAAACGCATCCAGGTTTCCACAAAGTTATGCGAAGATACGGCCCAGCCCCTGCCAAAGCAGATCCTTTTACAGGGACGCTTTGCTTTATCCAGGCTCCTTGGCGGATCCAGATGGGCTCAATGTTTGCACATCTGGATCCATTTGTTGCACCTAGACGGGGCTCCAAGGATAACAACAGTAATACGGCGTGGCACTGAGACGAGCTCCAGCAAACTCACCTTTTAAAGCCATTCCTTGGGGGAAAGGCAAGCTTGCAAGGAGCCGCAGGAGAAACGTCAACACCCAGCTTGGACAGGAGCATCTCGCGCCTCGGCTGCACTGAGGGATCTTGCAAAATGCGCCCCGATTTATGAGTGCTTCCCTAACGCCTCTGGCTCACCGGAGCGCCCGAGCGGGGTGGGAGACACGAAGCGCAAGGGCAGGCGTTAATGCGCTGCCCAGATAAACGCCGCCCCACTGCGCCCACGGCGGCTCGGAGCAGGCTGCAGGACAAGCAGCCCCTTCTCTCCGCTTTTGCAGATTTTGCTTGCGCAAGGCGCTGGATTAACAACCCCGAGACCGAATTCCTGCAATTACCCGGAAAGGAGACCGAGCAGGGGCCGTGCCAAAACAGCCCCTGCAGGCGCCGTCCCGCCGTCAGCCCTTAACTCCTGGCTTGGCCCGACCACAAGGACAACGGAGCTTCTGTACACCAAGGCCTGGATCGTCCCGGGGCCACCAAGGGCTGGGGGAAAAGCGGCTTCCGACCCTTCGCGGTGCCCTCGGGCGAGCGGCTTCCCCGCAGGCAGCGCGCCAGGCGGGGACGAGCAGGAGGACGAGCGCTGCCCAGATCCGGTGCTTCCGCACCGTAATTCCCGTGCCACAGGCACCTGGCTGCAAGGCGGTTAGGAGAAACCGTCAGCCTTTTTTCGTGCAATTTAGCAGGACGTTGATGCCCTGAGGCTGCAACCCCTTGTTAATGAGAGAGACCCTGGAGCAATTAGTCCCACGCAACGGTTGTTATTTCTACGTGACATGGATGCTGCCCGAGTTTCCTTAGCTCTGGCAGAATTTCCTCACCGTAAAATAAATAAGCGTGCCAATATTTACCAAAAGTGCTCCCGAGCGCCGTGTTACCCGCTGCGGTGCTTTAGCCGCTTTTGAGCGGCGGTTATCTCAGATTCCTCGGGCTTGCCGGCACTTCTCATCGTCGCCAGCCTTGAGCTGGGACACGCGAGACCGATCTGCAAGACCCGGGAACCACAGAAACCTTTATCCCAGCCCCGGGCCAGCTCCGCCAAGTCAACCACCGAATGCGCCAGCTCCCCGCTGGCCGCGTCCCCCCGGCCGGCGACGGGGCGGATCGCTCGCCTGCTCCCACGCGGTGCCAGCCCTCGAAAGATGCAAACCGGCCCCAGCAAAGGGGCTTTTGCAAGGCTCCATCCGCAGCACGAGGACCCGCGGGGTGCCCGGCCCTCCCGCGCAGACGCATTGCTCCAAGGCGCAAGCTGTGCGGCCTTCCCCAGCTTGCGCGTATACTTATCTGCTTGCAGTTTATTTGAGCGTATGCTCCTTCAATGTCCTTTAAAGCACTTGCCTTCTGATTCGGAAGGGAGACTTTAAATAAAAATTAAAAGGCAAACAAAACCAGTGTCTCCACTTAAAAGCCCTTTAAAGGCTTGGAAATGATTAATGTGTTTAAACTATAAACTGTAGTTGTTTTAAGAGGAGATAAATATGAGATCAAGACTTCTGACTACACAAACAGTGCAAAAGCGTAAGTAAACAGCCGTGACAAGTTTAGCACTCTCTTGGAGACGGCGTTCTGCATACAATACATGTGCTTCATGCCACGGCGACCGCTGGAACATTTAAAGCGGCATCGAGCGGACACCAAGAAAGCGAGGTGCAGTTAGCTCTCCTTTAGCCGGCGGCACCACAGCGGTCGGGGGGGCGTCTGCAAGCGCAGAGCAGACGGTTCCCAACGAGAAGCAGCAGCAGCAACACCCACGCACATTAAAAACGTTGATAAATTATCGGCGGAGCAAGGCTGGCGCAAGGCATTCCCGCTTGCTCGGAAGAGGCAGTCGATACACGAGTTGCAGGGCTGCGTGTGCGTGCGCCTATCCGAAGGCAGACGGATTCCTCTCCGAATTCTGCAGTACAGGGAAATGTCGCAATGCTGAGATTAGTCAAACTTTTGCCTGAAGAGTAATTGCTGTTGACTGCCAACTTCTCGCTGCAAGTCCAAACAGACAAATACTCTACGCTTCAGCCCTGCTCCAGGTCTCCCTAGGAGTAGCTCTGCTTTTCTTGGGATAGGATAGAAATCGGGTCCTGTGCAATAGAGGAAAGCGGTCTGCGTTTGGCCCCTCGGGCTGCCACAAGCCCTGCGCGGAGCTGGGAGCAGGACGCAGCAACGGCAGCTCCGCAGCGTGTTCGTCTGCTTTGCTAAACGAAATGGCAGAGCTGCAACACGGGAATGCGTCGTGATTGCTGCAGAGCAGTACGCGCTTATCGAGGCCAATTATCGCATTTATAGCTCACCGGGCCTTTCCTCAACAGCATCGCAAGACAGCACAGTCTGTGATTTGCAGTGAGCGGTGGGAGGAGGCAAGGCGGAAGGACAGAGAGAAGCCCGTAACCTGTGCAGGGGGCACAACCCCGTCATCCCAAAGACGCGCAGAACACGCTCCTCACTGGCACCAATCGGTCTGTTTTGTATTAAACAAACGTGCACCTGAGCCAGAGAAACACGTGCCTATTTTGCACATCACTGGTGGGACCGCACGGCTTCCCTCCCCCACGTGGTGATCAGGAGATTTTTCCTCTAGCCTTGGCAGATGGTGAAATATTCCAAAAGAGGAAGAAGGAGGAGAAGCAATAACAAAGCCATTTCTGCCGTAGATGAGTAAAGATCCTTGAACACCCTCCAGAAAGAGGCACCGTGTCCTCCCGGGCTGTTTGCAACGCTCAGTTCGACAACTGAACTTGGAGGCTGCTTTTGGATCATCTGAATCGCATTAGCACAAGCTCCCTTGCTGCCCGTCTCGTTTCGTAACGGCGAGCTGTGCCCTGGAAACTCGGGGACCGACATTTGCCTCTTCTTGCTCAATCCCCCGGTACAGCGATGCCATTTTGTCTCCGGAGCCACCGTGCCGAGCTGCTCGCTCTCCAGTAAACGCAAAAGCAATATTCAGTAACCTTCCCGACACCGGATTTCCCTTTTGGGCTTGAAATCAATTTTTCTCTTCAACATTTGAAGAACTCTTCACCCTCCTCCTCCCCCGCCCCAGAACAAGCACCGAGAGCTGCTCCTTTTAGCAATATCCATTCCCCAAAGCTCTCTTCTAAACCTCGCCATTTGGAGATCTGAGAGTTTGAACGTCCAACCTTCCGGGTTCATCCCGACCCCTGTCTCAATTCTGGCTCGTCAGATATTTTTCAGGAAAACCCACGCATCATGCAAAACAGAGCTGCCAAGGACAAACAAAAGCACAAAACGTTTAAGAACATCAGATCAGGCTGCAAACTCCTTTACCAGCTTTACCATAAAAAGCAGGATGCAAAAGAGGTACTTTAAATAAAGAGTTTTCTGGAAAGCTCCGTATTGCTTCTTCCACGTAGCACACGCAACTTCCCAAAACGGGCCCAGCGGGAACGTTTAGGGGAAGCGAAGAGGGCGCGTGCACGCACACGGGTGTAACAAAAAGGGTTTACACCGACACCCCTTGCTGTGCAGCAAGAATAACTGCATGTGCGGTGGGAAAGGAGGCGGAGGTTTCTTGGTGTGTGAAAAGAAAGGAGAGCAAACAAACATCACGCAGCTTGGGAAGCAAAGCATGCGCTGGACTTTCTGCTGCAAGATTCACGTGGAGCTCGACGGGCCATTTAGCAGGTAACCGTCACTTCAAGCAACGCGGATTATTCAGGCAACAGGAGACAAGCCAGGGCAACGCTGTTCATAATCCTGTGTATGTTCAAACACTTTGACGGCTAGATAAATAGACTGTTTAATTAAACCAACAAGTCATCGTTTATTTTCACATCACAATAGGTTAAATGACTTTTTATTCCCATTTTCCATATCAACAGAGCAGACTTTTTGGTAATAAAAGCTAAACTCTAATTAACAGCTGGTGTGGTTGTACTTGGCAGCATTGCGAGTAATTCAGTACAAAGCAAACACATTTACTATAAATGGCTTTTGATTGCGGAGACCAAGGTACTAGATGTTACGCGCACGGGTGCCAGCGACCGCCCGGTTATTGCTTTGGAGGCGCTGGGACAGGACCAAGGCCGAGGCGAGCAGGCGTCGCCCTGGCCGGGAAGATGGAAGCGGATATCCGCGGATACCCAACGCCATCCTGCATCGGCCCTGGGGTCCGCAAGGTGCTCTACAGGCTCCAGCGGGTAGGACCCCGTTCCCCCGCATCCCCAGCACCCTCGGTTATAGGCAAACCGCTCCCGTTTGCTTTCTGCAAGACAAATAGCCGCATCCTGCCTGGCTGCTGCCACAAATCAACGAAAGCCACTTAGGGATGGGATATAAAACCTGCCCAGTTTATCATCTCCTATCAAAACTGTTTGTTTTTTTTTTTTTTCCCCCTCCACCTTTTAAATCAGCGCTGCTTTAATAAGCGGCTTGCTGCTGTCGGTGCCAGCGAGGGGGGGCCGATACCGCCAGCGCTGGCGAATAAGCCGTGTGCCAGCGGCAGCTCCTCGCCGTTCCCCGCCTGCCAGCGGCATGATTTGCACCGTTCCCCCCACCCTGAAACCAGCCCAGCCCCAAGGCTCATCTAGGCACGCTGTCAGTCACATCAACCCCCTTTTAATGGTTTTTTTATTATTTATGCAGAAATATTGACAACAGCTTGAAGTCCATGGCCATAAAAAATATTTAAAATCAATTCCTCGTGCTTCACTTACTGCTTTCCCATTTAAAGGGTTTCTCCGGTGATTTAAGCGCCCGGTTCCTCGTCCGGGCCTTGCCACCAAGCTGCTGTTTCGCTGGAACGGCCTCGGCAGGCAGAGCACTGTGGTTCCCGCGCCCGAGGGCGCACGCGGCATCGCGGGAGCGGGATCGCCAGCCCCGCGATTTGTCCCCCCAGGACGCCAGCTCTCCTGTAAGATGCAAGCAAATTTTATCGAATTAAAATGGAGGGAAGCTTTATCCCGAGATGCCGTAACAGGGCGCTGAGCTCCGCACCGAGCGCGGATGTGTGGGAGAGACGGGGTCCCCCGGGCAGCACCCGCGTGCTGCAAAACGCGGCTGCGGTCAGCTCAGGAGGAGCCGCCGCACCGGCTGGGCTGGGAAGCTGTACGGCGCTGGGGAGGCAGCGTTTGCCGGTGCTGTGAACTCTTCCGACCCGATAGCCCCCTTTCTGCCCCCCCCCCCCCCCCCCGAGAGGGCTTCCAGCACGTTTTGAACAGCTCCAGTTTGCAAACGGAGACCAGGAAGCAGAGGAAACCTACCGCAGTTAGTTAACGACTGCGCTCAGCTGGGACGGAAAGTCATAACCCAGCGGAAAGCTGCAGGCTCTGCTGCGTCCGGCACCGGTGCGAGCGCTGGATATCCGACAGCCCCGCTCGCCTGGGAGAAGGGGGTCAGCTTGCAGGGATACAAGTCTCCTCCGGGATGAGGCAGTGGTCCCATGGGAAGGTGCTCTCCAAGGGGGTAGGATGGAAAGGTGCCACCAAGCTGGGAAGCGTTTGCTCTCTGCCTTGAGCAGCGTTTCTGTATTGCACAAGGAGCAGGAGAGCTCGGGGACATGGGACATCCGGAGAGGGGTCTGCTCCAGGCTCTGCTCCCGGGGCCGGTCCCGCCTCGCACCAACGCTTCGCACGCGCAGCCGCCGGCAGGGAGCATCCGAGGGGTCTCCAGGCTGCCGGGCGAGTCCTCGCCGCCCCGTCGGGACGAGCCCCGCGTGCAGGCGTCCTGCCTCGTGGGCTGCTCGCACAAACCCTCCCTCCCTGGGCCGGGAGGCATTGCCAGGTCCGGCACCCGCTGCCGAGCAGAGCCGGAGCCGCTCGTGCCGCTCTCCCGGCCGGCAGCAGCTGCCCCGGACACAGCCCTTGCTGGGATCCGGTATCGCCCGTGAGACGCATCCTGCTTACCACCCACGGAAAAGGCGCCCTGGCATTAAACTGATCCTTGGGGGATTACGATGCGGGGCCACAGCTGCCTCGCACGTGCAGATAGAGCGGTAACCTTCACACGGAAAAGGGCAAACGAGCCGGGGCAGTCGAGTCCGGGAAGCTGGCGTTACCTGCCGGCTGCACACCGGGAAGCGCCGGTGTTTCAGGGCAGGCGCAGAAACTACGGCAGGGGCAGCTCTGTCTTCCTGGTCTGCTAAAAAAGAAAGAAAAAAAGGTAATGCATCTACACAGCTTTGTTAGGATTATTTTCACCAGATAAAGGCCCTTTTCCAGCATATACCTAAGGGGAGAATGGGGGCCCACGCACAGACAATAATTATGGATTTTTGAAGCCTCGATGCAGATCCGTTTTGCTTGCGCCACGCAGGACACGGGCTGCGTTACAAGGATGGCTCCTTACCCGGCCCTCAGCTCCCGAACCTGGGCAGGACGGTGCTGCCGAACAGCAGGGACGCGGCAGCCGGGCAGCGCCGACTGCACCGCTAACGGGGGAAGAAAGAGGGATTGGGCTCTCACGTGCACCGTTAACGGCAGAAGATGCCCTCCTCGATGCTGCGTGTGAACCCTTCGCTAACACAGATTTATATGCGTCTGATATTCAAGATGCTTTTGAGTGAAGCATCTTCCTCCTCTCCCAGCAATGGGTTATCTCAGTAAAACAGCTGCTATTTTAATCTTTGCACCAAAGTATCTGGTTCTGTAAAACGCTCTCCCCGGCCAGCCAGGCTGCTGCAAGGCCGCTTCGTTTTCCCATCCCCACCGAAACGTGAGCTACAGGGGCGCAGCGAGATTCAGGACAGCGGGATGCAGAACGCTCGTGGAGCGTCATAAGCTGCAAAATTAGACGTAGCGTTATTCGATCGCGAGGCTCGGGTTTCCAGCGCTAAGGCAGAAGCACCCCGCGCGGCTCGCCGTGTCGCACAGGATGGAGCCCTTCCAGCTCGAAGGGATCCGAGGAGCCTCGCCGGGGCATAACAGCAGCATTGCGGGGAAAGGGCTGGAACGGCGTCCGGCGAGGCCGGTCCGGCTGCCGAGCCACGCGGCTGAGCCCTGGCCGGGGGCAGAGGGACCGAGAACGCAACGGGCTGCGTCAGGCTTGTCATCGCGGCTGGCGGCAGGGAGCGACGTGCTGCAAGGAGCCGCAGCTCGTGGAAGCGCTCGGCCCAGCCAGCTCTTTGGGGGAAAACGCTGCCGATTCCGCTGCTCACCAGCGCATCCGTGCTCACGCTCCGCTATCGCCTCCCTCCGGCTCGGCCCGGGAGCGTTGCTGGGATGCTGCACACTGCCGGCTGCAATGCGACTTCAGCACCACGAAACACCGTCCTGCCGGGGCACCAACCCGTTATTAGATTTGCAGAAACCGTGAACGAGGGAGAGCACGAAGGATGCTGCTTTTCTGGGGATGCAGGCGTTTAAGGGAAGTTTATCCTCCAAATCGAGAGCAATCACCTGGATTAGGAGGGGGTCCCGCTCCCATTGGGACAGTTCTTGCCAGCCACAGGTACAGCGGGTGCTAGAGGCGAGGACGGGATATTTGCAGCGGTGGCGCACGGAGATCGGAGGGCAGCTGAGGAGGAGGCCTGCAAGAGCCGAGTGGAACAAGAGACCAAGAGGCAGCAGCAGCCCTCAGCTTCACGGGGAAGCGCAGGGATCTGCAAACGGCTGTGAGTTGGAAGCTGCTGGTCCAAGATCCAGCACAAAGCAGGTGTCATTGCCCCCAAACAGGTCCGCAGCAGCACGGGGAGAAAGTCCTCGACGTGTTGGTGACCACAAGCGGCACAGAGGAGACGTGCCATGAAACCAGGAGCGCAGGCAAGCGGGTAAACTTGCGCTTGCCTCTTTCTAGTTCACTCCGCAACCTCTCGCAAGCGACTAGTCCAGCTTCTGCCGCCCTCGAAGGCGGCGACAGAGGGAAACCTACCGCCACAACACGTCCCTGTGCCACATGGACAGCCACCCCCGGATCGGGCGTGATTGCCCTCCTGCCGAACACGCTCTTACTTCTCCCGTCGCCTTTCACTTGGTGGGTTGGGGTTCGAGAACAGGCCACGAGAGGACGGGGACCGGCGTTCGGGGCGGGTTACCCAACCCCCAAGAACACGGCAGTGCTTTCCGCGTGATTGCCGGTTTGGAAAGGCAAACTCAGATGAGAGTCAACCTGGGGAAAAAAAAAAAAAAGAAAGAAAAGGAAGGATACACCAGCATTTACTTTGCGTGACCTCTAGCTCCGTCTATCGCTAGTGCAGAATAAATACAGAGGGGAGAGAAAAACACCGTGTCCTAAAGCAAACAGCAAGGACAAGCCTGATGAGAGTGTTTAAGCAGTTATTAGAGAGCGCTTGATTGCAAACCTTGTAGGAGCCCCGTGGAACATGTGATGTTTGTTTTAACAGCACTTAGCAGCTGTCCTGTTAAGGAAAAGAACAAAGTGTAGGTGTTATAAAGTCAATATTGTTACAAGAAGGCATGTGACAAAGGTCCACCGAGCCGCAGTTAAATAAAATCACTTTCTCATTTGGGTTTATACAGCCTAGCTGAAGTTTATATTATTTCCCCCGAATTACTTTTCCAGATGCGTATGCCGTAAGAGATTAAGATCATAGACCCAATGTGATTATTTCCACTGAGGAGATTAATCCGTATTGTTTTGTTTTTATCTCCGATAGAATTGGACTGAATCAAACAGCATATTTTCCAAACAGGGCAAGTTTCCACTTCAGCCGGCCACCTGCACGAGGCTGGAACCAGCGCGGCTGGGAGTCGCGTCCCCCCAAAGAGCGGCCTTGTTTCAGGTGCGCAGAGCTGCCCTCCTCCTCCTCCTCCTCCCCCCCACTTTTCCCCCCACCCCCAAGGAATTACCCTTTAAGCTGAAATTTATCCTATTTACTGTTGCCAAGAGATGAATTGAAACAGAAAGGCCACACATCCCACCTGCATCTTTTTGAATTGATTGGACTCTAAATACAAACCTTGAGGAAAAAAAGAGAATAAATACTTCTCTTGCACCTGGACCATTAGAGAATTAAAGCTCCTAATTGCCCCTATATATCCACCAGTCCCTGGTGCAGGAACCTTCAGAGCTGCTAGTCCACGTAGTTTTATTTTAACGTTTGCTTTTTAGTTGCCAGACTTTTGGTGGACGCTGCCAGAAATCTAGAATTGCAGTAAGAATAGACACATCCGCAGAAACACCCGTGCCAGTAAAACAGATATTTTCCATTTCAAAAACATTTCCTTACAAAATTGTGACCCAAACCACAGGGAAGCGAGCGCCGCCTGGGCTCGGCTTTGCGTTGCAGACAGGGCTCCTGCTCTGTGCCGCCACCGGTGCGGACACGGCCCTGCCGAGGGCACGGCGGGTCCCCGCGCTTAACCCGCGGCAAAGGCACACAGCACGGAGAAATAATGAAGGACTGCTTTATTTCCTTGCTTCCTTCATGGAAACCGCTGCAGCAGAGCCCTTCGAGCTGTGCGTGTTTAAATTCTCCTCTGATGCTGCAGCCCCAGACCTGTGCTTCCAGGAGGGAGGATTAACTTTATCCTTATTGCAGCTATTAACCTCTGCATGTGAGGACGCTGGAGGTAAATGAGTAACTTTTCATTTCACGGATAACACGAAAAGACGCAGTATTGACGCCAATGCACAGTGACAAGTGATTTTATTTCCATATGTGAGAGTAAACATAGACTGATTTTACACTGGAAATTTTTAAGGAGCCTCTCAGCTGGCAAATTTTCACTTTTTTTATATGCATGTAAATCCATCAGGGGCTTGGCACCCGCTCCAGATTCAGAGCCACATTTTCTAATTCGTAATTTATTTTCTCTCGTTATAAAACCAGAGGTGACAGGCCTTCAGAGGAAGGTGGAAATCCAGGCTTGAATCTCAACACTGCAGCTTGACCTCTTCCCTTGTATTGCACTTCTCTGGAAAAACTATCAGCTAAAACCTGCTTTTACATTTAAGCATCACTTAGAGACGAGATTATCTATAAGCTTTGCCTGCAATAACATGAAGGCTTTTTTAATACCTGCTGTTTGTCTTCCTTTAGCGTATGAACACACACACACACACCCTGGGGCAGGTTTCACCTCCCAGGTTTCACATTCCTCATCGATGCACAATGGTCACAAACTCCAGAGCCCGGCGAGGGACACGTCACCTCCAGCGCCGAGGGCTGGCTTAAACATAGCCACCGGCACAGCGGCTTCCCAGGCCGCGGGACTCCAGGGTGCCGACGGGAGTGACGGCGGAGGAGAAGCCGCAGCCCAGGAAAGGCATCGTTTGCTCTTCTCATCCCGGCCGAGCTGCCTTTTCCTACCGTTTCAGTCTCCGCGCCGACTTTGTAAATAGCAACTCTGCCTTGTTTATAAAGCCGATGTTGACATTTTGTTATAAATGGTAATGTCAATTTGATAAAGTTAATTACTTATTATTTGGAATCTAATTTGCATTGAAGGTTGAACTCATTAAAAAGCAGGACGGGTGTTTGAACAAGGTTTCCAAAGCACCTGAAGGAGGCCGGCAGCCACGGACAGGCGCCCGCACTGGGCACCCGCGGCGTGCTGCGCCCCAGCCCCTCTGTCGCCGCGTTCATTAACGCAGCGGTTGAAAGCATGGACGTACCAGAGCTACGAATTCCCAATGCAATAATGCATTCAGATAGTCCAAGCTCAAGTAAATATTTACTTTGCTTATTTTTCAGCTGCATTTCTTGAAGCGTCTGAGGAATTACACCTTCCAGCTCTGCTCCAGTTTCAAGTCCGCAGCCAAACACCCTTCCTGCCCATACCAATTTCAATATCTGTATGATTTTAACAATAATTTGTTACTGTAACAAAGTGCTTAGATGACCCAGCCTGACTAATTGGCTCGGTGGGGTCTGGCCCTCCGTCACCCACGAGCAGTGGGTCGCTGCGCGCGCTCCTGAACCGTTACAGCGCAGAGGACAAGGGCTCGCGTTTGTCACCTCCGAGGGCAGTGGCAGGCCGTTTCTGTAACGGATGCACGAAAGCGCTCGTCGTTGCGCCTTTATCTCCCTTTTGCAGGGAGGCAAAGGAGTCGCAGGCTCAGGCTCCTAAAGGAACCTGCCAAGAGCTTGCCGATCCCCTGTGAAATGCTTCTGCAGCGCACGGGAACGCTGCATGCTAAAGCCAGACCTGCCAGGCTCTAATCCAGAGCCAGAGCCACACAACCACCTTCCTTCCTCTAAATCCAAAAATGCACTTCCTAGTAAAGAAGTTTTCTCCCTAAACCCTCTGTGCTCCTCAGATGCAGTTACTAAACTAAAATCAGCAGCAGATACAAGACGCTGCCTTGAACACACTCCCATCTCTCATTACGTGGCTGTCCAGGAATAACCTGGGGGATTCCACATTGTCGGTGATTTAAAAAAGAAAAAATAGCCAAGAAGACAAAAAGCAAAGAGAGTGCCCCTCGCCATTTGCTACATGATACGTCAGACATGGGCAGGAGGGGTTAGCGCTGGCTGTACCTCACCAGGAGACAATATCCGATTGCGGAGGCAGGAGCATGTTCCTTCTCTGGTGCTCCAGGAGAGCTGGGGCAGCGCAGCAGGGCTCCATCTCCACCTCATCAGCCACCAGTGAACGTCTGTCCAACAAGGATACCTCTCCAAGCAAGCCAGGCCCCAGCAGCAATGCGAGCACGGGTGAGCTCAGGGTTTCCTGCTCTTCTGCTAATGCTCCAGACTAGATCACCTTGAGGATACAATAATGCAAAACCAGAGAAGCAAAGCCACAAACTCACCAGGTGTCTCAGCAGGCCAGAAACGCTTGCCCTGGCAAAACCACTCATCCCGTGGCTTCCTCCTTTCTTCCTACTTTATGGAGAGGGGAATTCCTGCCTTGCAAGAGCAGGACTCAAATCCATAATCACCCAGAAGCAATCCCACACTACGGAGTCAAAGGGTGGCTCTTTGGTAGAGCATCTGGATAGTAGGTAAACCATTAATTCATGGCTCCTCAGCAAGTGTCATTATTTTCTTTTTAGCCACCCGGGTTGTTGCAGGAAGGCAGTGGTCTCTGCCCCCCGAGAGCTAGGCAGGAAGGCTGCCAAGGGCTTGCAAAGCCCCCAGCCCACACACACTTGCATGCAGGTGCTCCTCAGGACCCCTCCGACTAAGAAAAGCTTCCCAGGGACTCAGTGCTTTAGCCTTTGCAAAGCTGAGGGCTCTCCACCTGCAATTCGGTATCCTGCTTTTTGCACTTGCAACCTTTCACACACACACACGTTGAGGCTGGGGCATTTAGACACTGCAGTCTCCCAAGGGCTCTTATGCTCACAGCCTCGCACAGGCAGACTCTGACCCATTGCTACGCCGGGTTTCTTGTCAAAGTGATTGCCATCGATGTTTAAATCGTCCCTTTTTTCCTTTATCTCCTCGCCTTTTTGCATTGTAGCTTTTAGTCTTTACCTCTACACTAAGATCCCTCCACCTCAGAGCTCTCAGTCTAGCTTATTAGAACAAGGCCCACTGGGTAACGAGTAGGTAATAGTCATTTTAATATCTGATAAATATTACCTGGCACAATACATGCACAAAGCCGAACAACCAATTAATGTGCAACATCTGCACCTAATTAGGCGTAGTCCAATCAACACTAGTAGTATCATAACCAGAAACTACCACTAGGAGCTTGAGCCAGCCTCACTGAAAGGTGCAACTGCGCTAGGGAGAAAACATGAAAAGTTCCATCAGCATCATCTCCATCAGCAGGACGTGGAGAGAAACCTGGAGCGGGATGCTTGTCTGGTGACCCCATCGCTTCTGTTCCCAGCTGGCCACCTGGGAGTTCTCCTTTTTCTTTCTTGCCTTCCCTCCTTTCCCCAAGGAAATTTTGAATTTGATAAAGCCTTGTGCATACAAGCCTGCCTCAACTTTTCTTTTGCTAACATGTGAATCCCACCAAGGTCTCGGAAGCCAAATCAGAGCACAAGCCCCCCCAAGCTAGTTACTTGGAGCCACTTTCCTCCTCTCCTTTGTTTATCTTTCCACTCTCACTCTGTCATCCTTGCAGGTTTTTAACCACTAGCTGAGGAAAAGGCAAAGAGACCACCCTGTGCCCAAGTCATTTCCTCGCAGCTGTGTGCTGCAGAGGCCCCATCGGACCCCCCAAGCAGAGCGTGCCCCACTATATACACCCAAGTGCACTTCACTTTGGACACCTTTGGATGTCGCAGGCTTTTACAAAAGCAGGTTTTTACCTCCTCGGACCAGCCAGGTAGGGGTGTCAAATGCAAATCTTAAGCCTGCGATATTTGTGCCTTCCCAGGAGCGCAGAATAGAGGCACAATCCATCTCTCCTGCACCAGCATCCTGGGGAATCCATGTGTTGAGAGGACTGCCAACAGGCTATTAAGCACAGCACGGGAGGTCTTCGTTTGCTCAGGTTCGTGCGCTCATGCCGCGTTCCAGGAGAGGGCAGAACGATCCACACCGCCGCCCTTTTCCAGGGCATCTCCCACCGCCGTCCTTAACAGGACCAGTATTTTCCAAGGCATCCGTCACGGGCTGCGGCACTCGGAGCACTTCGGCGGGGCAGAGGGGTGGTCGCGCGGAGCCCAGCTGCCGGGGAGCAGCGGCCGACAACGCGGCCCGCGTTCGCTTCCGCCAGTCTGAGAGCACCATCTGCCGTCCCGCGCCGTTTCTGCACGAACCGGGGGTGCCCACGCGCGGCGGGGCCCAGCCGGCTCTGGGCTCATCTGAGCACAGGACCCTTGGCACCAGGGCGAGGGAGGCAGCAACACCAGCACCGGTGCCGCCGCAAGCCTTGACGGCCACGCTGCCGCAGAGATCGCCGATTCGGGGCAGATTGGCAGCTCCGAAACCAAAGCTCTTTGAGCCAGTAAGGGTTTAGGGACTTTGCCGTGACCCGCTACTCCGCACGCTCATTTAATTTCATTTCTCTGGCTTTTGTCTGCAGAACACCTTCTACCCCTTTCAACAGTAAAGAGCCAAAAGCCCAAAGCTAATATTTATGCCTTAGATCTCCTTGATGATGCAATCCAGTAACAAATCACTACTTAAATAATCCAGCCATTTAATCATCCAGAAATGTGTAGAAATAAGAGGATTAGGTTTCTATCCCAGAGAATTGTATTTTATGGACTCTAGGTTTTTCCTAATAAAACAACAAGACCAGCTCGTGGTATTTTAGAAATAAATCCAAGTGTCTAAAGCTCCAGAATAATCAAACTATTGGAGCGGGGAGAAGGGGCTTCTCCACAACTGTCTGAAACTCCAAGTTCTTGCTCAGTAATTAAAAAGTTCTCAGGCCAACTGCAGATTAAATGATTTAACTCCTGCCCTCCCAGCACAACAGCCTCGGGGAGCTAACAGGAGCTCTCCGCGGGGGCTAACGCTGCCAGGAACCAGCCTGCAGCGCATCTTGGGAGCCAGTTCACAGTAACCCAGCTGCGACAACACTAAACCTGCTTTCTCTGTGGCAGGGCGGTGATTCTGGCCAGAGCAAAGAAGGGCGAACTTTTTCCTACAGAAAACAACTGGTTTTTTCCAACAGCACCCTTTTACTCATCTTTTTGTAGGCACTTCTTTCACAAAGCTGAATATAATCAGAGACAATATAATTTTAGCATGTGGGTGGATTATTTTTAACAGCATCTGAACTCGACATAAATCAAGAGAGACGTTAGAGAGAAACGCTATTTTTGGGAAGCGGGGAGCAGCTCGCTGGAGAGATCGTTGCTTATGTGTCAGCCAGCCTCGCGGAGCGGATCCTTGCGGCAGCCCGAGCTCCGCGCTCGGATCGCTACCAGCGCCGCCGGCGAATGGAAGATTCCACTAGGGATGTTTGCATATAAACATCTGCCCTGTTTATAGGCAGGGATAAAGCCCCGTCCTTCGGCCGCAGATGCTGCCAGGCTGTTGCAGGCGCTAGCCATTTTTCAAACGAGCTGCCATCCCCAGGAAGATAAATGCTTTGCCTGAATAATAAGGTCAAAGGTGGTTTTCATCATCTGCCCTTGGGATGGAGCACAGCACGCCCTGAGGACGGTTCCCAGTGTTGCCCCCACTGCCAGCCAACGCCACCCTGCTTTATTAACACGGATGTTTCTATCTGCAAGTGGTTCATCTGTTTTTGCGAGTTCAAGAGGGTTGTTCATGCCCACCAGGATTACTGCCTGCAATTATTCATGCCGTGCCATGAACAGTGAGCCTCCCTCAGAAGAGCAGCAACTCCAATTTTAATTCTTTTGAACAATCCAAAGCTTAGTCCTGCAAACTCTAAGTTCTCAACCTCATGCCCAGCCCCAAAATACCACTCGTGGACCTCTACCAGCAGGCTGAGCCTTTGCAAGGCTTACACAGATCTAGCTGCGGGAGATCACAAAAGGGAGTGGAAAACAGAAAGCAGTTCAGTGAGAGAACTGTGAGGAAGCACATTAGATACAGAAATCTCTAAGAAGTCACTGCACCCCAAACATCCTGCAGTGGCTGTTCTCTGATCCTGGCCTCCATTTGGGGGGGATGAAGTGTTCAAAGCCAGGTGAATACCTGCATCCTTGTTTTTACACATACTGAAACCACCACATACCAAGGACAACACATCAGCAGTAAGCACCCCGCACTTCCTGCTGCCAGCACCGTGCACATTCCTTCACGCAACATTATTTGGCAGACACCACCAAAACATAAACGCTTTGCAATGACTTCTAAGCAGAAGTTGTCTCCCATCTCAGACAGCCTGCGTTAGCTCCTGAATAGTCAGTTTTGTTGGCCATACCTTTGATCCCATTTCTGCAAACAGCTTCCACCAAGCAGCATGGGAAGATCTGAAGACTGACAGTCTCTGATTGAGAGCCCAGGCTGAGAACAGCTGTGGCCATCCAGGTCAGGGCTGGAGCATGTCAGCATGCAGGTGGGAAGCACACACAGGAGCTGCCAGTTCCAAAAGCAGAGGCTCCTCCATGTCAGCTTTTTCACCCCCTTCTCTCTGGCAGGCTGCCTGGTGCACGCAGGCCAAGTTCAGCCAGAACACTCTTCGCAGGAGCAGAGGGCAGGCACTTTTTTGGCAAAGCACTTGGCAGGAGGAGCAGGCAGGCAGTAAAACCCTGTTAAACTTCACTGGGAAGAGTTCAGCTAATCCTATGGACTTCTAATACTTACATGCTTAGCAGTGATTCAGTGCCACAGAAGCAAAGGGGCAGAACTTGACCTGGAAGAGGACTGGTGTCCTGAACTCTCACACCATACCTTGACCTGTTTTGAGCCTGCAGCGTTCAGAACAGCCCCAGATCAAGAACAGCTCACAGTGAGCTGGAGGAGAGAAGTGCACGACTTCAGCACTCAGACTGCATATTATTTTCTAATTTTCATTGCTCAGCATAGACAGCAACAAAACAGTGCCAAAAAAATCCAAGCAACACAGGCAACAGAACCCAGAGCCTTCACCTTTCGCCAATTGGAAACTGCTATTTCAGAACTGGTGGGAAAAACAGGCAGTATAACTGCAGACTTCAGCCTATTGTGGTAATAATTTATTATCTCGAAAGGTGAATAAGGTGGCACAGTTTGCTGAATTTGCAACATCATTTGTCAGTAATGCTAAGGAACTTAACTATGAGCAAACTGACTGAGATTTTTCTCTTGATGCTAGGCTTGGTCTCAGGAAGCACAGAGCGTCCATTGCTTGTCAGTTCTGTTTGGTGGTGGAGAAACGAAGCGGACTCAGAGTGCTGAAGTTCTGCTGGCTTCTAGCTGCATGAGCCAGAAATCAGATACAAGACTTGAAACAAAAGCATCAAAAATCTTTCAGCAGTAGGCTGCAAGCCTTTGCAAAACAGAGTGAAGCATCTCACTGGAATATGGCATCATCCTGCTGTTCAGTGAAAGGACTGGCAGAGATAACAAGAAGGATCTGCAATGAACTTCAGCATCTTCCTCTTAAAGCAATCTCGAGAGAACAGTTAGATTTTCCTGTTTAAATTCAAAAATCTAATCACACAAATTAGCATACATTTGCATTGTGCTGGTCACTTGGCTTCCATGTATAATTGAGCTCTCCTCAGCAACAGGCTGAAATACCCTACTACAGAGGCTGGCAGGACAGCTGTCTCTTGCAAGCACAAAAAAAGTTGAGAGTCACCAGAGCCCTCCATCCTCCAAACAAACATGCTGCAGCTTCCAGTTACAGTGAGACCTAAAGACGTCCTTAGGTTCAGAGCCCCTGGCTGGGCAGTAACAAGCTCAGGGCTAAAGCCCCAAAGCTTGTCCACTAGAAACTTGAACTTCAGATTATCCCATAAAGCTAATTCCTTACCTGTTTTTTTTGGAAAAGGTTAACTGCAATCAATGCATAACTCAAGGGAAACAAAGGAAGGCATATGTGCCAGAGAGAGAGGAAAGAAAAAAAAAAGCTGAATTTCCAAAGAGGAAATTTTTTTCCAAAAAGCCTGCTCCCTTAACAAAGGAGACTTTTCCATCCTCATTGACAGCAGACTGGTAGAAGCCAGCTCTGGCCAACACCAAGCAGAAGGCCTCATTCAGCCGTTTCACAGGGGAGCATTGGTACAGGCAACCCTCCTACTGTGTGCTGCTGTTTGTTTTAATGCTTCCCACTGAATGTCAATGGAGACTAAAGAATGACAAGTACACAAAGATACTCACAATAAATGCCAGCCCTTGTTAGCTGAGTAAATTGTGTGCTTAGCAGAGTCTTAGAGGAATCTTTGCAGAGTAAACACTGCCAGGACTGTGTGCTAGAGTAAATATGTGAAGAAGATGCTAAGACATGAACGCCTTCAGTGGAATGCAATTGAGTGGCACTGAATGCAATTCCACTGATGAAAAAGCGTTGTTAAAACTGGGCCAGGGAAACAGTTTGATGCACACACTGAAGTCCGACTGTTATTGCTAGTGCAAGAATCCCTGCTAGTGCAAGAATCCCTGCAACTTCTCCCTCCCCCAAACTAACAGCCCTCAAAAATTCTCTTCTGAAGAGCCTGAAGTCCTCATTTAAGTTCTGTTTCTTTCCAGCCGTGAACCTGTGGCAGCTCAGAGCTGCCTCTCACTCATCACTAGGTTTGATCTTTAAAGTTATCTGCTACTTCCTCTCTTCCCATCACAGAAGGTAATAACAGTATTTGAGTAATTAAAGGTTAAATAGTTAAGACAGGAGGGGCACGCAGTACGGTTGTTAGCTGCGCAAAGGTCATACTAGTCAAGACTTCGAGCCAGGCAGTACAGCTCAGCCTTCACTATTACCCTTAAATTCTGCTCAGAGGCCCAGTGCATCAGAGACAGACCTCAGCCTAGCTGTAGGGCAGTTTAGGCATACAAAGAACAAATCACAGGTTTGATATGATTTGTTACCCTGCTGCTACGTTCCTCATAGCATTGTTAAGGACACAGACATCCTCCTTAGTGAGGTCTTTTACTTGTTTTTGATTAACCTTTACATGGAGGCAAGGTGGCTGCAGCAGCTATTTTCTTTGTGCTTAACAGAATCCTCATTCTAAACAAGAAATCTCTTACTGAGCAAAGATATTGCAAAATATTTCTCAGCCCTTGCTGAGTACTGTTATCTTGACATATAAACACTTTGGCCACACATCCTTTGCAAAAGGTGATATAAAACCAGCGTTTTGAGAGCTCTTAATTCAGAAAGCCTCATGCACATTGCTTTTTAAGCAACCCAAATGAAGCTACATTCTACAGCTAAAAAATATTTTCCTTTAAAAAGTTTTGAATACAGTTTCTGATGTCTCTCTCTCAGACTTCCTCTGTAATACTTCCATTACGACTTATGCTGATGACAGGATGACCAAATCCAAGTTAAGGAAATGTGTCTTTGATGGCTTGCTCATTATTAATAGTAGATTTTAGTTATTTTAGTGCATGTGAAGGAGTTCACTTAGATACCAGAGACAGGTGCAGGGGCCTATTTAACTTCCTTTCACCGTTTTTTCTCCTGGCTGCCCTTCCTATCCTCCCCCAGAAGAGCAGCACACAATGCAGGAACGCAGGTGGCAGCGGGGAACCCACAGCGCAGGTTAGCAGTATCCTGAGGCTCCGCAGTGCTGGAAGGAGGAAAGGGAATCGGCCTCAAAGCAGAGCCTGCCTCTGCGAAAACTCCCTTCCAAGATGCAGGGGAGGGAAGAGGAACACAGGATTTAGAGTACCAACAGCTGATGATTGCTATTTCACACCACCTAGCGGCATCAGCTTAACAGGCAGTTACAGGAACGCTACTTCCCACAGCTCCGGTACTGATAAAACATGCAGTCTGCCTGTGCGGCTCAAGTTCACAGAAACTTCATTTACATAAACACGTTTTTTTGTTTTTTTTTCCCCCCTTTTGGCCTTACTCTCAAGATCTACCCTTTTTATCCATTAAAAATCCTAGCAGCTCACAGAGAAACTAATATCAGAATGTGCCTTTCTTCAGTCAGAAAGGCAAGCAGGAAAGCAGCAACCCAACAACTACTTTTGCCAGCAAGATGCCAAAGTTTGCTGTTCATGACTCGTCTGCTGTATTCCAATACACTGCATTTAACTAATTAGTTGTGTACAAAACAAAAGCAAAATTGTACTTCAACCAGCATCTTGCACGTACATTTACCAAATGCATGCTTGCCACCTGGAGCTATTTCTGCACGTAACTTTTTGAACCAGGAGTAGAATACATATCATCTGCAGGTCTAGCCTGGTTCAAGTGAATGACAGACTCGGAGTTTGTCAGTATTAACTCCATGTAAGCCAGGCAGTGACAAGTTCATGAGAAAGCTTCTCTGCAACACTGGATACAGGCACAGATTTACACATCTTACTAGACTTTGCTTTTCTACAGTTCAAAATTAAAGATGATACACAGCCAGACTCCACCTCTCTTGATTTTGGGAACTTATGACTGAAGTAGTAGCATCATGTCTTTTTCTTCCTGTAGTCACAAAGTTTAAATGCACTGCTTTAAAATTAATGCAAAGCACTTGAGACAGGCATCTACTATATGGGAAGAATAATTATGAACCTTTGGAAGGTGTTTCAGGTCTTAGGAAGCTGCTATACTGGTTTAACTCTGAGGTTTGCCTCTACTCTGCAAGATGACAAGGCAGAGACAACAGTTTGTGAGGCCTGCAAGAGGTTCCACAGCTCAGACTTCTACAGTCTCTACCATTTAGTTCTCCAAGGACTGAGGACAGAATTAGAGGGGAAAGCACCAGCAGATCTAGATGATGTGGCAGGCTTCGTTTCCAAGGCCAAGTCTCTGAAAGCATTAAGCAGCACTGCTTACTCCAGACGCTAGAGGTAGAATAAAGCTCTGTCATGTGCTTTCTCAGAAAGATTATGATCATGCCTGGCCTCAGCCACCTGACTCTTAATATTACCATAGAGAGCAGCATTGCTCTAACCACTACGGGTGCTGTACAGCTCTTCCACACAAGAATCTTAGGCCCACAGAGTGGGAGATATGTTTCCTTAGAATATAAGCCTTTTCATGGACCACTTGGAAAGAAATGAGCTTATACCAACTATAAACAGATACTCATATTGGTCACTTCCTTTCCTTAAAAAAATCCCCTGGCTTAAAAAAAGTGCTTTTCAAGCTACTTACAATAACAAAAGCTGTTTTTCCTGAGGCTGGAAAAGCTCAATGCTTCACATCTTTTAATGAGACAGACAGTCACTCAAAATGGAACTGACTGCCCTCAAAAGCAATTTGCAGTCTTGAAGATAAGCTTGTCAAAGCATTTTATATCTGGGGATCCAAGCAGGTTCCTTCACTGAAGTTTCAGAAGTATCCCAAAAGCTGCATTTCAAAATTGCAGATCTGTTCAAAGCTCTGCTATATAGCACAAGATGCTGAGATGCTTAAGAATAGGCTAAGCTACAGAAACTAACAAGTACATGCTGGGTAAGAGCCATTGAATAAAAGTATTTATTTTAACATGTTTGCAGAGCCACACTTATATAAAGTTCTCACCATATTTGTGAGCACATTACCCTCTTACCCCATATCTACAGATATAAAACATTTGTAATGCTTATTTGCCCTACAAAATGAAGTAGGTATGATGTCAAGTCACCATTACTTATCTCTGTATTCTTGCTTTGTTACTATGAATGTATGAAAACTGAAATTGTTTTCACAAGCCGATTTGCATGTTAAATAACACTGTCAGTTCAACAGTCAGGACTAGGTAATTCTTCCAAAAAGTAATTCATATTACTGAGCAGTTGCTAGTTATAATAAAATTTGAAATGGCATAGAACACTCCTAAAGTGCATTACTGCAACTAAATAAATAGCAGCATTTATGTCTCTTCAAAACAGAAGACCTGAAAAGGAAGGGATTGTGACCAAAATAGAAGTATTTTGCTCTTTAAAAGAAAAAGCTGAAAAATATGCAAGGCAGAGGCCTTGTGTTATTAGTCTATAAAGATACAGCTTAATAACAAGGGGTTCATACCTATAAGACGGAAGGTGCTCTTCAGAAGTCCAAAGCACACAATGGCAGAACCCCCCCCAAGTCTATTGAAACTACACATGCACATGCTTCTTTGGGTTTGCAAGAAGTATCTCCCATTTAACCACTGCCTAGTATAGGTCATTATAAAAATACAAGCCTGTAGTGATAACAAAGCAGTTACTTTATCAAGTTATTACTGGCAGCAGATTACATCCCTTTGATAAAATCAACAGGATTCCAATGCAGTAGTACATTAAGTTCATGGTTTTCTTCGCCTAAAAGAAAAAAAAAAAGCCATAAACAGCTTTCAGTTTTTACACAGCAGCAGTTTTCCAATAGCCTTTTTATCTATTCTGATGTATGCAAAGTTTCACATACTTTCTATGCTAGAAAAATGCTACAATTAACATGAGCAAACTAGAGGTTATTCATCAAGAAATAGTTGGGTCTTGTTGTTATTTTTTAAAACAGCTGTGAACTAAAAACAAAGTTTTATTTTGATTATTTAATAAGCTTAAATAAATACAACTTCCACTTCAATACACAAGTACTGTATTACAAGGCTGTAGCAAGGCTGCAAGTAGCAGTAGCAGCCATGAGCAGGTCCCAGATTCTAGCGAGAGATGTAATAAAGTGTATGCTAAGTTGATGACAAGCACATGTTTGTGACTTTGTGTGAAACAGGGATTACCCATTTCAGATACTCCTTGAAATACCTTTCCACTACAGCTCTATGTTTTTTATGTAGTAGAGATACACACTACACAAAAGATGAAAGACAACAGCTGTGGTTCAAAAGTAGAGTAGAAACTAATGGTTTCACTATTTGGATTCCAAATGCAATCAGTTTGGTTGATTTTGGCTTCACAGAAATCTCTTTACCTCTCCAGCCCTCTCTCCTGCCTGTAAACACGTCTTGTAAAACTGCAAGTTTTCTTCCCTGAGTTGAATAGGTCACTTCCAGAGCACTGCCAGCACCTATCTGCAAGAGGCCAAATCTGGATATTGAATTCTGTTCTCCAACACTTAAGTTAGCAAAGCTATCTTATCTGAAGCATTTTTTTTTGTCCAAGTGTTTTGTCAGACACAGGGCTCGAATGTTGGGCACTGACTTTACAAACTGCAGGGTCATTTGGATTTTCTTCTAGAAACTGGGACTTCTGATTTGGTATGCTTAAATTTAGGGGTGCAGCCAACACTCTCATCCCATCAAGATAGAGAACGACAAGACAGACCTGAGAGTTCAGATTGTTAGTCCACATATTTGAACAAAAGGAAGGTTTTTTCCAAACATGACTAGAGTCAATGCTTCCTTAACAGAGGCCTTTGGCAATCGCACAGCTGATAGCAGCTGGAATATTAGCTCCATTCAAGTTTACCATTAGGCATTATCCACAATTGTCTCAGTTTCTACCCCAATACTGAAAGAAACAAGGTATTTGCAACCTTAATGTATCTAAAGGTATTAAAAAAAAAAAAGAATATTTTCTACTGTATCAACACCCGATAAAGGCTAGAGGAGGGGAAAGGGGAGAAGAGCGATACAGTTTAGCAGTTTAGCATCTTTACCTATTACTTTTACCATCCCTAACTATTCCACATTTAATCTGCCAGGTGCGCCATGGTTCCACAGCCCAACTTTTTACAGTCCAGTTAGTCCACTCTGAATTGCTGCTAAAGGATAAGATCAAACTCGACATTCTGCTCACTGCACTGCAGGCCAGAATTTAAGTAGAACTATTAACATGTCTTCTGGGCAAAAGTCTCTTACAAATCTATCACCAGCTCATTTCCAACTCTAATACTCTAGGATGGACAGGCTTGTTTAAAGGGGTGTGCACCCCAAACCTAAAGCTGTAAAGGCACTGTAGTCAAGTGTGTGTGTGGGGGGGAAATGTCATCTCATTTCAGATGTCATCAGGCTTCATATTAATCCTGAAACATTAGAACAAGGACCCAATAGCCCAATTACAGATGAGAGATGCACTTACTTGGGCTGAGCATGATGCTGATATCCAGGTCCAAGAGTAGATCCTGCCCTCATCTCCACCGCCACAGAACACTGAGAAAACACAAAGTCAGTATCTATCACCCCAAAACCCCAGCTGTCAGCATTACTCCAAATTCTCATCCAAATCAAGCACGAGATGTCCCCCTCCTCCTTTGTAGCTTACTCTGGTTTCTACATCAGTCCATTCAGCGTCTGCAGCATCTTCTGGTGGGTTAGGATTGGAAGGTGATGATCTTCGCTTTCGACTGAAAAAGGAGGAGAGAGAAAAACATTACGGGAATGTCAGGTACTTTGGCAGATTCTCAAGTACAAGCAAATACATTTCATATTGTCTAAAGTAATACTTTAGAGAGCTTTGTTCCTAGCAGCAGACCAGCCTTACCAGCAGCTCCAGCATCTATAAGAAGCTTTCCCCAAGTTACCTCTATACAATTTCAATTCAGGTTCAAAAACTTTCTGTTCAATCATTTTGACCAAAATCAGTTACACAAGTACTATTGGAAAGACAGGAGTCAGTGTCAGAACCTAAAAATCAAGAACACAACTCACCCAGTTGGAGATTCTTGCTTTAGAGTCTCTATCTCTGTGAACTGGACAGCCTGTCCACCACCTCTGGTTTTGAAAACATCACCCTGGAAGCCAAAATCAGTTACCAAGTTACATTCATTAGGTCAGTATGATGGCTACCAGTGCAAGTTTTCACATGAAAACTTAAGCGCTTACAGCTGTTATTTCCTTGCAGGTTGGTAGCCAGCAAGCATATGTGCATGAATACATTTTCCCCCAGCCTCCTTGATTATACACAGGGAAATAAAGAGGGATCATCATTGACCCCAACAATCATGCAAAATACCCAGGGAGCAGTCACTGCCTTGACAAAGATTTCTGCATGACAGCAATGACTAAGTATATTACAGACACAATGTCATTGGCTCAGTCAAACTTCCTTTTCACAGCATGAACAGCTACGCTGTCATCTAAGGCTTCACTTTTGGAAACATAGCTGAGACCTAAGGTTAGCTTAGAGTGAGGGTTGTTTGCTTTTTTGAAGTTTAAAGAAAATACCAGAAGGCCCATAACTACGGGAAAAGTGAACTCAAGTTCCAGAAACCAAGAGCTCCTTACTGTGAATTACAAAGAGCTCCCAATTTGCCTTAAGCAATCACAGTCAGTATTTTGAGACACAAAGCCTAGGCTATTGCAACAATTTGCTTGTCCATTTAATACTGTAAATTGTGTTCTGGAGCATTTGAGCATCCATCACTGCAGCAAGCCTATTCATGCTGCTAATGGAAATCAAATAATATCACTCCAATAAAACTGACTCCATAAAATTAGCTGCAATCACAAGCCTAAGACATTTTCACCGCAAATGGGTTATTGCATTTTACGGGGGGGGGACTTAATTGCTTTCAAGGTAAACAAGCTTGGAATAGTTCATATAAAGTAATGATGAAGTTCAAGAAAAGCATTTTCAGACTCCAAAGCTACCTCGAATCCAACTTCACAAAGCTTTCAAATCAAACCTCCTGGCACATTGAGTCAAATGTACCTTTTTGCAAGCTAGTAATACTGCAGCCCAAATACATTGTCAGAAATAGGAGTTGGCAGGGTTATCACACATCTACCACAAGGGTGTTTTCTTTACCTTAATTAGTTTTGTTTCAATCTCCCCATCAGAGGCTAGCTCCTGGTGCGTCAGCATATACTTGTCACACTTAGCTAGTGCTTTTTCACTTGCAGCCGCTACTGTGATGGCATGAGGGACATGCGGCTGCATGACTGTTTCAGTGGGCAGATTAGAAGGTGGCTTATGATCTACCCATCTCTCCCCAGCTGAGCGCGACCGTCTGTGTCTGAGACGAACCGGAGGTGCATTCTGATCAGAGTAGAAGAGAATCGGAAGAAATCAGCACACAGTAAATTTCTCAAAGGATATCATTAGCAGAAGTGAGCTTTTCAGGTCTGGTTAAAACGTATCCGTAATAAGATCAAAGCCTTATTCCTAAAGTACTTTCAGAATCCATCCTGAAAGGCACCATTATTGAGCACCTTGTGTAAGATTATTAATAGATTTTTTCTGTGCCAATTTCTATTGATTGTCAATTTTAGTTAACAGTTATTTAATCAGTTGCATTCCACACATAGTAAAGTTTTCTCAAGGAGGACATGGGTATCTTTTGGAAACTTGGGATAAGTGCTACAAATCAAAACTGATTGCTACAGACGTATTAACCCACCTGAAAAGAGAAAAGTTTGAAATACGTTTCCATGGGTGCATTCCTGGATCAAATAAGCAATTTTTGTGGTAGCAAAGGAAGCAGACTAAGTATGGATTTCTAATATCTCTAAAGGATGCAAGGCCTCATAGTACTTTTCATTAAATAGAGCAGAGCTAGAGGAAGTCTCCTCCTGTGCTAGAGCTACTGCTTCTGAATTCAGCTGTTGAAAATCCATAGGAATGAGTGAAGTTCATGTATTTTTACTGTGTTCATAAACATTACTGTCAGATGCTTAGGAAAAATAGAAGACTGATAACCAGCAATAACTTGCTTAAAAAACTGGATCCCTTCAAGATCTTTGAAAAGTACTGACATACTCTCATGCCAAGGATCAGCTCTACTCCCTTCTTTGGGAGTTGTGGCCTTTTTGCTCATAGACATGCAAAACTAGTAAGACCATTGAAAGGTCCTTGAAGCATTATTGGGCTTTAGAAAGAATGTCTGCAGGCTCTCCCTGTTCCATTTACACACTAATTTTACAGACCGCTCTGAATCATAGTGAAGTTACATAATCCAAATCTGTAAATCCAAATCCCATCCACTGCACTTTTAGGTGATTAGCATCAATTATGGCTTTTAGCAATAGACATACCTCTCACAAGTCTAAAGCAGCTCTTAAAAATAAATAAATAAATAGACATGCTGCTTTCAGCAAAAGTTTTCCATTAAAGAAAGAATTCCTCAGACTTTTTTTTTTCCTTCCTTTTAGGGAGCAAGTACTGGTTTCTGTTGATGCTTTTTGGAAACAGTTTTGCCAAGCTGCCTTAGAAGTTATGCCCTAAGGGCACACTACTACTGGTTACATTTTACTGTAAGAGACCACATCCCTTACTCTGTTAAGAGTGGTTCATGTGTTAGTTAATTAAAATAGCATTAGCTTAAAAGCACATCCCTTGCTTCAAAGGGTTAGTAAGTAACAGGAATTTTGGAAACATTACTGAAAGTGAATCATACCATGAGAAACTTTCTTCCTCTTGAGAAGCACTCTCAAGAAGGCTGATTTAGTTTCTTTTGTACAATTCTTTTAGATTTTCCTGAGCCACTGCAACAGAGCTATAATGTGACACAGACAAGCATCACAGATGCAAACATTTGCACACATCAATTTAAAGGAGGAAGGGTGGAGGAAAAGTGTCCCAACTGTAAACAAAACCCCCCGCTTTAACACACACACGCACAGATTTGGGAAGAATATTCTAAGAGCAAAACTAACATTCATACAAATGAGATGCTTGTCCAAGCACTATTTCCAATAGACATTTGCACAAATGGCGCATAAGACCACCTTTTAAGCTGCCCAAGCAGACTATGGTAAATTGCAGACTGTGAGACAGATCTGAGGAGACAGACACAAATTGAAAAACAGGGACATCCATAGCCAGAAAAGAGGTCTAGCTAGCTCAGAATTCCTTACAAGAGCTATCTACATGCTAGTGAGAGATAGGCATACTGCTTTTAAGGAATTTTCAAATGTCAAATTAAGAAGTCAAATAGAATGAATAGTGAGACTCAGCTTGGAAATAGTACGGTCCTATGAGAAAAATTATGGAATGAGTTCCAATCTGTTTTAGGTGTGCTCTAAACGAAAGAGCAGTTAAGATGAGCTTCTGAGCCAGACTAAGCAACACTACATTTAGTTTTTGACAGGAGCAGCACTAACCCTGCAGCATTGGTCCTCTTCTATTTCTAGCTCATCTCTACGTCTGGGAACCTCAACGACTCCAGTCCAGTACATCCCTCGCCTTCTGTCTGAGGCATTACAGTTTCTACTTTGTTCTGGTTCTTGTTGTCTACTCCTTGCATTAGGAGTGCCACTGGTATGCTTGTGTGAAGGGATTTTCTGCTCCCATTCCGTAATACAGGATGCCACAGAAATGCTGCTACAAGAATTAGAACGTCTGTGCACCTGTGGGTTGCTCACGAGTCGCTGGCTGTTAGGGACCTGAGTAACGCAATTACTAGAAGGCTAGAGAGAATAGGAAAGAAGTTAGTGAACATACAGAACTGTCAACTTAAGCCAATAAAACGGTATCACGCTGCACATTGTCTGTATTCAATTCAGCTATAAAGCTTACTGTTTTGGACAGTTAGTGTGTTTCAGTGACAGCATTAAGAATCAGGTATTCTTCCAATACTAGGAGCACTGGAAGGTAGCAGCACAAATAAAGAACACTGATAAATACAACTGGAGAAGAAGAATTCAAAAGGTTAGTCATTCAAGTTCTGTGCTTGAGAACCTTTTCTAGCCACTAAGACAAGTGGTCTGCATTTCAGTTCGTTCTTATAAAAATGCTTACCCCCATGTCAAGTGTTTCATAGGCAACTTACAGGTACTGGTGAAGGAGACACTGATCTCTGAACAGGCTTCTCTCTGTCTCTCTCCCGTGAAGGCCTCTCAGGTTTTTCATTCTTTGGTTCAGTAACAATGGCCTTCAGTTGCTTCAGTTTTTCATCTTTGACCCAAAGTTTGTTCTGCATTTCCAGCTGCTTTGCTGCTACACGACGTTCCTGGAAAGACAAGTGAGAAAGTGTGAAGTATGTTACACAAAGGCACAAGCAAGTAATTGTACTGTAAGTTTAAAGGGAATCATATATTCCAGATGGAATTAAATCTTTTCCCTGTTAAGATACAAGCTATTGGAAATAATGGCAAATCAAGGGAAAAAAAAAAAAAAAAAAAGACTTGCCAAATTCCAGAACAGTACCATATTTAATGCCACAAAAAATTTGCCTTTTGAATTAAGACAAATGGGAGTGTGTCTAACTATAGTTTTATCAATGGTCCTGAAGTATGAGCTTGCTGTATTAATCCCTCAGATTTCCTTTTCTTATTGCATGTCAAGCACATCTGAGCAAGAGTATATGCAATGAGGAGAATGCAGAAACTCTGATAGTAGGCTCCTGATGACAGCTGACAGAACATGAGAATCACTCCTGAAGTTAGAGAGCCAGAAACCCAAGAAACAAATTCTAGATATTGGAATAAAATGAGGAATTGCTCGAATGTTGTTCTAGCTGCATCAAAAGTCCTTGAAAAATATATCCGAACATATCGCATTTATAAAATTTTTAAGGTGAAAATGTTTAATTAAAGTCCATATTTAAAGCCAAATATCTTCAGTCTTAGTGCCACGTAAGAAATAAAGAAAAAAAAAAAACACAACCAAAATCACAACCCACCACACATAAGGGAGCAATGCTGAGTTATGCATTTCTAACAGATATAGCAGTGTACTTACACACTCCTTTTCCCATTTCATGGTCGTTTCTGCCACCATGCCTTGCAATCGTGCCTCCAGCCTACGCTTGTCAGAAGCTTGACGTTGCAATTTCTGGCTCTTGCTTTCTAGTTCTTGCTGGAGATTACGTTTGTCTTCTTCATAAATTGTAGCAGTTTTCTCCAAAATCTCAATCTGGAGGAAAAGAGGAAGGACTTGGCTACGCTTCTTACAAGCGCAACCATCTAAGCCCAAGACTGCTAGCCATATTTGATTAAGTTAACAAGTACGAGAATACATTAGCAGTTGTGTATATAAGTATACCTAGAAAAATTCCAAAAAACTTTGGATATTACAACTTTCTCGTAAGTTGCAGATCTCAATGTATTGAGAAAATCCTCACCTAATAGGAAAGCCAAAAAGCTAAAAACATTCAGTTAAAGTTCCCCAGAAAACACTTAATCTCATTTCTAATATCCTTCTTAGGCAACTTCTGATGTCAAGAAGTCTGCCAAATGGTAGGTAGAAAATTCCTTTTCTGATGAGGAACTATGTAGCTTTAGACAATGAAAAAAACATGAAACAAAAACCCCCCAACCTTGTATTCCAGAGTTTTAGTTTTCTTCTCCAGGCGTTCTAGCTCCATTTTCTGTCCTGCTATTATTTTCTCTTTTTCAGACAGTTTTCCTTGAATATAGTTTTCCTTGGATACAACGCTGGAATCAAATTCTTGCAGCATAGTTTTAAATGTAAGCACTGCAAAAGAATCAATATATTTTATCTTCTCACACTATCCCCAAAATATCAAAAACAGTTCTTCAACTCCCACCAGCTTAACGCTACCAGCTACCCCAAACAAAGGCTTTCTAAAGCATCAACTGAGAAAAGGTATTTATTTTGTGTTGGTACAGAAGACATCCCTGAAAAGTATTAAGTGAGACATAAGTCTAGTTCAACACTGATGTTCAAATTCTTACCATTCTTGGCAAATTCCTCTGACAACATTTGTCGTAGTCTATGGCGTTTTTCCAGGACTTCAATAAGCTTTGGAAGCGTTTGATCATCATTAACATCCAATAGTTCACACGAAGGCAACGGAGGAAAGCTCTGCAAAAGCATTTCTGAAACAGATTGCTCTTCTGTTTCTGTAACATTTAAAGCCAAGAAAGTCTGTCAACAAGCTACAGAATGGAAAAATTCCATTTGACAACACATAGCCACAGATCATTCATTCCATAATATTATGAAGTAGACAGAATAATTACTGAGAACTAGAAGTTTTCAGAAGAAATGACAGTATTGAGGAAAAATTAAACACGACATCCTTGATTCATTACTTCCAGGCAACTCCTGCTTTCTACAGTAGGCCCTGAGCATACAAAAACATCAGAGTATCATCCTCAGTATAACAATTTCCTTTCAGGAACTGCAGTAATGGGACCGTGAATTCAACTCATCACCAACTACAAAGAATTACTCTGACACTTGTAGTATAAGCCCAGTAATTGTAAAAGTAGTGCTGCAGTACAAAAAGAGCAACTCAAATATACATAATGCAGAACAAGCTCACGACTAACAGGTAAATTATTTCTTTTGCACTTTTAAGGTCTGAATAATTTGTTTTAAATAGTATTCATCCCCAAACAGAAAAGCCTGTGCTGTAACCATCTAGCATTTTAGTATTTACCTCCATTTATTGGGCCACCCCGAATCTCCAGTTTCCGTGAAAGTTCCTCTCTAAAGGCCTGATTCCTAAAGCGCCGCCCTGGTGTTAAACCACAGAGCGGTTTATCAACAGGTCTTGCAACTTCAACTTCTTGAGTCATTTCTGCAAATCGCATCACTTGCTACAAAAGAACAAAAGCAAGCTTAACAATGAAACTAAACAGAACAAGTCAAAAGTGAAAAAGTAACATTTTAGATCAATAAAAGCATTAGAGGAGACATTATCAAGCTATAATATCAAGTAGCTCCCAGCTGCATAGCTTGCAATTTTAAAGTGGAGCATCCAAAAACCTTCCTAGTAACATCCCCCCCCCCAACCTCCACCCCCAAGAACCACGAAACTGACTGTGCGAACACCTGCACTGAAGTTCTTGCAGGTACTTCCACAGTGGGAATTAAGCACTTAAACATCGCTGTGGGTTTGGACTTTTGTAAATAAGATGACCTTTCCTATTTTATGTGCAAGCAGAGTTGCAATTTTTAAAAGGAAAAATGAGACTTAGAGGACACATCTACCCAGTCATAATATATTTGATTACATGAGTCCAAGCAACAAAGATTACCATTCCTATATCCTGCTAAACAAGTGCAGTAATTTGATGATAAACATGGAAGAGAAGAGAAAGAAGATCTACAAGGAAATTACCAAGCTTTCCTCGTAGTCCTCAGCTTTGGGATTAACGCACACAATCATACGCACTTTTCCTTCACCATCAAAATAGTTCTTGAAGAGATGAGTCAGCTTGGAATCTCTGTACGGAACCATCTTAGAACAAACACACAAAGATCTAGTAAGCTTTCATTAAACCAGTCATCAAGAGACAATTAGATGATCTGTTGCATACCTTATTTGTTCCATACATCTGGTTTTCCCGTAGAACTTCAATACATGTTCTTAATGTCATTAGTGACTGATTAATATTACCTAAAAATAAAAAGAGCTCCTTAAGCAGCCATTTGGATAATGTTCCCAAATTATGTAGTGGTTTACCTAAGAATAAACTGCCTGGACTCTTAAGTAAGATTTGTTACAGATAACTGCTCCAATTAGTCTGAAGTATCCATGAATTTAGTACTACAAAGAAACTTCTGATTTACAAACTTGAGGATTTAAGACCATCAGATCAGATAACTGAACATCAAAACAGAACACTTCAAAAATTTTTTTTTTTTGCTAGGAGGCAGACTGATACTTGAATACAAGCATATATATTAGTATATACAACTAATGGACTGTCTAATTGTGGTAGATACCTGCTTCACGCAACCTGTTCCCTTCAGCTTTTGTTCTATTAGTTCTTTCACTTCCAGCTAGATCAACCAAGGACAGCTGGCTTAAAGTGATCTGTTCTTTCTCCTATTACAGGAAACAAAATTACGTTAGGCTAATGATAAACACTGTTCCCTACCTTCTGAGGGTGGGGGTAAAGGGAGGAACCTTCACAATTCCAAATCAGCATGCAAACTTAAAAGACCCCATGTTGCAACTTTAGACAAAATCTGAGGGAGTTTTTATAATCCTTAATGCAAGAAAATGCCCACCATTAGCTTTTTAGTACATAAGTTTTTCAAATCCTTTCTGTTTTGGGCCACAAGATAGATGTAACAAGTGCAGTCGTTCAAAGCCTCTCAGTTTTATATTCTTAACAGTTTTAGCTTAAGAGAAACAGAGGTAAAGAACAAGGAATAAACAGTTTTACTCCTCATTTTAATGCTCTACTTTTATTATAGAGAGGAGATTAATTCTATCAGAAATCTCAGAAATTTAAAGAGTTTGATTTGTTTCAGAATGAAATTGCTAACCAGCAGATGCATATGTTCAAGACAAGGTCACTGTTTAGGCAGGCCATGCTGCAAGGTTCACTACTTTTTCTAACCTACAGATACATACATACACACACAGAGTTCTTTAATAGTCTGCTCATGAATTCACCTGTAGCACATTATCTCCATCTGCATCCAGGGGTGCCTGAGCCAACTTTATTATAAAAACACTATGAGAGCGACTAGATTCTCGATTCAGCTGAGTATTTGCAATACGCCTTTTCTTTTGACCTGTTTAAGAGAGGGGGGGGGGGAAAAAAAAAAAGCACTGTGCTTCATTTAAGACTTGCCACTTAGCAAAGTGAATTCTGTTTTCACCATGAGTGAGAACGACTACACACCTGTACTGAATTTAAGTAGTTATATTTTAAGATTTACCTCTCCAAAACACTTCAAAAGCTTCTTCTGTAGATTTCACCTCTACTTCGGTGCATCCTGTGACATACATATTGTGATTCTGGTCCTCACGCAGTATTTTGGATTGTGGAGGTCTTAAGGGGGGAGAAAAAACAAGAAACCTAAAACTGAAGGGAGTTTTATATACAACCATACATTCTATGTCATGCAAATTTTTGTTTGTTTAAATACAAAATTCAGACTGAACATGTCAATTATCCATACAGCAGATGGAAGAGAAAGTACAAATACATGGACACACACTCAGCCAGGATTAGTTACACTTCAGCTACTGCTTTAATTTAGAAGCTACATTTAATTGCAATTCTTACTGGAAATCATGGGTTTGGATGGCAGCTATTGTTTTTTCTACATGCATATGCTCATACAGAAGCAAGATGGCTTCAAAAGCATTCTGTATTCACTAGTAAAGCAAGAAAAGGTAGGGAGTCAGTCTGAGTTCATTTTCTGCTTCTACTACAAAGAAATTTCACTTTTCAATATTGTGAATAATATGCTTATGCACATACATAAAGTCACCGTTTCGCACAGGAGTGTTGCAATTGTTCCACCTACCAAAAAAACAGGGTTAAAAATATTAAATCATTCAGCTTTAACACACTGCAGTTTCCATAAATGGAAATACTTTAAGATCCTTCCCAGGCTGATTTGTGGGCATGATAAGCAAGATACTAAACCAAATACTTTAATCCTTCCTTAAAAAGCATTCATAGATATTCAAACCCATTTCAAAGCACTACCCTAGAGCTAACTCTTGATGTTTTAGTGCAATGGCTTGTTTTGCTCTAGTTAATCTTTACAGATTGGCCAACTCTTTAACTAACATGTATGCCAATAGATACGTATAGGTTTTTTTTAACGGGTTTAGAATTTAAAAAAATACATATTCAGAGTCAAAGTTTAACTTTCAGACTGTTTTTTCCCAAAGGTTCCAATATTCACCAGTTTTGGACATCGCCTAAGTACATGTCTTTCCACACAATAGTCAAAATTTCACTTAAGACACTATCCATCTGTCTCTATGGAAGTGGTCAGCCTCAAGAGAAACAATATGCAAGCTTGCATTAACTGTAAGTAACAGCCGAAAGTGGCTTTTGTCCAATACACTGCTTCCAGGAGGAAAAACAGCAGCTATGGAATGGCTTACTCTAATTGCCATCATCTGCTAGGAATACTACTTGCAGAATAGCATGAACAGGCTTAGAATCTCAGTGGGATACAACAGGCTGCCTAACAAATTCACTATTTACTTATTGATCTGCCATTATACTAAGGAAGAGAGCACCAAGTCTTAGAAGCAGCAACAAAAAGACCATCAGTACTTGGCACACTTAAATGCTATTGTCTGGACTCCTTGACCATCACCTTTCTCACATGATGGAGTTAAGCCACACTTGCCAAGACTGCAGCCAAAGACATATTATAGTTCCCATAAAAGTGCAACTAAAGCCAGCAATAAGGGTATTCATAAAACTTACTTTGGTTTTATGGGATCAAAGGGAGCTTCCTCCAAGAGGTCATATATGTAGTTATTGTAGATCTCAATATAGGAGACAAAGACACTATACACATTATCTTCATCAACTTCTTCCACTTTGCAGTGATCTTGCACATTGATCATATCAGCAAATTCTGGATCTATTTGTCGCCTGCTAAAGACGCAGAACAAGCAATTGTAATGGAGCATCCACAGTCAGCTAATATCTTATAGACAATGGATCGTAGAATTAAAAAGCAAGTCTATTGACAGATAGCACGATTCTCACACTAGAAACTACAGCCAAAACATCCAGTTTTTAATAAAAAACTAAAAAAGCACTCTGAAAAGTTTAAAAATATAAATTTTCAGCTGTCACTGCTGTACTCAGTTGCAGTTGGAAATACCTTGCAGAATTCCTGGATAGTTTGCATTTCTATCATCTTCCATTCAGCAATTTCACTTGTTTGGCAGAACATCCTCACATTTAACCTTACAGTATCACTACTAACTGAAATCATCGCATTTTACTCATGAGAAGGTAGAGGTACAAAGATAGAATTAAGTTGCCCGATTCTAAATCTTCTAATCTAAATACTTAACTACATAATTCCTCAAATGACAAGAAAGTTTATATATTAAATTTTCACTAACTTTTTTCTCCTTTTTTCAAGGGAAAGGTCAAGAGACTAAGTTAAGACCAGAATATCAGAATAATACTTACATTAATTAATTCATTCTGCACGTTACAATAGTTACTTACTTGCCAGATGGAGTTTTTGGAACAGGCATGGCATCTCTTTTCTGTCGCTCTAATAGAGCATCTACTTCACACTGAACATCCACACCATTCTTCTCATCAAGCTTAAAAACCTGAGCAGTGAATATACATTTAGACAATATAATGACAAACACTAGAGAACATAAGGTGTTGGCCAGCAAAACGCAAGTTATGTGATCAAGCTGTCTGGCAATGAGTGAATACTGTGCCCCTCACTAACACTCAATCTGCTGGCTAATTCCAAGTAGATTCAACAGAGGACAGATAGTTCCAAGAAAAATATTTCACAAAAGCTTCCAAGCTAGCATTCTATTAAGGAAAAGGCTTTCAGCATTATTTCCAATATTTTTGGACACCAGAAAATCCAGAGATGTTTGACAACAAGAAAAGTTTCAAATCATCTCCTCTGTTAGTAGACATGGAATCAGATAAAGCCACAGGAAGCCAATGCTCAGAAAGCTTTTTTCCATTGTTTTTATAAGATAGTTAAAGAATTAGAAACAATTACAGGGATAGCCAGACCAGACTACTCATTTTTTTGAAATGTCCCTCCTAGCTACTACGTCTGCCTCCTTTGCCCCGCATTTCCAGTCCTATGTTGTTGTTGTTTTTCCCCAGTGCTACAGTTGCATGACTAGACACAAGTTAAACATTTCAAACAATATTTTTTCTAGTGTTTTAGGCTGCCACGAGCAACAGGATAAAGAATTTAGTGCAAAACTACACACAAATCGCTTGGCCTGGAATGGTCCTATGCTGTTGAAGATCATATCCAAGCACCGAGGAAGAAGTCCTCCATCACCAGGAGATCCTGTCATGGTGTGTGTTTTTCCACTGCCTGTTACACCATATGTAAAAAGCAGGCCTAGGAGAGACAGAAAGGTTAAGAAATGGTGCTTTCTGTCTTAAAAAAATAAAATAAAAAATAAATGCTCAGTTATAATCTCGCTCAGTCTTTCCTCTGTCAAATGTATTTGGGAAAACCAACGACTCCTTTTGAACAGTTAACAGTAAATTATTCGAGCCCCTCATAAAGCATTATTAGTCAGTCAATACCAGTACTTGCATTGATATACACTTCAACTACAGCTAGGAATGCCTATCACCCTGTTTTCAAAGGGTACATTTAGAAGGCAAAATGGAATGAAACCAAGAAATTTCTCCTAAGTCCAGGCTGTAGAGGGCTGGTTTATATTGACTGTTACTGAGGAGTCTGACATTAGCCAGATACTTCAAGCACCAACACAGAGATATCAAACTGAGCCCAGGACATCAAGTCCTAGAAAAACAAATCAATTTATTTCGGAAGTCAGTCTTTAGGTGGAGAAGTCATGCCTTTCTGCAGAAAAAGTGTTTCTCCAGTTAATAACATACAAAAAAATTAGACCTTGACACAAGTAACATGCATGGCACAACACAAATGAATAAGTTTAGAAGTAAGGAACGGCAGGAAGAGCTTCCAAGAATGCTGTACAGGGGAGACAAACCATAAATATTTTCTTTGAAGAGGGAAAAAAAGTATTTACGATTTTTTCTTAGACAAGCTAAAGAACCTTGACACAAGTAAAGTCATAGCAATAAAAAAATATAAATTTGCAGAACACACATACAAAAAGTGGTAAAGAACAAGTCCTTGCTTACCATTTTTCCCACGAATGAGATCTTCCACAAGAGGTTTAGCCACCACATCAAAAAGCTCCTTCTGAATAACCAGGGTGCCAAATACTTCTTTAAATGAATACTGAGTCTGAAGAAAAGAAAATACACTGCCCTAAAGATTAATTTTCCAGGAGTCTGTTGCTTCAAAATGCTTCATACCTTAGAACTGTTTTTCACCAGCTTACCAGAAAGACAAGGATTCTACTTTAAGATTATACCAGCATTTGAATACGTACAGTTGCTTCAATACAAGTATACTGAGAATGAGATCAGATCTGCATAATGAAGAACAGCAATTTTCTCATTTTCATAGAACTCAAGTCCATAAATAACCAGAGTGATCACAACGCCTGACCTCCTAGCAACCAGAGAATCTCACTGTTTTCAGCTTCAAGTCCAAAACTTCTTCTCAAGACCAACTATCTATTCCAGCACTCAGCAATTAAAGACCCACAATGGCCAAAGTCAAATTGTTCCAGCATTTAACCAATCTTAAGTTTGTGTCTTTTTCTAGACTAGCCTCAATTTCCAGTCCTAGAATTTCAACATACTATTTTTTTGATGAATCTGGTTACTCTTCATTAAGTCACTTGCTCATGTAAATATTTGCAGTTTAGTTTTCCAACGAAGGTTTGGTTACCAAACTTTTAATTAATCTTTGGCTCTTTTATACAAGCTTTTAAAGGTTGCTTTATGTACCCTTCCTTTAAGAATTTCCTATATTGAAATCAGAAACAAGTATTCTACATCTCAACTGGTATACACTATTTTTCTTCTTAGAAACCTAAGGAACATGTCTTCTTTTGAGTTACACTGCTGTGTTGGGAATTTGCGGTCAACTGTTTTACTACCAAATTACGTTCAGTGCCACAGTCCTCCAGCTCCTTGTTCTGCACGCGTGACCTAAATCCCCCCTTTCTAGGCAACACACGTGCTGGACTAAACACAAGTATTGGTCAAGTAACAACACAAGCTGCTTACTGCAAGTGACCTAAGAGAACTTTGCTTTTTACCCAATGTGAAGTTTGAGATAAAGCAACTCTCAATTCTTTTAAAGTTGGTTTTGCTTAGAGTTGGTTTTTTTGAATTAGTCCTACATGGCAGAATCCTTAAGTCTAAATATTAGTCAGCTCTGTTTTTGTTTTTTTTTTTTTTCCTTTTACCCCTTTCCTGGCCTCCCACAAAGAAGTCTTTTAATACACGGGGGCTATATTTGACAGCTAAGGAAAACCTGCGTTTTTGCTCTAGATAGTTTTCTGAAAATTCACCTTTCTAAGAGCGCCAATTGCTTAGGCATTGCTGATTTGCACGCGACAAGAGGATACCAGGAGCCAGCAGAAAACAAAGACAGCAGAGAGAGAGGACGTAAACGCGCCAGCCCAGGCCGGGGGGGAGGGGAATGCGGAGAGCGCGGCCCCGCTGTAGGCATTACCTCCCGGTACTCGCCGTTGCGGAACACGCGGTAGCCGTCGGGCGGGTGGATCTGCACCGTGGTCTCGTTGATCACCTCGATGCAGCACTCCTGGTCCGGGCGGCTGAGCGGCCGCACCCTGCAGTACACCTGCGGCGAGACAGGCCCCGTTGTGGCGGCGGCGGCCTGGGCCCCCCGTGGCCGCCGGGCCCCCCGCCGCCGCGGCCCCGCACTCACCCCCACGGGATCCTTCAGGCTGGGGTTCGACGGCTTCTTCGGCGCCGGCCTCCGCGGCGTCTTGGCCCTACTGGGAGAAGGAGCGAGGCGTCAGGGCGGGGGCGCCGGGCCGGGCCCCGGGCCCCCCCCGCACCCCCGCGGGGGCCACTTACGCCGCCTTCATGGCGCGGGCGGCGGACGGTGGCCGGGCGGCGGACGGTGGCCGGGCGGGGCCGCGCGCGCCGGGGGTCCCGTGCGAAGCGGGCGCGGGCGGCGAGACCGCCGGGGCTTTGAACTTCCCTCCGGCCGGCGGCCCGCGCGCCTGCTGTTATTCAAATCTGGCCAATCAGCGCGCGCGGCCGCGGGCGCGTCAGCGCGCAGCGCGTTGTTACGTAGGGGGCGACGCGGCCGGCGGGCGGGCGGGGAGGGGTTCCATCATCCCCCCTCCCCTCCCCTCCCCTCGCCGGGGCGCGGCCCTCGAGCGCGTTGCCAGGGCGACGCCCGCGGGCGCGGCCCGGAGCGCGGGCGCCCCCCGCTGGGCCCGGCGGGACGCGCGGCCGCCGCCGCCGCCGCCGCCGCCGTGAGGCCCCGACCCCCGGCCCCGGTCCCCGGCCCCGACCCCCGCGGGCCTCACCGCCTCCTGCGCGACCCCCCGCCCCCCCGGGCCCGAGGGGCCGGAGCCAGGCCCGCGCCCCGCGGAGAGGTCCGCGGCCTGCAGCCCCCCGAGCCGCCCGGGAGGCCCGCCCTGCTCCCGCCGGCCCCGGGGCCGTTCTCCACCAGCCACCAGCCCATTCCCTTGGGCGAGGAGCGGAAGCAACATGTCACCGCAGGTGGGAGCGCGGGCCGCAGCCCGGGGATGGGAGCCCGGCCTGGACCGCTGCCCGGGCTGCTCCTTATCTCCTATTTGTCTCTTTATCTGCTTAGTTCAAACAGAGATTCGGGCTCGTGGAGACAGGTGTAGTCCAGCGAGCGTCGGTGTGCCAGCGCCTCTGCCGCTACCTGCCCAAACGTAGGCGGGTTAATTCCCAGCCCTTTAGGGAACGGTGAATGACAGAAGCCAAAACCCAAAACGTGGAACTGAGGCACGTGTAGAAAGACCAGCTGAACAAGCGTGTTGAAAAATCTGCAGCCTGCAAGGGAAGCGCGCTTTTAAATCAAGTGGACAAACTGGGGTCAAGGCAATGGTGAGGGTAAAATAATTTGTTTTTTAACCATGGTTAGCAGCTCAGAAAGCCTCCAGGGGCCTGAACTCAATCTCACTTAAACCACAGACTCCTGCCAGTTGTCAGCTTCAGTGCCAATTAACTAAATCAAGTTAGTCAATCCCATTTAAAACACAACAAAGGAAATAACAAAGAGACCCCACCAAGCTGTCAGTTTTCTACTGTGACAGACCACTATTGCAGTGACCCCTTTAGTGCTCTGGGCAACCTTCACTTCTTAAAGAGAGTTTTAAAATACACTGGAACAGACACATTTCTTCACGCCCCTGCTCATAAAACCCATCAACAGTACAAGCAAAATTAAACCTACGCAGAAGTAGAACCAGAGCCCCGCGTGCATTTCTACCATCACACTATACCTCACAAGCCAAGATGGGTCTTGCACAGTACCCTCAAAACAAATGAGATGGGGTTGTCACCCTCAAAAGCAAACTAAATTGCAAAAGCCCTGGGAACTAACAAAGAAGGGTGCCTGAGGCTGCACTCCACTCATAGCAAAGCTTAGCTCGCGCTCCTGCTGACTGCTTTTGCAGTGTTGCGCGGTACTGCTTCTTGTAGATCCCAGACTGTTTAGGACTTTGTAAGTTAAAACCGGTATATTTGCATCTGTCTGGGAAATGATACATGCAGCACTGATGAGAGCACAATTTAATATGATCACAGAGAGAAAGGTTGCTTAACAAACAAGCTAACAATTCATGCACCCGCTGCCATTTCCAATAGATTGAAGATATAGCCCCACTGCAATGTCAAATGCCAAGGTGATAAAGACATGCAAGACAGCTAGAAGGTCTGTAACTGAGTATGTGTTTGTTTTCAGTTGGGCACAAGATCCTATCTCTCTGTAGATGGAAAAAAGGCCAAAATAGCTCTGTACTAGTTACCTGATCTAATAGCAGGAGCCAGGATTCTAATCAGCCATACAGATCATGAACCTCAGCACGTAAAGGGAGCAACATAACCTCAGTCGCTAGGGAAGAAATAACCCTGCCATGCCGTCTCCACTACGCACGGTCATCTCAGCCTCCTGTGAGCTGATTCTCAGGCAGCAAGCCCTCATCCACGCCTCCATCCTCACCGACACTACAGGCTTCTTCACATGGAGAGGTATTCCAGATGTTCCTAATTCCCTGTGCAAACACACTTACACCCTAATTGCAAATTATTTTAATCTATTTTGTACATTATACTGTTTTCAAAAAAGACATGCATCTTTTGGATTAAGAATTATTCAGAAATATTCAGATTCATGACTTACCTTAATCCAAAGGAACTTTTGTGTCACGGTAAGACCTGAGAATCAGCCAACTGCCCTACCGAATAGGAAAGTCACAATTTCCAGTAACTTTTGCCTAAGATGTAGAAGTTAGATCAGTGGCCTATGAGTATGATGCAGCCTATTTAGAATACTATGGAATTATAGTGGTTGGTATAGAAGACTGTAGTTCAAGATAAATTAAGGCTAAATTCAAGAGACCATGTGGTGTTACATAGCAAACAGGCTCCAGATCTAGAACGGGCAGTAGTGAGACCCAAACATGGATTCCAGCCAAAATTCAGTGCAAAGCTTTACCCTGGGAGAGTCGTACCTTGTTCTTTGCACACCTACCAAGTTTGATCCTTCTCACATTCCTGCAGTACCTGCCTCGTTCACCAGTGCAGTAAAATCCCACTGGCTGAAGAACAGAATAATGATCCTCTCCTAGATTTGGTCATAAAGTTAATAGTTGTGTTTGCAATTTGCTTTGGATTGGGATGAGGTGAGCAGATTATAGTCTGCATGAGAGCCCTGTTAAACTGAGCCTTCCTGGGTTACAGAGGAAGGGGCACAGATACAATGAAACAACATGTTCAAACAAATAAATATCTTGTATTATTTACAAGTAACAGTTTGACACAGAAGTTTTATTTCTTTATATGTGCATAAAACTCAGTACAGAAAATAGCTTTTGGAAGGCATAGCTCCAACTGAACAAGGAATCTGGTTTACCTATGCTGCTTCAAGATCAAACAACATTCACTCATTTAGTGTGTAAAGTATCTATTAGACAAAGACTCCATGCATAGTGTTGCAGGATCTGTAAGGATTGTAACAGTGTATAAAATAGTGCTGTATTTTTTAGTGTAGTTTTCCTACAAATAATGACATATTTAATAGATGTTGCATATGAAGAAGACAATATTCCCATATTCAAAAGTTAAACTACCAAGAAAAAATTATAATAAATTAATGTAAATTTTAGAGAATCTTAAATCACTTCTTGCACACGAAGCCAGATTCCTTTCCAGTTACACATGTACACAAGGTAAATAATTTGCAATTATTAGCAATTATCTTTGAAGAGGTTATTTTCACAGACAGTATTTTTATGAACCATCCAAATCAGGTTAGCATATATCAGTGCCATAGTTATATTAGTTTTTCCTTTTAATGAAATAAAACTGTTGAATACACAATTATGTTCCAGTGCTTATAAATATTAATATAAATCTTGGTCAGCTTTCAAAAGAAAGCTTGCTTTCAAAGACTTGTTTGTCTCATAATATATTTAAAGAGCTGTTGTATTGTCACTTAAAAGTGCATCTATTATACCTTAATAGAGGTAATTATATATAAAACAAATTATACACCCGTATGATTATCAAGAAGCTTGATAACATTCCACAGAAGTAATTTTTGCATTACATGTTCATGTACCTACTACACGTTACTAGATAAGTCCAATGTGACAATCTCGTCACAGGCATCCTCAAAGCCGAGGCGACACAAAAAAATTCAGTAAAATTTGAAACGCAGGCAACCTCTAGTCTCTCTCAATCACATACCTGTTAGGCACTTTGGTTTAATGTAAGGCTGTGGAAGACAGATACTTGAGTTTTTAATCTCCTAGATGATACTGCTGTTGAAGGTAAAACGTTAGTTAGGGAGCCCCTAGGAGAGCTCTTTCTCTTACTCCTTTGCAAAGGAGCCAGATCCGCTGGCCCGAACAGTGTCGCACTATTACACCCTGGCTAATGATCCAGCTCGCTGATGTCAAGTGATGCAAGGAATGGATCTAAAATTGCTCTGCGCCACAGAAGTCAGCCCTTGCCTTAACAAGCTTGGGCTCACGCCCTCAATGAAAGCTAAATCTGTTGGAGGAAACCTGGAAAAGCATTGCAAGAGCTAACTGCAGAGCAGCCTCCTCCAAGCTCAGCCCTCGGGACTCTTCCAGCCCTGCCTGCACTGAAGTCAGTAACACAATTCACATTGATTTCCATACAGCTGAGTTTTTGCTTCCAGTCTAAATTGATAACAAGGACATTCATGTCATCAGATGACCAGCATTATCCACTTCCACTTGTCTCCCCAGTTCCTCCGTAAGGCAGAACGGATGAATGCCTATTGCTTTGGAAACTAGTAGTGTTCTCCTCCCTTCTACAGAAAAAAATAAGATTATTATAAACATTTTTTGTGGTGAACTATTATATTGATTAAAAGCATTTCATAATCTGTTTCCAGCTTTAAAGCTATATAAAGAACAGTGCAATATTAAATGTTTCACTCTTGAGAATTTTTAAATAAACATTTTCTCAAAGAGCGTATGTGAATAAATCCATCTTCATTCATACCATACAAACATTGTTTAGTTTCTCTCCCATGGAGCCATATAAATAGCATCTAGAACTGAAGCCTAATGCCCATGCAGTTTTTCTCTCTGCGAAGGCTCAGGCATGAAGCTAAGAGACACTGAGCAGAGCCCAATGACAGTCAGGGAAACAGCCATGCAGATGCCCATCGAACCGAGAGTCTGAAGAGCCGAGGGAAGCATCGAAGTGGCCAGGAGCCAGTCGTGGCGCTCGGTCATATCCATCCTGATGGCTTCCATCTGGAAGTGCGTGCCAATGATCCCGCACACGTGGAAGACCTGGTGGCTGTGCCCTGCAACAAAATCGAAAGCATTCAGTGTGAAACGCCTTGGGTGTCATTGAATTGTTCCATTTATTGTTGTGCCACTACACTACCGAGATCTTCCTTTCCAAAACGCATTGAACTCCAGCCAGCTACAACTGACAGGAGAGACATGCAGCTCTGCTGCAATCCTGGCACATGTGACATGTGAAGTAGCGCTGAGCTTATGCACGGCTTCGATGAGAGACCAAGGAAAACCCTTGGTGCCGTCAGGAGGAGGACTCTAATCCAGTCTCTCCTTGGTGACTGCTCTTGCAGTGCCCTGATGTGGCACTCTGAAGTGTCACTGTGATAAAGGTGATGTCTTTTGCATGAGAAATGAGTGCTTTTTGGTCGCAAAACCCCGTATGAAACATTTTTGGTACAGCAGGTCTCAGGAGCTGTTTCCACTTTACTTAGGCAGCACTACTGTATCTTGCGTGTAAAACTGCACCTAGAATTTCCAACAGGGGCTATATTACAGCCTTTGAGAACCGCTCAGGCATTAGTGTTCTTCCTCCCTGAAAATAACGTGAAAACCACACAAACTCACCCTTTTGGCACTTACCAATGTAGTCAAAGTGTCCTGGTGCAAGTCTCTCCGGCAGATGGCTAGCAAAGATGAAGCACGTGAGGAAGGCAAGCGCTGTGTGTTTGTAGTGCGCCCTGATCACGGCCTCCGTGCAGCTCTCCGCCGCGCACAGGTAGAACTGCAAAAGTAAAGAAACGGCCACATGAGGCTACCGTGCAACGGAAAGAGAGCGAACAACCAAAGATACCCTTCAGCTTCTGTGCCCCAAGGGCCGCCTTAGGGCCAACGGGGAATCCCCATCCCAGCCCTCCGCGGCCTGCGCCAGCTCCGTTTGGCTCCCGGGCGAGGCTGGGGCTTGGCAGGCTCTGCTCTCGGCCGGTGTGTCAGGGCTTTCCCACTGCCCGTTTCTAAAGGAGGCAGCACCAATTTGCAATCTCCTGAGCCTCCGTCACCTCCGACTGCTCCTCGCCTAGGAGCAGGGCATGTGGTAGGCTGAGAGTGGCTGTCGGGAGCTGGAGCTCTGCTTGCAGGACCCATGACTCGATACAAGAGCAAGAGCCGTTGCCTCTGTTTTATGTGAATCCCAGACCCTCACCTCCCGTCCTTAGATGTCACCACAGGAAAATTCCCACCCAGCTCATGTTTAGGAACTAAGCACAGCTTTCAAAGACAGCAAATTTCCAGCACAGGCAAAGTTTGAATGCCCTGCTTTGAAGTGAGAACAATCTGTGTATCAATAGGTACAGGAAAAAATAACCAAATCTCTTTTCCTCCTGGAGTTAGTTTTCTATAAAAAAAAAATGTTGATATATTTTCCAAAGTATTTTCAGACTGAGATTAAGCAGCTGATATTTCCAACCCTGCAGCGAGCAAATGTCTTGGTGCTGTGAATATTGACTCTTCAAGGCATACCCTGTAGAAGAGAGGAATGCTGTCGAATAGGTATGGGTACACGAAGGCCAGGGTGCGGGAAGCTTTGCTGAACCGGGACCGCTCCACCTCCAGAAACCTGAATCAAGACAAAGAAAGTATTTCACATGACAGAGGCACGGCTGATGAGGCTAATGCAAGTGCTGGATTCTGTCTTTCATCAATTTTCTGGGGACTGTGCCTTGCAACGTGCAGACTGGGCATACCCTTTCCCACAGAGGTCCATGAATTTCAGCCAGTACAGTGCGTTTTTTGTGTGCTGACAATATTAAAGCTGCAACCACTGGCAGTTCAGCTGGCTGATCCTTTCCTGGCTGAATACTGCGGTGGGGAGGAAGGATGAGAGGAGCCCCCCATCTGTATTACATGCAGAAGAGCCTCACGCTGAGTCTGGGCAAAGCCTCTTCTCCACCAGCCGTGCAGGCTTGGGCATAGAGCTGCAACGAGGAGTCACCCAGGACTCAGCCAAAGCAAATTTGACTGCAAGCTATGCTGAAAATGTCCTAATTTAATCCGACAGTGTGCTGCTCTTTGCTCTCTCTCTGCCCCTTCTCCTCTTTCCTCTGCCTCACCTCGCATCCTTCTCCCCCTCCCCTTTACTTCCCAGTTTGTTGACTGCTTTTTAATCAAATCTACCTACGTAACCCCTGGGCCTTCCCCTCCCTTTGCTGCTGTCGGCCAGCTCTGGGCGATGCCTCCGTGCCCCGCGGGTGCCCTTTCTCACTGCACACCCGCCGGCCGGTGCCCGAGCACGATGCTGCGTCACGGACGTGACAACGTCCACCTGCAAACCGACCTGGCAGCCGAGTCTGTGCTACCGGCTCTGCGGGTGGCCGAGTCTGACGGTTCCCTCCAGCCGTCTCCCCTATCTCAGGGTGGACGTGCCGGCGCATCGAGGGCTCTCTAGCTGTTTCCGTGATTAGTGAATCACACCTAATTTACGGCTCAGTTCATGATGCCCTTATCCTTATAAAAAAATCACAGGCCAGAAGGAAATCAGCCAAGTTCTGTCTCCAACAGGTACACTTTCTAGACATGGTTTAGTATGCACCAGGCTCTTGCAGATACTGGAAGCAGCTCTGAAAATGTGGAGTCTTTTTTACTCCATCTTGGCATGGCTGATTTTGCTTGTTTTACCATTGCTCATTAACGATTACACATCAGCAGCTGGGAGCAGAGCTTGTCTTTAAACAGCTGCTGCCCCTGCAGTTGTTTTTAACTGAGTTTTTACTTTCATAGTTTTGAGTTCAAGCTTTCTGAGCACAGCAATCCCAAGGAGAATACATCTGCAATAGTTTAGAAGGCGTTGTAGGTAATACGGCATGCAGGCTGCAATTGTCAATGTTTGTTGATTAAGCTGTATTGCAGCTTGTGTCCAAAATGCGTGAAATGTCTCTACATACTTCTTTTTTACATCCTGCCAAGACTTTGCAATTGTCATTGTAGAGAATGCATGGAGACAGACACTAAAATCAAAAAATAAATTAATTTAACAAGTTAGTTACCTTTTTTATGACATCACCACTACAGCAACAACAAGCCTATGGGTTAGAACGATGCTCTATCTGAGGAGGAGGGTGTATGTCTGGATGGGGAATAATATTCTGCATTTTTTCCCGCCTGGGAAATTACACTGTTGAGTATGTCCTACACTGTAGGATATACTTCATGGCTCAGATCACAAAATAACTGAATGCACAGATCCCCCCAAAACACAGTACAAAAACCGGAGGAATAGCAGCCGGGTGACAAGCTGTGTGCAGAGTCCCCAGGGTGCTCCTGACACAACAGGAACACGACTCAGATGAAATCTCGACACTGAAAACCCGATAGAGCCGCAAAGAGGCACTGTGTCACCCGCCGGGGCAGCCGCAAGCGAGCCCGGGCAGCGCAGCCCACCACGACCCACCGCAGCAGGACCCGCACGGACCACCGAGCTGCCGCGGAGGAGCCAGATGCCTCCTCCCGCGCGCCGGCAAGGAGCACGACGTCCATCTGGGCAGTCGGTCCAGCCGGGAGGACCCCCACGCCCAAACTCGCCACGCTGCACTCCAGAGTCGGGATGAACCAGAAAGCAAACAGAAAACCTCTCCCTCTGATGTTTCCCCTTCTGGATAAGGCAGAACAAGACGGAGTTTAATAGGTTTTTTTAGCCCAATGAGGAAACAGGGAGATTAACTTAACTCGAACAGAATTACAACAGATCTGCTTGCAAAGCAGAAGGGCTCTGTTGATGAGATAGATAACCCCAAATATGTGTTGAAAACACAGCAAAGAGAAGTTATACTCGAGAGCTACAACTGCATAAGGAGCTTCGCCTCAGTCCTGCTCAGTTTGGCCCTTTCCATCATGGCCTGCGGCTTTTTCAGGAGATCTTAATGTGAAACATCACAGTGATGGTGAAGGTGCCTCCTACTGTATTTTCTCCTGTCTTTCTACAGTATTCCCATGGTAGAAATTTGATATTTCTACTGCATGTTCCTACTACTGCGGTTTCACCCGCAAGGTGCTGCACTCCACTTCTGCACGCCCATTGCTCAAGTATTGCTATGTGGTGCTGGGCTAACCCTCGCCGTGCATCCTCCCGCTCTTTTGGCCATGTACAAATCTAACCTGCACACTTCTGCTTCCAAAATTTTGCCGCAATATTGCAGCCTGGGCCTATGGCCGGGCACACAGCAACCCCTGGGACAGCACCCTATTCACGGGGGGCTGCGTGCGATATAACAGAGTTCAAGCATACTCTGTCCTCACTGTGAAAAGCTCATACAGGTTTTTCTGCTTTCACGCAGAAGTCTGCAGGGAGATGCCAAATTCTCAGGCATGAAAGAATGCCTTTGTTCGACTGCTCATCCCGCGGGTGGGGAACGCGGTCAGATGTTCTCTGCGACAGCGCTACAGGGCTATCTAGCACCACAGAAAAGATAAACGCGTTCATTTACATCTATCTGCATATGTTTCCCTGCCTGGCAATTCAATGTTCCTAGGGCAAAGGAGGTAAAAGACAAAAAGCAAACAAACAAAATTCTTCTGATGGACTCATTAACCAGCTATACAGGATTGGAAAATTTTCCTGAGATGTTGAAAAAACTTGGTGCAATAGGCTTGGCAAATGCCTTCGCACGTTCTTCAGGCGCCCCGCTGAAAGCCCCTGCCTTCCTCAAGGAGCCCTGTGTCTTCAGCCACGTTAATTTGCAGTCCCGTCGACTGCCGCGTGGCGCATGCAAAGCGGCTGGGGCGGCTCAGGCTGCCTTCGCTGCTGGATTCAGCCACAGCAAGCGACCTCAGAAGGGTTCCCGAGCCTCCCCCTTGCTAGCGCGAGCAGTCTGAGCGCGAACCGGTTCGAAACGGCCAGGTGCAGGGCTTGCATCTGCCCTCGCAAGTCCCTGCGTCCCTGGCGAACGCGCCATCCATCCGTCCGGCTGTCCGTCCGTCCCTCACCCGAGCCCCGTGGAGGGCGCGGCAGAGAGGAGCCGCCGGGACCGCGTCGCTGGGCTCCTGCTCATTCCTGCCTAAGCCGGAGAAGCGGCAGCGTGCCGGAACAGCGTCCCCGCGGGGATGTCCCGACGTGCGAGCCGCTTACGGCGACCGGGCGAGCGCCGGGCGAGCGGCACCACTTTTTTCTCCACAGCCCCGCGAGCCGCAGCCTGCGAGAAAAGGGAGAAAAGAGAGAGACAGGCGAAAGGGAGAGCGCGAAGGCGGAGGGGCTGCGCGCGGCGGCGGTCCCGGCTCGGAAAACCGCGAGCCGTCCGGGTGTGCGGCGAGAGAAGGCAGCTCCGCGCTGTTAGAGCCGCACGGCTCCGGCTATCCCACCTCCCCGGCGCGGAACGAGCAGCATCCACAGGCCCCCCGGGCGCTGACGGCCAAGTGCGGGAAGCCGCGATCCCGAAAGGCGGGTTCGGGATGCTCAGCCGAGTCCCAAAAAAAAGCACCTGGCAAAACCCCGGCTGCAGGCACCAGTCAAGGGGTCTCGGGCTCCGCTCGCACCGGGGTGTCGACGGGCAGCGTTGCTACCGGGGCCGATCGGATCACATCGGCACGGAGCCAGAGCTGAGCAGGGCCCAGTGCTGGGAACTTCTGCCGACCCAGGAACCTTCCATTGACTTTTCTAAGGTGATATTTGGTGGATTTACTATTTACACAATTCACCACGAGAATTACTGAGACAATAGCAATCGTTATTCCAGCATATAGTGGCAGTTGCGTATTTTTCACATAACTGTACTTACAGTTCTGTAGCAGAGAGATGCTGACATTTAAATTTGCAGGTCAAGAATTTAGAAAATTCCCAATTAATCTTGAACTGATCGCAAGCCGCTGAAATGTCTTAAGTGTTATCTTCGAGTGGTAAGTACTAGGGTTAACACACGGTCAGTGAGCTTCACTTGCTAAGCCCATCTAGCAAGACAACAGAGAGACGCAGAAGACAAAAATAAGAGGGAAAAAGAGACAAAAAGAAGGAGAAAGAAAGGAGTATAAGGAAAAGATACCAAATCCTTACTGGCATCATTCGCAAAGACGATCTAGGAGTGATCCTCGATTCTGCAATACCATACAGTAATACTAAAGATAGGTCCAAATCTTCTACTCCAGGGACTTACTCTAGTGAGTAATCCTTAGTCCAAAAGGCAAGTAAATCCCTTCATTTTCAACAGATACTAGAATAAGCCAAAATTTCAGGATCCATCAGAAATATCAAGAACTTCGTATCCTCCCTCTCGGTAAAACGCTGATGCTCAGCTGCATCTCGCCCTGAGCAGCCGGTCTCCTGCAGCGAAACCGGCTGGGTATCATCTTTATTTTTCCGTGCTGCTCGTTTCTCGCCGTCGAGGCGGCAGCAGTCGAAACACAGTGAGCCGCTGGTGACGGCCCCGGGACAGAGGCGCGCTCGGGCCGGGGCAGCAGAAGCCGCAAGGCCCCCGGCGCGGCGCTGCGACGGCGAGCCGCGACGGCCAGCGCGACCGCAGCGCGATGCCAGCTAAACGCCACCAAGCAAAGGGAACGCCAGACGAGTCACCCACCTTCAGAAAACAGAAATCGTATTTTCTGCAAAGCAAACTGCCTGATATCGCAACGGCAGATACAGACACAGCCTTGAAGAAAGTATCTACCATGAATTAAATTGAAAAAAAGAAATCCTGCTAGAGTTCTGTCACAGAATGTATAGCTAGAAATCAGCTAAGCACTTTAGACATTTTTAAAAGAGCTTTTCAAAACAAATTGTCTAATTCCATTTGGGAACACAATACCATACACATAATGCTATTTATGCTTTAAAAATAATGCAATCAGCTGCGAGAATATTAGTGTTCCTCCTCTGCAAATCCGTAACACACACGCACGCAGAGCTTAGGCTGGTAAGTACTTCTGGCAGTTAAAACTGAGCACATGCTTAAACGTTTGTGGCACAGGAGCCCGCAACCTTTACAGGCTATTAGAAATACTACAGACAAAACAAGGTGCTTCAGGTGGTTTTCTCCCTGCTAGACATACAGTATAAAATTACCTTTTGAATTTTCAAATATTAAAACTTTTCCAACTGCTTTGCAGTTTTGTTTGCCAGTCTATCCTAGTATCAGCTTGCAACACATTTCTCAAATTAAAACATCCTCTTCCTCCCCTTCCTGACCATAAGGCACAAACTGTCACAACACAGTCTGCAATTACAAAACTCTGTTAATAATAGTATTTAATGATTATGCTTTAGCAATCCCAGCAGACAAAGCAAAAGGTAACTATACCTGGAATAGCAGGAGAGGCTGGTGCTAACAACAGTGTTAAACACGGCGATGGGAACATAATAATAGTGGAAAGTGCTGTTGACCCATTCTTTGGGGAAAATGTACGCTGAATACGCCAGTGCAGAGCCTGGAAATACAGAAAGATCACGATTAGTCACAAACACCGTTTGCGTCCTCAGCAACCTCATGGGTGCATCTGTGGACTTCACGGTGTCAGACCAAATGAGTCAGTTTATTACGGGTATGTTCTTCCAGACAGATCCTAAACGTATCCACGGCCTGCGTTTCCGGGACGGCGAGCAGCTCTGAGCTAAAGCCACTTGCCGAGGACCGCGAGGAGTCCCGGACACGCGAGAACGAAGCCGCCGAAACGCCGGGGCTGCCGGCAGCGGGCAGGGACGGGTTTACGGACGGGCGATTCCAGTCCAGCCCTATTGCCCTGTGCCGCTTCGGACCCCCCCGTATGGATCCGTAGTCCTGACGAGGGCAGAGCAAGGCACCGGCCGCGGGGAACAGGTCAAATACAGAAATCGCTGCAGCCAGCCGTTCGGGATGCAGAGGGAAACACTTCTAATCAGAGCTTGGAACTGGTCTCTGTCACGAAAGGGCGGTATCAACTGAACTAGCAGAGCAGGCTAACTAGCTGGGGAAGGCGTTATCTCTCTCCCTGTACTGGCAGACCACCCCGATAACATTCTCTTGTAAGTACGTTTTCATTAAAAATCAGAGGCCATGCTAAGACCAAGTCTGATCTTGCTTACGCTGGTTTTTACCCCAGTGAGGTGCCACTGACTTCACTGAATTTCATTTTTCTTTAGGGTGCTATTTTATTTTTTCTTGTTCAACCTACTGCAAAGAGCCCAGCCCGCGGCCTCTCCCCCAGGGGAACAAAACACAGACCGGAGGACCCAGCCCGAAATTATTATTATAATAACAATATTGAGCGGTGTCAGAGATGCTTCACACCCATCTGTGCTCCGTGATTACCAAAGCGTTTCGTTCTGTTCAGACCCAGATTATCTCGTTATATTCATAATCCGAACGAGTAAGCGCTGGAATTAACCGCGTCGCTGCAGTCGCCGTCAGCAGGAGACGCCGCGTCCCGCCGAGCTCGCTCCTTCGCAAGCACAGCGAACGAGCCGCAAGGCAGCGACCCGCAGCAGGAGGCGTCCGATCCGCGAGGGAGCCGCCAGGGCCCCCCGTGACCTCCGCAGACCCGCAAGCGAAGCGCGGCGGAGGAGGAGCGCCTCGGGGCCGGATGCTCGCGGCGGCAGCCGGCACGGGACCGCGGCAGGCTGCAGCGGGACGTCGGCGCCCGCGGTTTCGGCTCGTCCCGCGGGTCGGAGCCGTCTCCCTGCACCTGCGGGGCTTCAGCCCGGTCGCCTGCGTTTCCCAACGCTTCGGTTCCCGCCCAGGAAAACCGCTGCCGATGCATCTGGGCTTTGCCGGGCTTAATTAATGCTGCCAATGTCCGAGCACCGCGCGTTCGTTATGAATAGTTACGGCTACGCGAAACACAGCAGCCCCCGAGTGTTTCGGCCATTGGCTGCAGCTGAGGAAAGGAACGAGACAAAATTAAGCGATATTTCCAAGCAGGCCTGAACGGACCAAGAACGGCACGTGCCCGGATCCCGATCCCGCTAACTTTGGGTCCGTAGGTGCCAAACGGCTCCTGCGGGGTTACGCGCCGCAGCCGCCCGCCGCCGTCCGCGCGGGCTCGTCCCGCCTTTCGCCGAGACGCCGTCCGCGCGCCCTCACCTAAGCTGTACGTGCTGAGAGCGGCGTAGTCGAAGAAGTAGCAGATGTGCCGGGCCCGGCTGGACATGGTGCTGAAGGTGTGGGCGCAGCTGGAGGCGAAGGGGTAGAGGCAGCAGGAGAGCAGGTAGGCGAGGAAGGGCCAGGCGCCGGCGCCCGCCCGGCCGTCCCGCGGCGGCAGCGAGCCCGCCAGGTGCCACAAGAAGTACCTGCAAGGCAAAGGCGCCCGAGGGAAACCTCCGCCGGGATCCTCGCCGGCGGCAGCCTCGCTTCCCGCATCCGCCTGCGCCGCCGATCGCTTTAGAGCTACCGTGTTCCCCAACGGCTGCAAACGACGAGGGCTGGGTTTCAGCCTCGTTAATGCCGTAACTTGTCTCAAGAGTTAACGCTTCGGCTCGCGCTGTGCAAGTTCTCACTCATCTTTTGCTTGCACCTCTCTGCCGTCGCTACTCCCAGGCTGATTCGCCGGGAACCAGCCCCTTCTCCTCAGCCCGTCGCCCCTCCTGCCTTTGCAAAGACCCTCTGCAAAAACCCCGCCACCGACCCCTGCAGATCTGCGACCGCTTAAAAGCGCAACGTTGGATTAAAAAGGCAGAGCAGGTTACGTACCAGGTAGGCACAAAATGCGTCCAGATGTTGAGGGTTTCGTTGGTCATTTGGAAGACGCTGAGCAGGCAGTCTGTTGCGGAGCTCCTCGGGTGGCGATACCCGAACAGGATTCCCTGCTCCTGGTAGCCCTGCAGAGACAGGAGGGGAAAGAGCTGCACGGCAAGCTCCGGCCCTCGCGCCGGGCCCCGGGGCTGCGTGCCGCGTGCCGGGCGCCGAGTCCTGCGAAAAGCACCGGCTGCAAATCTTCCTGGAGAAGGAGGATGAGCAACTCGGAGCGCCCCGAGGAAAGGAGACGGACGCGTGCTGCAGGGTGCAGGAACCGGCTGCGAAAGAAGCGGCGGGTCCATCTGCGGGAGACGGTCCCAAGGGAGGGGAAAGCGCTGCTGAGCACAGCGGGGTATTTCCCTGAGCCCGTCGGGCTGAGGGCTTGCAGCCCGCCCTGGATGCTCCTGCGGCGGACACCAGGCTCCCCCTCTGCCAGGACAGCCCGTTCCCGGGCAATCGGAACTCAAGCAACGAGTTCACTGAGCTCACTGAGTTACTCTGGACACAGCTTGCAGAAGTGCTGGGCACCCGTAGGCCCAAACCCCCCACCAATATTTCAGGGCTTCCTTAAAAAGAAGCTTTTTCCAAAAAAAGACTTTACTGTCTCTTTTTTTTTGGCCTCCAATGGGACATTGCCTGTGGTTTTCAAGCGCTGCCCCAAGCCTCCCTTTCCGCTCCCCCTCCGGGGTGTGGGAGCGCTGCCCGGGAGGGGCGGTTCGGCTCCCCAGGTGCAAAGGCACCGGCGGCCACCCAGGCACACTGCTCCCACTGCCACCACCCAAAACCCGTCGAGTTTCCAGCAAAAAAAAAAAAAATATATATATATATATATATATACATATATGTCAAAGGTGAGCGTAAGAACTTGCCATACTCACTTTCTCCCATGACACATTTGGGGCATTTGGTTAGCTAAACGAGAAACTTTTCTTGGTTGCGTTAAAACATTTTTTAACCTTGCTTTTGACCAAAATGAAACAACAACGAAGTCCGAGGTATTTCCACCTCTCTTTTTAAACCTTAGCAAATTGCAGGCAAAGCAGACCATCAGAACATTTTATCCTGTTTCCCAGCATCTCTCTTCCTAACTGGAAGCCTTGGAGTCGCCTTACAAGGCTTTTCCCCGCGCGCTCAGGCCAGCACTGGTGCTGGTGCCGGCGCCGGGGCAGCTCCGCGCTCACCTCGGGCACTTGGTTGCTGCTGAGCAGCCGGGGCAGCTTGAGGCTCAGCATCGCGCGGCGGTCGGGCTCCGGCTCCGGCTCCGGCTCCGGCTCCGCAGGGCAGTTTGCAGCTCACACGCCGCCAGGCCGCATTCCCACCGCGCGGCCCGTGGGTGCCGGCTCCCCGGCCGCAGGCGTCCCACTCACCCGCCGCCGGGCTTCGGGGTGTCGTGCTGCCTCTCTCTTACCTGCAAAACGAAGGTGAGAGAAGTGAGTTTGCACCAGTGCCGGGTCGGGAGCGAAGCGGCCGCGAGGAAGCTCCCGGCCCCGCTCGCACGAAGCCGGCAGCCGAGCCCACGCAGAGCAGCCCAGGAGGAAACCGTGCGAGGGGGAAGAAGACTGAGCTGCTCCTTGCAAGATCAGCTATAAATAAATGATCGCACAGTTATTTCTCGTGTAAATAAACTCACTAAAACAAGCATCCCATCATCTGCATGCCAGCAAAACTAGGTAATAAAACTTGCTGCTTGCTTCTTTTTTTCCCCCCCCCCCAGGTCACAGTCTTCGCTGCTGCAGGGACCTTGTGGCACCGCCGCTGTGAGCTGCGGGTTTGGCAGACCGGGGAAAAACGCACCCCGACGTGCACGGTTTGCATCCCCCCCCCCCCGACTGCCGAGGGGCGTTTGCAAACCTCTCGTGCGCCGAGCCGTGAGGAAGAGCCTCCGCAGACCGCCGCGGAGCGAGGCGCGGTATTTCGGGAGCCGCAGCCACCGCATAACTTCACACCCCGCCGCAGGGTCTGGGCCCCTCCGGCGCGACCTGTTGGCATTTGCTTGGCAGCTCTCCCGCCGCAGGCCGCCGGAGGGGAGCACCGTGCTCGCCGTCTCTCCGCCGCTGCCGACCCGGCAAAGCGACCGCTGCAGGACACCGCCCCAGAACCGGGGAGAACCGTGCCCGAAACGCGCTTTGGCAAAACGCCACGTGGACAAAACCTCCTCTTGACAGACTGCCCTAATTACGCGCACGAGTCGTTGCTCTCCCCCTAAAACCTCCCCCTGCTCTGGCTTGGACAACCTGGGACTTGGGCGCGTGGCTGTTCCTGCGCGGAAAGCGGCCGGCAGCGTCCCAGGCGACCCCTGCGCCGTCCTTCCCTCTTGCCCCCGACACCATCCGTCCCCCTCCGCAGGGCGTCCCGCGGCCCCGCGGCCCTCGCCCCGCTCCGTGCCCTACCTCCAGCGCGGCCGAGCGGCTCCGGCGCGGATCGGCGAGACCCCGCGCTCCACCCCGGCTCCCGGCGAGAAGGAAGCAGCCGAGAGGCGGTTAACCTAGAGGAGAAAATTAACGAGGCAAGAAAGCGATAAACCTGCGTAAAACAGAACTGGAAATGCCTTTAGTTAAAGATTACACTTAAACCAGGATCCTTTTCGTGGCTGTTTTACTGCCAGTACGCTGCCTGGTAGTCGCAAGTAGCCTGCAACCCGCTGCGATCCCCTGCTTATTTCTCCATTTCTCCACAGCTGAGAGGAGGATTTTAATTCCCCGAGGGGCTCGTTTAAGCCTTCGGGAGGTTAAAGAATTGGCTCTCGCACTGTTTGGCTTCTCCGGGAAACAGCGGAGTTTCTCCTCTTGTTCGCCACCGAGCTCGCACCTCCGACCTGGCGCCGAGGCCGGGATTCGCCCCGGGAGCGAGCGGCGCCGCCGGCACGTGCCCGCTGCGAGCGTCCCTCTCCCCTGCCCGCACCGCTCCGTGCGGACGCGCAGCCGAGGGGCGACGGGTCTTTTCAGGGCGCAGCTTTGCCGTGCACCGTTTCCATACCTACATTTTTTAGTGCCGGGCGCGATCGGAGCCGGAGCACGGCGGTACGCAGCCGTGTATTTCAACTCAAGAAAAATATTCTAACTGTTAATTATTAACTTTCATGAGTTGCTTATGGTGGTAGAGGAGAGAGACTAGTTGAACTATAAAACTAGCGCCTGGGCTCCTTTGGGTAGTTGTCCCCGGGGACGGCACCGCAGGACTCGCCGGAACCTTTCCTGGCGGAACGGCGAGGAGGCTGCGGAAAGGTCGTTGCTTATCACAGCAGCTATTATTTGCTCGAGCTCTGGCACAAGCAGAGCGATTCCAAGCATGTGCATGTGCTTAAGGCTTTCCAAAAATCAGTGCATCTCAGGCACGTGCCGGAGCCCTTTGCCAGATCCAGCACTTCGAGCCATCCCGCTCCGGAGGCGGCCGCGTTTCCACCCTGCCTGTTCCTGCTTGCAAAACCCTGGGAGCGCAGGCTCCCGTGAGAGGTGCGGTTGCAGCAGCCACGAGGTGCTAGTAGGGCACGAGCGTACGGAAACCCCAACTTACCGGTGGTATCGGAGCGCTTGTCCTTGTCCTCGTCACGTTCGGCTTCCCGCGGAGCAGCTCGGGCGTCCCGGCGCGCTCCCACGGCACGAGCCCCCAGGCTGCCCGCGGGGAGCGCCGAGAGCAGCCGCCGGCCGGGGACGAGGCGGGCAGCGCCGTGCCCCGGGAGCGGGGCGGCGCGCTCGGCTCCTGGCGGCAGCGTTACTCATCTGTGTGCAAACAGGGAGCACGTGGGGCCGGCGGTGGCGGCGGCGGCGGCGCTCGCCGGGGCGTGGACGGTGCAGCGAGCTGGGCCGGGCAGGTCTGCAAAAAGCCGGCAGCAGCCGGGGCCGGGATGCAGCCGGGGAAGGGCAGGAAAGCTCGGCCGGGGGCTGCGCTCCCGCCTCGGGCGAGGGGAAGGACGCGCCGAGGTCAGCCCGGCCGCCGCTCGCCGAGGCTGGGGGCGAGCTGGCGCTGGGGTCGTCTTTGAGTGAAACAGGAAAAACCCGAACAAAACAAAACCGGAAAACAGTCTGGCGCGCTTTGGCCGCAGTTACGTTCTGCATGGGGTTTAGCGAGGCTTTAAGGAAGCAGAACGAGGGCAGGAAAAGATATTAACTCACAGGCTGCTCCGTGCATCTGCAGCTGCCGGGCCCCTCGGGCTGAGCACCGGAAAACACCGCAGACTTGCTTAACTGTCTCCAAGGAGACTGCAAAGTTAAAGCCGTCACGCAGCCGGCGAGGGAGGTGCTGCCGCGCCGGAGCTGGTCCTCGCGTCGCTCCCTCGGAGCAATCCAGGCGCGACCTGGCCCGAGCCGAAGGAAAATCGCTCCCTTTTTTGTGATCGCGGTAAGCACCGGCACTTTCAAAGCAGGAACGCGGAGGAGAGGAAACTGTGTCGGAAAGCGGAGAAACGAGCAGAAACGACGGTGCGCCGCAGCCTGCCCCGAGCAGGGACCCGCCACCGAGGGCGACCCGTCGCTGCGTGCAAACCCCGGCGCGTTTCCCCTCTCCCCTTTGGTGAAGCCTCTATCCCTACTGCAGCTCAGGCAGCCATTAGCAGTGCGTTTCACAATATTGGAATATAGCATCAGATTAAGAACCTTGAATCACCGGAGAGTGATGCAAGGTCATTACTCTCGTATTACTAAGTACTTAAAGAAAATGCTGCATCCAGGCACAATGCATTATTCACAAATCACGGGGAGAAGAAATAATGGTCATTTTAAATCAGGGCTCATGAATATGCAACAGCATCCCGGACCTTAATCACAAGGGAAAATATCTTGACATAAATCTGTAAGCGTAAGCGCGTTAACCCTCCGTTGCCAGCTCTACAGCACGGCTTTCCCTCGGATGCCAAACTCCCAGAGTTGTGCTGCCGCTTTTTCACCCTTAAACCTCAGGCGGAGGAACGAGGAGCCTGTGACGCCTCCGGGATTTCCCTTTTCGGCGCCGTTTCCATCGCAGGGATGCACGCGGCGGCCTGCGCTGAGCTGCAGCGTCAAACCCGGCCGCGATGCCCCGGCGGCACCGCGCCGGCTGCAAGGGCGCCGTGCAAAACCCCGCGCCCGGGTTTCGGCGGGGCCGGGCAGGACTCGCCCCGCGGGGCGTCCTGCTCTCGGCGAAGCCGCCTCGGCGGTGCGGGCCCAGCCGAGCGACACGAACCCGGGCTCGGCCCTTCCGCGCGCCCGGACGCCGAGCCGATAGCACCGGCGCTGAGTCAGGCGGAAAAAATGCCGCCGCGCAGCAGGGTTGGGTCGGGTCGGGTCGGAGGCTCCGGCTGCGCCCCGTCCGCCCGCCGGGCTCGTTCCTCCGGTTGGAGAGGCTCCGCGGCGGGAGCGGCTCCCGGGAGCATCCGACGGCCGCGGCCGGGACCCCGCGGCAGCTGCCCCGGGAGACGCCGCAGCTCGGCCGGGCGCGGGAACTCGGGGGGGGGCCGAAGCCCGCGTCGTTCGGGGGGGGCCGAGCTTTGCTCTGAAGCAAAAGGGCAGAAATCACGCAGGGGCCGGAAAATAAAGTCGCGCAGGGGCCAAACCCCCCCCGGCCGCGGCCGAGGAGCCGCCGCGCAGCGCTGCCCGGGGGAAGCAGCTCCTCGGCCCGGCCCCGGCTCCGGCAGCGGAGCGGAGAGGAGCCTCGGCAGCGCGGCGAGCGAGCTTGGGCGCCTCCCAGGCCCGAGGAAGCGGCTCCTCCCGGCAGAGGTGAGTCAGTGGGACGCGGAGGCGGCCGCCCGCCAGCGGGAACCGTCGCTCACCCTCGGGAGCGGGCCGGCGCGAGGCTCGGCTTGTAAACACCCGCTTTGTTCGGGCTAACGAAAGGAAGCCGCCCGCAAACGGCACGAGGAGCGCGACGCCGTCGCAGCGCTGCAGGGCCGCGGGCTCACGCCACGGTTTTTTCCCCCTTTGCTGGCGAACCGGCCCCAAAGCAGGGCGAGGGCGAGGGCCCTGGGCAGGACGGGGATGCCGCGTGCACATCTGCGCCCAGCTGTGGCTCGGGGGGGCCCTGGGAAACGGTCACTGACTTCACGCGCTGGGAATTTATCCAGGGTGCAGATCCCATCTCCCCCCCCCAGGGAGCAGATCCTGCAGATCCCAGCCCCAGGGCACAGATCCCGCAGATCCCGGCCCCCTCCCAGGGCGCAGATCCATCCCCGGGGTGCAGATCTCACAGATCCCATCCCCAGGGTTCAGATCCTGCAGATCCCATCCCCGGGGCGCAGATCCCACAGATCCTGGCCCCAGGACACAGATCTCGCCACACCCCCCCCCCCAGGCGCACAGCAAACAGCAGGAAAACGCTGGCTTTCCGCCCACTGCTGGCATTTCGCACATGTTTTAGACCATTTCCCGTGCTTCCGCCTCCATCCAGCCCTTTTCACCTCCCAACCGTTCCCAGATGATTTCCCGGCAGCCCGTCCTGCCTCTTGCCCTGGAGGCCGCCAAGACGCTGGTCCCCTCCCGGGCCGGGACACGGCAAGCGAGGGCAGCAGCGTGCGGCAGGCGCCGGCGTGTTTCGGCAGCAGGGCAGCCGCGACCGCGGCGAGACGCCCGGCCAGGGATCACCCTCCGGCACCGCTGCCCCAGGAGGGAACCCAAAACGGGTTTTCCCGCAGGGTTTCCCGGGTTGCGCATCTCTTCCCTGCGATGGCCAAGACGCGGATTTATTCTGCTCGCCCTCCCGTCCGCCCGGGTTTATGAGCCGCTGCCGCTCAAATGAGCCGGGAAGTCTGCTGCTGCTTTGCAATAAACCATTGAAAAACTTGCAGGTGACTCCCGGTCATTTTCCCACGATCGCTGACCCCGATCCATCTCATCGCTCAGCCGGTGCCCCCCGTTCAGCGGCACAGGCACGCCGGCGTGCCGGCAGCAGCGTTTCGCCTCGCACTGCCGGGCACAAAGCGATTGCTCCCCAAGTGCTCCCGCCACGCCGAGGCCTCCCGCCGCTCCCGGCTTCAGGGCTTCATTCCCACCAGGTCCACAAAGTCTGCAAGCAGCCGGCTCCCTGCAACGCTTCCCGTTTGCAACCCACCGTTTCCAGCAGCGCCGAGGTGTGCGAGAGCCCGGCGGAGCCGTGCCGGCCCGGGAAGCCTCCGGAGCCAGCAACCGGCACAAGGAGTTCCAAAGCGGTGGAAACTCCCCAGCGCCGCGCAGCTGAGAGCGGCAGCCGGCAAACCGCGGGCAGAGCCCGGCTGTGGCGTTCGCGGCGGCGACGCGATCGGAACCGAGGCGAAACGCGACCGCGGTCGCAGGCAGCTCCGGGCATCTGCGAAACAGCAGCAAGAGCAAAGCAGCCACGAGCTGGTCCCTGGGGTCAAACCACTGGAAAACGGCGTTTCCAGGGGGAAAGCTGCGGATCGCAGAGGCCGGGCGCCTCCCAGGGGCGCTGCCCTCGGCCAGAGGCCCTTCGGCCGCGCACGGAGCGGCTCTGGGAACCGCGGCGCCGAGCCCCCAGGGGCTGCGTCGCTAAACCGGGGGGGTCCCGGGGGAGCGCGACTTCCCCGGCAGCCCGCTGCGAGCCAAACCGTGGCCGCAAACCCCGGCCGGGCGGAGGGGAGCGGTGCGGCACGGCGCCGGCGGCTCGGGCACGGGGAGCAGCGGGGAGGACGCCCTCGCCCCGCGTGTTGGCTGATTGCTGCGGGTGCAGACGCTGGCGCAGCCCCAGCGTTGGGGCCGGAGCCGCTGGATCCGGGTCCGCCCAGCCGCGGCGCCGCCGAGCCTCGCTGGCCGCAGCGTTCCCGGGGGTGCCCAGCACCGACGGCAGCGGCACCGAGCCGCGCTCCAGCCACCGCTGAGGTTCAAAGCCGCCGTTACCGCCCGGCTTCCCCCATCGGCTGCGCTGCTCCTGGGGGCAGAGAGAAGCCAGAGAGGATGAAAAACGAAAGATCCGTGCTGGAGCCTTGGCCGGGTGCTGCTCCCCTGAGCTGTCTTTGACGGAGCAACGCGCGTGAGCTCAGTGCCGGGACGCGGCGCAGCGAGCGCGGTGGATCTCGGGAGGTCACCGTGGCTTGCAACGCGCCGCGCGGCGAGGAGAAAGCGCCAAACCGGGCACGCACGAGGCAGGACCGCGGCGTTCAGGGGCCAGCGCCGTGGGACGCGCGACCGAGCCATGCCCGGTGGAGACGCCCGCGGTCCGGCCTGCTCGGGGCCGGCAGGGGTAGCGCCGGGTGTGCAGCCCTGTCTCTCCAGCTCGGGAGCGCCGGGCCCTGGCCAAGCCGTGCTGCGGCTGCATGCGTGGCTGCCCCTGATGTGGGGACAAGGACACGGGAAGGGATGTTGCTGTGTCTTTGCACATGTGTGCATGCATGTGCACACTGCTATGCGCTCATATACGTGCATGCATCTCTGCAGCACAGTGCTGCACGCTCATGCACAGCTGTGCAGTGCGGTGCTGCACGCTCATGCATGCACACCCACCCACGCACCCCCGGGGACGCATCTGCAGATATGCACAGCTGCCTCCCAGATGTGCACGCCCATCCCCGTGGATATGCACACCCGGCTCCCAGATGCACATACCTGGACCCTGCAGATGCGCACAGCCGCCCCCAGATGTGCAGGCGCACAACCCGGCGGATGCACACACCCGCCTCTCTGACGTGCGCACTCATCCCCTAGAGATGTGCACGTCCACTCCCGGATGTGCACGTAAACAAATCCCTGCAGATGTGCGCTTCCATCCCCAGATGTGCACGCAAACAAATCCCCACAGATGTGCACATCCACCACCCGATGTGCGGAGACACCCGACCCCCCCCCACAGATGCAAACATCCACCGCTCGGATGGGTGCAGACACCCCCTGCAAGTGCTCACGTCCACTCCCAGATGTGCATGTAAACAAATCCGTGCACGTGTGCACATCCGCATCCAGATGTGCCCGTGCCACAGCCCTGCACGCACGCGCCTCACCTCCCGGGGCGCACAGACCCCTGCCGAAGTCTCCCTGGCAGAGGGGCAGAGGCCGGTGTCCCTGCGCGGGTCCTCCCTGCCACCGCCGCTCGCTGCGCCGGGCTCCCACGTCAGCTCCCTGCACAGCTCCGTCCCTGCTCCCAGGCGCTTCTCCTTTTCCAGTTTGCTCCTTCCCTCCATCCCACGGTTTATCCACCCGGTCCTTGCCAGCACAAGAGAGTCTGTTGTTATCACGTTCTACATTTTGCTTCGCTTACACCAGGATAGCAGGAGCATAAGGGGAGTTTCTACCTGCTGCTGGTATCCCAGAAAAGGCAGCGTTTGCCGAGCTGTGGACAAACATCTGTTGCCAAAAAGTGACTCAGACGGGAGATGCCGGGGCTCAGCCTAACGACAAATTTAGACCGGCACACAAGCTCCTGCCAGCTTGAGTTAAAACCAGGCTGGGGTGCTGAAATGCCGAACACCCACGCCAAGCCCCAAACCAGGGCGACTGCAGGCTGCTCCCGCGGCCCCTCGCCAGTGCCCTGAGCACGGGGAAACGGGCAAAGCAAAAGGCTCCTCTGCCGTTTCTAAACTACCCAAGGAGGCCAGGCACAGCCCAAGGTTTCCGGAAAAGGCGAGACCGACGGGAACAAACGTTAAGTATTTACAGGCCAAGCCCGCAAGGAAGAGCGCGGGGCTGCCGCCGGGCCGGAGCAGCGGTGGCGGCTCTCGCTGAGCCTCGCTGCTCCCCACCAGGCTGCCCGGAGACGGATGCAGGCACCGCACAGCCCGTGGGACGGATTTCTGGCTCCGACTTTCCTCAATTAATACTTTTAATTGCAAAATGAAAGGGTGACAAGTTGTGCTTGCGGGGCAGGTAAGATGGAGGAACGCGCCGGCGCAGCTGCTGCCGCAAGATCTGTGGAGCACCTGCGGGTGCCGGGGTGCAGCTGCGAGCACCAGCCACTGCCAGCCCTGCGGCTTCGCCCCCGCTCGCCCGGGAGGAGGCCGCAGGCGGAGGGGAGGAATCGGCTCCGGAAAACCCATGGGAAGGAGGCGGGTGGTAGCGAGGGGCTGCAGGGCAATGCACGGCCCCGGCACCGCAGGAGAACGCACATGCATTACTGCAGGGTAATGCACAGCCACGGCACCACGGGGGAATGCATGCGCATTACTCCTGGATAATGCACGGCCACGGCACCACGGGGTAATGCACGTGCATTACTGCACAGTGATGCACGGCCATGGCACCACGGGGTAATGCATGCACATTACTGCACGGTGATGCACAGCTGTGGCACCACGGGGTAATGCATGCACATTACTGCACGGTGATGCACAGCTGTGGCACCACGGGGTAATGCATGCACATTACTGCACGGTGATGCATGGCCGTGGCACCACGGGGTAATGCATGCGCATTACTGCACGGTGATGCACGGCCATGGCACCACGGGGTAATGCATGCGCATTACTGCATGGTGATGCACAGCTGTGGCACCACGGGGTAATGCATGCGCATTACTGCATGGTGATGCACAGCTGTGGCACCACGGGGTAATGCATGCACATTACTGCACGGTGATGCACAGCTGTGGCACCACGGGGTAATGCATGCACATTACTGCACGGTGATGCACAGCCATGGCACCGCAGGGGAATGCGCACGCCTTAAGGCAGGGTGACGCACGACGCCAGCACCGCGGGGTAACGCACCGCCGGCACCTCCAGCTCCCTCTCCAGCCCTCCTTTCCCAGCGCTGCGGCTGCTCCCTTGGCTGCCCGCGCGGGCCGGGCACACGGTGCTCCGGCGAGGTGCCGAGGCACAGCTGGCTCTCGGTTTGCACTACATAAATAAGGTTTAGTGCATTAAAGAGACCAATACAGAGCATTAATATTTAATTCGCTCTAAGGAGCTCATCTCTCGCTTAAGCACCTGGCAGCCAATCCTGAGGTCCCCAAAAAGCGGAAAACGGCAGTTTACCCCCAGCTGCTTCTGCTGACATTGGAGTGTTCAAACAAGGCGCAGGAAAAACAAAAAGATACTGTGGAATATCAGGGTGTTTAATAAGACCCAGCCAAGCCCTGCTAGCACTCGGGATAACGCGGGGATTTTAATAAGAAAGCCTCTTCATGATCAAATCAGCGGGTCCGCAGCGCTGTGGGGAGAACGGGAAATACTGCGTTAATTTAGAGGAACCAAAAGCACTTGCTTCCCCGCACCCTTTCCCTCGCGCTAGCCCCCGGCTCGTGTTCGAGGCCACGGCAGCCCCGTCGTGCCGCGCCGCTCCTGCTTTGCGAGTCTCTCTAAACACGTCTGCGTTTTGGGACGCGTTTTTCACCAGGGAAGAGCGGCCAGCTGGGACCCGCGGCAGCCCCGACCTTGCGGCCGCCCCGCGACGGCTCCCGCTCTGCCGCGGGAGCTGCGGCTCCCCGGAGCTCCTTGCCAGGGTGGCTTTTCTCCCAATCCCGAAGCGAGCGCTCCCAGTGCTGCGTACAGGCCCTTTACGCGCCTCCAACGTCCTATTTGCAAACATCTCCAAAGATACTTTACCTCTGCATGAAGGCTGGCGTGCACTGCGATAAGCTGAGCATGCAATAATGTCGTTAACCAAATCCAAATTTCCAGCGGCTTGAAAGGCGCCGCTGACTTCCAACGCAACCGCTCCGCGAGGACTCGTGCTCGGCCGGACCGGCCCAGGGTGCGAGGCAACGCGGCGACGGCGGTACAAACGCAGTGCACGATGCACAACTGCTGCAGGGACAGACAGGGGACCGCGCACCCAGGCACCCCCGCGTGCGGACGCAGGGCAGCCGAGCCGACGCATGCACAACGAACCCGCTTCCGAACATCCTCCAAGCCTCTTCTCGCACCCGGAATCTCTGCACGCTGGTCCATGTGGACCATGGCCGGGCCCTGGAAACCTGCTGGCGTCCAGCTTGTGCATCCTAGCGGAGACGAAGACCTGCCGCCTCGCTTGCCGGAGGCCGGGTGCGTGCGCAGGCGGCGCCGCGCGAGGGTCCGTCGGCTGCCGGTCCGCGGGCTTGGAGAAACCTGGAAGGCAGCAATGCTCGCTCCGACCTGCAGCGCTCCGGAGCGGCGGCTCCCCATCGCAGCCGGCACGCGATGCACGGGACGCGACGTCTGTCCCCGCTGCTATTGCACGAGGGCTTGCATGGAGAGGGCTGCTGATCTGCACTGAGCTAAACCGAGCGAGAGCTACGCGGCAGGTTGCTTGGCAATACAAATTTAACGAGATGAGCTATTAAAATACTTGCTGTCCTACAGACTCAAGACTGTGAGCGCCAGGATGTTTTTCACATTTGCGCTTCAACCGTAGCAAAACTCAACCTTGTTTAATACGCGAAAATGCTGAGCACTTGGCGTTTAAATAGCTCCTTCCATTTTTGGAAAAAGATTAGTAAATTATAGAAGCAGCTATTTAACATTCAGGAAGAGCACCGCATACATGGGAGTTATCAATCATTCCAGGCAGATGGTAAATGTATCTCCTTTCACCACAAACTGAGCAGCAAACATTCAAATTCATCACCAAGACAACATATTTAAATCCACTTCTATTTTCAATTCATACATTTTTAACAAACTGCTAAGTAATGAAAATCAATATTTTCACCCAAGCAGTTGGGAGAAAGCACGGGAAGTTCTGCCCGGTGCTGGGGATGTCTCCTAGGTATTTCAGTCGCACAAGATTATTCAAGACACGGTCAAAAGCGACACGCTGCACGCAGGTCATGCCTACGGCTGAGGAGGCACCAACTTTCCACGGAGCAGGAAAGTATCTCCAATTTAACCGCGCTTACGTGTCAAGGTGGGAAGCATCACTCCGGTCCTGGAGCGGACGAGACCGAGGTGGCCTCACTTCCATTTTTGTTGGGATCTGGACAGAGAGTAGGAGCTGCGCATTTGCAGCTGAAAACCGGAGCTAGGTCACTAACGCGCTTTCAACCGACCGTCATCTTTGTTAGGATATTCGTCCAGTGACTAGTTAAGATCGTTACTTCACAAAAACTATATGGAGTCAAAATTAGGTGCATTTCGCAGAAATAACTCATATTGGCAACAGACTGCATGAACCTTACTTGAGAAGACAGAGAATGTACATCCCCGAAAGGCCAGGCATAAGATACCCCAAATCACCAAACTCGTAACGGTTAAAGAAATATCCTTTTTTCATCTTGCTTTGAAGCAACGACCTTCTAGAATTCTCTAAAAGGAGGTATCTCAAAAAACATTAAGAAGATCCCCAATCAGCTTGTACTTATCTGCAACCACACGCAGGCGAGAAGCTATCAACCAATATAGAGAAAACACCCCACGCTGGTCATAAGATAAAAAAATTTATTTTACAATTTTATAAAGCAGCTTTACATTAAGCACAAATGTTGATCCATTTACTTTGTATATAAACATAGTAGAACCTTTCCCTCTGCAAAAAGTCATGTCTTGCTGTATATAAAACTAACGTGCACATTGTGCTTAAACTGCAAAGTCTGTACAGCTTTACAAAGGACTACCCTTCACAAGGGCATCCTGTAAACAATTTATTGCATATTTAACACATGGTGTATATCCCACATGTGAAAATGTAGAAAAAATAAAGTACAATTACACGGTGAATGAAAATAGCAGCTTTCAGTGAATGTCTTGCACAATGGCCAAGGAAAACAGCACTGCCACACTTTTACAGTTGTGCTTGTGTGTCACTGGTTTGCATATACCCATGCGCACTACGGTTCCAACGAGTTCTCTATGTACAGTAAAAGCCTCAGGGAAAGATTACACGGATCTTAGTCGCTAAGATCTTTGTCAGTTTGAAGACTGAAAAGCAAAGGAATAAAAAATAAGTGAATTCAAGGAAGTTATGGGCACCAATGTCCAAAAATCCTCTTCCACTGCACAATTCTATTAAAAAAACAACAGGAGAAAATCCGCACACTAATTCTCTTCATTTCCACAACCTCTGATGGCGGGTTGGTTTAATTTATGCATGTGCAAAGCTCAACAAAAACGCAATCAAGATATTAAGGATAAGATGGTCTGACACGACTTTCTTTGTTGGCATCGCCAACTTATGCTTCTGAACTAAGCTACCCACCAGCTTTGGGGTTGATTCTAATGAACACTAAAAGATCACTGTCATTTTTAAGCTGTCCTTAAAACAAGAGGAAATTGTGGCCTCATTAAGGCACTGATACTGTCTCTTGAGCAATACCCAAATATTCTGAATCAAAAATGGGCAAAAGATGGAGGAAACATGCAGGAGAAAGATGTTTCTCTGTTTGCAGTAAGGACCAGTCATTCGTAAAGGAAGTACGTGTGTGTGCGTGTATGTGCGTGTGCGTTAAAAAAAAATTCGTTTCTGCTAACTTTGGTATTGAAATTTCTCCTGTGGCATCCACTTTTCATACGAACTGATATGGTCATATCATGTGTTTGCAAAGATCAAGTAATTACAAAGCTGTTTCATATATCTGTGAGGAAAAAAAAATGCGGTAAAAAAAAAAAGAAAATCAAGATGTACATTGTCCACGTGCCCAGCTTTTCTGTGGTTTGAACAGACTTTGTCCTCTGTACGAACATCTTAAGCTTAAGCCACACCTAGAACATACAACATGTAATAGAATCAGTGGAAAAAATATATATATAGCTAATACACGTCCTTCTCATGTTGGTAAACGTTTGGAGCTGGAGAGTCTAGGACTCAGAGAGCAAACCTCAGCGGGCATTAACAGAGCTGACAACCCAGTATTCCCTATGCTACCAGATTAAACAATATTGGTCTAATTACACGATTGATTGGTTTTATTTTGCTGGATCAACCAGGAATCTACATGTTGAAAAGGCAGACTAGCGCTGGGTGTAAAGAATTTAGAGATATCAGGAAGAAACCTCGTGGTTTCTTTCGCATCGCACCCTTGCAGTGCACGTGTCCGGGGTCGGAGGTGTTCGGTTATTGCACAGATACCCTTGCTCGCCCGCCAGAACCCCGGAGGCAAAACACACCGAGGAAACCCGTGTCGTGGGGATAACTACCCTTAAGCAATGCGCCAGACTTCAGTCAGAGGCAAAACTTAACGTTACAATATAAGCTGAGCTAGAAAGCCCTATGGGGTAATTTTAATTTTTTAAATGCTTGATATTCGTAAAGCAGGCTAAAAATGAAAATCACCATAGGAAAACATTAACTGACTCAAATGACATTTTCTATGCGCTACTCAGACTCAGCTCCACGTCACATTCAGGATTTAATGCAAGTCTCTCAGAGAATGAAGTTGCCAACGCTTGCAGAAACTTCTCCAGCCGACGCTTGCAGAAACTTCTCCAGCCAACACTTGCAGAAACTTCTCCAGCCAACACTTGCAGAAACTTCTCCAGCCAACACTTGCAGAAACTTCTCCAGCCAATGCTTGCAGAAACTTCTCCAGCCAACACTTGCAGAAACTTCTCCAGCCAACGCTTGCAGAAACTTCTCCAACGTAACTGAAAGTAGAGTACTAAACACCCGGTTCCACACCTAGAGACTGCAGCTACGGGGCAGGCGGTGACACTAGCAAACCTCAAACACGAGTGGAAATTTGGCTTATAGACGGGGTGGCACGTTTGCAGGCTTTGTGCAGTCAGCGAGCCTCGCGGCGTTGTGCTTACCTAACATGACCGGGAAGCCTCCACGCTGACTATGTGGTTTCCGTTTACACAGCTTTAAAGAAAACATACAGTTTAAGTATCTCAATATATAGAATTAAAAAAATTGTGTATTTTTCACCTCGAGAAAAGAATCCATATAAAAAGAAACACCTTTAAAAAGATACACTGTCCACTATCCAGGCTACAAGTAAATACACGTTTACTGCATTACACCACATGATTCGGTATGCTGTTCCCAACATATACACATGTAACTCCATTTTAAAAGAGGCCACATACTAACTTTTCAGGCAAGTGCTGGACTTTAAAGACCTGTATGGCTTCTGTAAATATTTTCCTACAAAAAGGAAAAATAAAAACGTCCCCAGACTCAGGAGCACAAATGGATTTTGCTTTGTGCGGCTAATTTCACTGCGGAACACACTAGGGGCAGGTGAGCAAGGGGAAGATACTAGCTTGCACTCGGTCCTTGGACGGGACCCTGCTCCAAATCCCACCCAGCAGACCCCAATATTTTCGCTCTGGAATGCAATCGTTTCAGGAGATCAGTTTTAAGGATCACTTCATTGAAACAGTCCGTAAAAATTTAGTATGCAACCTTTTAAAATGTACCTTTGCTTAGCTCTAAGGAGTCCAATCCTTCCCGCAGACAGCAGAAACAACGGTTTTGGTTGTAAGCTCTAGTTGTGCTTTGCCCTGCCGCCTCTTAGGTAGCTCTTCCACCTCTTGACGAACTCCTTGAAAATGGGGGACTCGTCTATAGTGCTGAGCAGCTGGAGCTGGTTTATGTGGGTGGTGTGATAGTCCCAGCGGGCCAAGTTGGGAGCGGTGCCGAGCATGAAGTGCCGAAGGTCGTAGATGGTTCCTGAGCCGGTGTCGTAGAGGGGGAGCATGGCCTTCAGCGACTCCATGCCCCGCTCGTAGAGAAGCCTCGCCTCCTTCCCCAGCTTCTCCCCCGCCGTCTCCTTCAAGTCGTAGAGCCCAATCAAAGAGTACATGAAGCCGTTGAGAACGAAGGAGCTGGGAGAGGTGGGGTACTCCTCGTACCAGTCGTGCCTGCTCATGAACACCGCCTTCACCCCGTGCTGCTCCGACGGCAGCTTGTAAGGTGCTGTGGCCCGTAAAGCCGAACTGAGGAACGCGTGGTCCTTCGTCAGCAGGTAAGCCCTGACGAGCGTGGAGATGGCCTGCCCTTGCGCCATGGCGGAATACCAGCCCGGGTCCAGCGATTTGAAGCCTTCCCCTAGCTTCCGCGTCACCATGATGGGCCAGCCGCCCTTCTCGTCCTGGTTCCTCACCAGCCAGCTGCTCGCAGCAAAAAAGGCCGCCATGTGAGCAGTGGCCGAGATGGTGACGTTGTCGATGAAGCCCTTCCCCTTCGCCACCAGCCTGACCACTTTCTTGGGCATTATTTTTGTCTGCTTTACAGCTTTTGTGTTTGAGAGGCCAACGCCCTTTCGGAGGTCAGTCACCAGGTCTCTTGTGACCGTGCTCCAACTAGTCCTAGGGCCAATGCCGTAGTAGACGTCTCTGTCCTTGAAAGCTATCAGCTGAGTGTTTGAGACGTAGTGTACCGTGAAGAGCTGGTTTTTCTCTGTCGTCTCGAGAACCACAGAAACGCTCCCATTTGTTATGAATTTGAGATCAAAAGAAATAATAAAATCTCTAGTGTTCCCAAGCTGCAGAGATACCCCTTCAGTATTGTCTGGAAAACACACAAACAAACAAAAACACCTTGTTAAGTGGTAAAGCACTTTTGTTTTTAAAATGTTTAAGATATGGAGTGTAACTTCCAGAGGTAACCATGTCACCAGACAAAATCCAAACACTTCTAGGTTAGCCAGTAAAAAATTCAAACATTCTCTCTTTTTTCCGTACACTATTATATATTAGCTAACCATAAAACTAAATCAGTGAGTGAAGGCCGACTCTTGTGGCACCAGAAGAATCCTTTTGCATCGTACGTGGACATGCTGCTGCACTTCCCCGGGGAGAGGAAACGCCGGGCGTTTGATGAAGTGCTTTAGCAGAAACTTCTGCTAACAGACAACAGATACCAGAGGAATTTGAGGGAAAGGAAAGCTGCCATGAGACAAAGGGACCAAGATGCAAAAGAGGGCAAACGGCTTGTCACCATGAGCTTTGGAAGTCTCTGGAAGCGCTAAGCTAATCACAGCAGAGAGGAACCGCAGAGGCTGAGAGCACCAGTTGTGTCCAGCCCGGAGAAGACTAACGGGGGATCTTGCTGCTGTCCTCGGATGCCTCCTGGGACGAGCATGCAGAGCCAGGCTCTTCTTGGAGGTGCACAGGGATGGGACAGGCAGAGCACACAACTTGCAAGAATGAAAACCCCAATCAGACATTACAGGGGAAAAAAAAAAAAATCACAGTAAGGGTAGTCACACGTGGTGGAATCTCCATCCTTGGAGATGCTCAAAATTCAGCTGAGCAAGGTCCCAAGCAGCCAGCGTCAAAGCTGGGCCTGCCTGGGCGGAGGTGGCACTCGCCCTCCGGAGGTCCCCTCCAGCCTAAGGAGTCTGCAGCTCAACGCCAGCTACTCCCCTTCAACACAAATTGTGTTTTAAACTGTTTAGCAGCAAAATACGGATTTTTAGTGATAAATATGGCTCGCTTGGGTAGGTTATAATCACACGGTCGGAAAAACATCTTAACATTTCATTTGAGCTTTCCATAGAAAGACAAGTGGGTGCAGAGAACAAATTCAGCGCTTTGACCGTACTCATCACAGAACCGCTAGACAGCTCGAGCGGGTATTTCGCCGAGCCCACGGGCTGCTCCTGGCGTGGTGTTATTTTACCAGCTGAACTGCCCAACGAGCGGCAGTAGCGGTGCAAAGGCACAGCGCAGGGTATTTTGCAGGCGCAACTGGAGGCCTGCCCAGACCCGCATTACCGCTGGTGATGCGCACGACGGGAACCTGCGTGGTTTTTCTTTTTCTGCAGTTCAAAACAGAAAAACCACCGTCACCCTTTTGTTCCAAACTGAAAATTTAACTTGACAGAAAGAAAACAACACAGTGCCACTTTAGCAGTCGCATTTCTAAATAAAGCTGCACTTTAAGCAAAAGAGCCAGGAGTGCTAAGAAGCAAGTATTTAGAAAACCACTGGGACTAATATTCAAATCTATTACTTTTTATTTCCCAACCTGACAGGTCTAGAAAAACAGTTCACTGATTAGTTTAAAGCGGGGGGGAAAGATTGCAGAAAGACTAACACGTTGAAGTATTTATTAACCTCTCCATGGGCAAAACTCTGTTTGTTTAATTAAAAAAAAAAAAATTAAATAAAGCTCCTAGGCAAAACCACATAATGAAATCCAGTGTTCTCTCTCAGGCTAGATTTTAAAATGTAAAATCAACTCCTCCCCAAAAAGCCCTACTCTAAAAGATCAAAGGGCTAATTAGTTTGTAAGGCTGTGTGCAAATCCTGTAGCTTTGAAGGCACAGAGGGATGATGAACATTTAAAGATAGTCATTTTAAATTAACAGCTTTTCATAGAATAAAATTCTCCTGTGTGAGGCAATTGTTTCCTTGCTGCTATTTCTTGATGTGTGAAAAATCCCATAAATATTTCTGTGTGCAACAAACGAGTTATGGTCAGCTTTCCCTGAAAAGCAGAGGCTTTTCCCCATCTCCCAAACTAATCTATTACATTTCGCATCAATACCATTTCCACATTTTGCATTGTAAAAGTCTATTCTACTGTACCTATTATTTTGACTGAATGTCATGTTTTTAAATCTTTTAAAGTAAAAGCTTCGACTCCTTTGAGTTTTGGAGATCAGTATCTGCTTCTGTGCAGCTTTGCTGCACAACACTTGCTTCTGTGAAAAGTCTAATTAAAAAACCACGCTCAAAATTCCTGTCAAATAAGTTTTACACTTTCTTGTAAATAAATGCTTATATGATAACAAAGTGAATTATACTAGAGAAAAAGCTTTAAGAACGAGAAGAAAACTAAAGGCTGCCTGTTGTTTGCACTGCCTTAAGCGCCTATAAATCCATTACTTAAGGCCATCTAAGATGAGTGGATGCATACTGCGGCCTTCAAGCTCCAAAGATTACTCTGCCATCAATAAAGGATGAGGGGAGAATACATAACAGATCTTTTAGCCTTTCCTCTCCCTGTATTTATCTACTGCAAAGACACAAGCATGTTCGACAATTTTTTCCCTAGAGACCCAGGCCTAAGGTGCCAACTGAAAATTACTTCATTGTCTTTTTAAGTAATGGACTCATTAATTCTAATGGGTATTGATTGAGGAAAAATACATTACGTCCTTATTAATGAGCCTGTTCTAGCACAAAGGAAACTCTTGCATGAAATAATGAATTTCTCAAAATAAACCTCTGGTAAGTATGAAACAGAAAATGGTAAATTCTAGAGACAGCAGCAAAGCGTAGCTAACATCTCTACAAGCGAAGCGATGCGAGAGGTAGCCCTCGATCTTCAGCAGTACATTTGCAGTTGCTCCATCTTGTTTAAGGCAACTTGGGTTAACCAAAACTGAGATCTGCATGGTTTGCAAAAAGAGCTTCCTCCCAATAAAGAGAGATTGGGGGTCCAACCTAACAGTCACACATTTGCTCAAGGCTGAAAATGGTGCTTATATTATCATTTGTCAACACAGGCTTATACCACATCAGTGGTGTTTCCCACACTTCAGAACTGGTTAAATTTTTTTTTTGCTTCTGTTTTGAGATAGATGCTAAAAGGTTCAGGAAATGCAACTGTAGCTTCTCTGTTGAATCGCACCGTCCTCCACACATCCCTACATACACCTGCCTTTTCCATTCAAACAGTGATGTTTTAAAAACATAGCAACTGAGAGGAAACAGAAGAGAAGGAAAACTTCAGAAGGATAGCAATTAGACGACATTCTCAGGTGAGATTTCAAGGATGAGAAGTCACTCAGGATAAATAAACACACACCAATCCCGGAAAGTTAAAGCTCCCCTGGTACCATCTGTACAAATTAACAAAAATGGCTCAGCGGCTATGTATTTACAATGACCCACCTGGAGCGATAAACTGCTTAACGCTAGTGAACTTGGATTTATCATATACTGTTGCAACAGAACAGCCTTTGGGTACAGTCCAGTCCACGGACCTGCTGGTCTTCTCCTTGTCCTCCGCTGTTTCGTACACCTCTATGTGAGGTGGTTTCTCAGTCAGGTTTTTACTGTAGTGACTTAACCCATACTGTGCGATCTGGATTGGGTAGAAATAGCCTTGAGGCCCCCACTGTGTGGATAACGGTACACCTACAAGAGAGGGGGGAGACAAAAAAATGAGTACTTTATCAGAACACCTAAAAATATATATATAGTGTTTGCAGCACTGCGCTCTCTTCCTCCTCCATACCCCAATCTCTGCTTTACTTCTGGCAAACTGCATTTATGTAGGCTTCCCCGCTAGTTAAACTCAAAGAAAGTCCTGTTCAAAGTGTGAATTGCTCCCATTTACTCTAAGATCTCTGACTAGCCAAAACGGAGCAGATGCGAATGGCTGAGAAGTCCTTATCACAGTCTTCCATCCATCCCCATTCAATTGTTTGCTGAAGCATCATACTTATTTTCAAATACATTTTAAATGCCTTAATAGATTTCCCCCCCCCTACCCTGGAGACCACTAAATCTCCAAATGATGTTACAGCTAACTCAATCCCCTTAACGCCACATAAATCTTTGCAAATTAAGTGTATATGTTATTACTAGATTTTGGCTAGAGTTATTTGATGCTAAAGCAGCAATTTACCCAGCATCCACAAATCTGCTCCAATTGCCCTGGCTCCCTAAGAGCATGACAAGCGCACGCTGAAACGATGCCTGCACAAGCCAGGCGCTCCACCAACGCGGCACAACGCGCACCGACTCCTCCACCCACAGCTCGCAGGGTCCTCGGAGCTGCTGCTCGAGGCCGCCTGTCCCTGGGATTAATCCTCTGCAGACGGCTCCTTGTCCCAGAAGCTACTAGCCTCTGAGAAAAGCACACCTTCCCACTCTTATTTTAGGCTTAGGGTTATTTGAAGTCTGCACCCACCAAAAGAAGCCTCTGGAGCTCCATCCTGATTCGAACTAGGAAGGTCACAGTGTTTTCTGTAGCCTGATGAATTTCACATGCAAAACTCATAGCATGAGCTCAGATAATGTCACATAGCCATACTCAACATAAAACTGCCAACTTTCGTTAGGATAAATAGGAAAGATGCACCCAAAGAAAATCTTCCCAAGTTCCAGCAGGTTCCTGCCTTCCTCTCAAGATCTCCCAGCAGGTACAACCTCAGCTTTTGAGTTAAAAACCTAGCAAACTGCATATTGCATCAATGGCTGTACGTGAAAGGAATACAAACGATATGGAAGAGAATTCCTCATGCATATACCTCAAAAAATGAGCAAACACACAATACTTAAGATATGGATAAAAATAGGATTCTCTTCATGTCCTAGATTTTATTTGCAACAAATTCCCAACCTCTAAGTGTGAATCCAAAGTGAAAATATATCATGACCCTCTTGCAGGAAACCAAGGATATTTTGTACTGTAAACCTTTGCATAAGGAAAGAAAGATGAACGCGAAAATAAACAAGCTGGCATTTGCACCATTTTCCCCTTTGGCAATGTCAAGCTCAGAAACCAATTCTGCCTGAAGCCTGGTGTAATGAAAAGATTAAACTAAATGTGAAAAGATAAGTTTTCATACATATTTCTGTGCTTCATGTTACTAATAAATATTACTGATGGAGAGGCGATAGTTTTCTGAACAGAAAGCCATCATGTGAAATATATAAGTATCATGTATTATCTGAACTCCTGGAAGCCAGCTCTCTCATTAATGCTAAGCATTCTCAGTTAAGAGTGCACACATTGAGACCGAAAGATGCAAAAAAGAAATCTGCTTTAAGAGCTTTACTTGAAATGTATACAAGATGACAAGATTAAATTCTCCAGGTCATAAGACATAACACAACACATTAACCTTGCAGAAAGAGAGGTGAAAATATAACATGAGGTTTTTCATCATGTTACAAAATGAGAATCTCTAGGACTGGAATGATGCAAGGTAGGAGTCCAGGACTTTCTGAGAATGCATTTTAGTATTAACCCCCCTTTCCCACAGACTACAACTCTCTCACTTCTCAGACCTGTTTACAAGATGCCAATAATTCTATTGCTTTTACAAAACCTAGGCTCTGGCATCACATTTCACTATGACAGCTCTTAAATCACATCTTGCAAAAAAGCCAGGTTTACAGATAAGTAACGAAGCTGTCAAGTGTTCAACTCGCTTGTTTCTTGAGGCTTTAGCACATAGCAGTTAAACACAGTATATACCAGTCAGCAGCTTACACATTTTGCAAGCCAAGAGCCTGCAGAATGTATTCTGATTCTGAATTATTTCATACTGAACTTAGCTTTTTTGCTCAAGAATGTCACAAATATTGCAGAGTCCAGCTGCAAGGGACATTCCACATTATCTCCCACATTTAATACAAAAACTGGTAGTGCTTCAAGACCTAGGTCCACCCCCCCCCCCCAAAAAAAAAACACCTCCCACCTGACAACAAGAGAAGAGGCACCCATAGCTATTTTAGATATTCTCAAGTCATATTTGATCAGCAGTGACTCTAGCATTAGGAAAGAAACCATCTGCTCAGCCCCTCACAGGGAAACAGCGGATCCAGCCCCGAGCAAGACAACACTCGCGCTTGGTGCATTTGTGGCTCCAAAGAGGTATTTGCACCTTTGGGAGAGCCACGAGTTTAAGAACCGCAGCTCCCTTCTCTGACAGACCTCACGCCACCAAGACGACAGACATCTTACAAGGAAGCTCATTCTGAAGCATTAATAAAAAATGCTGAAAAACATGCTATGGTGGAGCTTTTTAAAAACGAGGGTAGGTAAGCCTCAGAGCTCTAATTTAATCATTACAGTATATCACATCCACCAAGATTACTAGTGAATGATCAGCTTCCTTTCTTCAAGATGTATTTGAAATTCGAATGAAGAATCTTGAATGAGAAGCACTCATTTGGATGATGCCCAAGTTAAAAAACAAAAATGTGATGAGAAATGTAAAAAAAAAAAAAAAAGAAAGGATTGACATACCTATGCATTTGCTTATAGGAATCCTTTATAGACAAACTAATTGCATATTGTATCAGCTTTCTGAACACCTATATCATGAAAAGGGTTCATACCAACATTGCAGAGTATCACCAACCACTGAGATGCCTAAAGATTAATGTATTTTATTCCTTAAATGAAAGTTACTCTTTAATTTATAAGAGTCAGTGTCACATTCTATAATAGCTTTATAAAGGCATTCATTTTTTATTATGAAACCCAACAAGAATTTTCTGCTATTAAATCTCTGCTAAGAAGCGGAAAGACCTCATGTACTAATTACTGATTGCACCGTTTAGCAAAAGTGCAAATTAGAAAGGTTTTACCGTATTCTAATTTTATTCAGGGGCTGATGAGAAGATGCTTTAACGGCTTAAGTGCTTTTGGACCCTGAAACAATTCCCTGAAATCTCCTGGCGCTGCACCGAGTGGCACAGCGTCGCACGGAACGACGTGAGGAAACAGCCTTCCCCTGTCCGCAGCGGCACAACGGCCCCGTTATTCCGATTTGCCCACGGCTTGCACCGGGCCCAGCCAGCTCGGACGAGAGCTAAGCCCACACCGTGGTATGGAGCAAAACAGTCATCGCTCGCTCTAGAATAAGCCGAAGCGGACGGTGGTGATAACTTGGGCGCCTCCCAGCAAAACGAGGGAACAGCGTATTGTCAAACGCGCCGTGGACAAAACCCCGCGTATTAAACTGCGGCGGAGCGCAGCGGCTGCTTCCCAGCCGGCAGCAGGGAACATCAGCCCCAGCGTTAGAGCCGGCGCCCACGGGGAAGCGAGCCTTTTCAGGAACCCGAGCCAAACTTTCTTTTTTTTTTTTTTTCAGAAAGCGTTTTGGCTCCCTTTCACCTATGTGACAAGCGTCAGCGACAGTGCCAGAACGGGACGCCGGCGCTGCGGGAGCGTGCCGCAGCCGGCTCCCCCGGAGAGGCACGCAGCCGGAGGGTGGGAGGGCAAAGCACGCCGCGAGGCCGAGCTGGCTTCCGGTTCCTCAGGCTATCGTGACAAAATTAAAGTCGCTTTGCATCTCAAGCGGTGACAGCAAATCGTAAGAGGCATTTCGAGTGTGAAAAACGTATTTAACACAAACCTTCGACACCACTTATGCATTTCACTCTGTCTCGAACTTCGACGTTGTAGCCTTCGAAGGACATGAACACCCCGTCCGGGTGGTAAGGTGCTCTCTGTGTGTATACTTTGGAGTAGCTATGAGAGAATTCAAACCTGTCATAACCATCGTACTGAGCAATTTTCCCATAAACCTCAAAGTATTTCTCTACCCAGCTGAACGGCAGGAAGATCTCGTTGCCTTCCCTCCTCCCTTTAATCGTGTGTTCGTCATTGATCAGACAGTCAATCTCTTCGTATTTCGGTCCCAGGGCCCGGTTGCCGTTGAAGCCTCCCCCCACCACCGGCGGAGCCTTCTGCTGCTCCTGCGGCGACGCCTCCTCGCTCTGCTGCCTCGCCGCGTCGCGGGCGTAGGGGTTGCTCTCGGAGGCGGCCGCCCGCTTCTCCAGGCCCTCGCCTCGGCCGGGGCCCCGCGGGAAGCGCCCCGCTTTCTCGGTGGAGCATTTATTCCACAGCAGCACCGTGACCAGCGTGAAGAGGGCGCAGATGACGATCAGAGTCTTGTAGTTGACCCGAGCTGCCAAGCAACGCATATTCACACCATACCTGCAAGACAAGGAGGCAAGGCACCGTCAGACAACGACGCCGGCAGCTTTAAGGCAAGAACGGCCGGTTCTGCTCGTTAAAAACGCAGGTAGGGTCTGTTTCGATTTAAGGTACTGCCACGCGCGCGTTACAGGGTACGTCGTGGGCAGGGGTTGGGTGGAGGCACCTAGAAGAGAACGCGTTTTTTTTTTGCCAACCCTCCCTCTCCTTCGTTCCTCCTCCTCCAAAACTCGACGGGATCAAACGCACCGATGAACGATTCATCTCCGAAGCGCCAGGCTGCGACAACACAGCAGCGCGTTAAGACCCTTCCGTCAAACGTAAGGGACGGATCAGAAATAGCAGCAATCACAGGGCAACGCTCATCCAAATAAAAAGTTCTAAGCTGAAAAAATGCCCAGCAGCTACCAGGGAAAGGGCGGACAAGCTCGCACAGCGACGCCAGGCAGGCGCGGGAGCAAGAGCGGGGGGAAACCCACGGCCACGCAGCCGGCACAGCGACAGAGCGCTCCTCCGCACGACACCCTGGAATCAACGTCTCCAGTTTAGAAATATTAATAATCCATGTAGCCAAAATTACTTAGATAGCTATATAAAAAGGGGGATATTTATTTATTTATTTATTTAAAAGTCCGACTGCAAGCTCTAAACTTTTTCGGGTACAAAATTAAACGCTCAAACCTGGATCAGTTCGTGACGTTCCAACAACTCAAATGCACTTTTGAAAAATAGCGTTTCCGAACAGGAGCAGGGAGGATGGTAAGGGAGGAATGCAGAGTGCTTTTAACTGCAGCCCCGTCCAAGCCCGACCTCACGCTGGGCCGAACGCCAGGGAAGCCTCGTTAAAGCCTCTTTAAAAAACTAAGGACAGACTGGGAAAATATGAGACTCTCCCAAGGGACGAGACTCCTCCTGAAGTGCTCCGGGGCTCAGATTTCTCCCTTCACGAGGAGGAGGCAGAAACTATGCAAACCTTCTCTCAGGATTTTTTTTTTTTTTTTTTGCAAGATAAAACTCATTTTGCAAGAAACGTACCCAAATAGCACCATCACCGCCGAGAGCACCAAGGCTGAGCAACACACGAGGCGCAGGCGATGAAAGCACATCCACCCACAAGACCCTGCTTTTGCTGACGAGCGAACTCCCTCCAACGCGATGCACGCGTTTTTCAAATACGTGGGAATGTTTACGCTGTACTTCACAAAACCCTTATTAAAAGGAAGTTTGTCTCCCTACTAAGCGTACGGCACTGTCCCGTCGCAGCCAGCGAGCCGCACGTTGAATCCGCGGGTGAGTTTTATGCCCCGTGACCTCCGGCAGCAGCCGCGGGGAAGCCGAGCTCGCGGGCCGGGGCAGCGGAGACGAGCAGCGGCGCGGGGCAAGACTTGGCCGCCCTGGGCACGTTGCACCGCCGAAAGCACGTGCTGCTCTTCGGGTTTCTTCTCCGCGCTCGTATTCAACCACCAGCTACCAACAGCTTCAAGTCCCGCGCATCCACCCGAACGTGCCTCCTCCTTGAAACCACCGCGCAGCTGACACCAAAGTGAAGCACCAAGAAGCATTTTACCGCTTTGTATTTTCTAACTGCGTTATTTCACCCCTTTGTGCTTTCTAACCGCATTAGCCACTAGGGAAAGCCAAACCCTGAGCTTTCACTCAGCTCTTTGCCCCAAGGCCCGTCCTGCTCCCGAGCGCCGCTCCTTCCCCGGCGCCTCCCGCGCGAGGCCGAAGATGCTCCCGCAGCGTTGCGGATGCTCCCGGCATTCTCGGGCTGGAGACGGAGCTGAGCGCAGACACCAGAAAGCCCCGAGCACACGCCGGATCCATTCCAAGGCTCTGCACCCATCCCGGCTCCCAGCGCGCCGCCTGCAATAGGGGCGGTGAAAGTCCGGAAGCAAGGCTGGGAAAAGCCCGCCGGCGTGGCAGAGCACTCCCACCGGAGCGGCCGAGCTCACCCGCGGCCATCCCACCGGACCCGCGCTGACTTAGATGAGGAGCTCCAGCAACGCCGCCGCTCCCGCTGGCGGACACGCGCAAGCCGCACCGCACAACGGTTAGAAGGAGTTTCACCAAAAGTTCCCCCCCCGGCCACTTTTTTAAATGGAAATAATGAATGATCTCTCACTAGCTTTATGCTCCCACACTGCAAGCACCATCTGGCCCTTTAAAACTGGACTTTAAAAAGATAAGTGTGCTATTTTCTAAAAGCCCAGTTTAGTACAAGCTTTTAGAGAACATAAATTTATATATAATTGTATTTTTATGGAAATGCTAGCATAAGAATAAATCCAATTTTCTGCATCAGCAGATAATTTTTAGTGATGATGCTTTCGGAATGACCTCAACAAATATGCTCTGCTCTTTTTATACAAAGGTATAATTCACTTTTAAATGGAGAATAACATTTCTGACACACTTCACCCTTACGTATAAAACTCACTCAATTTTAATTAAACCATCTGGATTATCGGGGCATGGGGAGAGAGAAGGGGGAAGGACATCGTCACACTTTTTACCCATCTACTACCCTGTACCCATTTCTCCACATTTTTTAAGCAGATGTGTGTGTTACTAGGTAGCTGTGAAAAGGTGCCGGGTACTCCACAACTAGACCCAGCTTTTATTTTATTTTGGTTCTGCGCTGCGTGAAAAGGCAGAGCGGCCGGAGCGGCGCAGAGCCCCGGCGCAGGGCAGCGCCGTGCACGGCTGCCGGCCGCGCTGCTGCAGCCCTCAGCTTGCACCGGCGGCAAGCGAACCAAAAAGGATTCAGACAAGAGCGGTATTTCCCAAGAAGCATCACCTTAAATCTCTCCAGTCACCAAAAAAAAATCTAGAAATAGAGGCTTATCGCATGGATAATGTTAAATGGATAGATGGGTTTTTATTCAACGGTAGAAAAAAGAATTCGGAATTTCAACAGTAGACAGAGGTAATTTAAACCTGTGAAGGGACTGTGTCAAATTGGTTTATTCTCCTGCTACTGCTATAAAAAGGATTTCATCATGCAATACTTAAGATTTAAGGAGTGCAAGATCGGAAAGTATTTTTAAGGTATGAAGTAACAGATCCATGATATCCATGTTTGCTTTTCCCCTTTGTTTTGCTGGAAGATAGAGACTCTTTATAAGGCTGTGCCCTGAGAGATCTCAAACCTAAATAAAAGCTGATCTCCATCCCTGAAGTAATATTGGAATTTCAGCTTTTAAAGACTTCTCAGAAGTCAGGAATTAAAGGGATTTTTGCCAATGTTAAATTACTATTTTGGGCTACAGAAATCACTAACCAAGTAATGCCCTGTTTTTGTTTGCAACTGTGACCGATTCCCTCTCTTTGGCCTTTTACTAACTTGTTAAGCTGTTTAATTCTTATAATTCAGTAGCTCCCAAACTAGAGGTCACCAGTCTGAAAGTGTGAAAGCAAGTGCGGGTGCCAACAGAAAACTGAGCCCCCCCAGACGGGTCATTTCTGTTGTGATAAAAGACATTGCTACGGCAGGGACACAGTGTGCAGCGATGAACACAAACAGGACGCCCAAGCATTTTATCTTAATAGTATGCAGAGTCAAAAGTCAAATTTATCCTAGAATAGTGTCAATGCAAATAATCTATAAATTAATTCTTGTTTAGCTACATATCGCTTCATGATATTCTAATTAAAATGCAATAAAATAACATTTCTTACAGAGTGAACAGCTAGGATCAAATGTATCCAAAAAAGGGATGCAATTACAGAAACTTATTTTGCCAATTCCAGTGAGGTGTCAGTTTCTAAAACACTGGTTTTAATAAAAAGAACAACTGGGGTTAAGTAGAATATTCTTGCCACTGCTACAGGCATTAATTATGCCTGGAAACAAGGACAAGTCTTGGTTTGCCACGCTCTGAATCATGAATCAACCGTCACAACTCTGTGTCAAGAATGTCAGAATTAGTTCTGGTACTCGTCTCTTACATAAGACTAAATTATTTGCTGTGATATTTATTACACTCAAAAAAATCCCCCCAAACAAATCCTAAGTCCTTTATAAGACAGGCTTTTTGAGCTGCAAAAAATGTGTTGAATACGTTAAAAGTAAAAATTTTTAAGTCCAGGCCATTGCCCGTGTACTCAATGGGGGGAAAAAAAAGCATACAAGTTACTAAAAGCTTTTACCGATTCCAGCAACAGCCCACTTAAAACAGCCATCCAAGACCAACCTCTTTTCCTCTTGATTTTCTCTAATAAGCAGGTGAACAGGCACTAAGGGAGCCCTAAGCAGAGCAACTTGCTTTGTAGACACATCTAAGCATCTTCTGAAGGCCGTCTCGTTTCTCACGGAGTCATGCGAGCCGCCGATCGCAGCGAGCGGCCCGGCAGGACCGCAGCCCGCTGCCGACCCAGCGCACCGGCCTCCTGCACCCCTCGGCGCACGTCTGCTGCGTGGCTGAGAACTTCCGCCGTCAAGGCATGTTCCTGGACAACCCTTCACAAGTCAACGGGTTGGCCAGAAACAAATTGAACATCTGAATAACAGCTGAAAAGAGTTATCATGAAAGAAGACTGCTGCTGCGCTCTAGCTGTCCCAGATGGGTGGAATGGGAGTAATAAATATTAGCACCACAGGGAAAACGGAAATAGCCAAATTCCGGTAAGCATGGATACTCCTTTTCAGGACACCTTCTTGACAGGGTGTCCATACAGCCCACGTAAAAGCTCAGAACCACACAAGTTACGGACGCCAGTCCCCAGGTAAAGAGATCATCCAAAACTAGGTTTGTGGAGGGCGTCTCTGAAGGACGTTCCCTGCACAGCTCTCGCAGACGGTCGTGTCTCCAGACCCTGTTTGCAGAGACGTGCCCACGGGGCTGTGAATCAACCAGATGAGACTGCTCATATGGCCGAGATCAACAAACTTGAAATAGAGCGTGGAAGGTTACGGGACCAAGCCACAAGATACCCAACTGCTTTGTCCAGCAAAACCCAGATACCCAAGAGGAAGTTTCTTGGCATGCAGTACTGACACACAAGATACCCAGCAGGGAGTTTGGGCGTGCAGCAGCCCGTTCCGTTCCGTCCCGTCCTCCAATGGCCTCAAATGAAGAAAGGTTTGCGCAGGTCTCTAACTCCGAGTACGAGCCCTGGTCAGCAGCATCATCTCCAAAAGAAGAGAAATCCGAGCCTGCTGCATCAAAACAGTTTCCCCGTTAATCGTTCTAGTCTTATGCAAGTTCCCCCCTCCCTTTGCCCCCTCAAAAAAGAAAAGAAAAAAGAAAAAAAAGAGATACACATTTGACTTGTTTTTCATTAAACCTTGCTGGCTAACAACAACTTTTAGTACTTACTCTGTGTTGACAGGGGCTATGAATCGAGCGTTTCCTTTTGACCAAAACCAGCACCAGCCTGAGCCCAGTTCTCCGGTTCATCCCTTCAGTTCCTCCTCGACACCAGAGCCAAACGGGCAATTGCCATTATAGCTGGCATTTCTTGGGTCCTCCAAGAACCATTAAACTACAACTGTTCCAGTAAACTGAAACAGTTTAAGATATCTCTCTCAGTGGGAGTTATATAGGCGTCTGGATCTGTAAATGTGAAATTACAGCAAATGCTGTATCACATCCTCCTCTGTTAGAGATAAATTTTCCATTGCAGCAAATTATGAGCTTGATGCCACTTCTCTACATATGAAGTGTCCAGTGACTGTCTGTAATGCTATTTATATATGCACACTACCTACATCTATCAAAAGATCTTAAGCCAAACATAACTTTTTTCTTAAACTGACCATATAAGCCTTCTCTTGAAATCATTTGACCACTGACATTTCATAGACTTATCCTTCCTTGAAAATTTTATTTTATTTTTAAACTCTAAATTAGCAACATTAAGTTATCCTTTATGTAAAATGCAGTATTTGATAGTGCTGCTGTAACAACCTTTGTATTTCACTGTCAAAAAGAATAACAGGAGTCTTTCCTTCTGCAGATTCTGAGACTATAGCACCAATTTTTAAGCACAAGAATTAAGATGTCTTCTCAACCTTCATTATGCTATATATAAAATACCAAACAGTCTGTAAATACGACAGTGTACTCTTTTCGTGCCAGACTGAACAGCCCTGGGGGGGGCAGGGGGAGAAATAAAATAGAAGAATAAAAGCCTAGAAATAGAGGAAGATGATCTGGCACAGAACACAGTTTAATTCTTAGCAGAATCTACAGTTTTATTAAAGGGATCATTTTGTTTAATCCCTCTTAAAAAATTTCAGTATCCAGTAAATTCAGCACACACAAATCCTGAAAAATGCTGACCAAAATCCTTAGCCTGTATTTCTGGCTTACCCTCAACACAGAAGCTAGTTATTACCTCATAAATTCAATGTGCCTTGATATATGCTACCAAGGGCAATTTTGGAGTTTGGTTCCTCCCGCGAGCTACTGTGTTCACTAGTTTGAAGCGTTAATATAATTCTGACAGCTTCCCCGTACGAGCTATTTCCAGTCATATTCGCCATTAAAGATGCAAGGTTACAAACCTATTTCTTTCTTTACTGAACTTGAAAAATTCATGACAAAGAGGCAGATGAAGAAGAGAGTAGAAAGGTTTCACTAATGGATACATAATAGTGTCAAACTCTTCCTCCAAGGTTGCAGCTATTGCAGAGTCTGAAACGGATGGTCTGATAAGAAATTCTCTGTTAAACCCTACAGAAAGGTGAATCAAAGGAGCTATGATTTTTTTCCCTTTTTTTTTTGGAAAATAAACATCCCTTCCGTTTCTAGGTAAATTCTTTCTTAGATTTTTATTAGGGAATTCTTTTCTGAAAGATGAACCATTCCTAATTTAAGATCTGTTTTAACAGGTCTTTCCTCGCGTTTTGTGCCCCCACCCCGAAGCATTGCTGCCATTTTCCATTTGCACCCTCCTGCGCGGGAAGCAGGAACGGCTTCACTCCACTGTGCTCCCGGGCAACCAAGCTGCAGACTCCTTGACATGTTTAAGATAAAACCATGCATTTTTATATCATATTCTCAAAACAGAGACAAAATAATGAATGCATAATTGTCTGTTAGGTAGTTTGCCACTTCGCTGCCCTTATCCGTTAGCGAAATACCATTTATTTTCCTATTGAAAGTTCATGAAAAGCAGCAACAAAAACACTGGGCATGCTTCGTCCTACCACCGAACAAGAACAGCGCGAAAGGCAGACGGAGAAGAGGAAAGGCGCTCGGCACAAGTGCTCAGCACCGGAGCGAGAAAGACCGTTAACACTTAAATCGTCATCGTTAAGTTTCAAAGCCAGAACTCCGGGATGAACATGGGAAGTTTCTACCTCGGTTATAACTGCTGATTTAGGCCATTGGCAATTTCAGCAGGCAATACTGCAATCATTTTGCACGCAGTTGTATTTTTAAAAGATTTTCTTCAGAACAAGAAGCCCTAGATAATTTTTTTTAGGCTCTGGAACACCCAATTCCCCAGCTACAGAAGGCAAGACCGCGCAGCCCACCATCTGCAAAGCGCTTGGAGAGGGATAAAAGGCAGGACGCGCTCCAAAAAGCACTTCTGCTTCCCCAGGCTTCATCTATACGACTTGGCGAATTAAATATAAACCAAGCAGCATGGAAGCAGGTAACTTTCAGCAATCCTCCGACTAGACTACCCCCATCTCGTTTCAGAAACGAAGATCTAGCGGTCCCCGGAGCAGTCGGATTACAGCGCCGCTGCTCATTTGCCCAGTACTAGCGTTTCGTTTCCAACGCTCGTATCGGTCTTTGCAGCGTCCGGGTTCTCACAATCCGAACGTATTTCAAGTATAACTTGTTTTTGGTGGAGAAATACAGCTAAGGTGGGATAGAGGCTGCCGGCACCGTCCTGCTCCCCGGGGCCTCTCAAGGACCCTCCAACAAAAACACCTACTCGCTGGTTATTTTCCAACATGAACGACTAGACTAAATGGTATTTTGTTATGTGTAACAACGAGTTAGGAAGCAGGACAACATTTCCTGCTCGAGACTTGTGTGTAACCTAGTATAATTTTTTGATGAGGATACATATTAAAGTCTCACTGGCACACAGAGTTAAAAACTGGAACACTATATTAGACCAGTGGCATATGGTGACTCTGGCCATAATATTTTGCATAAGGCTGATGCATTTTACCCACTGTAGAGGCAAAAAAAAAAAAGCTTTTGAACTTTCTCACTAGCTCCCAAAGGTCTCTGGGGATATTCCTCCTCTGCGTGCATTGCTAGTGCCACCGCTGTTACAGGGACGGCGCAGACGAACACGGCAGCTAGCCGCGAGCTTTCATCTGTTTTTAACCATTAAGCAGGTTGCACCCGGGCCGCGCAGATGCGAGCCGGCCGTTCCGACATGCACCGGATACCGTCGGTCAGTAGTTATTTCAGCGCTTACTGCCTTCTCCTTGCACTGCATGTTATTCTGCACAAATAACTACGACAGACAAAAAAAAAAAGCCACACACAAAGTACACTTCCCATGAACAAGTCAGCTGGCAACACGTTAAAGTATTCACATTTAAATTCTGTGTGTTTAAACAGCCAAAAATAAGTTGCCCACTGAGATTTTAGAGGTCTTGGAACAGTCTAACACACCGGCACCATGTTTGCTCTGGAGGAAGACGGATGGTATTTTAACTTAAGACCAGGGATTTCTGCTGAATAGTGATAAGCCACCTATTTACTTTGAAGCTTCCATGCCAAGCTAAGCTATTTAGTACAGAGGGAAAAACAGACCAGCGACTGCCAATCTGAGATGCATTAAACTCAATATTTAAGGAAAAGATACACTGCACAATCTAACAACAAAAAGAGCAACAAGGCTAGAGCTTCAAAATATATCCTGTTCAAAAAGTTATACTGAGTTACACACAAACCTCAAGCAGAAAATGTTTCCTACTTCCTATTCATTTCACATAGCAAAATACTATTTAGCTTATTATTCATACTGTACAATAGGAAAAACACCCCAAAGAACTCTGAAATTATTTTTTAATAGCGTGGAAAATTAAAATCCTTTTGATAATTGTAGTAAGAATGACATCAAAACTTCTGATGCTTTGCCAATGCTTACTTATGCCTTAAAATGAGATATTTATGAGTTATTAAAGCTTCCTGACAGTTCTGCATTTCCCAGACATGTTTCACCTGCATCCTAAATCTGCCCGTGTTGGCTCCTTGAACACATTTCCTATAATCTGCCTTATTATGCATTTGCTTCCCCCAGACGAATACAAACTACCACTGCTATTTTGCAAGACGCTAGACTTAGAGGTGTTACATATTGAGGAAAATGTATTTATTACCAGGATATTTTCAGCAATTTACTGGAATGTTAACCTGTGAAAACTGCCTTGACTAGACAATCCTAATTTCTAATATTTTATTGATAATTAATTTGTATAGAGCCTGTATTCAGTTAGTATTTTAATATATAGTGCACTGTCACGATCACTTTAAAGTCACTAGTTTTCCTTTTGTGCTGGGAAATTATAATACTGTACAAGTAGAGATGAATATATCTGTGATAACAGAAGCTAGATTACAAGTCTCGACCGTGGCTCTTTAAGACAGATTTACTATTTGGTTCTGGCTGCTTCCCACGTTCCCTCCGTGCATTTTAGACAAGAAGGATCTAAGACAGATACAGTGAAGAAACAGAGAAATACTAAGTGGAGGAACAGGGTGCAGCAGTTTATCCTACAGTTTTCCAGGGCAATTAGAGCCTAATACAGTTTTTGTTTGTATCAACACATCTATCGTTATCAGAAAAGTCTGTCACAATACCAGTTAATTCAAAAAAGTCAAAGTACTTTTCTATGGAAACCTCTGAAATCGTTTCTTATTAGAAACGGAGATTTGCATCTAATTTCCGTGTCAGACATTCAGTATATCATCCATGCAACTACAGGGTTTACAAGATTTTCCGAACAGGTTGAGCTGCTGCCCGGAGACAGCTGTGCCCGGACCATATCCCCCTCCCTGCCCGCTCCCCTTCACCGAAGGGCCGTCCTGTGTTTCAGTCTGGGCAGAAAACACATTTCTCTGTGCACCAGACAGTTAATACAAGTGAGAGCGAACTATTTCCCTGGATAAGAGCAGGATTTTATGGCACGCAGGCCTTTGACTCTCACACGATCAGGCATGTATTATGAACTAAAATCACCAACAAGTCAACCTTGTCTCTAGGCAGTGCAATAAAGTCATCTTTTTTTTCCCAAGTTTTGATATCGCATCAGTGCTGATTCTTCACAGATAAAAGAAAACTGTATTTTCAAGTTCCCCCTATACACTGTGTGAGAGCAAACAGTTAACTGGTCCATGCAGCAAACCCCAAAGCATCGCTTTTTTAGGTGCAAAGCAGCATACATGCTGCTTCTGAGCAAGTTGCATCTGGATGTAAGAAAAAAAAGTGCATGATGAGAACCATTAAAGGTTGGATTGGGTTGCCCACAGAGGTGGTGGAACCTTCCTCGCTGGGAATGGTCAAGACTTGGCTTGACAAGGCCCTGAAGGACTAAAGACCTGCTTTCAAGAGCAAGTTGGACCAGGCGATCTTCAGCCGTCCCTTCCAACCTAGACTCTTCTGTGAGTTGATAGTAAGATGCACAACTTTAAGAAGGCACACTGATGAAGTTAATAGAAAATGCAAGATCTTTTTACGCTGGTCCTCCAAAGTAAGCATTGGTCTTCTTTCTCAACTCCTGCACACACCATGTATTTTAATAAGCATTCATCAGGCTGTATTAATTAAAAAAAAAAATCCAGTGTAGCTCAAAGCATTAATGTAATCTAAACAAGTTAGAAAATAATTTTTAAAGATGCTAGGCAGACATTCACTTGAATTGCACTGCAAATGATGAGTTAGCAGTGTTTCCTTGCACAATTATTCAGTTTTTATGCATTCACACTAGCTGGGCAGCCCCATCCACTAAGAGAGCCTTCAGTCACCAAAAAGAGAACATCGAGGTGGCTTTGCTCTTCTACTAAATGTAGCACAGCATTTTCTTACAAAACTTTGAAGAAGATTAAGTTACTTGTATATCACACTTTTATGCCATATCAGGAAAAACAGTTAGTAGGAACTGCTGCTGTAATTATGAGTCCATTTATTGTACAGTCTAATAAATCTACTTGCTTTCCAGATGGATTAAGCTATTAAACCCCTCACTAATGGCACAAACAATAACTCCAAAGTCTAGCAGCTGCTTACGAATGCATTACAATGCCTCTTCCCAAGCTATCAAGTATTACATTGTTACTACACAGATTAACGAAGCAAAAGATGAAACAGTTTCATCAGTCTCCCTTATATTTAGGCTTTGCAACTAACGCCGTAAATACCCTAACAAGTCTCAAGACAGTGGCATTAAGTGCTGTAACAAGACTCTCAGGAGAAGCCTTGCAAGTACTATTTCAGGAGTTGGGTTCTTTCCTTGGACAGGAAAATAAAGCACGTTGATATCGCTAGTTTTAAAGCATCTTCGTGGTAGGTACGCTATGTTGTATTCCGGACTGTGCTAGCGTGCCTGTCTCGGATGCCTCTGCTACCATACGGTACCTGCTTTCGAAGGGGTTAAGCAGACGCTTTTTCTTTCTTAGTTCCCTCTCTCCCCCTCTCTCTCTCCGAGATCTCTCTCCATCCTACCCTAAGGAAATGCCACGGCGCAGTGAAAACCAGGGCGCTGTACGGAGCCTTCACCTCAAAGCTCTGCCTTGGACCACGTAGGTAGTTGCAAGAGCGACTACAGAACTACCCCAGTGACCTAGGGAAGCTTAAGCAATTTTTGTTTGGCAGCAACTGAAGCATCGATCTCTCCTTTACAGAGATCCTGGGTACCTACAAGAAAAAAAAAAATAGCTGCAACTGCTAACTGCGTTTGATTGACAAGAGCTAGCACCGGTACGTGCCCAGGGGTTAGCACTACTCCTTCCCCCCAGCCCCATTCGGCAACGCCGTATTGGCTAACCAGGATTACATAAAATGTGGCACTCCAACCATTCGTGTCCATAAGCTAGAAAAAATGAAAAAAGTGAAGCCCCTTATTTATACTTGTTTCCTTATAGTGCTGTTTGGTGAGAGGGGATGAGGGGAACTTCAGGAAATTTCTTTGGATGACTATGTTAATCATCTAAACATCTAAATAAAACTACTGAACATGGAAGAGAGAAGCAGCTGCTTTGCAGCTATGTGCATAGCACCTGCTCCATCCTGTAATGCAGGCCTGGCTGGTGAGAACAAGCAACAGGACCATTTTGTTCCTATGAATCATTAGTAGCTTCTCATAATGAGCCATCTGATTCACAGCCCTAAAAAGAGAGAGAGGCTTTATGTCAAGAAAACAACATCAGGCACGCTTTCTTCCTCGCTCCTCATCCTCCCCTCACCGAAACTCGTATTCCCGCAGCCGCCCCATCAGCTCGCCAGTCCCTGGCGGGGCGCACGGAGATGAGAAAGGGCAGTGCAGCGGGCACCACCGAGGAGGACAGAGAGCCAACCAAGTGGCGATTCAGAAAGCATCACCAGCACCAGCGGCCTTATAAAAAAATTAATGATGAGTCTTGAATGCACAAGCCTTGGCCACACACATACACACACACACACATACACACGTCCAAGGCAGTTAGGGGGCTGGAGCAAAACACAGCGGGAGAGCTAGAGATGACCAAGTCTTCGTCTGGAGAAGAGAAGGCTGAAGGGAGAATCTAACTTAAGTCTTCGTGCTCCTAAAAGGGGATTATAGAGAAAACGGAGACAGATTCTCCTTGGAGGTGCACAGCAGAAGAACAAGCCGCAGCAATCACAAGCTGCTGCAAAGCAAATCTCAGCTGGATATAAAGAAAGAAAAAGCGCCAGGATGAGAGCGGCTGAGCAGACGGGCTGCCCGGGGAGATGACGGACTATATCCATCCTCGGAGGCTTTCTGAGCTCAGCTGGATGAGGCCCTGAGCAACCCCTTCGGACTTCGACGTTGGCTCTGCTCTGCGCTGGAGATCAGCTGGGAGACCTGCCGAGGTCCCCTCTGACCTCTGCTGCTCCATCTCCGCGATAACTCCCTCCTGCCAAAGGCCTCCCAAACCATTTCAATTCACGACTGCAATTAGCCCAAGTAATCTGAACCGTTCGTTTGACTGACTGTTTACATTAATAAGCCACGTGTTTTTGTGCGATTGCAAAGTCTGCAATGCTTGTTTGATGAACACACTTAATTTTTGTCCTTAAAAACAACAGTCTCCTCAGTGTCCACGTTACAGCTTCTCTGGTTCTGCCGTCGCTCTGCTCCTGCAGTCTCTGAACAGGTCACCTTTAATCATGTATGCTGGCAACCATTACACTGCCCTGTCAGCTCCTATTTGTTACTGCCTTACTAAAAGAGAGAAGCATTTTACAGCGAAGATAGAGACCAGCGAAATTCGGAACGAGTATAAATCCCGACCTCCGCTCTGCTCTTCTGGCGGTTCCACTCCATATAGGCACCATGGAAGTGCTGGTGACGGCTATAACTGAACCGTGCAAGGGTTTCCACTGCAACTATTTGCCTTTTGCAAAATACAGGCATTTGAGCTCGAGTGATTTTTGTCAAAAATTGTTATTTTTTAAACTGCTTATTGGAATTAGTGTCATACAGAATGCTTAACAGCTACAAATACAGCTGCAACCCTCGCAAGACAACATATCCCCAACCACCCGCATACAAGCTCTCTATTACACAGAACAATTGCGGAAGTGTGTTAACATATACAAACTACACACGTTTTTGGCAACAGACCGATATGCTGATCTGCATCTAAAGACAACTTTGCTGATGGAAAGCATGCAGTACCGCTTGCCAATTAAATCATTATATCCCTTATCTTAAAGGTGGGAAGGTATTTTACAATTAAGCCAAAGTCAAGGAATACCCGAACACAAAGAAAAGGAAGGGTAACACTTAAAAAATTATAACAGTATAGCGCACACTTTCTAAATAATAGATGGATAACGTCCAGCCGTGCATTGCACTGAGAACATGGATGTCGCAATGTACATGCAACGGGGGACAGAGCGGCTGGGAACGTCCAGCCAAAGTCTCTGCCGCCCAGCTGCACGGCGCTCTGATGGACGGAAAACTCATTACTTCGATCTGAACTTTCTGCTGAAGGCTAAAAATCTTTTAACCTCATTTCCCAACAGCAAGTATATAAGGCCAAATTCCTTTAATACAAAACCGATCCAGTACACTAGCAGCAATTTAAATTTTGATCACCCCACTGGAGAAAGGATAAACCACATAACTCATGGTCTATTTAGCCATAAGTCAGAACGCATCTATTTTTGAAATCCTCTTCTGAATAATCAGTTCTGCAGCTCAACATTATGCATGCACATCTTTATGTTAGCAAGACAAAAAAAGAGAAGAGTTTTCCCCTCCTGCTTCCCTTTCCATGGCATGACTAACTGCTGTCAAGCCTACACACCTAGAGAAAAGTTTGGGGAGAAGGGAAGGGGGGATGGACAATGATTAGAAAAGTAAGGATCACTCAACATCAGCAGAGTCAAGACTAATATTTTTATAGCCCCCTGTCTTGTGGTCATCTGAAAATCATCAGTTCATCTGAAAAATCATCCATCTGAAGATCATCTGAAATATAACATTTTAAGCTATCTGTAGCTAAGGTTAACCACTGAAAAGTTACTTGAAAGTGCATTATGAAGAGGCAAAAAAAGACTTACCACTACTAAATTTGAAATTAATGCTCTTTATGAGAGAAGAAATGAGAGAAGATGCTTTTCAAGCCACAAATATAGGATTTTCCAATATAATTCTGGACCGGATTCAGGAAGCATATTAAAAAAAATGGTATTTAAGGTGTGCAAACCACAACAGCACAGACAAAGCTCCCAGTCATAGAGGACGAGGTTTGTGTTTCTCAACATACCTCTGGTGTATAGCAAGGCAACTTTAAAATCATACCATAACCCCTTTGCTCAACAACGCAGCTTTAACAAAGCAGAAAGCCTTGTCTCCTCTTAGCCACGTCTAACGCTATCATCTGTTTCAAGCCAAGTTTTGCACTTCGCACATGGCTGCCCCAGATTTGGTTGCAGGAAGTCATCTGGATCTCCTCTTCGCCTGCCTCGTCTCTATTGAAAACACACATTGCATGAACTAAAATACAAAGCCCGAAGCTTTGTTTCCCTCATTTTTGAGGAAAGAGGGAAACATCAGAATAAAAATCCTTATCCAACAGATCCTATGAGCTGCTGGGGGAGAGGATCGTGTTTGCTGGTTCCGTAAGTGGATGTGTCTTCCCTGAAAATGAGTGTAAAGTGAGCACAAGACTTAGAATCAAAATGATATTTTTCACTGTCACTTTACATTTTACTGGCTCACCAGAGACATTTAAAAATTGTCTCATGGCTTGTACATTAGCAACTACATTCTGTGACAAATAGAGTTTCTTTCACCAAACGACACGGCAAAGCCACCCGTGTATGAAACTGTCTGCTAGCACAGTTAAGCTTGCTTTCTCCTCCTTTGCCTTCCTAATGAATTGGGAAAAGACAGCTGTCAGCATCCAGCAGCCAAAGAAGCACGGGTTCCCTTCATTCTGAAAAAAATGTATTTGTACGTTTTGCTCTAAGCATACGGTCTGACTTTCACTTGAACAGAAAACGTTTTACCTCTACGGCAATTTTCACTGAACTGCACTATACCTATTGGCTCTTTTTACCGTCAGAAAGCCCCAGGTTCGCTTTGTGCTTTCATTTGCTCCCTCTCCGGTTCCCTTTAAGAACTTCCACTGAAAAATCCTGCTGATTTAGAACACGATAGTTTCCTCCCTGCCATGGGGAAGCCCGACATGCAACCTGCGCTTTAGTGGGAGACACAGACCCGTCTTTCCTTACCGACAGGGCTTCCCGGACGGCAACAGAGCCGCAGCACGGACGGGGCTGAGGCGCTTCTGCGGCCAACGCGGCCCAGTGCCTAGAAGGCTTCAGTCCCAAGCGTGCTCCACATTACGGCTTCGGACACCTGGCAGGTACGGGGCACGTGAAGTGCAAAATCCCAGAGCTTTGTATCGCTAATTTTACAGTTCATCATTACTGGCATTAACTATTTACAATTATATTCTTACCTATTTTGAAGTTTTAGTTTCATCGGCATTTTCTTTCACAATGCAAAAAGCAGAGGTTAAGGAAGCAACGCTGTTACCGGGGAAGCGGGGGGGGGAACCCACCACCCAAACCAGGCTGTCCTGCGTCAGAGCAACCGGCTGAATATGCCTTGTTTTTATTTCTTGGCCAACTCTGGCATTCTGCACAGACGGTTCTGCATGAAGGAGTCACTGATGGTAGTCACTCAATAGCAGAATTAAAGGCTTCAGTGAAGTTTTGCTGCTCCACCAACAAAATAATTCTGAAGAGAATGAACTGCACAACAATAAGCGATGCCAATTAAAGTTTGTTAAAGTGATTTTTCCAAGAAGTTTTTTAAGCTTTAATTACAGTTACTTCCACTGGTATTTTCTCATAGCTCTCACTTAGAAAAAACAACTGAAAATATTTTTCCTCAAAGTTCATAACGTAAAATATTAGTACATTAGTAATGTAAAATATGAGCAATGGCTGAACATCAGTATTGATAAATACGAGCTAAGCACTAACATGAAGTTTTCCATATGTGCTATTTTGAACAACAAATATAAAGGGTAGAAAAATCCACACGGACAGCAAGAGCCATCATTCCTCTCCGACCCCGCAGCACGCTGACCGAAGGGTAAGCATTCCCTCCGATCAGTTGTAAAGCTTGGATTAGTTACAAGCCAAAGCTTGGATTAGTTACAAGCCAATCGCAAACACCAACACGAACCGACACCAGAACATGGGACTGATGCTGCAATAAAGCAGCGCACGTGTGTGTGTCCCCATCTCCGAAGTATCACTTTCTAAGGATTGGTATATAAGAAAACAAACAAAAAAAACACAAAAAAACCCCCAAACCAAACATGTACATACCATTTAGCAGTGTCCAAGCCGCAGATAATGCGGAACGGCACCGAGGCAGAACGGCAAACGCTCAGTAACGGGTCTCCCATCCAGGAGTGATCTCTATCCGGAAAGAGGTGCCGCGTTTCTTTCCCTTAATCCTTCAAATCCAGCTCTCTCTGGCACTTCATTCTCCAAATAACAACCTGTCTCAGCAGAGTTTATGTTTAGATACTGGCATTAACCCTGGCAAATGTGTTTGGAAACCTTCTGTTTCTAAATTTTTTCATATTCAGCAAGCCAGAGATTAGCAGGAGGCAGCAGAGCTGGACAGGACAGAGAAGGAGATGAAGTGCAAAGCCTGCCTGTATTGAAAATTCACCACAAAGGCAGATCTAGCTTTCACAAAATGCATGACACCAACTAATTCTGATATTTTAGAATATAACCCATGAATGTATATATGCATGTAATAAAGCATAAGATAGATGTATCCTTGTATTTTACTTTTTTTTTAATCCTTTGTATTTCAACTCCTCAGAAGAACTGATAAAAAAGGCAGAATACAATCAGAGGCTACACAAAAGCATGCTGAAAGCTGGCTGATAGCAAACCGTTTTGGATATGAATTATTTCGTATAGCTACGACAGTGAATATTTTATATGGGAGGTGATTACTATTAAACATCCACTAGACCAGAAGAAAAAAAAAAAGAATAGTCAAAGGAAAGGTCAGCAGGACTTCTGAGAAGAGAGACAGCGTTTTCAGAGAAGGCGTCTCTCTCCAGGAAGAGACGCAGCTCAGCACAGAGCAGAGAAGTGGTGCCTGGGGAGAGAGGCAACGCTTCTGTCCATCGCTTCCAGCTCTTCTGCTCGGCAGGATTCCTTCCCGTCCTTCACTTCCAGCAAAGCGGGAACCTATACCTGCAGGGATTTTAGACTGGTACTTTGACTGCAGGCTGTAACACAAGATTCACAGGATTTATAGCTTTCAGATTATATTTTGTTTGCTCTAATTTTTAAACTGATCAGTCAAGATTTTTATTTATTTATTTTTTAAATAGAATTCCAAACTTCAGGCTGCTTGTTCAGGGGGCCCAGAGCCGCACTGCAGGTCACCCATCAAAAGCAGCAGCAGGATGTGGCTCAGTTATACCATGTGCCTATCTGTACTCCTCTAGCTCTATCTGCAAGGAACATTTAAGTTTAAATAGCTTTGTTAATTGGAGCAAACTATCATAGTCTTCGTTCTTAAAGGCAGCAGAAAACATCAGACAATAACATTCTACTGTGGTTCCAAATTTCTCATTTTTGTGACTTTTGCATACCTACCTCAGCTAGAAAAATAAATATTGCATTTTATAAGCATTAATCCTGACACTAAACGTATCAGGCTACCTCAGCTATTCTAACATTTACGGGCGGCAGTATTTTATCCACGATTCAACATATCCTTTTTTACCAAGCACTAACAAGCTGAATAAGTCACTTCATCCCACCACAAACAGATTTAGATTTTGTGTGTCATTTAAGCAAGAGCACCAACACTGGGTTGCACCGAGGCAGATCAACAAGCAGCAAATTCGCGGGCAGGCCGAGCCTACCGGCAGCACGGGTACCCTGCCACCGCCGGGAAACCGGTCACCGCCTAAAGCATCGTGGTGCGGGGACACGCAGTAGGGTCTGCGGGGCCTCTGGCTACCGCATGTTTTCCACTAACAGTGATCGTCCTCTCCACCACCCAGTAAATCTGCCAAGCTGAGCATTGCCGGAACAGTGCAAAACAGGATGGCTGATCAACAAAAAAAATCCTGTTTTCTGAAAAACGGGAAAAAAAAATTCATTAAACACAAGTCACTCTATTTAGACAGGTCTAACCAACCATGGAGTTACAAAATGGCAATAGTGCTATTAAACAGGAGGGTATTTTAGAAACAGCTAGAGGTTATACTGCATGGCAAGCTACACTTCATCCGGCTGTTGTGACAAAAAAAATCATCCTGGGGTGGGCACCTGCATGGAAACGGCTTACAAGACCCCTGAAGCAATCCTGCTGCTCTGCACGGCATTCCCGAAGATGCAGCCGGGGCACTGGCCGGTTTGGGGCATCGCCGCGAGAGACGCGGATCGGTCCGGAGGCTCAGCAGGAAAGCGGCAGGGAAGCGCGGGAGGAAGGACACAGAACAAGCAGCGCTGCTGAGACCGAGGAGGAGGATGGCAAATACCCAAATACGCACAAACCTGCTGCAAACAGAAATCGATGGCTAGGGCAAGCGATAAAAATCTCTTTGCAAGGTAGATTTAAAAGCGTGGGAACACGTTGTCCGGGAGAGCCGGAGCCGCGGTGCTGGAGGGCCCCGAGGTCCCGCTCCAGGTCCAGTCCCTATGTGCGATCGCTACACATGCTCCATCTCTGCTTCCGTGCCTTAACACCACACACCAGTTGTTACGGTTAGGCAAACTTTCTTTAATGCAGTATTTATCTCATCTCCTGGGGCGGCTGATTTAATTTCATCCCAGGCTGACGGGGCTTCAGCAAGTGGAAGCGGCTTGTCCGTAGGAGAGGCAGCGTTACACAAGTATGTCCATGCCTCCCCTGCCGAAACGCCCTTTTTCCATGGCATTCACTAGTAGAAAAAGGGCAATAATTGTGCTGAAATAAGAAAGAATATTATTTCTCCGTGCTTTATAACATTTAGCAACAGTTAACGGAGGCTAGACTGAGACACGCTGGATAGAGCCATTAGTCTGGCGGCTTAAAGTGGAAGCTTGGAAAGTTGCTTTTTGTACTCAGGCAAAACACAGTCTGCACGCATGCTTGCGATTACGTCTTTTCCGTTTGTATTTCAGAATTTAGGTTAACTTACACCTTAACCTCCCCCCAAAAGTCCTAAATAATTGATTTAAACTCTCAAACTAGTGAAAAAGCATGCAGAAAGCGGGCAGCCTTTGCAGAGGGTTAAGTGCACGTGGGGGACCTGACGCAGCCGTACCGCCGGATGAGAAAGCCTAGCTGCAGCCTCCGCTTATTTCGGACTGGCAGCCCAGCGAGAAGCCATCCCGTCGCCTGCATTACCCTCCATGAAATTACAGCGAGCAGGCAGGCCCCATCCAGCAAACGGGGATACTCCCATGCAGGAGGAAACCAGTTCAAACAGCGAACACGGCCAGAGTTCCAACGAGAGAGGTAGGAGGGCAGATTATGGAGACAATTCCCGAAGGTAAGCCTCATTGCCTTCTTAAAGCAAGCCTTTCTTTGCCTCTTAGGAACACCCTTGCCCGCTGCGGTCACCTCCGGACTGCGAGGCTTCCCAGGGATGAGCACTAGTTACCCAGCTATCTCGAAGTGCTGTTGCTGCAGAGTTTACATTAAATCAAGCGTATCTGCAGAGCAGCTATCTCCTCCAAAGCAAGCTTCCCTTCTAGCTCAACCTCAACACGGAGTAATTCAATCCTGAAAGAGATAAGGGTCCCAGCCTTTCCAAGAAAGGAAAAAAAAAAAAAAAAGAAAATAGAAAGTTTGACTTCATCCGGATATCCTGGAACAAGAACGATTTCCTTGAAGTGAGCAAGCATCTCAAAGTGCTTAGGAAGGAAAAGTGCCCAAGAGCTTACATTTTCCAGTGGCCTGTTTCTGGCCATCAAACCATCAGGGGAACTCCCAACACAGCACACGCAGCATCGCCCAGCCTCTCCGGGTCCGCTCCCTCCCGCTGCCTTCTCCCAGCCTGGAAGCGGGCAGCTCCGCTCCTGCAGGCACGAGCAGGTTGGGATGTCGCTCGCCCTGCACGCCTGCCCCGCGGGGCGCACGCTGGGACCCGCCACCGCTGCCGCTCCGTGCCGGCGCAGGGACAGTCCTCCGGAGGAAATTCCTAGGCACTCGGGCAGGAAGCCACGCGCCCTCCCACGCGCTGGATCTCGATCCCGCTGCGGGAGCTGGACGGACAGCTGCACGGAATTGCTTCTCACAGGCTAGACAAGAGGATGAAATCATCCCAGGCTTCTCGGATGCACAACAGATTCATTGCATGATTTCCGTTCGGATAGAAAAAGCCTTTGATAAAATTACTGTATTTAACACTAATACCCCTTCCACCTCAGTAATTAGGGACCGAAGATGACTGCAATTCCTTATATTCAGGAGAGGAGAGATTTTATGAAGAGGCAATATTCTGCTCCAAATGGGGATTTGCAGTCAACCTTAATCCAGAGGAAATCACTAAAAATCTTTGGTGCCAAAACAGATTTTAGCTGTTTTTCCTGTTGTAATACAGCAAATTATAATCTTATAACAGGATACTGAGGATTTCTTTAATAGCAGCGACACTCTGCTTTCTTCAGCGTCTGAACACTGAACAACCCACAGAACAGAAAGCTGCAACTCCAACTTACTGCCCTTGGCAAAATTATCTTTCTGCTTTTCTATCAATCTCATGCAAAACAGCTACTGCAACCTTAACGTCTAGCGATATCATTAAACAAAAGACAGGGACAACAGATACTTTATGCATTTCAAGGGAAGTAACTGGCAGCAGAATAACCTCTGTCCTAGCATGCAAAGACTGATCTTAGTCTGTGGCTTCACGATGGTTTCTGCTCCCTCCATGGGCTCTCGGTCCGAGTGGATGAACCTCAGCCCCGGCGCTGCAGTCCCTCCAGCAACATTCCCAGCTGGATTTTTTGCATCAGAGTGCTGCATTCGGCTTTCTGCGCTGCGGCCACATATTTTAAAAGGTGGAATAGTGGGGAAGAAAAGGACCAGCTCCTCCAGCTAAGGAAACCATTTTCACTGGAGCACGATCGCTCAGAGCGGTGCTCTGTCCTCTCCCTAGACGAGCAGGCAGCTTGCTTGAAGAACAGCTACATTAGCGAACAAACCCTCAAGAAAACCAGCACACATTTTTACATCTTTAATTCTTCAGCTCCATTTATTGTAGACTTTTTATTGACTTGCAACTTGCCATGCAAGTTAATCAAAACACTGTGGGGTTTTGGTGGAGACGTGGTTGATGGGAACAGACCAATTTCACCACTGCAGGCTGCAAACGTGCAGAACTTCAGCTTAGCATTTTTGCTTCATGACTCTTCTCCCCCAGTATTTTTCTTCTACTCTCTTCTTGCATCCTATTCTACACGAAGAAACCAAAGGGAGTTATGCTACTGATCCAGGAAGAACACGATTTCATTTCTGGAGCGCAGATTTTTAGCCCAGGTCTGTGCAACGCTTGCTGACGGAAGCACGTGAGCAATTCTTTCCCTGCAAACCCTGCAGCAGCCGGGGCAGCCACCGGCCCAGAGCCGTTGCAGCCGGGATCCTCCCGGCTCCCCTGCCATTAGGGCAGAAGAGGTTAATCCGATCTGGAGATTCACACCGAATACTTCAGCGGGTGCCATTAGATCAACAGATGCACTCAAGAGCCTCAGGAGACAGGACACGTTCACACAAGATACTCAGTGTAAATCCTCAAAGATTTACCTACTACTTTTATATGAAATTCCATTTATGAAAAAAACAACTATGAACATGAAACAAGCAGAATAAAAGGCATTTTGCATATTCAGTTGTTTTTTCTGCAAAAAGAGGCCACACAATTCCATCCATCTTCCCCATCACTTAAAGTAAAAAGGAAAAAAGATTTGCGATAGATGCATGTTCTTTGATCACTGCACGATTGAATCTAATGGACTGTAAACTAGCAACCTTTCCTGTGTCAATAAATTATGTATGAATATGTATTCATACAACAAACATATAAAGCACTGGGACAGTGAGTCAGAACTGCTAGAAAAATACTCTCTTCTTTTCCAAAACAGGCTAATCATTACCATTTTATACATTCATTTCTGTTGCTACAGAAATTCAGTTCTGCGGTTTACCTGTTTTTCCAATGCAAATTCTACTTTGCAGAAGTAGGAGTTGATGTTTCTATTTTAAATGAACTGCTGTGAAACATCAATGAGCCCAATTCTTCCTCCTCCCCGCAAAGGTAGGTAGTATCTCTACCACATGCTTAATAGCAAGGAAGACTTCTTTTCAAAGTAAAAAGTACAAACAGGAAGGCTGCAATCAAGTTAGCTATTTTGAGGAGAAGCAAAGCAAAGTTGAGAAAGCTTTATAAAGCTTATAATTTAAGTAAGCAGTTTAACTCCGAAATCCTTCATTAAAAACAAACAAGCAAGCAAAAAAACCACACATCTCCCAAACTATCATCATATGCAAAATTTCCACTTGCAGGGAAAAAAGAAGTTTTCACAAGCATTTTGAACATGAATCTCATCCTATGGACAGGCATATGCTTAACTCCAGAGCAGCATGCTCGACCTTCCAAGCGTGACTGACAGCAGCCTAGATGCTTATGACTAAACGGATACTTTCTTTTTCCAAAAACACAAGTTTTCCAATAGCAAAACATCATGTCTAAGACACTGGAGAAGAACTAAAACCCACTCTGAGGGCATTCTTCATATTCTCTCAGCAGCTCTCACCCATTCGCTTCTACAGCAAAAACAGTGATTATGAATATTTGAACTGAACAGAAAATAGCAAAGAAAGAAGGTTACCAAACAGAATTTTTTTTTTTTAATCTCTCCTCTCCACATATACCTTTCTAAATCATGAAACATGTAACTCCTTGAGGGAGGAAGCAGGAGAGAGGTGGCTCATTAAATATTACACTTTGATTTGAAATATTTTGATTTCGATTTCTTAGAAGACCTTTCATTGTTAAAGCAAGAATGATCATATTTTGCAGCAATATCTCCTAAAGTGCTAATCTAAATACTAACTGCCCTATTTTTACCGATTTCTACATTAGTATGATTATCTGCTTTTGTTATGCAGACTTCAGAAAAAATATTACAGTGGTCCCAGTTTTAGACTAGCAGTAGAAAACTTGCATGCCTTAAATCCACTCTTTGCTTATATCACATTATGTAAACCCACGCGGATTCACAGTGAATAACTAGCAGTATTAGTTATATCCCAGAACACCAAAAAAATATTCAGGATATTGGGAGATATTCCAGAGACCAGAAGCATCTCTCTAACTCTTCCACAGATTGTTAGGCTAAATTCTAAGTGTTTTAACATTCAAATTGCTTTGTTGCATTGGAGGAAGAACCTCTACCACAATGAAAATATCTTTACCAAAAATACAACAAAATAAAATTGTTTGCTTCAGCTAAATACATTCGGAATGAAGATTTCTACATTAAACACGCTTAAAGAAATCTTCACTTGATGAAGATTCACCCAACATTTAACAGGTTCACTTTTAAAAACAGGAAAATATACAGTGAAGACTTGGTAAGAGTCGCAGCATTTGCGTAGCTCGAGCACTTCCATTGGGCTATCATCGGATCTAAACAGTTAAAGTGTAATTCTAATAAACATATTTAGCAATGGACACTTCATTGGGCTTTAAAAAAAAAAAGTGGGATGTTAATCGACTTCTGACTGCTTTATGAAAGTCGTCTTCGTTAAGTTCCAAGATTAGGAAACCCGATAGGAGCATTTAGAAACGGTAGGAGCTGACTTCCAAGCCCTGCAGAGAAAGGATCACTTCAAAAATACTGCTTGAGAAACGACAAGATTTACTAACATGAAAGCCAGTGTACATAACACGTTTATCCCGCTTCCCTACTAGCCAAAACACAAGACGATTAGTACAAGAAACGTGAAAGACTTGAAAGAACAAGGAGAACAGCCGCGAAGGGAAACTATCCATCTATATACGAATACACAAGGGTTGCTTTATAGACAAGTTATGTCTATCCTACAATAAGATCATTAATCTAATGAAAATATAAGAAAAATGCGTTGAGACTGACAATGACACTACACTTAATTGTTAATCTTGACCATATAACATCGCCACGGGCAAAAGAGCTATTAAGATAAGACTGTTAAATCACTCCGCAGATAGAGTCCATCAAACCACTGGAAAATCGGTTTATTAGCAAAACACTTTAAGGCATTTCTGAAAATTTACAACAGTTTATTTAGTATATGCTTAATATTTGTTGTGATTTTATTGCCAAATTAATTATATTTAAAAAAAAAATCCAAAGTTTGTGCTATTCACGATAGATCTGCCATTGACAAAAGTAGCACTTCAAGCATAACTGTATTAGAAGTAGGGTTTTTGTTTTGTCGCTGTTCTTTTAAATGAGCAACTGGCAGTGGATTTGACAGAAAAAAATCTGCAAACATGCAAAGATTCAGTTATGCAATTAAACACTAACAATAGTTTGGCTGATTATACTCTTTATGCTGACCACACTCAGCAATAGGCACTGCAGTAAAAGACTGCTCATACAGACAAGATAAAAGGATTCATCCCATCTCTGTGCTAGCATCTTTACTAAAAATTTAAATAAAAATAAGAATTTTCAAAGCAAACATTTTAAGTTAATGCATAAGCATTTGCTATTCTTCCAGATGTTTAAAGAGCAAATGCAAATAGAGTGGTTTTGGCTTCTTTCCTAGCATCACTGATAATATTCAGAAAAGATGGTGCCTGGAAGATACCAAGTAAGGGCACCAGAGACCAGAATTACTGGTGGCTTCTGTCTTCTGCATTACTGGCACCACTGGCTGCTGCGCTTGGAGCAAAGCAGGGGCCTCCTGACATTTCAGCGGAGGAGACATCAGTGCCTTTGCCTCGAGCTGTACAGCCCGGTGGGAAGGACGGGCCCGAGCAGGCTGCTGTGCTGTCCATGCCGTACGGCAGCATTCACTGCGCCAGGCTCCCAGAGCCCCGTCCAAAGCTTTTCCTACACCCTACCCTGCTCCCCGGGGGCTTCGACGCAACGTTCAGAGCATCTACGTTGACGCCAGGCGGCTCAGCTGTCACGTTGCTCCGAGCCTTTCCCTGGGGGGGAAAGCACATCTGTCGGGCTGGCTTATTCCAAAGTGGCAGGCACAGACTCGCAGCCCACCCGCGTGCCAGCAGGATGGCGGGGCCAGAAGATGCGCCCTGGGGTCTGGCCGGAGGGCGGTGAGGTTTGTGACGGTCCTGCCTGAGCATCACAGTCCATCTTGCAAAAGCCATCCTGTTATTAAATATGCTTTTACTACCAAAAGTATTTTTTACTGAATATGCCACTTTTGTGGGCCAGCTTATTGTAAACTTACCACTCACAAAACTCGAAGCCTGGTAAACGCGTGGATTGATACAAGATTCATTAACCAAAGCCATGGAGATGTGCAAGCAGACTACCTTCATTAACATAAGTTTGCATATAAAAGCCAAGTAACAGAACTGCAGACCAATGAGTTTGATCTGAAAGCATTTTCGTTTTAGCTGAAGTTAGCAGTGTGTTACAGGAAATGTGCTTATAAGGCTTAACACTGTTAGATGGATGCAAAGACAAGTATCTGCTTGTAGCGAGATATACAAAATGCAATTAGCCAAGCTGCCAAAGAGAACACTAATACCATATTCATCTTACAAAGAAATTGTCAGTGGTGTATCTTCCTATTTGACTGGCTTCTAGTTTTAGTTACTTGCAGAAAAAAGGGGAAACCCAATTACAGAAGAACAGCAACATCTTTGTCAGAAAACAGCAAGCAATTAAATCTCTTCTACACATGGAAACATATATTAAAGCTAATTATTGCATATCAGTCAGTGTAATTACAACTCAAACCCAACATGGTCCATGTAATTAATTAGCATCAGCGGAAACCTTACAATGCAACTAAAACACTGCATGAAGAATATTTCCTTGTAGTACCAGGAAGTCATACTACTTCTCTTGCCTAATTTAAGGAGCACTTGGCCAAAGAGAAGACAGATGGATTTTTTTTCCCCTGACATCAACATTTGGAGTGATATTAAACTCCTTATTCAGACACCTTAATTAAGGTGTCTATAGTCCGATTACAGTCTATGTAAGGCCCAGTCAAGACAAAGCGATTCAGCTCACTCTAGAATTCCCTATAATCAACTGCTAACAGCTGCAACAAAAAAAACCATCTGATCTGGATACATCAGATTCTCAGCTATGATAGGCTTGTTAATGCACAGAACTGCGGGGGGGGGGGAGAATATATTTTTTCCTTTTGCAATTCTTATTAGCTTAGCTTTCTTTTGTTCCCCTAGACATAACCCTTGCCATAGAAAAACTGTTTACAGAACTCCGGCTGAAAGATAACCCCAGAAAGGGCATGGCAATGTTTTCCAGCCTTCACTCGACTATTATGCTCGTTCCACTCGGATTTGTACCGCTTGGCATTTCCCAGAGACATTCTGCCAAAGCAGGAACAATAGAAAGATAATTTGTAGCTGCAGCAAGTGCAGTAGCTCCACCCTTCGTGATACAACGAGCATTAACTCTTAGGGTAAATGAGTAAATAGTGACAGAGCTTAAACTTACCTACTGCAACTGATTTTATATTATATATATATATATATATATATATAAGAGTGTGCAAGTGCACGTCAGAGAAATACCATTTTGTTGCAAATTTCACAAGAATTAGTAATTAGTGTTATTTAAACACTGAGTGCCTTTACCCTTCTTCCATGTGTATTGCTCTAAAGAAAGCTTCATCTTCTGTGAAGACCATAGCCGAAAGACCGAGCTTTGACTGCTCTGGCAGACCTCTTCCCCATGCAGGCAGACCAGGCTAGGCTGGGTACAGCACGTGCCTGTGCCCAAGCGGGCAAATAGAGGCCAGCACGCATCTTGCATCATTTCAGTGACTGTCAGATGTATATTGCTCTATAAGCCAAGCGTGCAAGGAAACAGCCCAACAGAGATTTTGCAGGAGAAATGCTGAATTTACTAGATAGCAATTCTTTGTGAGGCAAGTTATCCAGGGAACAAATGGTCAGCACTTTCTTTTGGGCACTTTCTAATTTCACGATTTGTAAACATTGATTGTTTCCAAGCTCTAACAGCTATAGAGCATTTCAACTTTTTGTCCATTTTTGTTTCAGTTTCAGATACCTGTCTGGGTCCTCAGTGTTTCTGAGTTTGCAATCTAACATCACCACTTATCTACCACTAATATGCTCTGACCTAATAAATCAGTGGTTTGACACATATTTAGTTACTTATTTCAAGTAGGCACAAATTAACCAAACCACCTTTTTGCCATCTGCTTAGAGAAACTAATTCCCGCTTAGGGTAATAAAATATGGTGATGTGACATTTCCACAGTAGCTACAGAAATGCATGCTTGGACGCAGCCCCTGAAACACCGCCAGTCTCAGCTCCACAGGGAGACAGCTGAACACAGGACACAGAATACAGTGAACTTGTGGAAATTTCCAAAAACAAGCTGGTCTTTCAGAAAAGCAGCCTGCTGGAGAAGCAGTTCTGGACATGCCAGTCCAGACCCTGCCATGACCATAAAATAAGAAGGGGGAAGGGAAGGCTTAGCCATATATTTCAAGCACGGGAAGTAGGTCACTCCAGAAACTCTTAATGGACTTACTGTCACGATCTCCTCCCACTCAGCCAAGATGTATTAAATTCCACGAGAGAGTTCGGAGCTGTAAGGTGGCCATGCAGAAGAATCAGCATCGCAGTCACAGAAACGATACTCTTGATTCAAATCATCTTAAGGATCTTCCAGACTGACCTTTTTTCAGACGTTGCTAGTTAAAAATTAGCTGAAGTCTTAATTAACACAGAGCAGAAATACAAATGAAAGCCTCTTCTGTGGTCTACAGGCCATCCAGCTGCATTTTACTGAGGGACTGACGGAGTCGATTTTAAACAGCTTCAGCAGGTGTGTTATAGATGCACAGGCTCAGATATTTAAAATACATGACGAATCAAACAACTTGCAAAGATTTCAACCTAATTATCACAGCTGAACTGTTACCACTGAAGCATAAGCAGAATAAGAGATCATCACAGAATTATTACAGAAAAAGCTTATTTAATAACTAGCTCTGGAAACATTAATTGAGGCCATCAAAAAGGATAAAAAGACTTCACTGAAAGGCATCTGCCTGAAAAAGTCATCTAGAGCATCTTTGCCGCTTTGAATGGACCATAATTACCTGGAAATGTTTCAGGAAGGAAAGACTAACACAGAAAAGCAGAGACATGACCTGGCATCCACAGGCATATTTACCATGAAGGTGTAAACAACATGTTGTTTTTCCCTGTAGTAACTTAAGACCTTCAGCAAAAAATGAGACTAGTGAGCACTCAGGCAAAACATCCTATTCTTTCACAAATATTTTAAAAGTTTCTTTAAAGAAAGTTGTACCCTCACACACACACACACACGTTATCGTCAAGAACAGAATTTTCTCCCAACGTTTCTGTCCACCAACTGTTCAATATTCAAGCATAAAAAAGTTAATAGACCTATAATACTAATCTATTTTCTTCTAGATGCTATAGGGCTCTTTTTCATTTAGGAATTCAATGCATTCACTCTTAATTCACTTTCAACCCCACCGAGAGCCCATGAATTATTACTTTATGTAGCCGTGCATCCACAGGCTCCAGGCAGGGTCAAGGCACTGCACTAGCGCAGAGACACTGGCTCCAGAAAGCTTCTCCGTCCTGGTCTATCAAAATCCCTTTTTAGCGGATGCTAAAATGCTCCATGTTTGTTTAAAACAAACAAACAAAAACATCATACGACTGTCCAGTCTATGTCAATAGCTTATCTTCTGCCATTCCCCGGTGGACAAATCAGCAGTCCACCCAGGTCTTTTCCTTTACCATATTAACGGATTCAGTATCATTTAAAACATATTAAATACAGCAATATAGCAGACTTGAAAAACTGAATAATTCATGAAGGTGGAAAGGGTCTGCACAAAGCTAAGACATTTTCCATGCTTTCATCTACCACCCTCCCCAGTGTTTTTTTAAACCAATACTGAACTTGGGGACAATTAATACCTGATACAGTTCTAGCAAAAGCAAAGTAATTTTTAATGTCTCCTTCACCCCCTGTCCCATACCATCCATCACCCACAGAGAAACATGATCAAGACACAAGTCTATGAATAACTACTTTTTCTCCAGGATTAAATCTAGACTGCTTCTAAATACATATAGTCTCTAGACTACATTAACACACTAAAGCTTTGTAGGTTGCCATGTTTCTGCAGCTTCGTTTCATCTGTCCCTCACAATTCAGATCTTGAACTACTTTCATCAAAACAAAACAAAACAACCCTCCACTTTTACACACAAAAACTCATGATGCTCACACAAGCAGATTGCTAGGCATGTTGAAGAGGATACGTACTTAAAAACCTGGCAGCAGAACTTTATTCCCCTCCTAAAGAGGATATCCTCTTCGATTCTGTCGCCTCGATGTTAATAAAAGGCATACTTCATGATCGGTTCGGGCTGAAAAGGTCTGGGAAGCACGAGGAGGTTGACAAGGCAAACAACTCGGGAGCAGGCTTGAGAATATACTGCGTGACGGAAGGGGGAACGTTTTAAGCAGCCGGTCAAAACGCCCCACCAGGGATTCGGTGCGCTTGTTTCCTCCCTCAGCCGCGCGCAGGATAGAAAAGGCACGGTTGCGGTAGCACAAAATGGATGCTTTTCCAGACAACTTTCTCTCTCCAGTTAAACATTCATTTGCTACTTTTGACAGAAGGTTTTAGCTGCTAAAATGGATGCTCCTTTCTGCTCAGTTAAAAATAACGAGGGGGAATTTAAACCACTCCGTGCCTTGGACAACCCTGCAGCGCAAAGTAATTTGCGGTGACAGCTCACGCACGCCAGAGCAGGCCACCGCCACGGACTGCGGAGACTGACCTGGCCGGGCCCGCGGGGACTACTTACCCACACGGAATGAACCCAGTGGTAACATGCTGAAAAACAAAACTCGCCAAGTTTAGATTACGCACAGAAGAACAGCATGTATTAATTACTGGGCAGAAGTTTAAAGTTTCCTTTAATCATTTTGAAATGCTTTGAAATCACTTTTCTGGCGTAGCAGCTCCAAAGCAGCTTTTATCTTCCTCCCGTCACGTTAAGAGGCACGCTGGAAATCCTAGGCAAGATTTCCTAGTCTCCAGCTTTGGCTTCTCTCCTTTTGAATTAGGTTTCCTAAAGTTTTGCACGGCAAGATATACCACAACTAGTAAAGCAACTGTTTTAAGTACAAAAATCACTGAATTACTAATCAAGACAAACTTCTATGCCTTGAAAATTAGAAAGTCATAGAAAGCCAAGCTGTAGTTTGTTAAAATATGTATTTCAGACAGTCTCCCCAAACCTCTACGTAGTTACAACAGGTTAAAAATCTGTCTCTTCCGTGCCGCAGAAATCAGGATTACAGCATGGATAATTACGCACAGCACACAAAAGAAGGCGATTAACATAGTTCTTACCCCAAAACAGACTGCTAGGCTAGCGGCACGCAGACCCCTTCGCACACACGTCGGACGGGGGCTAATTCACCGGTGCCATTCACCAACAGTCGCGCGGGAGTAATCGAGGGAAACCATGGCAACGCAAGGGCAGCTTGGCCGGGCTCACCTGGCAGCGGACGCCTACCGCCACCGGGTCCCGCGAGGGCGGATTTCCACCGCCTCCGCCCCGGTCTCCCCCCGCCGTCCTTCGGGGGCTACGGGGCTTGCAAAAATAAAAACCCCCACCGATTAGGTTTCGCGCCTGACGGACCTCCGGCTACACGGCGAAAACAAGCGGCCGGGTCAGTCCCGGTGACGGGCGCCCGCTCCCGCTCCTCCGGGCGCGCGGAAGCCGGCCGGCACCGCCGCACCTCCCGCGAGCGCCGAGCCTCGCGCAGCTGCGAGTTATTAAACTGAGCGGACGTTAACCGTTTAGGCGTTGACAGCACGCCGCACGCTCGGTGCGCTACGGTCTCCGGCAACGCGCACGCTGATCAGGCAGGAAAGGGGAAAATCTGCTCCTTTCTTACCTTAAGTGAAAGAAGGTCTCTGAGTTCTAATGCATCGCAGATTTGTCAACTTCAAAAATATACTGGGTGGTGATTTAAAGCGACTTCCCTTTCCGATCTCCTAAAGGGGAGAGGTGGAAAAAAAGGTTTTTTTGTTTTTTGTTTTTTTTGAAGTACTTAAGGACCTGCTGCAGCAATTGGAGTTGAATTTCCCCCCTCTATCTGTAAAAAATCCTCTTATTCAGCCCTGCCTGCTCCCAAGACAGCGCTGCTGACGAATTTCAAGGCTCAGCCCTTGACATGCAGAATCACTGCAGGATCAAGAGCACAAATGTCACTTCCTCCGGGCAGCACATCAAGGGCGAGCGAGCCTGATCCGCTCGCCCCTCCGCGAGCCCACCCAGCCGAAGAGCAAATCCTGACATCTGCCTCATGTGGGGCTTTCATTAAGTGCTCTTCAAGAATTCCCATCTCAACCCCACAGTCAAAGGATCCCGGGTTTAGCTAAACCATTATGTAGTTTCACTGGAGAAACTGCACAAGTGGAAGAATATAAACCGGAAAGCTAATAACACAGAAGTCCAAGGCGAACCGCGAAGCAAATTACAGCTGCCTACGTCCGAGCAGGAGCAGAAGCTCTGCAATTATTAAATGAGTTTCCGAAAAGATTTAACTAACCAGATTCCACTGCAATGCTTTATTTATGGCATCTGTGCTGGTCCCAAACTATTTGCTAAGGTTTCTCCCATCTCCTTTATTACTTTTGCACATTTCTTAATCCAATCCAACAGGGAAAAAGCCTTTTGAAGCTAGATTTTGTGACAGTTTTTCATAATGTAGTAGCCTAAAGTTCCTTAAAATAGAAATTAGATGTCATGAACATAAGATCCTAAATACATGCTACATGCGGATTAAACAAAAATCAGGACACCAGCATTGACTTGAAACACCATATAATTAACTCTGAAAATGGCATTTTAATGGTCTCTGCCCTTCCTCAACTTGGCAATAGCTTGTATAATTACACTCTTATTAGCTCTCTGCCTCTTTCCTTTGCATTCCCAATTTAAAATTAAACAAAAACTCTTCTGTTGGAGTTCGCCTTCAAGTGGTCTTGTTTTAAAAGGATTACCCTTCACTAAAAGCAAACCAGATTCCATAAAAGGAGGCTTATTTAGGCATTTGAAGTCTTTCTTTAGGCATCTACTACACACCTGGATTTTTTTTTCATCTATTTGAATTTTCTTACCGAATTAGCTCAACAAAGTAAATTTAGTTTTATCATCCATTAAAATTTATGCCAATGCAACTTGAGCCTGCATGGTATTTCTTCATATAATCCTCTCATTGGAGGCTCAATTTAATAAACAAAGGCAGCTCTAATAATTCAAATCTTACTTTCAAAGATGTGATGTGCCTGTCAGAAGCTTTCTGCAACATACTCAGTACATTTCTTCAGTCTCTCCAAGGCTTTGCATATATTTAAGCCTCTGTCTTGCCTTTTGAATGCTGATAACTACTGTGTTTCTTTTCTCTCCTTTAAAGGATTAAACAAAACCATGCAGACATTTTTATTAGTGCATCATGCACCATTAAATTGTCAGCTTTTCTTCCATGATTCTCTTAAAAAAAAAACATGGCCTTGAAAACATCTTTACAACAAAATACTCATTTTCTTAGCTCTTATTTATAGTGAAGCAAACAAAGCTAAAATCCAACCAAGTACTTAATTTTTTTTCCTTATGGCCAGGTTAGAGAAGACTAACCACACAGAACATGCATTTTTACACACTGTATAGTACATTCACATGACATCTGTCAGAAAGCCCCTCACTTTGTTTCCCCAAGAGAATTATTTTTATTATTTAATAGTTTACCCTGTTGCCTTCAAATAGCAAGGCAAGAATGCCAAGGTTTTGCATTCTTGACATGCAGAAACAACTGCCAGAGAAGAAAAATTAAGTTTTTAGCAAGAGAAAGCAGAGACATTTTTGTCCAACATGGTCCTCCGCACAATAAGGATATGTTTAAACAAAAGTTCTATTTTTTCCACACTGAAAAGATGCAAGTCTTAGGATACTCTCTAGATACCTTCAAAGGGAGTGCTGCTTCTTTACTACCTTCTCTGTCCTAGGCTAGGATTCCCTTAATGTGGCATGTGTGCTAAACTCGATCACATTACCAGAAGTCAGTGTGAACGGAAACGCTGGCAACTGATTGCTATTTGTTACAGGCAAAAATCTGCTCCCAGTACTTACGTACCATTTCATAGACCACAACTTCCTTCTCAAATTCTAACCTACCATAAAAGGGGCCAAACACTTCCTTGAAAAGGGCCACACCTTGGCATGATCTTCAACACTAGAATTATTATTTTTTTTTAAATGCAGTTTCCTTAGATAGAAACTTCCTTAAAACAGGCAGAACTGCATCTCAAAAGATACCCTAGAGTGTCACTTTTGGTGGTGGTAGCACTGTGGCCACAATTTGAGGAAAAAAAGGACTAGCATGGCAAAAGTTACTTTTCCTCCAAAATACTATCAGTCTAATATAGATCCTCTCCATAAAAGTCTTTTACCTGATGCCTCACTACAAAGTTTTAAAGTAATCGACATATTTGAGATGTTTAACGTCGAACGCATAAGATCCATGAACAAACGGAGACTTAAATTTGTGCTTCCCTTGTATTTTTCCTACATACACAGCCGAAGTATCTCCATAGCTATTCAATGACAAGAATTCATCTTTAAAATATTGGTAAGATTCCAGCAACTGTCACAGTCTTGTTTAATGCAGACTTAGGGGATCAGTGCTGGGCAGAGACACTTTTCTTCTAGACTGTCCATATGGGCAGAACTGTGCTCATCCATTACAGCAGGTCAACAGGGACTAAGCAGCGAGCAGCCCCGTAACAGCTTGGATGCAGTTAGGAGAGTCAATCTGGCCAAGTTGTGTTTCTCTCCGGTCCTGGCGCACGGGAGGAGCAGCTGCAGAGCCTGGAAGTAACCCCAGGAGATAGCCCGAAGGCTGCGCGCGGAGCGGCCGAGCAGGTGCCCGGCCCCGGCGCTCCTGCAGGAAAGCGCGGCAGGTCTGCCGAAGGGCAACGCGTGCAAACAGCTTGCACCTGGACCTAGGGGTCCGCTCCAAGAGTGGAGAAATCCCCCCCCCCCCCGGCTACCTTCAGAAGAGGGATCGAGGTCTTTGCGCGGTAAAGCATTTAGCCAATTCTCCACCAGGGCTGCAGGAGCTGGAGGATGAGACAAGAGGAAAAGAGTAGGAGGATTCACAAGCGACTAGTCTTCCGCACGCCACTTAATGCAGCCCCAAGGGGCTGCTCCTGTCCGCGTGCCCTGTGGAAAACAGTTATTTTCTGTTCAGAAGCGTCCAGAACCACGTTGGAAGCAGCAGCCCGACGTGCCTGCTTCCCCAGGAGGCACCTTAACAGAAAACTGGTTGACTGGAAGGCAGAAGTTAATGTTCAGCGCGCGTGCAACTGCCTGTTTATCAAGAGCCTTTACCCATACATACACAAAAGGAAAGATTTTCAACCACCAGTAAAGACAACTTTTTGCTATCCGGTCTGAGCTGTTTATTTTAAGCCTTGCTCCCCTCTGCTTCATTTCCCCAATGCGGAGACTGCAAACTACGCAGGCCAGGACCCGCAGCCTAATCACTAATCAACGCGCACTTACAGCACCGTACGCGTTATTAGAAGAACTGACTTTGCTACTCAGAAGTAACTAAAATTAGCACCTAAACCCAAGGACTTTGAAAGTCCTTGGTCCTTCTGCGTTCCTGACAGCTGGGGGTGGGAAGAGGGCGGCACTGACTGCTGCCGTCCCTGCAGCCCCCCCCAGCCCAGAGCTCCCGCGCTGCCACCGTCGACTGCACCGACGCGTCGACGCGGGCTTGGGTTCCGGCGCATCGGAAAGCAAAGCTCACCCCGTCTGCAGGATCCCCAGTGGAAACCGCTGCTTTCGGCGCAGCCGCAAACTGGGCTTCGTCTGCCGAATTAAATTTTGGCGCCTATTTGTTGAATTTCTGAAGCCACAGTTATTCCAATCTGTTACTCCAGGACATGGTCTAGTAAGCCATTAATACAGGCAATGGGTGATAAAAGGCCTTGGCTTGCAAGCCACAGTTTCAGCACATCCAAAGCAGTGTTATCTGATAACATGTTAATGACCTCCTGTGCCTAAATGCTGTGTTTTTACAATAGCTACATGCTAGTTGCAGAGCTATAAAACAAATAGCCAGACATGCAAGTTCCACACAATCAGTTGCAAACTCCTGACTGGAGTTAAAATCCTGCTTCTAAACACGGGCTAACGCTTTGCAAAACACCGGGAATGTAATACCCTAAAACAGTGTTAAGACCGCGAGGATTACTAAGCTTATTTCGTAAAAAGGGCTACCCATAAGCTCCTACGGCTTGCCCTGGGAGGTACAGCCGTAACAACAGCCCCGCAAGGCCGGACAACGGCGCAACTCCAGCTTTTTGTACCAAGTTTTAAGATGCTCCCTGAAGGGAGCTGCACACATAAAAGCACAACGCTTTTCCATCTTCGACAACAAAGGTTTCGACTGCAGGCAAAGCTGCCTGGAGAGGAGAAAGCCGTGCAGGAGACAAACACACGGGTAATAGTGGAAACGAGAGGATCGAGTCCTGGGGGCGTCAGCAATTCACCCGTCCTTGAGCCCAAAAGACAAGGGCCAATCAAAGGACACATCTGATACGACATCAAAATACACCTCAAAGAGATAGTCAGAAACGTAACATTTTAACTCATTTTGTTTGTATTGCCTTCATGAATCCGCAAACAATAATGTTTTCTTTTCAACACCCAGTCAGGAGGATTTTATCCCATTTCTATCAAAATATGAAGTCGTGTTGTTTTATTTAACTTTAGTGATCAGTAAAACAGAATTCTGCCAGTTGTTCATGAAGCCCGAGATTAACAACAGAAAGACGCTATCCCGTTTCCAGCCGCCGAGCCGCACGCGCAGACACACGGTGCACCCTCGCTCCGCCAAGGCGCCTTTTAGCGTAACTCCCAGTCCGAGGCAAGAAACGGACAAGTTCAAGCTGCACGTTTCAAATTAGCTATTTGAAATAGCCATAAAATCCAAGATTTGAATTTCTACTCTCACACCGTGCCCGTTACCAACGTCACTCCTCCTCTAAATGTGTTTCTGTCCATCTATTGGGATCACAAATGTCTTCCTGAGAGCTGAAAATTTCCACCGCCTCCCGGAGGCGCAGGACGATAGCATGGAGAAGCAGCAAAGCACTGGGAAAGCAGCAACCTGATAGTGGAAAACGTGATCTAAAAAGGCTGCCAAAGAACACAAAAGACTCACGGGTTTAAGATTACTCATCAGGCTGCTAGGAGAGCAAAGAGGAGACAAGGCGCCGGAAGAGACAGAAGGCTGCTCCTGGTGCACGGAGAACACATGGAATTTCACACTGACATTTGTCATTTATTAACGGCACTTTTCAATTGAAGTAAGGCGGTTAAAGCGATAGCTCCCAATTAACTGCTCAGTATGAGGACTGTATTAATATTCATGAAACATTCAAAGCAGATGCAAAAGTCTTAGTTGTCTGAAATCATACACAACAAAGCTACCCTGATGCTGTACCATCCGGAAAAAATTAATACTCGTTTCAGCAACTGATACAGGTTCCATTCTGACTTTTCCCCATTTTAAATGCTACTGTTTAAGCTCTTCCCAATTCTACTCATGCTGACAGGGGAATTTTCAGTTCCATTAAAAAAAGAGGAAGCAGCCTGACTCAAACCCACCTAGTTAAACCCACATAACCCAAGAAGTTGGCTATGGCAGAAAATCCCTGAATCTGAACCATCTAGACAGCAAAACAGTTACTTACTTTTGAACGCTGGCACTTCAGTGTTTAATCCCAGCACATCTGGTTTTTCTGACTGCGATGGAGTGCAAAGCGGTCACTTAGAGCAGAAATGAGAGAGTGCCCACCTAAGATTTAATGTCTTGCCCTGCACGGTGAGGACTCAATCGGGTTACAAGAAACGGGGTCAAACTCCGTTATTCCGGAGACGTTTCCCCAGTTTGCAGGCTGAACAAAAGGGTCTGCCCGCCTCTGGTCAGAGGGGTTCAGCAGGAGCTCCCTCGGCTCCGCGAGCAGAGAAAACATCCACCGAACAACAGCAGCATTGTAAGTTCTCAGTCTCGCAGCTGTGCTGCGTTTATTGGCATCTAGTTATCATATTCTCTTCAAATCCGCAGGCCTCCCCCCACGCAGCCCGCAGCCGCGAAGGAATCACTACCTGCCTTGTTTCTGCGGCGTGCCCAGCCTTCGGCACAGACCGCCGCTCTTCGTTTCTGCAAATATTAAGCTTTCAGCTTTCAGAGCTGAACAATGCAAGGAGCCTTTGCAAAGCAAGTCCCAAGGGAAGTGCTTACAAACAGCAGGAGGCTAAACCGTACAGGGATACAGAGGGATCTCTTGCGATAAGCGCGAAGTAACGCAGAAGTTGTATTAAACGCTGTCCGGCACGTACCGTAATCGATAGGCAAAACCCGCTCGCTGGGAGGAGGCACTACCTCCAGCAGAGGGCACCGCGACACCAAGAGAGCGCAAAGGACGGCGGCCGCCGCCGCCGAAGGAGCGGGCACCGGCCCGCGCTAAATAACACCTCGGCGGGCGTGAAGCACAAAGCTGGCACCCGCTTCGAGGGGGAAATGCTAAATACATGCTAATATAACAAATACGTTGTATTGCAAGCTGGCGGCTTGCTGAAAGGCAGTGTCTTCACGCAGCACCCAGAAAGCAATGTTTTAATGACGGGAACTACTTTCGTATGAATTACCACGCTGTGCGCTACCGTAGTACAAATTTTGCTAATATAGTACTTGACGTACGATACTTAAACGCTCAGTGCGTGGAAGTCTACCGTCTAAACTTACGGTTCCCAAACGTCAGGGCAGCTCGGGGCTGATCACAGGAGCGACGACCGCTGGGGTATTACCGGTCCCGCGGAGCGCTCCCGCTTGGACCGCTGAAAGCTAAGACCAAGTTCAGGAAAAGAGAACCGGTCGTCCATGCCAGCGCGACAGCCCGGCGCGCTGCCGGGTACACCCAAGCGGAGATGGCTTCCCCACCTCCCACACTCCTGCAAGCCTTCCTCAGCGGAAAGCCCGCCTGCCTCGGGAAAGCCACCGCAGCTCCGTAAAGTACATCCTTGCACGCGTCGTAAAATATTGGACAGCCGATGGTTAAAACAGTATCGTTTATCCCAGCACCGGGTAAAATTGTGGGTGGTCTATATTCTGAAGGTCTGATTTCAGGCTCTCTTCCAACCCCAGCAAAATGCCCCTGCAGATAATTCCCATTTTGAACGGCCTCTACAATCCTACACACGAGATCCAGCTTTGCTTGCTTTTAAAAGCAAAGACTACAGAATAAAGAATCCACTACTGTCTGAGGAGTCAGTCCTTCCGCTTCAGGAAAACGTTTTTGGGGGAAATGTGCACTACTGTCAGTCAAAGCAGCCGCTAAAGCAAGGAGAAAGCAATGTCAGAAGTCACATCAAGCCAAGTGTCGCGTTAGATATTTTTTGCAGGGCAACATTTTGCAATAAAAACCTAAGATCTTATTAGAGAAGCGGACAATTTTAATAGAAGCAAAATCTGAAATTGACTGTCAAGCAGGCAAGGAACCTGCTAGCAATTCTGTGACTCCTGAAAAGCCAGGTATTAGAAATCCTATCTCAGTAAGATCGCCGCCTCCATTTACTCAACCAGAAATGGAATGTAAGCACTGAAACCAGTGGCAGCAAATTCAGTTGTAGAAACTTGGAAAAAGAGAGTTTTACTGATCAATGGTCCATTTGGAGTAAGAAACATTTTACCACAAAATATTAAGGGTGGTCATTTTAAAGTAGCTGTCATAGTAAGAAGTCAGCTGACAGTTACAGCATGCATCTGCAAGCAAATGCAATGAGTTGTGTACTTTGGATTGTGCATAGCAGAAAATATTTGCTAAGAATTTCGTGCTATACAGTCTATGCCAGGGAAAATGCAAACATTTACAAACACTATTAAAAAAAAAGGGGGGGGGAAAGACTATTGACAGTCACATTTTCGATATTTGCCTAAGTTCAGAAATTTAACATGTTAGGTCGTTAGTATCATACACTAGGGGGATTTAAGGCAAAAATCACAGTGCATGGTTGACAGACAGAGTCCACAAAATCAAAATCCCAGAGTCCTGCTCCAGCAGCTCAGGAAAATACACCTTGGTGGCAAACACCGAGACAGCAACCCGCATCGCTCTGGGGCTCTCCGTGCACTGAACAGATCGACCTCTGATGCCCTGATCCTGGGCCCTTTTTATAATCACGTACGTCAGGGGACAAAGCAATTTGGTAGCGTCAGAGAAACGCAGCATCGCCTTAAGTCTTCTGAAAATGAAAAACGGCCATCAAATTTTGGTGGTTCTGCAAATGACCTGCAAGCTAACCCTGAGGTGCCTCTTCTCGTTTCTCCCCATTTCCCTTAAGCACTGCTTCCCAGCTTTCATTTTCCCCAACCACCAATATGCAAAATGTAAAAAATGAAAATTTAGATAAGAGACGTGAGAATTATATCCTTAAAAAGGTGAGAACTTGATAAATCTGACTCTTGCAACAAAGCCAATTTTTGCAAATAGCTAAAAATGTGTCACAATTATGAAGTATTATACAGCTTTCAGTGTTTTGGCAGCATATTTGCATACCTATCACACTATAAATTTTACAGTTCATAAATACCAAGAATATTTTACAGTTAGCGAATGCAGATGTCAGGAATTGGCTTTCTAAGAAAATTCAATACTGTACAAAATCCTTTGTCTACAGCACAACATCCAGTACTGGTGCTTACCGTAACTCGCAGCTACCGTGACCCAACAGTCAATCTGTATGCATAAAGGAATATCTCTTATGAGGATAAAGTTAATTAAGGAAATTGAGTCTAAAGGTACCTGGAACACAAACGTACGAGAATGCCATCAGACACCTTGCAAAAATGACCACACTCAAGTCACTTGGCTTAGAAGTTTAGAAACAAATTCACCTTCAATATAAGAATGACTTCCCAAAGATACAGGGCCCCAAATATTTACTTACTTATAGATAGAGTTCAAAGATCAAATATGAATTTAGGGACTAGATGCATCTTGTGACCGACTTCGTCCACATTATACCAAGAGGGATATATCAGCTTCTATCCAGAGCAGTAATAAACTATGCATTCAATATTAAAACCAAACACCCCCCCCCCAAAAACAAAACACATTCTTGAGAAATCTAGCAGAAATAAGACTCATGAATATGAAAAAAAGCAGCTGACAGCCATTAAATACAAAGTGTTTGCTTTCTAGCAGCCGTCCGTTCTCACCTCTCAGCAAGGTGTTGATTCTCTTTCTACCACTAATTCTTCAAGTTTTAAAATACCACATGGCAAACGTTTGTTTGTGCATGCACAAGGTTTATTTTCATATAAGGCCAATTTCCCTCCCGGGGATACTCAGATAGTCTCTACTCCTTTCAGTGACTACAGAGGGTTAAACCCTAGGGCATGAGTGTACTTCCCTTTCTTTTTTCCAGTGTGACATTATTTTGTGCTTTATGCAAAGGAGTTCAAGTGTTGCATTAAATTTTCCTTAATTCTTTGCTTTCCATGACAATGTAACGATATAGTTCTTTAAAAGTCTAATTCTGGACAGACTTAATATGAACATTCTCTGACAGTGCTGTTCATGCTTAAAAATACAGCATTAAAACAGCTAAAACATTTGATGTTTAGAAACAAAGTCACCCATCTGCCAAGGATTTTGGAAGCATTACATACCAGGAAAGATTTTCTGTTCTAAAACTATTTAATGTTCAAGAAAAAAAAAAAACAACTCCAGACATGCAAAGCTTTACGCTTTAAAATAATCCTTTCTACTTAGTCTAGATCATCCTTGCAAAAATGTTTGTTTACTCTGAAGCACCAGTTTTCTATTGCAAACAGCCATCCACTGCCTAAGATTGAGCATTTACATCTACCTCCATAAAATAATGGCATTTATAAATTAATCATAACACCTAAAAATAACTGACCTACTTTGTTTGGCCACCTAGGACTCAGTGCATGCAAGCATCCAAGCTACAAATTATCCTCGTGCCAATAGAAGTGTTAAGGTGCTCCGCACGGAGCTGGAATTTCACGGCAAGTTATTGCATAAACCGTGCTGTGGACCTCGTAAGAGACACCAGCTGCCGTTAAAACGCCACCGCGGAGACGTGCCAAGTCTTAAAACGTACAGGTCCGGTTACCTCGAACAACCGACCCAGGCACTCGGGTTTTCCGCAAACAGACGTGCTACGGTTCGGCTGACCCCGGTGTCGGACACAAGCGCTTGCACAGCGCAGGGACGCAAGGCTTCAGCTGGAGAGCACCAAAAGGAAACTAAGAGCTGGGCACAATTTTGAGCTGAGGGAAGCACCAAAACCAGCAATAAATAAATAATAAATAAGCCAATATAATAAAAGCACGCATCTCTGGGCTGCAACGCGCTCCTGGAGGGTGGCACAGGCTCCATGGGGTGGCCGGCGGCGCAGGGAGCCCCGACAGAGCCGCATCTGCCCGGGCTCTTGCCCAGAGCCCGTCTGCCCACGGGGCTTTGCTAGGCCAAATGCAATAAAAAGCATTTTTGCAAGCTAATGGACGCCGGTACGCGTCCGTGACAACACTGCACCAGAGTCCCGGGATAACTCTTCCTCGCGGTTAGGCCAGGGCGCAGGGTTGGCTGAATTCCTGTTTCTAAGCCCAAAACCCTGCCAGCTTTCAGCTACCACTACCATATGGCTGAGCGGAGCAAAGCTCTTCCTCCCACCTACCAAAAAGCGAGTTGCTTTTTGTGATAATTTAACTCCCTGGGAAACTGGGATTTTTCTGGAAGAACACTCGCTGCATCAAAAACGGAGCCAAGAGCCGCTAACGCGTGGAGCAAGGTGGCTCTCGTCGCAGAAGACGAACGTACAGGTCTGTGACACCCAAGCCCTGGGGCTGGCATATATATAATCAAGGCTTTACCCAAATTCACCTTCTTTATGGCAGCTTCGGTAAAAATTCATCATGGGGGCAAGGAAAAAACCCACCCAAATCCAGTCACAGAAATAATTTAAGTAGAGTTGCACAACTGTATTAATAATTGGATTAAAAATAATAATAATAAAAAAACACAACAACCCGCAACGCTCGCCTCCTTTGCGGTTTGAAGTATGTGACCTATTTTGAGCAGCTCTGAGAAACAGCGCGTCAAAAACACACCGGGAAAATGACTTCTCCCTTACCGCAGCAAAAGATGTTCGGATCTCATTTGTTGACATTCATCATTAGGAGGAGATACCTCTGAAAGCCCTACAAAGATAGTAAAGCTTCTTAGGATTTTAAAGAAAGCCTACATTAAACAGCAGGGATGGCAAGAGCTGATTAGTCCTACAGCTTGAGATACACACTACAGTTAAAAAAAAAAAATTAAGAATTCAGCAAAATAAGCCAAGACAATGCAACAAGCAGCCTTCTGTATTCAGATACCTGTTTACCAAAAGAGTTTGGACTCTGACTTCAAGAAACATCAGTTTGACAGCTTCCCAAAAATCAAAATCAACATTTTAAAAAATATATTCTAAAGAAAATTTTTCTGCTTATCAAAAAAACCCCAGAAATGCAGATCAAACTAGCATAGACAAAAAAAAAAGCATTTTCAAAAGCCCTTTCATTTCAAACCACAAGCTAGAGTCCTATTTTCAGAAACAGTAAATCGTTTTGACAGAGGCTTCCACTATAGATGTACAATATCTACTATCTTTAAAGTCTTGAAACACATGATAATTAGAAAACATTCGGTTCAGTTCACCAACTACACATTGCCCATTTGTTTATTACAATCTGCTGTAAATGCAAACCCTGTTTTGACTACTTTCTTACAAAGTCAGCTCAATAAACACTTAAAAAAAATCCTTATATCTATTTAAGTCCTGCTCAAAACAAATTAGAAAAAAATTAAGCCAACAACCATCCATTATTTCCATTCATTCAAAATAGTAACCTAGCCAGCTAGTATAACATCAAGCTATACAAGGCAATACAACTTCAGGGAAAATATAAATGCCAAGAAATTAAAACAAAATATTAAATGAAGATTATTTGATTGGATATTGGAGTCACCATCAAGTTCGTTGAAACAGCTCCAGTCCATCTAAAGCTGAGGAAAGTACCATAAGCATTCAGAAACTAAGATACCAACCATTTCAGCGAGGAAACCTACTGATCTGAAAAATTCAGTTACTTCATGGAAATCTATCACCTAAATAACAAGAACTACAGTCATAAGGCATGACTTTTAAAGGTGGTTTTCTTGCCTTAATCACCTCTGCAGCCTTAATATTACAGTATTTCGTCTGTAACTGAGTTAATGTGCTATTAGCAAACGTGATTTTGAATGCTGCGTGGAGAGATTATCTTGCATTTGCCTGTTTAGACTGACCGATGGAAACAGTTTTTTATTTCTTCAGGTGGTTCTTTCGCAGGAACTAATTCAATACACCTTTCGGTATTGCTCCGCTGTCGTTGCCGAGAGGACTTGCACGTGAAGTTCAAATATTCATTAAATACAACAACAGGTAAAATAAGCCAATTCTGTTCCTATTTAGATTTCCTCTTCTGTATCTAAAACCCTTCGGATTCCTCAATGAAATAATGGGAATGGGAAATAACGTAGTGAAATACCTACATAACACCCCCTTGCTATTGCACTAATCAGTTTTGCCCTGGTGCTCCCACCTGCTACAAACACCCTGCTTCGAAATAATCTGGCTCTCTCCACCAGAAAGGAGAATTACGCTCTTAGTAATGTGCTTTTTGCTTGTCACCTTGAATTGAGACCCACCTTTATCACCGCAAGCAGGACAGAGTAAAGGGCAAGTAATTAACCGGTCTCTCGGCAACTGAAGCAACAGGATATATTTGGGACTGCTTTGAAGATCTCCATCTAAACCAGATGAGGTCAGAGAAGGAAAACAGCCAACATACATCTTCAGGAAAGCCACACCCAGCAGAAGACTGAGAAATCATTTCACTCTGAGCACAGAAACTAGAACTTAAAAGGAAGAGACCCCTGCTTCCGTGCGCCAGACATGCCTGTTGAAGGTGGAGAAGTTACCCTCCAGAATCCCCACGAAGACCAAGAAGCGCAAATGAAAATCCTGAGTTTTCGCCTCCAAACGAGCCTCCTTTGCCTCGCTGGCGCTCGGAGTTTCTGATAAGGCCATTCTTTTGTTTCAAGACTTCCCTGAATTTTCTGCATACCTTAATCCAATTAAAAAGACAAAAAGAAGCAAGCCAAAGGCCACGCTTCCCGTACGAGAACAGTTTGGGGACATTCCTAGCGAAGCAGCGTTTCCACAGCCAGACTCCTCATTGGCGCATAGAACACAAAGCGAACAGCTCACAAGCACCCTGGAAGGGACATGAAAAAGCTCTAATTCTCTGTAATATACCTCATTTTTGAAGGCAAGAAGCAGGACAGAAAACACCGAGTTTGAATAATGCCACTTGAGAAGCTAAACCAGGTGTTAACCTTCCTGGTTCACACCACAGATGAGAAGACCAAGTGCTCTACTAACAGGTCAAGCCCATTTTTTCCTCAAGGATTCAAGCTCACCTTAGCTCTCTCCTTACTCTACCCTTTCCCGTGTCTATATCCTTGTTCCAAAATAACTACACAGGAAAAGCAGAAGCAACCACCACCCAGCCTTGCCTTTCAGCGTGGAAACAGCAATGCATCCGGCTTTTGGTGGCGGTGGCAGCGGCAGCAGCAGCAGGACTCGCTACTGCATCAACACAAAACAGGCAAACTGATTCAGATGAAACATGGGGAAAAAAAAGAGTTTGCAGCGGGGGGTGAGGGGTAGCACTGCTTATTCCAAGCCATCAGTTTCCTACACACGTGGTTTACTGGTTTACCATGGGTCAGTCTCATCCACCACGATGGGCATGTTGCACAATCACTGTTAATTCAGATCTTTTGACTCAACCCAACAACTTATTTTGCAAAACCAAGGAAAGTTACACTCGAACCAGAAATTAAACACACACACACACACACACACACACACACACACACACACACAGACAAAACAGCTTGACTTATAGCATAGGCTTTTCTTAAAGCTTCCAGAGAAAAATCCCTCACACAGAAATATAATTAGGTTTCTCTGCAATTTTGCCCATTGCAAAGGTATGGAAAGCACTCCAGTACCAACGGAGGACTCTCTTTAGGGTACAACTTGACTCTTTAATGAACTACTCTGGTAATATTTGACATCTAAGCCAAACTTCTCCACAACTTTTTTAAAGCATCATAACTCTGTCTTAACCAACAACTTTCAAACTATTAAGAAAGTAACCTGATGAACTCTCGCATTCGCTATAAAGGTATACCCGCAACCGGAGACAAATTGAAAGAAACCATGTGTGCAAAGCCCCCTTTGTGCATCCATGATATCTTTAATATTAAAAACTGCTCAGGTTTTTAACTCTTTTTCTTTAACCTAAGTAATCTATGCATATATCTCAAACTGAATTCAGACTACATAAACACCTTCTAAAGTTTGAGGATCTTACACAGTATTTTACATGAGTTGTAAACAAATATTGCTGGGGAAAATCCATTTGAACAGTAACAATCAAACAGAAACCTTTTGTTCTAAACCTTATCAAGGTCAGCAGGAGAAACATTTACAATTCAAGCCAAAAGTTACTTTTCTGGAGTGGCTAATCTTACTGTTTGGTATTGATAGTTATTTTTTCAACACTTACAAGTTTCTGTGTTTAGGTTTTTACTACATTGAAACGGCAGATATATCCATCTCGAAAGATAAAAGATTGAGCTCTGCAAAGTCTCTGCCTATAAGCAAGATGTTGCATGGGCAGTAGCCTAAGGATTCTTAATTTCAACAGAAATTAGACAACAGTAAATTCCAAGTCCTGAAAACATGGCCAAATCAAATAAGTTTGCAATCAGCAAGCTACATATAACGGAGAGACTGTAAATCAGATTTTATAAAATGACACTGGCCAATTGGTTCCCGTATCAGGGGACACCAGCCGATCTTTAACACTAATCATACAAGCAGCATAAGTGAGGAAAAAAGGAAAGGTGGCATACTTGAGGTAAGACACTAACTAAAAGCTCGTTTCCTTTGGAATTGGAAGTGAGCTTTCTTTTGAAGGATCTCATTACCATGCATTTTATCTGCCACCTCCAATATTTCAAATCCAATATTAAGACTTAAAACATAGCTTAGACGCTATGCATAGTTTCCAGGTAAACTTTGTTAAATATTAGCTAGACAGTTACAAAGCAGGAATTTCTACCCCTGCTTCAAGCTTGCACATTGTTTCCCGGAGATTAAAAAGAACCGCAAAGAGCTCATCCAACAGCCAGAAGTTATCAGCAAGCACGGCACAAAGTTAGAAGGTCAAGAAGGCGAGGAAGGATTAAAACAAACACAGCCGAGGCGTCACGTGAAGAGGATATTTTATATTCTAATGCCATTAGGACACAGCGAAGGACAGGATGCCAAGAGAAGGTGAAAACCAGGAGCGAAAGCTGAAGAAGTGGGCTTGGAAGGAAAGTTTCAGAGAAAACCGGGCTCTTGGGACGCGGGGGAAATAAGATCTCATGTTTAGCTCACAGAGAGCAGAATGAAGCAGAGCGACAAGAAATACCAACACGGGAAAGAGGCTGGGTGAAGCCAAAGCTACACAACACCTTACATAACGATAACTGTGAAATACGGAGGGGAGAGTCAAGAAAATAGTCAGCTGAGAAAGGTGGTGACATGAAAGCAAGATGAAATGTTAAGTGAAATTCAAGCATGCTATGGAAAAGCTAAAGCTATACTAGGCTTGTTGCATAAGGAGAACACTTATTCCCCAAGTTTTATTTAGGTGCATAAGAATTTTAGTGTTGCAGGAAAAAAAAAAATCACTAAATGGTAATATAGTAAAAAGAATAACATCTTCCGACATTTTAGGTCTGCAGTACAAGACTAAACTGATGAGTCAACTTGCTTTGAAAAACAGTAGAAATTATATCTTAAAATTTCTGAATGCTACTCAGACATGAAAGCTACTTCATTAAAAACATAGCCAAGTAGTGAAGTAACCAGTTTGAGAAATACCGTACATAGTTGCCTTTTAATCTTACAGCTCAATTAAATGTTCAGAGAAAGAGAGCCACTTTAAAGTTAACCTCAGTGAAATCCAGCCTCTCGTTTTACTTTTCTTACCAAAGGATCAGAGATTCTGAAAGGAAAGAAGAAACACTAAAAGCCATTAGGCAAAAAGACCACAAAACAGCAATAGAGGCTTTGAGGAAAATATTTTTGATTATCACCTGTCCATATTACAACGGCACCACCTTAGGTGACCATTGCAACTCCTGCTGAATACTACACATTTGTTGTATTTAAGAGCAATAACTCTAAAGCAGCCACGCAAGATCTCTTGTTTACTGCAGCATGTGGGCTAGCTAGCGACTAGATCATCTCATATTTCTACTGCTGCAGCAGCACTATAGATTCAGCATTACAAACAGGAGTGCTATTGCCTAAGAATCAATTGGGCAATGAAAGAGCTAAAGACACTTGTCTTACAGAAAATTACCGTCAAACGCTGCCAGACCCAGCTTTCCCTCTTTCTGGGCCACCAGCCAGATACTAATCATTTCAGGTCCCTACTAATTTTTAGCTGTGCAACACGCTCCGTTACAACAGGGGCAGCTGCACACAGGCGGTGTTTTAGGATACTTTTGAGTATTAAAAAAAAAACCCAAAAAACACCAAAAAATTTGCTATCACCCTGAATGTAACATTATGACGAGCTGAAACAACATCCTACATTCCTACAACATCAGAGCACAGTGTCAAAAGCTGTTCCACAAGCTAGGATGGCAAAGCCAAGTGAAGATGGCTTTGACAACAGTCTGGTGGCTTTGCAAACCAGTTTGGTGAGTTTAGGATTAACCATTCTCACTTTGAACTTCCTTATTAAAACAGGAAATGTTTGTCACAGATGCTGCTACAGAACTGTGATGTCCAGACTCATGCAACGTATCTGAAAAGTGCAGACATAAAGTAATTGTGCAAGTTTCACCTTATCTTGATAAGAAGAGATTCACTTAGGAAGTTACAAAGAACATCTGGATAATCAAGATGCCTCGCGGAATTATTTGCGAATTGCTTTTGACCTCATTTCTATGTATTGATCACCAGCTGTATCACAAGGCTTAGCAGTTCACTGAAGTGAAAACAATGACTTTAAATAAACAGCAAGTGCAATATTTCACCCAGATTTCACAACCATGCCAAAGAACATATTAGTAGGGCAAGATGCTTCTACAGAGTAGCTAAAATATTAAGGCATGTTACAACTGGCCAAGTTTAGAAGTACATAACGTCCTTAAAACTCTTTCTTGCTTGGCCAGCTCTAACTGGAAGAACTATTAACTACTGGCAATTCCTGCATCTAATGCAACAAGCCAAATTGCTCAAGGTCCTACTGGCTTAAAAACATAAGTAAAATAAACTTTTGGAGTCTAAGGTGTTGTACTCTCCTGAAGCCAACAAGCACTGTGTGGAAAAACTGAGGATCACACTCCTGCATGTATGCTAATCCTCTTCTAGTGCCCAGGAAGCTGTGAGGTATTTGCTTTTGCAACATTAAAATCTTGCTTAAAGGCAGAATATATTAGCTAAATCTCTGCATCACAATAATACTGTCATGCATCTTTTTTATGATTCTCAAAACGGGCAGAAGCAGAACAGCCCAAGGACACTCAAACCTATCTGCAATTACAGCATAAGCACATCCTATTTGTGCTTTCATGACTTTGAAACTGTCTTACAATAAAGTGCAGGAAATCTCTTTCGTTATGAGAAATCTTCCACAAACTAATGTGAAAGGCCTGTAACAGTCGATTTGCATGTTGTGTTTTGAAAGAACACACAGGACACAAGATATTGGAAAGTCCTGCTTTCGTTATCCATGCACTCACCTGCACAGGGCCTTCTAGCTCTTACACTAGCAAAACTATGGATTTCATGATTTTAATTTTTCCTTTCCCAGAGAGTGTTTTGATGAGGTTATCTCCTCTTCACACTGTTCAAGAGGGTATTAATTCCAGAAGGCAAAATGAAAAACACATGCAGACCACGCCTGTTTGAATTAAATTCAGTTAAGGAGGATGACTGTTCCAGTATTAGCATATCCACGACACAAAAATCACTTAGCAGTAGGCTTACTAACAAAGCTAATTTCAATTTGTTAGGTCTACTACAGTACTTGCTTGATGTAAGCAGTGATCCGTCATGTAAATAGGTTTACAGACGGCTGCTACCTTCTGAATTCCATGAATTTTGGAAAGCCTGTTGTGTTTGTCATTTCAGAGGCAATTTTAGGGCAAGGTTTGACAGAGTCGTGGTTACCTTAAGCTCGCAGTGGAAAAAAAAAAAGTATAAGGAAGTATTCCGAGTTGAGTTTAGCTATACAGGCACTTGATGAAGCATCTCAGCATTACTGCAAGTGCCTTAATGCCATTTTTGCCATGTCCCGAGATCTCAGGCAGCAAGCATGCAAAATGCCTTTGATGCACTGGAAGGGCATCTGTGTCTGGGCAGAGACAGAAAGTACCTGACCCGCAAGCTGAGTGCTCAACCATTCCCTAAGCGTACATTTAAACCTTGCTCCTGAGCGGTATCTGTCGTTTCATACTAGGAGCTGACCTCTTCTAAAAACGTTTACACTACTGATATAATGAAAGCTAGGTTGCATTAAATGATTAAATAAGGTTCCTTACTATTAGTCAAGCTGATGCAGACGTCTTACACAAATAATCCCACATTTCATCAGTTAACTCTTCAATTGAATTGATGATCACAGAGGAAGTATCTGCCTCTCCTCCTACGAAATACGTGAGGTTTTACAGAAATTGGGAAACCAGGGGAGCGCAATTACTGCTCCGACGCCTTGCTTTATTCTGAATTTGGGAATTTTCCAAACAACACTCACAAAACTGGAATCTGACAGAAAAAAAAAAAAGAAAAAGAAAAAAGAAAGGGGGCTAGGTATATTCGCACGCAGCCCAGCTGGGCGAAATGCCCCCCTCCGTGCGGGCGCCTGCTGAGAGGTTACGCGTCCCGAGTGCGGGACCACGCTCGCTCCCTTCGGGGTCTGCGTTCTGACCGACCGCAGCTGCAACAGGGAGTTAAAACACGCGACGAACCCGCAGTTCGGAGAGACCCGCGCGGATGTTATCAATCAGGGCGTTTTTCACCCCAAAAAGGGGCTGCGGGGGGGTCGGGGAGGGAGGCCCGGGCTGGGGGCATTGAGGGGTGAAAGGCCGGGGCTGCCCCCGAGGGGGCTGCGGGGGGTCGAGGGGGACCCGGGGCTCCCCCCGGGGCCGGGGAGGGTGAAGAGGGGCCGAGGGGCTCCCGGGGGGGCTCCGGGGGGGCCGGGTGGGGCCCTGCCCGCGCGGGGCCGCGGCGGAACCCCAGCGCAGGGGGAGCGGGGGGCGCCCGGACCGCCGCGCCACGCCCCCCGGCCAATGGGAGCGCGAGGGGCGGGGCGCGGGGAGCAGCGGTGACCAATAGGGGCGCGGGGGGCGGGGCGCGCGGCGCGGCGGCGGCCAATAGGGGCACGCGGCGTGCCGTGACAGCCGCGGCGGCGGGGGGGGGGGAGGGGGCGCGGGACCGGCGCGGCCTCGCCCGCGGACACCCCCGCGGCGGGGCGGCTCCCGTCCTCCCCGGCCCCGGCCCCGCGGCAGCGTCTCGGTGCGCCCCGCCGCCGCGCCACACCCTCGGCCTTCCCCCCCTTCCCCTTCAGCGCCCCGGCGCCGCCCGCCTCGCCGCGCCGCGGGCAGAGCGGGGCGCTGCGCCGAGGGCAGGGCTGCGTCCCCGGCGGGTGTCGGCGCGGCGCGGCCCCCCCCCGCCCGGTGGGGCCTACCTGCGCGGTGCCGCCGGCGCGGGTGGCGGGAGGGCGCGACAGCGCCGGGCTCGGTCGGCGGTCGCGGCGGAACCCCAGCGCCGGGGAGGCGGGGGCGCACGGAGGGGGGAGCCCCGCGCCCCGCCCCCACTTCCCGCGAGAACCGCGGGCGGGGGCGGAGCCTGACGCCGGCCAATGGGGGCGCGGGTAGGGGGCGGGGCCCGGAGGCGGTACCGCCCGGCGCGGCTCGCTGCCCATTGGCTGCGCCGCGCCGCGCCTCGCCCCGCCCCCTCTTCCCGCGCCCACGTGGCGGCGCCGCGGGGACTCGGGACCGGCCCCGGCCCCGGTGCAGCGACCCCCGGCCGGAGAGAGCCGCTCCGCGTGGCTCCCCGCGCCCCGGTAACGACGGCCCGGTTGCAGCCGCAGCCAGGGCGCTTTCCTCCTGGCCTGCTCGCTGGTTGCCGTTTTGGGGTAGTGCTCGGTGAAAAGTGCGAAAAAGAAAAAAAGAAAGGCAAGAAAAGCAAGAAAAAGCAAAAAATAAAAAAGCAAAAAAAGCAAAAAAAATAAAAAAGCAAAAAAAACAGTACCTCCGTGAGTCCGGGTTCCCGCACACCACCCTTCCCTTGCAGGCGCCCGCACGTGTCCCCCAGCCCGCCGGCGCGTTACCGCCGCAGAGGCCCCGGGAGCCTGCAGGGCTGTTTCGTGACCTCGAGCTGATGATTGCATCACGCTGTGGTTAAAGCAGGGGAAACCTAACAACGGCGGGAAGGAGGGAGTGGAGGACGTGCGTCCTGGGCTCGTCACCGGCTGGCACGGCCGGGAGCGCTTTCCCCGCAGCGCGGTTTCCAGCCGGCGTGTCGCCAGCCCCTGGAAAGGGCCTGCAGCCTCCCCGCTTTCCTCCCGGGGGGACGCAAAGTGCAAAGGACTGATAACCAAAAATAAAGGACCGATAACCAAAAACGTGCGCTGACTCTGCACCGCGGGTGCTGCCTCGCTCCTCGCTGCCCGGCCCCTCTCCGCAGTGCTGGGTCCGTCTGCACTTTCCCCCCACGTTCCCTCTTAGCCAGAACTACAGAAACGAAGAATTTTCTCTTTGCTCCGTTCCCATAAAAAACCTAGAGGTGTCCGTGTTGCAGGAGCGAGGAGCTAACGCACGGCAGCTCCGTCTGCCCTCCCGTTTCCCCGCCTCGGCCGATGTGTCCCCACACTGCTCCGCACTTTCCGCCCCGGGGTCCTTGCGTGAATTCCTGCGTGCCGGTCGGATCCGCCGTCTCTGCTGACCACCTTGCCGGACGGAGCCGGGGCTGCTCGGCCGTGTGCTGCCTGCGGCCCGGAGCTCGGACTCGGCTTTTAAACCAGCCTCTAGCGACTTTTTGACCTCTCTTCAGGGCAGCTGTCAGCGGCGGCTCTGTGCTTTAAATAACATTTCTGCAAAATAAAGTGCGTAATTCCTCATTCGCGCCCCCCGGTCCGCCGGGCTCGCTTGCTGCGCTCCGTGGCTGACAGGTGCCGGGTTTATCCGCGCGGCTGCGTGATCGGCCGTCACGTTTCCCACCTGCTCTTCCTGCGTCGTGGCGGGAAGCACCCAGGCTCCACACGCGCTTTTTTCCCAGCATGAACAAATCTCTACCACGTTTCGGCTGCAGGCAAACGGCTTCTCGCAGCGTGTTTGCAATCACAAGGTCAGGCTGGACTTTGCTCTGCTTCTCGTTTGACGTGCTTTGGGGGTTAAAACATCATAGTCTGCAAGATTTTTAACAATGCTAAGGAAAAAAAAGTTTATATTTAGCACAGCATTGATTTTCGTACTGAGGAACTGAGGCTTTTCTTTCCGTGTTTCGCTTTGACGTGCTCGGAGTTTCCTGCCGTCGCAGGCTGGTGTGCTTTTACAGTATAAACTCGCTCACGAAGACCTTGGCACCTGGCGCGCTCACAGCCATGGGATAGTCTCCATTTCCCAAACAAGCTTAATCTTTTACAAATTTTATTGCACTTTTTTTTTTTAATCTAGTTCTCTCTTGAAATGGGAATAATTACTTACCGCATAATCTAAATTTTGCCGGTTTCTCTTCAGCGTGCCCAAGTCTCCTCCTCATCTCTTTGCTGTAACCTGAGCTCGCGTTGAGCTCGCGCAGCACCGTCCTGCCTCAGGACTCCGTCGCTGCTCGGGGATGCTCCAGCCGCGGCCGGCAGCTCTGAACCCCTCCTGCCGTGCAGGGGACACGTGCCGGGCGTCTCCTGAGCAGCTTTTCGCTTTCGTCAGCAACTTTTGCAAAGCGTTTTGCTGAGCGCGAGCAGCGCTCGGCCGCCCAAAGGCTGGATCCCGCCTAGATCCGGTACGTTGACCTTTCCCTGATTTTAAATTAACCGAGTAAGAAAACACTCAGCCGAGTGTCTTAATTCAGGCATTATCGTCACTACTGCTTAGCAGCGCCGGGCAGCGCCGCACGTGCCGGGGGCCGAAGCGGCAAGCGCGGAGCCGGGAGCAGAGCTCCTGCTGCTGCCGGAGCTGGTCACGGCCACGCGCCAAATGCACCGCGAATTCCGCGGTTCTGGCGGCTTCTCAGAGCACAAACACCGGTAACAGAGCTGTCCTTTCGGCGTGGCCCTGAGATTGTCTCCAGGGCGGTATAAACACGCACAGGCACAGGCACACGCACCCCCCCCCCGCCTTTGCCCAAGTCATCCATCACTCCTATTTGTCACACGCTGCGCAAACAAAATCACAGGGTAAAATACAAAGAGATTTTAAGCTAATGAAAGGTCGCTGCTGCTCTTTTTTTCCCCCCCCCCCTTTTTTTCTGCACGAAGGGTGCTCATAACCCGAGCCGTCGCAGCGAGACGCTTGGGGAAATTTCACTTGCAAACGAATTCCAAATCGCACCGATGCTCCTACGTGCTCTGCCGGATGTGCCGGGTCGCACAGGACACGGCTTTATATTTAGCAGCCTCCAGGCAAGAGGTTTTTGAAGTGCTGCCTAGGAAGGTACCGTTATATAAAAAAAGCCAGTGTCTTCCGTTAAAATGCAGCAGTAAAAACAAGGTGTCAGGGTGCGATTCAAGGCCCCACGGAAACGTCCGTGCAAACGCCCAGCCCTCGAGGGAGCCCCGGGCGCTGGCTTGCTCGGACGCCGCTCCAGCGTCCGCGCGCCCCCGGGCAGGGAAATACGGAGCTATGAAAACACGTAGGATCGGGTCGCAGCTCCGGAAAGGCCGCGAGAGCAAAGGCAATGCCGCGGCGCTGTGCATCCACCATCCCTCTCCCTTCCAGGAGAGGCCGGGGCCGGACCCGGCGCTGCCCTCGCCGCAGGGCTTCGGCCGGGGCAACGCGCAAGGGAGACGCGGTGCTCTCCGTTTCTTTCCGAAACTCTCCTTGATTGCTTAACTGCTGCATCGGGAGTCTGTCCGGAAGCAAACGGGTGTTTTCCAAGTGCTCTGTAAAGAAACACTGGGCCGCTCTTGCTCCAGCACAGCATGAAGGATTTCGGCGGAGGTCCCATATACCGCAATGCATTTAAATAGAGCTTAAAAGCTGTGGTGCTGGTGCTAGTGTAAAAATTTACATTGCAATTATTATCTTGCTCCAGATTAGCTGCTGCGCTTTATCGGTGAAATCCTTTACTGCAGACAGCACAATATCAAGCGCCGTTGTTCTCCTTTCGGGCTCCTCCTGCACCGGCTCTAAGCTGATGATTCATGTATTAATATGTGGTTATTAGATGACTCCTCTACCTCGGCTGCTGCTATCTGTCTTTGGCAATGGAGGAAGGAAATGAATTCTTAAAACCTCGGGAACAAATGGTACATGCATGGAGATCAATCCTGCTGCCGCTGACATCGACGGGAAAATTTCCATCGACTTCAACGGGGGCAGAATTAGGCCTATATATCAGATATTAGCTTGATTTATAACCTTGTGAAGATCCATAGAGCTGGAGGGGGAAAGTTGTATCTGTTAAAAATAACTCATGGGAATTAAGCGGCTGTCAGTGATATTTCTCGCTCGTAGGGGAAAACAAATATTTGTGCCGGCGGTCAGCAGCTCCGAGGCGGCGCTGGGAGGTGACGGCGGCTCCTCCGGCCAGATCCCGGCTCCGCCGGCACCACGGGAGCGGGAAGAGGGGCTGGGATGCTCAGCTGCTTTCATGCACCTCCTTCCTGCCTCCCGCCTGCAGCTTGATTCCCAAGCAGCGGGGCTCCGGATGCGCCGGGGCAGAGGCTCCCCGGGGGCAGCTCTCCGGCAGGGCAGCAGGATGGGCGCTCGGGAGCAATCGAGGGGATGGGGACGGGGACGGGGATGGCCCCGCGGTGCCGCCAGCCGTGCACGACCCTCGTGCGGCGCCGTGCGGAAACGCTCCGCGGTGCCGAAACGCCGGCGGCCCCGGCAGCGGCCGCCTGCCCGGTGCCGGCTGGCGGGACCAGGGCTCGCAGGGAGCCCGGTTACCGTGCTCGAGCCCATCCGAACCGCTGCGGCGCTCGCGCCCTCAGCGCAGCCCCGGGGGCCCCGGGAGCGGCTGTTCTCGTCGTGACGCGCTAATGCACCGCGCAAGACGCTTCATCTCTCCGGCGCGCGCCCGAGGAGGCCGGAAACCCGCGGAAACGCCGGCGGCGAGCGGCGCTGCGCCTATCGACGGGGCTCGCTCGGCCGGCGCTCGGACGCGCCTGAGCAAACTCACCGCTCGGCCTCTGGGCAGCCGTTTCCAAGCGCGCCGGGCACAAAGCGTTAAGCGCTTTCTTTGCAGGTAATTCCTCCAGACGAACATTTCCAGGGAATCGCCACTGCCCCCGCTGCATCCCTGCGGCTTGACGCACGCGGCGCCGGCGGCAGCGGGGACTTGCCGGGCAGCGACACCGGGAGCAGAGCTGCACGCAGCCAGCGGGTCCGACTCCGGATGCTCCGGGGATCCCGACAGCTGCCAGGATGCTGCTTGCAAAGGCAGCGCAGGAGGCGGAAATGCCGCCCGGACTGGTGCAAACAGCCCCTTCCCGCGCATGCCAGCTGCGGCATCGCTCCCGTGCTCGTCCCTTCCCATGCACGCCAGCTGTGGCATCGCTGCTGTGCTCGTCCCTTCCCATGCACGCCGGCCACGGCATTGCTCCCGCGCTCGTCCCTTCCCGTGCACGCCAGCCACAGCGTCGCTCCCCTGCAAATATCTGTCTGCACCCGCACACATCTGTTCTCCCGGTCGTTTATAGGATGACCTGATCGCTGGTATGAAAAATCGCCTCTGAGCTTGCAACACTTCCCAGGCGTATCTGAGCCCTCGGCAACTGGGATGGCGACAACGTAGGAAGCCGGAGCAATTATCTAAGTAAATAAGAGATATCTGCATTTCTTCCAAGGGTGACGTGCGCCTTTTGGAAAATGCGTGGGGCCAGCACGAATCCTTCGGCACCATCAGCCCCAAGGGAGCTGCGCCCAGCGCCGCGGGGGGAGAGCGGCAGCGCGGGGGCCACGTCCAGCCTGGACACCGGAGCAGGCGCCAGCGCCCGAATTCGCACCGCCACGTGCCCGTCCGCGCTCGGTGACGGCCCCACGGGTGCTTTTCCCCCCCTCTTCCTTCCCCGCCCGGCGACGCGGAGGCAGCGCGGACGCCCAGGAAGGCTTCGTTTCACTAATTGGAAGCCGCCGAACTAATGAGATGTCACCCAAGCAAAATTTTAGGAGTCGCATAATAATTATATCGATGAAATCAACAACAATTTCACAGCAAAGGTTAATTACATTTATATAAAAATCTGATAGACAAAATGACGCTCAAACAGTTGGGCAGGCTAATTGAAAGCTAATGTTGCTCCTAAATTGAATTTCAAATGAATTTTACATCCATAGTTCATTTTGCTAATTCTGTTCCCGGTATCCTGTAATTTGTTGGCAGTGATTGATTACTTAAGTGAATAATACCTGCGTACCAGGAGCACTTGGTGACAGGACGTGCCAAGTGCGATGGCGCTGTTAGTAAACGCAGTTTCTTTAAAGTTTCTCCCCATACGCGGCTTTGGGAAGAGCCGGGGCCCGGCTTCGGTGCGTCCAGGGCTTTCAGCCGCAGGCAGCTCCCGGTCGAGTTTCTTCCCAACGAGAGGCAGAAGCGGCCCGTGTGCGCCAGGGCAGCTGCCTACGCGGCACTCCGGGAGCCGCCCGCGAGCCGCAGCCTTCCCTGCCCTCCGGTCCTCGTTTTTGCATGCTGTAGGACAAAAATCCCCAAAACGGGGGAGCCGAGCTGAAAATCCCGCAACCTGGAGCAGTGGCTCCGGCTGGGAAAGGGCACGGATACGCCAAGCCACGCGGCCTGTTCGTGGCATCTTGGAAGCATCCGCTGCGGCAAGATGAATGCAATTACGTCTTAATAAAATTTTAATATGGGGAATTATGCACTTTGCAACCAACCAGCAATTAGCTGTTGCTACGCTACAGTCGGAGCGCAGTCACCGTAACAGGCGGCTGCGGGAAGGCAGCGATCGGGAGGTGTAGCGGGAGTCAGCGAGGCGGCCCGGCTCTGCCAGCACGTGGGAGCATGGACCAGCTCCGCCGGCAGCACCGTCGCTGCCGAGGGGGGAAAGCCCCCGAGCTGGAGATGCTGGGAAACAGCAGCCGGCAGCGCTTCCGCGGATGGAGAGGAGGGAATCCAGGAATTTTTCAGGGCCGTGGCTGAGCCGTGAGCAGCTAGCATGCCTCGTGCCGGCGGTGACCTCGATGCCGCCGCCAGCGCCCTCGGAGAGCCCGTTCCCACCATCTGTTTGGCATCAGCCCGTGGGCGCCGCTCGCTGCCCCGGCGAACCGTGCAACACCCGCCGGCGAGGCACCGACGGCTAAATGCGCACCAGTCCCGAGCGTGTGCGCTACATCGCTTTGCATCCGCAAACACCGCCGGCTTGCTTCGGAGGGGGAGGAAAAAAACCCTTCCGAACATCCTGCGTGGCGAGGCAGCCTCCCGCCGGCGGAAAGCACGCTCCAAGCGGAGCCGCAGCCCGCACCAAGAGACGTGGCTAAACTCTGCGTTTCCACCGGGCGTTGTGCCCTGGCACGGTTTGCACGATGCACGGCGATGCAGGGCGATGCACGGCCCTGCCCGCAGCGTCCGGCGCGTTGGGCCGCGACGTGGGGCTCTTCCTCGCTGTCTCTGCACGGCAGAGAGACCCGTGCAACCCCCGGACCCGCCGTTTTCCAACGCAAGCTCGTGCACGTGGGACCACGCTGCCTGTTCTGGCCCGGGCAGAGGTCCCAGATCCCGGCACGGGGGCGGCAGGAGGCGGCGGAGGGAACCGGCCACCGCTCCTTGCTGGCTCCGTGCCGAGCTCTCGCAAAGCCAAGCTGCTGGAGCCGTTCCCGCTGTACCTGCGGAGGGTTTTCTAACCCCGACTGCAGCTGCAATAATTCGGTTTATGCCCAGGACACGGGGCTTTGGGTGCAGCAGGCGGATGGGGCAGGGCTGCTGCAGCACCGGGGCTCTCGGGGATCGCGACTCCTGCACCGCGGCCTCGGGCTGAAAACCGGCGCCAGCGAGGCCCCGCGGTTTCCCCACGCACCGTCCGGCCGTGTCCTTGCGTTCACCCCAGCAGGGAGGGAAAACCAGGAGCGCAGCGAGGACGCCCCTTCGCCAGCCACATGGATCTGTGCCTTCTGGGTGCTTCACGGTCTGGGGCGGGAGATGCAAGAATTCACGCGATGCTTCTTCCCTCCGGTTTTCTCCATGCGCGTTCTCGCCCCTGAGGTTTGCTTTAACTATTCGTCCAGCCTGAGCAACGCCGTTGCCCCGTCCCGCCTCCCTGCTCCCTGCGCCTCCGGCACCTCTCCCCGGCAGGGCCGGGACGCCTCGACGCTCCACTGCTGTCGCCCCATCCGGGGGTTTATGGTGCATTTTGCACGGCTTCCCAGGATCCGGGGCTGCCTTCTCCACTTCAGGCACTTTGGTGCCATGATTTTCAAAGAAAGCTAAATTTTCTTTTTCGAGAAGCGTAAAGCTTTAGAGCATTTGAATTATGCACTTCAGTACCCTGCAATTCAGTGGGGATACTAAATGAAAATGATTATCAGCACATGCATAATGATTCATTCTGTTTATAATTGCTTCAATACATAAGGAGAATAGGGAGATGTAATTAACTCTTCTTTATGATTGAGATGAGTATGTTTTCCTTAGCCACGTGACACTGCCACATACAGCCACATTTTTTTCCTGGCATCTTTGGAAACGCATGTGTGAGAGCACAGATATATGCACATGAATGGAGTCAATCTGGGAGATTAGCTGAGAGCCATCCCTAAAAGACCACAACTCCATGTGCGCAGGGACTGGGGTGGGTTTTTTCCCCTTGCAAGCCCCAGGAGGCTGCAGCTGTCCCAATTTTCCCTTGGACGCCGTGAGCAGAGGCTGACATCATCCCCCTATTGAAACAGCCCCCTTTAATTGCGGCGCCTGGGCTGTAATTGCAGCGGGGCCGGTAAACACGAGCCCCGGGCTCCGCGCCGCGTCCCGGGGAGGCCGGAGCGCCGCCCGCGCCGGCTCGCAGCCCAGGGTCGGCCCGCGGGTCTGGGGCCAAATCCAGGGCTCCGCAGCTTGGATCTGCAGGAAAGACCCTAATGAGGACCAAAAAAAAGGTCTGTTCAGATGGCGAGGGCTCGGGCAGGGCAGCGAGCTGCGTTACGCCGCCGTCTCGGTGTTAATAGGGGAGGCAAGAAGCTGCGTTAGCCGAGGTTAGGAAAAACTGACGCTTGACTTGGGGGTCGGCGCCGCCGGCTGCAGCTGCACGGGACGCCGAGCGCTCGCCTCTGCCCTTCGCCCGCACGCGCCGCCCCGGGCGAAACCCAGCGGCATCGCTCGCCGGCGCGTTTAGCTTACGGTGCCACCGCTGCAAACCGGGGCGAAGCTCCCGGTGGTGCCGGCTGCCGCGCGGTGCCCGAGACCAGGAAAGGCTCTTCGGGGCGAGCAGGGCACTTGGAAAATGCGAACAGCGCAGGCAGAACGGGCAGCGTCGCGTGGGCGGTTGTGCACTCTGACCAGCTCGTGTCCGTGTCCCCCCCCCCCGGCAGCTGGAGCAATTAGCATCGATTACGCACAGCCCGTGTCGCACACGGAGTCGCTGCGTCCGGCGGCTCCTGCGGGAGCTCCGGGGTCCCACGCAGGGGTCACCGTCCCGCTTGGCCCCCGACGGACGCGCTCTGGCCCATCCGAGCGGCCGCACACCTACGTGCAGGCACGTGCGCTCCGACATCCCCCTTTTTGGCGCTGCTCCGCGTTCCTGGCACGCTTGGGTGGCGTTTCCAGGGCTGGGACGCCCCTTCTCGCTGCCCAAGTCCCCACTCCTGCCCTGGGCTCCTCCCGCCTCCAGGTTAGACTTTGTTTTCCCCGTGGGTGACTTTGCCATGGAACAAGCATCTCATCTAAATTAATCTTTTTTTTCTTAAAAAAAAAGAAACCACAAAAGCATCAGCCTGTTGCAGAGGCAGGTTGTGAAAGGAGGCACAAATCCGCTGGGAAGACGAGCGCTCGCTCAGCCCCGCGACGGGTCCCCGGGGCCGGGGGCGCCGTGAGCATCCGCCGGCCGCGCGTCCGTGCCGAGCCGTTTCGGAGGTCGCCCGCGAGCTCAGCGGTGCCGCGGCTCGGGGGGGCTCGGGGGGGCTCAGGGCCGGGCCCGGCGCTGCGGAGTCGTCTCCTTTCCCCGCTGAAGGGCAGAGCTGCTCCCGCCCCGCAGCGAGGCGGCAGGATGCACCGGGCACGGGGGCAGCGGGAAAGGCGGGATGCTCCCCGGAGCGATGCGACGCGGCCCGGACAGACAGACGGACGGGGGGGGGGGTCCCGGCCCGGCACCCCCCGGGCCTGGTGCCGCGGGCGCCGTCGGCGAGGCTGCAGTGCCCTCCTGTGGGCACAGCTCCTCCGGCTGTCCCCACGGCCCCCGGCTGCTGGGACACCCGCCCGCCACCCCGGGGTGCCCAGGGACACCCGTCCCCTCCACCCCAAAGTGCTCTGGGACACCCAGCCCTTTCACCCCAAATCCATGCGAGGGTGCTCCAGGACATCTATCCCCTCCATCCCAAAGTGCCGGGGACACCAGTCCCTTCCACCCCACAGGGGGTCCAGGACATCCCTCTCCTCCACCCCGAACTGATCTCGCATACCCATCCCTTTCACCCCAAATCCATGCCAGGGTGCTCCAGGACACCCCTCCCCTCCACCCCAGGGACGGTTGGGGACCTTCACTCCAGGGTGTCCACTGGGCTCCAGGCTGGCTGCAGCTCCAGGCTCCGGTCAGGGGGGGACCCAAGTGGGGCAGCCCGGCGTGGGGCGGGGAGGATGGTCCCCATCGGCTGAGCTCCCGCAGCTCCTCGCCCCCCCCCTTCCCGGGGCCCAGCCGGCACCAGGATTCCCGCTGGCCAGCCACGCCGCCCTGCTCCGGTCCCGCCTGACGCGGCTGGTCCCTAGGGATGACGCCCCGTGCTGGACGCTTCCCCGTGCTTGAGCTGCGACCGCAGGAGCACGAGCGAGCGCGGACACCCCCGAGCGCCGGGGGACGCCGAGCCCCTTTATCCGCCGGGCGCGTGGGAAGCCCGAAGCCCCCGGGCACCGCAGCGGGCGGCACCGCGGCACCGCGGCACCGGAGATGCCCCAGACGGGGCGGCCGAGCTAGAAGCTTTCCTTGAAGAAGCGGAAGTTGAAGCGCTCGCAGTGAGCTTTGACAACCTTCGCCAGCGCCGGCGAGCCGCAGAAGAAGACCTGGACCTTCCCTTTCTTCTCCTCCGCCACCTTGCGAAACACCTAGGGGACGGGAGGAGGTTGCACGGGCTGCTCTTACCCCGGGGGGGGGGGCGATTAGAAACCGCGCTCGTTTTCCCCGGCGCAAATCCGCCTCCGCGGGCTGCGGCAGGGCTGCGGGCCCCCACCTGGCCCCAGTCGGGGCGGCCGGCCCGGGTCCTGGTCCTCAGCCCCGTGATCGAGTCCTTCTGCTCCTTGGCAGCCAGCAGGTCCAGGGCCGTCTGCAGCCCGATGGCCTTCACGTCGCTCTTGCCCAGGGCCGACGTCATGTACATGTGCATCTCCAAAAACCGCCCTGGGCGGGCACGGAGGGGGGGTCAGGCTGGTGGCCGGGACGGGTGCCGGGCCCCCCCTGCGGCTCCTGCCCCCCGGCCCCCGCCGACCTCCCGGCTCCTGCTCCGCCTGCTCCATCTCCAGCTTGGCCAGCAGGCTGACGAACCACTCGAAGTGCTTCTGGTCCCGGTTGATCCAGATGAAGTCCACCTGCAAGGAGGCAGCCGCGGCTCGGGCGCTCGTCGGCGGTGCCACGGCCGCTGGCCCGCTCCGTGCCCGTTCCTACCTTCCTGAGCGCCATGGCCTCGTCCTTCGGGCCCTGGCACCACGAGTGGCCGCAGCGGGGACAGCTCTGCTTCCTCATGCGGTACCTGGAGGGACGGCTGCAGACGGAGGCACCCCCGGCCTCCCCCCCCCCCCCCCACCAGGCGCTCCAAACCCCCAAACCTTTGCAGATAACCCCAAGCAGCCTTTGCTCTTGCACCTTCCCGTGTCAAACGTCCCACCAGAGCTCTCCCTGCAGGAGAGACCCTCAGGGCTAAGCGTGCTTCACATTGAGGGAGGTCACGCGTCCCCAGGACCCGGTTTGGGGTCTTATCACCGCATACGATGACTTTCAGGTTCGGAAGAGCGCGGAGGAAGCGGTGAAGCATCCCCGCCGCTCTGCAGCAGCCCCGTCCCCCCTCTGCCGCCCCTTCTCCACCGGCTCGGCGGAGCCAGCGCTCTCCGAGGGCGAGAGGGCTCCAAGGAGCTCAAGCTCGCGCGGGGCCGGGACACGGCAGAGCGCCGGCGAGGCGCCAGAGGACACATCTGCCGCGGCGCGCGCCACGTCCGGGCCGCCCCAGAGCCACCGACCTGTACATGACGCTCTGCAGAATCGAGGCGAAGGGGGTGATGCCGATGCCGGCGCCGATGAGCACCGCGTGCTCCGAGGAGAAGATCCGCCGCGTCGGGGTGCCGTAGGGGCCGTCGACGTAGCACTGGGAGAGGCGAGAGCCGGCGGGGCCGGGCGGGGAGAAAGCCGTGCGCGTTAAGGCAGGTCTTGGGCTCTCCCCGACGCAAGGCGCCCGTGCGCACGGGAACAGGTATCGGGCTGCCTTTTCAGCGAGAAGCGAGGCAGCCTCTCCTCGTCCCCGAAGGAGCAGGGCCCCAAAACGGGGGCTGTCTGCAAGGTATCTTGCAGGCTTGCGGGGCCCAGGCAGAGCTCGGGGGCTCCTATGGGAATTTGGGGCCGCGTGCAGCTGCTAAGGGATTTTGCAGCCCTTGGTGGAGCGCCCGGCACCGGGGGGATCGGGGGAGCCGCACGCGGCCCCCGGCCCGCGGAGGGTCCCTCACCTTGACGTCGCAGAGGCGGCGGCTGCTCGTCGCGGCACAGACCTGGCGAGCGAAGGGCCCAGCGTTACGGGAGCCCGGCGCCCGCCTCCCCTTCCCTTCCTGACGATTCCCCTGCTAACACCGTATCCGCTTATTTCCAGGGCTTGCTTCGGGGTTTTGTTGTTTGTTTTTTCCCCCCAGCTTTGCAGATCAGGAGACCTCGGCCTCACCCGAGCTGTGCGCAGACCGGTGCCCTCCGCATCCCTCCGAGCATCCCGGGCTCCGCTGGAGCCAGCCGCTGCCCGGGCTGGGGACGCCTGGGACAACTTACCCACGGCCAGCGTTCATAAAACGATATTTATACAATTAAAAAAAAAAAAACAAGGGAAAGGCTCGAGCCCCTCGGTTAGGGGGAGACCTGCGGCGGTGCAGACCGGGCGCCCCAGGCCTGAGAACTTCTCGTACCGGGGGATCAAAGCCCCCAGACGCGGCTGTCCGCGTCCTGCCGCGAGCACGATTTATACCGCACGCGGGGCGGGGAGAAGCTGCCTCTTAAAAAAAGGGTTCCCAGGCAGCTTCGGCCGATTTCCCAAGGAATTCATGTTTTCCCCTTGTTTCCCCAGCCTGCTCCTCCGGTGGCTGCTGCGTTCGGAAGAGCCCCGGCTTCCCGCGGACCGTCTCCGATGCCCCAGAGGGAACGGTGCAACCGGCCAGGGTGCCAAACCCCGGAGGCTGCAAACGCTCGGCAGCGCTCCGGACGGTCGCGCTCACCCCTGCCGCCGGCGGCGCCTCCTCCCCGGCAGCTCCGTGCACCGTCAGCTCCACGCTGCTATCCGCGCCGGCGGCTGCAGAGCCCTCGGAGCCGGTGGCACTGGGAACGCCATCCTGAAAAAACCGGCCCCGGGGGAGCTCGCCGGGCTGCCCATGGCACCGGCCAGGTCCGCCCGGGGTGATCGGGCTCCCGGCGCCACTGCGCACCCCACCTGCGCCCCGCGCTGCCCCCTCGGGTTTCCGGCAAGGGCTCCGGCCCGGCAGCTCAGCGGTTCGGGCTGCTGGAAGTACTCGTGCAGCCGGCTGGTCCACTGCCCCCGCGACCTCACGTGCAGCCAGATGGTGTCTGCGGAGCGGAGCCGCGCGTGAGCCGGGCTGCAGCATCCCGCCGCAGCATCCCGCCGCAGCATCCCGCGCTCGGCCCGGCGAGCCAACCCGCCGCGGCAAACCTGGCTGCTCGGGCGCGCTGCTGATGGAGAACGGGTGCCACTCGTAGGCCGCAATGGCCGGGACGTTCAGGTAGACGTAGTCTCCGGGCTCGTAGCGGAAAGACGGCGGCCTCTTAATCACCAGGTGAGTCACCTGGATTAAAGGGGACAGCGGGAAGGCTGCGAGCGCCCGGGCGCGCAAGCAAAATTCTGAGCGAAACATTTTGAAAAAATAGAAAGTTTCATTTGGGAAAGAAAAAAATTGCTCCTTTCACCTTTTGCTGTAAGTATTCACCAATGCAGGGCGAATTCCTGAACGCTATCAGGCAATGCAAAACTGCATCTTTTTCATATAAACTATTCACATGAAGATTTTTACCCATCTTTGCTGGCAACAGAATAGAGGGAGCAATTCAGGTGAAGGGACGAGACGCCAGCCCTGCTTGCTCCATCCCTGCCCGCCGCGATTGGAGGCACGTTGCCTTCCAGCTCGCCGTGCAAACGCGCTAGGGAAATAACCCGCGTTTGTCTTTTGTGTCTCTCTTTTCCTTCCTTTTCCCCCACGTCGAATAACCACAGCTGTCACTTACAAAGTGCTTTTCCCCGCGTTGCAAAGCACTTTGCCCACATTCAAGGTGCGCCTGCAAGCGGCAGCAGCACCTTTATCCCCGCACTCGGGATAGGAGTGGGAAGCGAGGGGAGGTGCTGCGGGAGCCAGCAGCAGGAACCAGCTGCGGGAACCGACCGCGGGAACCAGCTGCGGGAACCGACTGCGGGAACTGCCTGCAGGAACCTGCTGCGGGAACCAGCCACAGGAACTGGCCACGGGAACCGGCCGTGGGAACCAGCTGCGGGAACTGACTGTGGGAACCGACTGCGGGAACCGACTGCGGGAACCGACTGCGGGAACCTGCCGCAGGAACCTGCCGCGGGAACCTGCCGCGGGAACCTGCCGCGGGAACCTGCCACGGGAACCTGCCGCAGGAAGGGGCCGCGCCGCACCTCGGACGGCAGCAGGTTGACCTCCACGATGCGCAGCCCGCCGGCGCGCCACGCGGCCAGGCCAGCGACCTTCTCCAGCACGAAGAGGCAGCCGGGAACCGCGAACCACTTCCAGAAGTTGGGGCCGTGCAGGAGCAGCAGGGCCCAGACGCAGACGTAGCAGAGGTGGCTCCAGTAGAAGACCTGCGGGGAGGGACGCGGCGGCGGGTCGGCGGCGGCGGCGTTGAGCGAGCCGAGCGGGTTCGAGGGGGCAGAGGGAAACGGTGCCGCGCCGGGAGCCGGGCAGGGGCGTCCCTTGCACGGGACCGCGGGTTGCCAGCGCGTCCCTGCATGCAAAGGGCGACCGACGCGCGAGGGGATCAAACTGCAAGACGCCGTTTGGGGGGGGGGGGGGGGGCCGGCGCGGGTACCTCGAAGTGGCCGCTCCTGCGGACGCAGGAGCCGGAGAAGGCCAGCATGGTGGCGAGCAGCAGCTGCAGGACCAGCCCCGTGAGCGCCGCCGTGCTGCTGGCACCGCCGACGCCGGGCCGCGCCGTCAGCAGGTATTCCCAGAGCGCGTGGCGCCGCTCGTCCCGCGCCAGCCGGCCTGCGGAGAGGCGCCGTCGGAGGGGCCCGGCGCCGCGCGACCTCCCCACGCCGGGCTCAGCCGAGTGCTGCGGGCTCCCCTCCGCTGGGCTTCCAGGTTTCTGCTGAATTCACTGAATTCCCGACTTTTTTTTTTTTTAACGAGGAAGTGCCCCCCGGCTTCCTTCGTGCATTTTCAAAAAGAAACGTATCTATGTCTTCTGGCCAGAAAATATTCTCGGACTAAACATACTTCACAGTAATGGTTGGATAAAAGCTAGCAAGCCCCGTGCCACAAGCGAATGTTCCCCCTGCCATCAAGCAGCCCTTCCTGCCACTCAGAACGGGATATTTGGAGACGGGTCACCGTGCTCCAGGACAGCCAAGCGCTTGACTTGGTGCTGGCCTGAAAGACTCTCGGTTTTTCCGCTTTGCCCAGGAAGGGGATGCGTTCGCTTAGGCCTGGGCACAGCTGATGACTTCTGCCACCAGTTTTAAGGGGTTTTAAGGAAGTTGGGCATTCGAAGCGCAGCCAAAGCCCTCAGCCAGGGAAGGACGGTGCCGTGGAGGTGCACAAATACATCACCAGGCACCCGAGGGCAGCGGGAAGGGGTGCAGGGCCCATGCTGCACGGGGGAGAGCCGGAGCCCTTCTCTGCCCAGCTGGAAAAGCCACTAGAGGGGGATAACAGACAGCGCACAGACTGCGCGGTGCCGCGCTCGCCGTCCCCCGGCCTGCATGGCCCTCCTTGCGGCCCAGCGGCCCTCCTGGGGACCCTGCATCCCTCCTGGGGACCCCTGCATCCCTCCTGGGGACCCTGCATCCCCCCCAGGGGACCCCTGCATCCCTCCTGGGGACTCTGCATCCCTCCTGGGGACCCTGCATCCCTCCTGGGGACCCCTGCATCCCCCCCAGGGGACCCCTGCATCCCTCCTGGGGACCCCTGCATCCCTCCTGGGGAGCCCTGCATCCCCCCCAGGGGACCCCTGCATCCCTCCTGGGGACTCTGCATCCCTCCTGGGGACCCTGCATCCCTCCTGGGGACCCCTGCATCCCTCCTGGGGTCCCTGCATCCCCCCCAGGAGACCCCTGCATCCCTCCTGGGGACCCCTGCATCCCCCCCAGGGGACCCCTGCATCCCCCCCGGGGACCCTGCATCCCTACTGGGGACCCCTGCATCCCCCCCAGGGGACCCCTGCATCCCCCCTGGGGGCACGTGCAACCCTACCGGGGGCATCTGCATCCCCCTTTGAGCCACGTGCATCTTCCCAGGGGCCGCCGGGGGCCTCGCACCCCGCATGCACTGGGACGCAGCGCCGTCCTGCCGCGACCGGAGCCGGCGGTGCGCCGGGCCCCCCGCGATGGCTCTCAGGCCTCTCCCCGCGCAGCGGCGCAGCTCTGCCCCAGCCCACGCGTCCCCCAGGATTAACCGGCCGCGTCAGCACGGGCGTCGCCTAACATCAACCTGCCGCAAACCGAAGGCCTTCGCCGGCCGGGAGCTGCCGCTTACCGAAGTTGGCCACGTGCGCGGCCGTGTGAAGCGCCGCGAGCGCCGCCACCACGTAGCCCACGCGCCGGTGGAAAACCACGCTCTGGTCCAGCGGCAGGACTTTGGCGAGGCGGGTGGCTCGCAGCCGGGTCAGGCAGCGCCGCAGCACGAGCACCTGCGGGGCGGCAGAGGGCGGCGGGAGGCGGCGGGGGGCTCCCACGGGGCTTCCCCCGCCGGGGCTGGGGGGTCCGGCCGGGAGAGCCCGGAGGCAGGAATCGGGGACCCTTTTGCAGCACGCAAAGAAGGGACGTAGGGCTGCCCTTGCCCCAGAAAGCACGCAGCCTCCTCCCGCTGTTGCTTATTTAGGGTCGCATGAAGGAGGAAGGTGCAAAGTCCCCGGGCTCCAGCTCTTGCACCCGGCAGCGCTGCAGGGTCTCAGGCCCGGGGACGGCTCCCGGCGGGAAGCATCCCGGCACGCGGCCCCCCCCCAGCCCCCCGGCGCCCGCACTCACGGCGATGAAGGCGCAGTTGAAGTTCAGGCACTGGCCGCAGCCGCGGGCCAGCGGCAGCCAGGCGCCGCGGCCGACGTGGCCCAGGGCGGCGGGGGCGAAGAGCAGCAGGTTGAGGGCGGCGTAGCCCCCCAGGCAGCCCAGCTCGCCGCGGCGGCGGTGCCAGCCCGCCGGGTCGGGGCAGCGCGGCCGCCGGCTCCGCTCGCGGGGCGACGGGGGCTTCAGCCAGCTCGCGGCGCTGCGGAGAACATCAGCATCAGGCGGGAAAACGCGGCCCTGGGGATGCCCCCTTCTTCCCCCCCCGGAGCGTTACCTGATGGTCAGGTTCTCCGTGACCTCTGGAAAACGCTCCAGCTCCTCCCTGAGCTCCTGGAAGGTGATGGAGCCGCTGCGGTCCTTGTCGGCGGCCTCGAAGAGAGCCAGCGTGAGGGCGTCCAGCCTCTCCTCGGGCAGGGACACGGCGCTCTCCCCCAGGCAGGACCTCAGCACCGTGCGCAGCTCGTCCGGCTCGATGGAGCCGCTGCCTGGCCCGGGAGAGCGGGAGCGCGGCGGCCGTCAGCGGAGCCGCCCCAGACCCCACCACCAGCGGCCGCCCGCGCCCACCAAAGCGGCCGATTTTACATTTATCTTGCACTTTCAGTGCAGGAATCGCCTCCCTCCCTCCCTGCCGCTCCGGACTTGCGGTAGCGATCGGTACGCGGACAGGGCGATGCCGGCACTAACGCGCGAGCAAACCGGCTGTTTCGAGAGAGGTGTCGCTCTGCTCAAGCGGCTCGCCTGCAGCAGCTGCTTTGCTGCCGGACCGGCAAAGTTCGGCCTTACAGAATCAGCGCGGACGTGCTCATCCGGCAGCAAAACGCGAGAGCACGTTGGGTAGGAAAGCGGCCTGACTCTTCATCCTTGGGGCGGCATTTGACACCCAGGCAGGTCAGAGCAGGGAAAAAGACCACGTGAGGTCAGGAAGAGCCTTTTATCATTATTTTCAGCTTTCCCAGCCAGCGGGGAAAGAACATCTCATACCATGATTCACATATATCAGCTTGACTAATAGCCAAACGGAAGAGGCAGATCTGCAGTACTAAGGCTCTTTGCAAGCTTCCAGGCAGACTTGAAGCCGGCTGCCTTCTCCCAGCCCCGGAGGCTTAGTCACACCGGTGCTTGCACCCAGCGCTTAGTGCCCTCTGCTTTGCGGGGAAAGCTCTGCTTTTGCCTTGGATCTCCCTGCCTGGTGCACGTCCCCCTTCCACCCGGTACGATCTGCCCTTCCGGGCGGCGCGTGGGGCTGCGGGCTTCCCCTCTGCTCCCCGACGGGACGCGTTCAACTTCCAAGCAGCAATCGCCACGCTGCCCGGCAAAGACCGGGGTCTCGTTTTTGCCGAAATCCCCAGAAGCGCCGGGAACGCTCAGACGCGCGGTACCGAGCGCCCGCCGCCGGGAGCTCACGGCACGGGCCGGGAGGGGGCCCTCGCCGCCGAGAGCTGCTGTGCCAGGCTCACGGAGCAGCGCCGCAGCGGTGCCGAGCTGCCCCAGCGCGGATGAGCTGTTTTTCCACCCCGGAGCTCTGCTCTGAGAGGGGGGGAAGGGGAAGATTTCAGCTCAGCGTGAATTCCAGCCCCGAATTAACTCCTGTTCAGATACTACCGCTTTTCGTTTGGTTCATCTCCACGGCCAAGGATAAAAGCATGTCGTGGGAAGCCCTGACACGCGCCAGCTCAGTTGCTGTCGTTTGGAAGGACTTTTGGTACCTTCACCACAGGACAAGGACAGCAAAGTTCTGCCTGAGAGACGTTTTTTAATGAAGACCCAGGTCCTGCGGTGAAGACTGACCTGCCCCTAACCTTGGTTTGCTTAACGCGAGAGGGGGGTGGACACGAGCTTGGACGCTCAGAGGAGAGCAATGTCGCCTTGCACGTCGCAAGCGTTGTGCGGAAACGGGCACTAATCCGCCTCTCACCCGCTTACCGTCCACGTCGTAAACTTGGAAGAGGAATCTCAGCTTGTCCATCTCGCTTCCGTGTACGAGCAGGCTCAGGGCTCTCAGCAGCTCCTCTAAACTGATGGTGCCGCTGCCGTCGGAGTCGAACAGCGCGAAGAACCGCTCGGCGAAGAAGGACTGCGGAAAGGGCGCCGTGCTGCCCGGATGGCCGGCCGGGCTCCCCGGCGGCGCCGGCGGCGCGGACCACTCACCTCCTTCACTCCGAGAGCGGCCTTGAACTCCTGCAGGCTGATTTCGCCGTCGTCCCCCGCGATGCTGGCGAACTGCGCCGCTACCCGCGCCAGCCAGCGGGCATCCTCGCCCGTGCCCATGGTGCCCGGACGCCTGAGGAAGGGCACGGCGGAGCACGGGCAGCGGCGCCGCTCGGATCCCGCGGACCGAGCTCACGTCTCAGCCCCGGATCCGCCATCCGTCCGGGGGCCGTGCAGGAATAAAGGTTTCCCGTTTCTCAGCCCGACAGCCCCCCCTCCCCCTTTTCCTCTTCTCCCAAGGTGGCTCCAGCCTTCGTGACCTTGTCCACGAGGGACATCAGCGGCACGTTCCCGGGCTGACTGGCTTCCTTTTAATCGTCTGCTGCTTCGGGGTGTGAGAAACGTCACGTAGCTGCGTACGTTTCCTAGCGTGCGCTCAGAGAGGCCGATTTTCTTGTTACGCACGCACCCTAATTCTAGGTTTCTTTAACTTTTGCAGACTGCCCTGTCCTCCTCCCCTCGTTTCCCCTCGGCCTCGTCCCGGCCCAGTTTCCCTCTCCAGCCAGCCCAGGTCTCCTGGCCTTCCCGTTCAGTCCTGCCTCCTCCCATCCCGCTTCTCCTCCCCATCGCCTTCTCCAAACTTGCTCGCCCTTTCGAGCCCTCCAGGCTTCTGCCGAATCTGTTTGCGACTTGCCAACAGAGTCCAAAATTGCCCCAGACTCCCATTATCTCCGGAAACCAGGAGAAAATTCACGCACAACTGCTGAATTCAACACGCCGTTTTACAACTGTGAATCATCCTGCACCATCTTACCCCAAATCCCTTCTATTAACCTTTCTCACACGGCTCCTGTGCAACTCCAAAAGCGGCAGGTCTCATCAGAAGGACACAGCGTCCCCGAGACGACACGCAGGGATAGATGGAGTTTGGGCAACGCACCTATAAACCCGGCACAAACTTTCAGCATCGCTTTGTGCGCCTGCTCGTATAAAGGTAGGTCATTTCCGAGCTCTGCGCCGCTTCACACTGGTTTTAATTTATTGTTTCTCATATCTCACAGTCACATCCAGTTTTGTCATCAGATCTGCAACTGCAGCCCAGTTGTTCAGTTGCCGCATGATATTTAAAATGTAGATGATCGCAGCTGTTGTATGTTATTCTTTTAATTTCCTTTATTTCACGCTGCTTGCCCCATTAAGCAGTCTAACCTTGGGAAGTGTGCACCCTGCCAAATTCAATAAAGAGCTCGTGTTCACCCTGTGCTTCGGTCCTTATTTACTAGCCATCACGAACACATGGGGAAGTGTCTTTTTCATACTGCAACCTTTATTCATTTTTGAACAAATCCTACTTGTAAGGCAATAAACTGTGACTAAATTGGGGAGAAGGTTGCCATGGGAATGTCAGAACCAGAAGCCAGATAGTAAACCATTTGCGCTTTACTACTCAAACCGATGCAATAGGTACTTCAGGCAGAGAGGTGCCTGTGCAGTAAACAAGTTGAGGAGGCAGAGAGCAGTTTTGCACGCTAAGCGGCACAGTTTCACTTCACTGCTGGAGCCGAGACAGCAGAGCTCAGCTGGAAAACTCCCTTGGTCTATCTACTTATGTATTTGGCTCAAAATTCACAGTGCTGGCCAACGGACTGGTGAGGTTTGTACAAAAATCTACCTGTCCAGCTCCGTGAGGCATGGTCCATGGATCCCAGGCTTGAAAGGCTTGTAGACACACAGATCTAATCAGCCAAAATATCCGGAGTTTTAGATGAAACTACCTCACCACTTAAATAACACGCTGATGTGCACCCCACATATTGTATTTCGAGGAACACGGAGAAACACAGACAAGCTAGTAGAGCCTGACAAAACATATAGGCAAGCCCTACAGAATGACCTAAGCACGCATCGGCAGAAGTGAACCTTTCGCACCTCCCCATCAGCCTTCAAGAATTTCGCAAACCCTTATCAGCATCGCTCCCTTCTCCTGGGCCTGACCAGTTTAACAACGTTGGCTTCAATAGAGTTAATTTCATTTTTGTGTGTGTCAGGGATTAGCGCCTACCCCGGCAGGTCAAAATACATTCTGGTTTGCTCATAAATTAGATTTGACTGCATCCTGCTGCCACCAGCTTCTGCAAGCTGGTTTTCTGAAACTTTTCCGCTTCATTCTTAATAGCTGACGGTAAATGCTGAGACTGTGTCAGACAAGTATTTCCAGAGCTTACTTTGTTGCAAACGGACCTGGAACTTCAAAATTCTCCACTCTGTTTTACACAGTCAAAATGACAAACTAGCCTTCACGACAACAAACCATCCCCGAACGCGTTTCTGACTCCTGTGCTTCTGCAAACCCGCTACCTGAAGCCTCTATCACGCTGACAGCTGACGACTCTTCGCCTCCCCAAAGGCGCAGTCCTGCATCCCACCAGCTTTGTCTTCCAGACGGAAAGCATCAGCAAACACAGAACACCAGCATCTCTTTGGGTTGTGGGGGAATCATTCTTCATGTAAGAACTTATTTCCCTAGCCACAAGCAAGCTTTAATTTGAAATGATACCGGAACAGTATTACCGTATGATTTGAAAACAGTGCACATAAAAACAGATACAACTGTTTTAATAAATAAGAGCTCCGAAATAGGTGCTGTAGACACCGCATATAACAGAGCTTCAGTGCAAAGTAATACAGTTTCAAAGGAGTTATTCTTCATATTTCCCAGTACAGTAGTATCTCTTCTAAATTGTGTTTATTTTACATTAACTTGCAGCACTCCCTATTGGGATTCCAACAGGAACCCCACACAAATTCTAAACTGAGCTAAAAATATCAATTTGCAGTCCAGATAAATTCATTTTAAAACTATGGTGATCCAAGGTCATGAAACCATTCAGTAGGGAAAGGGGAGAGTAAAACATAGATCATCTTCAAGTACGTTCTGGATCTCACTGACACAAGCCCCCCTTTATTCTCAGAGTATTTCTACTATACAAACATACTGCAGATATCTAAAATAGGAAAGAAGAAACCTTAAGTTTGCTAACACGACTTGTGAAATGTGGTCAGGCTGCTACCAAAAGAACATAATATATTATATTCAGGCATCTGACATTGCCTGAAGTGGGATCCTATGCTACTTACTCCCTTTCAGGCTGACAGATGTACCAGCGCAAGTCTGTTTTATTTCAGTTCTTGTGTTAAATTCCTCATATAAATTTATGAAAATAAGGCTGACAAGCCAATCTCTCAAGAAAAGCACTTCTGTTTTCTCTGCTTGCAGAGATTCCCCTCTCAAGCTTTCAAAACATGACCACAAACCCCGGAATTTTCACACCACACGGGAATGTATAAATGTAAATCAAGCCATATAAGCTGGCTTGCAAACAAAGGGGCCAATTCTACGAAAACTCACAGAGGGGAGAGCAATGCAAGTTACTCCATTTAAATTGCTACCCATCGAGACTGCTTTCTAGAGTCAAATCCCACATTTGTAAATCTTTACTGGACAGCACCTCAAAACGCCTTCAATTTTGCTGCTAGCTTCTCACCCCATAACCACAAGGACGTGCTGCAGCTGTCTCTTTTGCAAAAGTCCCCTCTATATATATGAATACATGAAATCTTCACTCCCTAGATGTGTGGGGCTGGGATGAAGACTGGCAGGCAGTTGCTGCCACACAAGTGGCTGGCCACCCAACCGTACAGGAGGCAGGACATTAAGTTGTGGAGGAGAGCTGATTTCAGCTTGATGAGAGCTGAATCACGTCAGGTAAGGCTCCTACAGGCTGAAGATATTTAGTGCAAACGAGGAATGAATACAAGTTAAGATTCAGGATTTGGCCAGCTTTTCTTCCAACTTGCATGTACTAAATCATTTTGCTATTGATGTATTTCACCTGAAATGCTACAAAAAAACAGATATGAACAAACCTAAATTACTTCTTCAGAAGTGAAAGTATACAGAACTGGTTGCAGCCAAGAGATTTGCAGCTTCTAGCGTAGAGTTACTGTAGCTCTGACTCCAGAGATAAAGCTTTGATATCTACCAAACTGCCTGTTGCTCCAAGATCAAATGTGGGTACACACACATCTAAATGTCTTTAGAATCAGCAAGACACACAAATTTGAAAAGTAGATACCTTACTAAGACACCAGCACCAAAGAGAGTGGATTAAGTGTGCTTAAAAGAGGCTGTAATTAATACAAAAGTACATCACTATAATATTGCTAAGCAATAATAAAGGCAACTTCTGAGCATGCTTCTTCCACCTCAGCAGCAGAGGAGCAAGAAGCAACTCTGAAATGTATACCAGCCTTCCTGAGTCACCCTTCAAAGGCAATACCCCGACTGATAGAGCAGTAGCTTCAAAACTGAGACGTTTAGAGATGTAGGAGTGGAAACCTTGTGTTTGATGCAAGATTGTAAAGACAGCATCCCACTGCTGGAAGGAGCGACAAGAGTTAAAGTCATCTCTGACTACTGTAGGAAGAAACTTCACTATACCTTGTTGGTCACATAGCCTTAAGATAGTCCAGTCGTGAGCCACGACTAAGCCATTTTCACTGCCTGTCTCGTTTATTAACAACTTAAGTTTTGACGCACTTTGATGTCTGTAGTCCTCTTCCTTCAAACCCAGTAGAACTGTCCTGTCTTGGTGGGCTAAGCCCGGTAGCATGCATTAACAACAGTACTGCCATTTCTTGCAATATCTTTCTAAAGTTAGTGACATTTGATATTTTTTCTGAAAGCTTCAGCACCTGGAGTCATGTCATGAAGTCTGAATATCAGCTTTTTATTGAAAGCAGCTGGATTCCCAGTCTTCATAATATGAACTTTTCAGGCTCCAAACCAGAAGCTGACTAAAAAGGGCCTAGCGTTTATTATTTTTCAAGAGCCTCATGATTTCTAAGCTAATTCAATTTTTACAGGATTTGGCTTGTGACTTCAAACTGTTTGATGTTGCTAATTCTGAGCAACTTATTTTGTCACATTTTTGATGACTTCTTGCTTTAAGTGTTCCCAAATAGCTGGTGACTGAGGTAATCCACTTGGAGAAGTTTCAGGCATTTTACACTAGTGCAAATATCATCTGTTCTGAAAATACTCTGAAGTATTAAAGGTGTTTTCAAGTTTAATATAATGAGATTTGATTATGGTTAAATAAAGCTTAATTTGGCAGCAGCTATCAAAAGGAGAGTGGATACTAAATAATTTATCAGTGTATTTACTCAGTGATGAGTTTCAAGTAAAGTCAGTTGAAAAAGGAGAAACAGAAAAGTGTCTTCCAACACAGAAAATATAAAAAACCTACTACCATCTCACAAAACTGATACAAGAAAGATGTGCATATATAGGAGAAATAAAATGTTTACAAATTTAAGAATGAGGTTTGCTAAATTAATATCCTTTAAATAAGCTATAAGAGAATATTTAAAAAATTTTTTCTATGACTATCTAAAAATTTCTGAAGAGTTCTGAAGAATAGTATTTAAATAAATTGTGCAACAGTATACTTTTGTCTCTCATGCCAGAAATAAGCACATAAGCATCATGACTTAAATACTGTGCACACTTCCTCTTCTGAAAATTAAGTTAAACAGTTTTTCACTTTATAATTTCACAAATTGTAAACTGCAATGCATACTTTAAATACTCAAACTAAGCACAGATAATACAACTGGCCAACACATAGCAATTTAAAGAATGTTCCTCAAAATATCTAATTTCCTTTAAGAAAAACAAAATTAATTTCATATTTACCAACTATCAGAATATTTGCATTAAGGCAAGAATTAATGCATATATGCATATATTAACAAATCATGCAATTTGGATCTACAAATATATTTATTATAAATCTACTCAGGTTTTACACAAATATTCCTACAAATTACAAATGTTAAAGATGTTTAAATTATATGAAATATAGCAAAAAAATGACTAAACTTTTCCTCTGAAGAACAGTGTACTTTAACATTCTTAATTCTTAAACTCACCTTAAATCAAATGTTTGATATAGCTTTCATTCTTCAGTATTCTTGTTTATTCCAAGTTCCAGTGCAAAACATTGTTAATACATTCTTCAGTTAGGTGCAAATTCAATTCTAAGTGATTTCACCTTAAATTAGAGACATCTAGCCTTTTAAAGGTTTAAGTTAATACTGCCCTGGTAAAGCTTTCTTTTCTTTTCTTTTTTTTTTCTTTTTTGTCAAATAAGAAAAGGATTTCAGCAGAACCATTAAGGAGCATCTGGTTGTGACATTTTAATAATTACCCAGGTATTTTATAACTGCTTTGAAAGTGGCTTATGGGTTACTCATCTAAATACTTTGAAAAATAAAAGAGAACATTTGGTTCCTCAAATGCACATGATCAAGTCATTTGCTCAAAACGTCAGAGAGTATCGGCTGAGCACTAGTGAAATACTCAACTTACCAGCAAGCCCTGTATTTGAATGACAATGTACAAAACTCTATACACAAATATACACTCTATACACTCCTGAGAAATATTCCATATACAGCAGTGCATACAATAAAGAGAGCACAATTCATTCATGTTTATAGTAGGTTTTTTTTTTAAATGTAAGAGGGATGCGTTAATTCATTTACAACTCACAATTTTTAACCCCACAGTAAGACATACTTCAAAGGACTCTGCTAAAAACAACCCACGGACAAGCTGAGTCCAAACAATCCAGGGCGTTGCGGGCTTGGCCGTGGGAGGTGCGGAGCGCACGAACCCCTGCCCGGCGTGATCCGTAAAGCTCGTTAAAGCACTGAAAGTGCTTTGTTGAAACAAGGCATTTTGAAGAATCAGGCTACAGAAAAGCAGTCAAAGTGGTTCGAAACTAGAAAAACTAATCTCAACCTTCTTCCGAATGGGGAGGAAGGGCATTCAGCTCCTCACAGGATCGAGCCAGGGGTAAGAAATCCAAATGCAATTTGATTAGGATTCTGTTGCATCCACAGGGTTATTGCTGGATAACGCATTTGATATGACAAAGCCACTCATGTACTTAGCGAATTAGACATTTATCTTCTCTCCTGTTTTGTACAAAACATGATGTGAAAAATAAACATTTCTTTCATGAAGCGTGCTTTTGTTGAAATAAGTCTTCCTTTGCATACATATATCTTTATCTTAAAATAAGTAAAATCAAAAATATTTATTCGAAAACTAATCCATTGAAAATGTCCTAATATTTCAAGCTTCCTTAGAAAACATAACACACCATGCACTCATCCTCTATGCATTTTTCAGCACCATTTGCTAATGTTGTGGAAGTTCTATTTTGTATCCAAACTATGCAAACTCAGAAATGAATCTTTCCTCTTTGTTGCAGAAAGACTTACTAGCAACCTATTCTAGTCCACGGGCATGTGTCCAAGTGTGTTATGTCCAACAATCTATGACAAACTTGGGCCAGAAGAAAGTTGCATGCCAACATATTAAATTTCATTTGAAAAAAAAACCCTCTCTTTACCAAAACATATTAGCCTATCTTGACACAAGTATCTGAAAATAAGGCATCTGTTCTGAAAGCAGTATTTGACTCTCCAAAATCCTGCACTTAAAATTGCCTAAAGAGTCTTAATCTTTGTCCACAGTGCCTACTTATTAAGTAAAAAATTCATAATTCACAAGAAGCAGAAAGATACACTTATTACAACTTAAAAGTTATATTGGCTTAGTGATAACTATTCAGACTGGTACCTACAGTTGGTGAAAGCCGAAAGAGTTTTGTTTGGAAAGCTGAAAAAGTTTAACTTAGTCAGAACTGATTATTTGCACAAAAAAGTACAGTACAGTACTGACTACTGTACAGTATTGTACAGTAAAGTACAGTACTCACTACTCACTACATTCTTGCCTAAGAGTTCCAGTGATCCACTGAAGGAACATAAATATTAGCCACAAACAAGCAACCTCAACAACAACAAACAAAAATTCAAAGCTGTCAATGATTTACAAATAAATTGCATACTGAAAATGATTCACTTGTTTATAAGTAAAAATTAAGGAAACAATTTCACACAATCAAAAAATGCATTTGATGTATAATTCTAAGTGGAAGAGCACAGAAATTCATTGCAATTATTCCTAAAAGAGAAGACAAAACAGATTTCTGATTCCTTGTGCAATCTATTTCAGAATCATCCTGCTACAGTTCAGTTTTGACCCCACTGACTTTAGTTTTCCTCTTCTGTACTAAGTTGGTCTATATTCATGAAACTCTGTCATACAACAGTCAGGATCCAAACTCCAATGCTTTCCGTGAGGCTTTTTGCTATCTCCATGTCACATTTGTGTCAGTTTGTACTGTTTTCTTAGGCATACATTAAAACAGCCTGTTGCTTTTTATTTTCTCCAAGCAGAGGAAGAAGAGTTTTGAAAAAACATTTTAATTGAATATGACAAATTTATGAAAGAATGACTGTACTAGAAAGTTAGAAATGTATTTTAAAATTAAATATAAAAAGTAATTATGTTCTGCACATAGTAGTAAAATACCAGGAATATGCATGTTGTACTTATCTGAATGTGAGCCTAGTATTATTGTGGCACAAATCCATGAGTGCAGATATATTTAGTGATATTTAGGTTTAGAAAAGATGTTAAAAAATTCCAGTTCTCTACACTAAGTGGTGCACCTACAGTAATGCAGAATATTCTTGCAGTAGAGAGAGCTCTGTAACTAGACCAAGCATATTTCATTCAAATGCAAACATGGATCTTTTCACAGAAAAAGCCTGTCAAAGTCATTTTCAAATCACAGACATGAGTATGATCATTTAAAAATGATAGTTTTTAATTACTGGGATGAATACGGTTATAACATATCCGATTTGGATAACAGAGAAAACTGAAAATTGATCTTTAAAACCTCAAGGAAAGTCAATGACAATATTGCAGATATTCGTTGTGTTTTTTTTTTTAATAGTGTCTTTAGCATTCTTAAAAGCATGGTTTAAAAGTTTAGTATCTTCTAATGATTTCCTTCCTGCTTTTTCTGTTGTGCTCCGATTTCCACAGAAAACCTGTTTTAGAGCCTTAGTCACAACAATAGCTTTTTCAGTAATATTCTTTGTGATATTTTTCTCAGGATAAGTATCAATATATGTATTTAATTCAGGACTAAAATCATAAAACAGGTTAATCAAAGTTCTTAATTTTCTGGTTTCAGCTGAATTCTCTCCTAGACAGTCTAGTGGAGACAGAGATGGAGAGGGAGGAGCAAGGGAAGCTTTAGAAAAAATACACAGTTGTTCTAACAAATTCTCTACTTCTTCTGGTGCTTGAGATGTTGCTGTCTAGATTTCAGCCAATCCAACATGCCCCCTGAAATGCAGATTTTGTTTAACGTTGGTAGGTGCATTCTCTACTGCTTTTTGTAATGTTTCAATTATTCTCAAGACTTCTTTGCCTAGAGGTTCATGTTCCACCTTCTTAAATTCATGCAGCTTTTTTCATCATTTCATTAGCAGGTTTTGGATTTTCAAACTTAATAGTGGTATTTACCACTTCTTTCTTAATATTCTTTAAAGTTTTCGCTAAGCTCATTTATTAACTCATCAAAAGACTTATTTATTTTTCTTTTTTTGTAGCAACAGTCTGAAATATTAAGGCTAGCTTTTTCAGTGGTGCTTTCAACTGTGTAGATTCATAAGTACGCAACACAACAGAAACATCTGGCTCAGCCTGGAGTGTCAAAAACGATGGAGTTGTAGAGGGAATAGATCTTCCTGTAATTGCAAAGCTTTTAAGGTTTTTTTGCTTTTTAACATGCTTTCTGTATATTTTTAACCAAAGAGAATCTAGTGTATCATTAAAAGAATTCTGCCCTTCTGGGGGTATAATGGCTGTATGCTTTGGTGGTGGGCCCTGGGTGGGAACACCTTGCATTACATGCCGCAGCATGTCCACAAGGCTCTTCAGGATTTCCTCTTCTTTATTTGTTTCTGTCCTGGATGAAGTTGTTTGAGATGCTGCAAAAGAAAGATTATTAAATAGTTTCAAGTTGTGCATTCAAGCAAATGTCAAATGTACATTTGCTTTGTTCACCTTTTGGTCAATATCACAAATACTACAAACTTTAGTACAAATGAATATTAAAAGTAGTCTAGCAAAAGTGCATACTTACAGAAAATCCATTAGTTTTGCCATACTAAATAATAACCCTCCTTTCTTGAATGGATAAATAATGCAGTGAATTCTCCAGGTCACTCTGCTTCTGCAGTGAAATGGAGTTCTGCCACACCGCTCTTTAAAGTTGCGGCTTTTACGCCCTTGGTTCACAGATTGTGAAATACGACCCTGGAAAGCCTTCCTTAAGAGTTAATTGGTTTGAAATAGGTCCTACTGTTTAGCATCCAGATGAACTGTATGGCTTTGTAGTGAATGTCCACAGAATTACAGCTGTGAAATGGAAAAGTTCTTACCATGGACTGCAACACTGTCTGTTCCTGCAGCTGAAATCTCAGTAAACAAGAACGGATGCACTATCATGTGTCACACACAAAGTTAACTTTAATCACAGAAGGACTTTCAGCTCATTAAAGTGATAACACTCAGCAACATATTATCCCACCAAATTTTTTTTAAGTCCAAATGAAGACAAACTACTGGGGAAAAAAATGGTGGGTGGGTGGGTGGCAGTGTGTGTGGGGTCTTTAATCGAAACATTATGCCTAGGGAAGCCTGGAAACTCAAGGTTACCATTTTTAGGAAAAAAGCAATCAAACCATGCCAATAAAAAAACATTACATTAGCAAATATATTCTTTACAATACTTGCAACTCAAATTTGCTTTTCCTTTACATGTACTGGGGGGGGGGGGAGAATATAGGCTTTTACAAGTTCAAAAATGTCTAAATCCAACTTGTAAATGAACAGTAGCACAGTACACACAGTAGCACCAAAACAGTGAGTAATCAATCAGAAAAAATTTTAGCTTTAAGCCAAAGGAAAAAATAAATGAGACACAGGATATGAAGGACACCAAATGCTAATTGCATCCATCTGGGACAGGGAAGATCCTTTTGGTTATGGAATCTCTGACATTCTGTGGTCACACACATAAATAAATATACGTTTCAAAGTCCCCTCATTAAATTTACCTTTATGCATTTAGCATTCTTGAAATTATACTGCAGAGCTAAAAGAAAGATTTTTTAGAAACAATCAGCACAACACATAAGCAACAATGTGATCTCGATTTGATACATAGGCTTAAATTTGCTGTTTTCTTACTTTATAATTTTCTCTTTGAAAAAAAAGTTGTCAGGTCATAATGGTTCTGGTAAAGAAAAACTGCAAAGTTAAATTGTGAAAGAACAAAAGAGATTGTTTCTTTTTTATAGATATATTTTTTATGTTTTGTAGATAGGTTTCTTTTTTTATAGATAGGTCCACTGGAACTTCTACAGAAATTTTTCTTTTCTGAAGTTATAATATCAGAATATAATATCAGAAGATCAGATCCTCTACAAACAAAGGGAAAATGAAGGAATGATTTTCCCAATGTAGCATCTTAATAAAGATATTACACTGAAGCATCCTATCTCGTGACTCAAGACAGTCCAACCACTTCCAGTGGACACCTGTAAAGCCTTACTATTGACCTTCCAGGTAACATGACACGTCTGCTTTTCCAGTGCCATGCTGCCCTCATAACCCCCCAGGTACATATCTGAAAGCATTTAAAAGTCTGCAAAGGTTTAAAAGTTTATTTTGGGGGACTGACTTCGACCTTAAATAATATGTTCATCCTTACAATTTCAGAGTGAATTTAGAAATAAAGCTGGTTGCACCTTGCCTTTCTGAAACTATGAGCTCAGAAAATCTTAGCAATACAAAAGGGCAATCTGGGGGAAAAAAAATACATAAAATGAAATAGAGAAATAAGATCTTATCTTCTACTTCTAGATAAAGGAGCTGTGCAAGTTTCCATCTCAGCTATTAGGCAACTTACACATCAGAATACCACTAGTGAAAGATCAGTATGCATTTTTATAACTGCTTTTATGATGTGATCAATTACAACATCTATTTTATTATCTAGATCATTTAAAAATTGCACTTCAGTAAGACTCAAAAACTAAAAAGACACACCAAAGGGAAAAAGGTCAAAGACAATATTAAACCTTGAAGCTTAAGATTGTGTTACAGTAACTGCTCAATCTAAAAAAATTCAAATTATTTCCTAATTCTCAAGTTTTCTGAGATAAAAACAATGTAAAATAGCATGAATTTCACAGTTAAAACCTTCACAGTTATTCAGGAACCAAAAGCTAGAAACAGAGTCGCAAACTCTTAAAAAAATCAAATTTCAATTTTATACAAACATGTATTTGCTAAAACATGTGTGCGATTTGTTCTAAAAGAACACAAATAAGCTTCTGGCTTTCTCCCGTCTTTCATGAGGCTTCATAATACCTTCATATGTACATAATAAATGAGATTCTATAACTTCTTCAGCTAAAACCTTATTTATAGAACAGCATCCGCACAATAAATTATATCTGGAACTAAGGCTGAGACCACAAAGGAAAATAAATCTGACCTTTGATGTCAAAGAACTTCCCTCACATGATCCATTCTCTAATAAGTGATGTTTTACAGAGACGCTCACGCAGTGCTTTCAACAGCATAGAATTTTCTAACTAATTTCATCGTTTGGATGAACAATCTTAATGATGAAAAATTAATCTGAGAAGAGGGGAAAAAAATATAGCTATTTCCCTACTCAAGCAATGGGAGAATTTGAAAATCCAAGGAATCTCAAAGGGTTTACAATAGAGAAAGTATACTATTAATTCATTTTTGCCTGTGGAATTAGAAACAAAACAAAACATCCCAATTGTAATCCAGGAGACGGAAAGCCTCTCTGGTGACTACACCAATTTGTCATCTCTGGAGGACAGATGTCAATTGGAAAGAGAAGACGACGACCCAGGCTGTCAAGAAGAATATTGATTTCTACTCAGCTGTCTTCTTTAAGATTTCTGCCAAACCTCCCCAGAATAGCAATTCACACCGGAGCAGAAGACCCATCAGAGGTGACTTGACATTGTATCTTCTCGCCCATAAGCTTACCAGAAAGGTCTTCTATCCATAGAAGCGGCAGTTATCATACTACAAAACATGCTCACAGACTAAAAGTTGTCAGCTGGGAACTAAAAACCATAGCTATCATACGTACTGATTTCTTAAATGTCTAAAGAAAAAAGGTATTCCCTCTCTTCCGTATCAATAGAGAAGATCCACAAATACTACAATCAAGTAAACCGCCAGTGCAATGGAAATAATATAAACTCTGGTGGCATCTGCAAGTGCCTTCTGCTCTTTCCAAGCGTCCCTCCCGCCTCAGTTCCAGCACACAGCTTCCCGCTGCGTTTTCAGGGCTGAAACAGCCCTAAGTTTTTATCATGTTGGGAACAGTATATGCAAACCAGGAAAGGTTTCAGGTAATAGATGCCCCTTAGCAGGTTTATCTTGCGTTCCCCTGAGGTACAAACACTTGTTTTAACAGTTCTACTCAGAAGTTTGTGGAGTTAATTTTAAAATGTTATTACCCTGCAGGAGGCAAAGCCCATTATTATTTTATTTCTGTACATTTTTCTATAATGATTAAATATTTAAAACACACATTCCATAGAAAGGTACAGAAAAAAAACTGTGTGAAAAAGCCATAGATCTATGCTAGTTCATTCAACCTCAGAGCAAGAATGTAATTTTTTTTTTGTCTTATCTAACAAGTCAGCAAACAAGCAAAGAGAAAAAGGTGGTTTGTGCAGCATAACTAGCACGAGCAATGGATCCATGCAGGCACAGGAACAATTAACCACCAGACACAGTCCTCTGCACTAAACAGAAATACCAGATCTCTTCTGCATCCACCCCTTCCAAAGGTTTAAAAGTGATAGGACATGGCAGAGCGTGAGTGCAGCCTGGGATGCATTTAGGAGCTTCCCTCGGGCTGGCGAGGAAGGTGGGAGATGCACTTCGCTCCCCTTGACGGCGCTCGTTACTAGCTGACAGTGGCCGGGCGGTCGCGAGCGGGCTGCACGCAGGCTGCGTCTCCCACCTCGCTGTCCCGCTCATCGACTTCCAGACGCGGTGCTGAAGTCAAAGTAACACGTACGATATCATTCCTGACAAATTACTGATTGCTGAGAGAGGAGTTATTATTCTGATCAACAAAAGACTGTAACGCTATTACTAAGCAAATGCTTGGGCTTTGGAACACAGCAAAACACTTTCGCTGGAAGAAGTGAGAAGCTTTAAAATAACCTTTTAAAACATCTGAGAGCACTGTTTCAAGTCGTTCCTAATTTACATTTCTGCTGATGTTAATTCCATGCCAATCACAGTAATTTACAATGGTGACTAAAAAACATATATATATATATATATATTCAAGCATGAATTGAAATGGTTTTGCTTTTGTCTGAGGACCTCTCATCTACGATTGGTAATTCTACCAGATATCTGCGGCTCAAGGAAAAAAAGAGAATAAATTGAAGAAATATGTAGCACACGCAGTGAAGAAAATGAAATTAAAAAGGCGCATTAGTAATGGGAGACGGAGCCCGCGGGGAGAGGCCGGGCCAGCCGCTGCCCCCCTCGCACGCCTCCCCTCCCAGCGGCAGGAAAGCTCGAGCGTTCTCACTAGGCTGCTGCTTCCAAAACGGGCCGTTTTCGGACGGGCCGTTTCCCTGAGGGCCCCGCACGACGCCGTGGAGCGACGAGGCCTCACCCACGACGGGGGGGCGCAAACGCGGGGTTTTCTAGAAGCGCGCGGAAGCGGCGGGGCGCCGAGGCGCCCACAAGCACCGTGCGGAAGGGCCCGCGAGCAGGCGCGGCAGGAGGGCGCCTCGCGCCAGCCCCGCCGCGCTGACTCACCGCGGGGCGGCGGCAGGCTGAGCGCCGCTGCCGGCAGCAGGAGCTGCCGCCGCCCCCTCCGCGCGACGCGGCCGCCACGCCCCCCCCCAACGGCCGCCACGCCCCCCCCAACGGCCGCCACGCCCCCCCCCCAACGGCCGCCACGCCCCCCCCCCAACGGCCGCCCTCCTCCCCCCGCCCAGCGCTCGCGCCCTCACATGCGCGCACACACCGGGCCCCTTCCCCAGCCGGGTTGGGTTGGGGGGGAGAAATGGGCACCGGGCCCCTTCCCCAGCTGGGTTGGGGTTGGGGTTGGGGGGGGTGGAAACGGGCACCGGGCCCCTTCCCCAGCCGGGTTGGGGGAGGGGGGGAAACAGGCACCGGGCCCCTTCCCCAGCCAGGTTGGGGTTGGGGGGGAACAGGCACCGGGCCCTTTCCCCAGCCGGGTTGGGGTTGGGGTTGGGGGGGGGGGGGGAACAGGCACCGGGCCCTTTCCCCAGCCGGGTTGGGGTTGGGGGGGGGGGGGGGAAACAGGCACCGGGCCCTTTCCCCAGCCGGGTTGGGGTTGGGGGGGAACAGGCACCGGGCCCTTTCCCCAGCTGGGTTGGGGTTGGGGGGGAACCGGGCACCTGGCCCTTTCCCCAGCCGGGTTGGGGGGGGGGGGGAACTGGTCACCGGGCCCTTTCCCCAGCCGGGTTGGGGGGGGGGGGGGAACAGGCACCGGGCCCTTTCCCCAGCCGGGTTGGGGGTGTGTGTGAAACGGGCACCAGATCCCTTCCCCTCCTCACCACAGTTCTATTCGTACCTGCAGCTTCTCATGCACCAGCTCCAGCCCGCGCAGTCCTGCTGCTCGCTCGGGAAAAATCGCCTGCCCCAACGCGCTGCCAGCCACGCGTCCCACGCTGCAGCGTGCACAGAGGTGACAACGGCACCAACTCCCCTGCCACATGCCACCCTCTAGGCTTTCCACTTCTTCGCACCACCGCCCTTCCCAGGCCGCAATGGCTGAGGGCAGCGGCGGTGCGCTTGGTAAAACTCGGATCTGCTCAGTGCATGGTAGCAAGAGCCAGTAATTTAGGCCTTGCCTTTTTAATCCAGCAATTCAGGCATGCATTTTCCATGCACAGAACTCAGGGATAACGTGCGCGAGCACAGCACAGTGCAAATACAAAATTGCATCTACCAAATTCAGTCCTGCCTGAACACGAATCTTTGGGTTGAGTCCTGTGGTCTGGCATGGAGGAGCACATTAAATATGTTCCATCAGGCCTAAAAAATATAGCATGTGTATATTTTAGCCATACATTGAAAAAATTATGGAAGTACATTTAAATCTTGGTACTCTTGTGATTCTCTAATATCGCACATGTAATACGGTGAAACCAAAGCATTTTTAGGACGCAGAATCCAAATTTGAAACTACTGCAATCAGAATTTACTGCAATTAAGATTGAGAAATATATCTAGCTGAAGTCAGATGCAAGACTAGTAATATCTGCTTCAACTGTAACACTGTGGCCTACTGTTATTGATTAAGCCTGTGTCCTTCAAGAGATACTTCGGGAAAACCACATAGTGATTTTCCTAACCCTGAGGTACTGTTTATTGGTATCACACTTTTCCAGAGAATTTGGCCAAGGGATCAAAAAAACTCCTACTATCTATATGTAAATAGTGCATTTTAATAAAATGCAGTTAGCTCCTATAGAGTTTTATGTTAGAATACAGTCAAAGTTAAAAGGCAACCAGTCTCAATTCCAACATTCCCCATAGCCTATGTCATTTTGGAAGATGAAGGAAAACATAGTCAGAACAGTAACCTAGACATGACGTGGTTTAAACTCATCGACTGTGCTACAGCTGCATGAATTCACAACAGACTGATTAACAGGTAACTTCAAAGGCATGTTCCATCGCCTCACCTGAGCTCGACGCTGCCGTGCTGATCTGTGGCTAGGCCACCACGTCTCCCCTTCCTTCTCCCTCCCTCCCTCCCTCTTCTCCCGGTTCCAGCAAAGGGCCAGCACCTCACCGTACACACGTGCTGCATGTGCTGGGAGCGTGATGGGGACACCAGCATCAGCTTTGTGCTGCAGCCTCTACCAGGGGGTGAATCCCTCCAAGAAGTCCTGGCTCTCCAACGAAATCAGATGAGTTGGAATATAGGATTAATGAGGGACTTGGGAAGGAGGGAGAAGTCCACACACACCCCTACATTTGACCCCTTGTCCAAAGCATTAGTGGTACTAGGTTAGTTGATTATATTGCGATTTACTTCTAAGTATGTTAAAAGAATCAAATAATATTGCCCATCATTAGCTACTATTTTTCAAATGATTGTTCTGGTTAACATATCACTTAGGAAAGAAGATGATGAATTAGAGGTGGTTGCAACTATTTTAAATTGAGAATGATTTAGTGCAGCAGTAATTCAGCTATTAGTCAATATTCACAGCAGTTGGTTAAAATCCTGAAAGAATTTTATATAAAAAAAGTGGTAGTAACAAGAGTCTAGGATTGCTCGTTTCTACCATAGCTAACAATATTCTCATAACAGATCTCTCTTGGCAAGTGATGGCTACTGAATGGTTAAATAGGATAATGTATCTGAAATATGAGGAATTATTTTCTTATTTAAATGTATATTGGAGAAGTGCACTTCACAGAGAGTGCCTTGGAACATATTTCTTTACAGGGTATGGACACGACATTAGCACCTTTCTAAGATGAATTGCATTTAGTATTTTATATTTAAAAAGTCACCACTCTTTTTGTGACCTCTGTAAAGAAGCCACAACAGTCTGTTAAAACTTAATGGCATTTTTTCATCAGCTCTGGCATTACATGATGTGCAGCAATAGAAAAGGATTGCTGCAGAAATACAAGCAAGTTATGTGCACCCTTAAAATGAGGGGAAGAAAAGACGCCATCATGAAAATGAGTTGCTATTCACAACTTCCATTAAAATTTCACTATTGCAATGGGACAGAAGGCATCAAAAAGATGTTTAAAATAAGCTTTCTACTCGATGGATAGTCTCAGAAAGTTTGATCAAGAGGAATTAGTACATCACAGGAATGGACATTCTCTGGGCAGTGATGATTGCAGCAAGGTATTTAGTTTGGCAGAGAATGCAGGGCTGATGCTGCCTGAGGAAAAATGGACTACAAGCATTTATATTTAAAGAACAGTGGGAATAGAATCAAGGAGACATTAGCAGGAACTGACAGAAAAAAAGCAATCTGTGGATACTGAAAAAGATAGAATCTGCACTGAAACCTGGCAGTGCAGACACAGTGACTAAATGCTATTTCTCACACTGTAGAGCTATTTCTAGGCTGTGAAAGAAATCCTCTAGGGGGAGTCAGAAAATTGTTTAAAAGATTTTTCCCTTTCAGTCTGATAATACCAACAGACTGAGGGATCATGAGCCATTCCACAAAGAAAAATAGTAATTAAAGAACTCCCCTTCATTAAACGAGGAATATTTAGAGCACAGTAGAGACAAAAAGATGCACAGACCAAACAAACATTTACACACAGAAAGACAGGCGCTGGTATGGCAAACTGCAGACCAAAAGGAAATCTGCCTCTCCAGAGGACTTCAAAGACGACGTTTTCACCTGTCAAGAGTTTTTTGGAAATAAAACCCATGCAAGCCAAAGGGGCTGCAGGGATGAAAGCCTTGCCGTGACACTGCCAGGGCGAGCGCAGCAGAACAAAGCGAGGGTGTGGGAGGCGCAGGGTCGGCCTGCCAAGGTCAGGCCTGTCAGTCGGCAGAAACGTAAGATATGCCATTTTAGAGCTGCCTGCATCAGCTTTTCCAAGTTCCTGGTTCAGCCACCAGATATATAAGTATAGTAAATATTTAATTAGAAAGAAGTATGGCCAACATAGCATCACTGCTTGTTTATGGAAGCATTTTAAATTATTTTAAATTGAAAAGTGAATTTAGCCCCCTTAAAAATTACAGCTGTTGTAAATCACTTGGAAAAAACGCAGTCTCACTTTTTTTCCTGAAAAAGTTATGAACAATTTCATTATAACCAGAATTTATTATCCACATTTTGACAGGACACTTTTAATCTATTGCAAAATTTATGTCTGTGATTTCACTAACACTTCTTTAGCTACTTAACTTTATGTATGTGAGATGTCCCAGGAAAATCAGTGGAAACCGATGTGTGTTAAAATGGGATTTCTGTTCCAGGAGAAATACTAGATATTTCTTCCTCTCTCTCTTTTTCTTTTTTTTTTTAAATCAGGATGAAAAGTTGATATTGCAAAACTAACAAAATAAAAAATAGATGAGAATCAAAAGTTTCATTTAAGATTCTTCAAAATGAATTTTCTAAAATGTTTCTTTCACTTTGATGTCTGTATTTCAAAACCGAGCAGAAAACAGACTGACCGAACTACTAGTCTGTGGCGTCCAAGGCACTGCTGTTGCTAGGGTGGTCTTATGTTAGAACCGGAGGCAAGGGGAAATGGCTGTTCCTGGCAGCACATTTGACAACAGTTGTCAAATCCCCCCCTGTGAATACCCAGGCAACAACTCCTGCAAACCAGCGCCGCACCCACGGGGAAGGAAACTCTTAAGAATAGCTGCGACCAAATGGCAATTCCCTATGTGGCTGACAGAGTTGTTCCAAATGCGGCACCTGGCTGGAAATACTGAAATAAGAACCACTTCAAAATATTGAAAATAACAGTAACATCAGAAGTCTGAAAGTCAAACAAGACCTTTTATGCTATCAAACATAAAAATGAAATAGGAAAAGCAAAACAAAACATGGTTTCAATTTTTGAAGATTTTACATTTTTCCCAAACTTTACTGAAAAATCAACACATTCATTTTAGAAATCAGATGCTTTGATGGGAAACTTGTATAGAAGTATTTTGACCCACTCTAGTATAGTTCCTAAAATAAATCAGTGAGAACTTGGATCCTGAGATGTTCTTGCCACCAGAAAAACAATTGGAGTGGATATGGTATCCATTCCAGAGAAAAGATTTTGAAATTTTTACTGCTTTCCTCCAACAGTAAAATTTCTTCTCATTGAGAGAAGAGAATCGGCAGTTCGGCTCTGGCCTACCTATCTTTCAGTTCAGTTAAAACACAGCTAATTTTAAAAAAAATGTAAGGACATCCCTTTAAACCAGGTATCATTCAGGAGATGGATGGGGCTTGATACCGCTGTCAGGTACCTCTCAGCACGTGGAGTGCTTCCAGGAGTACTCCAAGGGCTAGGTGGCAGCACTTACGCAGGTTTTACAGAATTGAGAAACAAACAGAGAAGGATAACTTCAATGTGTAATGCTGAGCGTGCCACGCCAGGGGCTACTGCTGGTAGTCACATTACTTTTCACATGCTGATAGATGTAAGCTAAAGGACTAGCCTATTGCAATAGGTGTCCCATCCTCTTCCCCCCCTCTAGGCACCCAGACAACCCACTAATAAGACATAGCTCTGTTCCCCCTCTGTAGATTATGCATCTGCTCATGAAGCACTCCATGAAATACCCACCTCCAAAAGTGCAAGTTTCGTGTATTGCACTGTTTCCGGCAGAGGACTCTGATTCAGAGGAGATTCCCCAAGAACAATCCGTACATCTCTCTCCATTGCTTTTACACTTTTACCTGGGGAACACCCAGCTACTAAAAGCGATGAGCAAGACAAAAGAACGGTCAGGTTCTTCTCCAAGACAGCTCCACGCACGCATCCCTACTGCCAGTGTGGCGCAGGCCGTGGGGAGCAGAGCTAGAGCTCTTGCTCAGTCTGCCTGCAAGTAACCGCTAGGAAACGCGGTGCTCAGGGCCTCTGCGCTCACCCTGCAATGCCCTTTCCCTGGTAGCACCGTGCCCACACATGCCATCAGCACCGATCAAGACAGCCCCAATGAGACCCATTCTGCACGTCACTCTGTCTTGATTTTCTACTTTATTGACTATGATACACTTGAAACGATCGCTGGATTGTCTGCCAAGCACTTCTTCCCTAAAATCCATTCCCCTCCCCTTCTCCCAACCAAAAAAACCCCCCCACCCCTCTCTACACCCACTTTTTCCTAAAGTGTTTTGTTGCAACTCTGCAGTTTCCTCTTGAGTAAGGGAGTTTTATGACGCATCTTACAGAGCACCTCCTACCTTTGCAATACTGTATAATTGGTAAAAGTAAGGCTTTGTCTATATACAGATTTTGTACCAATTCAACTAACTACATTTGTTTGGAAACAAATACAGTTAATTCAATAAAACTTGCTACTGTGAGTGCAATTATACTGGTATAAACATACTGCTATCATTCATGAAATCACTTAACTATAACACTTATAAACAAAGTTAAATGTGCACAAAATTGTGCTTAAAACAGCTCTATATATGACAGACATATGGCTGACATTCTGAAAGTCTTAGTAAAGAGCATGTTCAAATGAACCCATCAGAGTTCTCAAATATAAACTAAGAATCCGAGATAAGAGGAACCCAGACACAGCATTAGTTCCAGCAAACACGTTCAGGCCTCAGCCCCTAACAATTTGCCTATACTTGAAATTTCTTGCAGGTCAGCTTGCTATTTTGTGTTAGGAAGTATCCTGTGTAGATAAACAAAACAATTTGTTAGGAAACAGCTGGTATCTAGAAGCTCTTACGAAACAAGTTTACTGGGACACAGAGGGAGTTTACTAGCAGTCACCCCCAACAGTTGCTGCACCTCTGCCAAATTCTCCACTGTATGTTTGACATAATAATTAGAATTACTTTTCTCTTTTCCCCCCTTGCTATTTGATTAAGTTGGTGGCAAAGCTGCTAATGTCTCTAAATTCCTGGCCAATCTACACCAAAGGAACAAAGGTACAAAACACACTCTCAGAGAGCTTGCTTTGACCAAAACAGAGATAAAAAGTGGAGGAACGGAGGGAAGGCTCCATAAAGCGTGACAGAAGAGAGGACAGAAATGGTCAGTACCTGGCAGGCACACCTGGTAGGGCTGACAGAGACGCAAGACTTTCCTGAATAACACGTTTGTTCTACACTCGCGAAGCAGGCTACAGTCTACATGCATCCAGGGGCCCTTTTCCTCTCAGAAAGAGGACTTTGTGTGTTCCCAGAGTTAGGAACCCTGCCAGTCCCCCAATGGTGGTCAGACAGGCCGTGCATAACACTGGACAAAATACCTCCTCTTGTAAATGAGCTTTAAAACCTATTGTGGAAAGCAAAAAGCCAAGAATACGGGTCTCATCAGCAACCCTTGTGCAATTCAGGAACTCCACTGAAAGCAAACCAACAAACCCTCAAACTATTCTCAAGTTCCTGTGCGTTACTCTGACAAAAATAACCCAAGTTGGGGGACAAACACCTTGTGGTCAGCAGTGCTGGCTCCATTATAAACAGCCCAAGTGATTTATCTGCCAATACCAAACTGGCTAGCTATGGACTTGCAGCTGGAGGGGAGGCAGTAGTAAATATACGTAAATGTTGTGGGGCCACAAAGCAAGATCTGCACAGATTTCTGCAAAAGACATTCCTGAGAACCTGAATTTCTTTTACCATTGCCATATCTACAGCACTTCCATGTCCTAGAGACAGTTTTGTCCCCAAACTATCATTTGTTGCATGAATTTTCTCAAACAAAAGATCACAAAAACAAAGAAGTACATACTTCACATCGGCCCCTCTTCTCAGGTGTCACAGGGTCAGGACCTATTGCCTAATTTTAGGTAAGCCTACAGCAGTCTGCTTGAACTTACCAGTATTAGGAAGGCAGTGCAGATGCACATTTCTTTCTCGCTGTTAGCTACAGCTCGTCTCTACCTTGCAAAAAATCAGAAAATCTGATAGCATGAAACACAAGGCATTGCAGGGATTGTTCAGTTTGACTTTAAGCCCAGATTTCAATTCCCCCCCCAGTACGACTTGTACAATATGCAGCACAGTAATTGTCAGATCACACACAACACAACACCACCCAGTGAACCATGAGATGGCTCATCAGAATGATGAGCACTTGTTTCAAAATGACACCAGGCTGTGTGGCTATACTGTTACCTTAAAAATAGCTTAATCATAACGCATCTCATCTATACAGTACAGACACTCTGCTCTCTCAACAATGGCTGAAAATTAATCCAAACGCTGAGACCTGTGGATGTAGCCTAGGAACTTCTGAAGGGAGTTTCAGATGCACAGTACTTTCAGGAATAAAGCTCTTAAATATCTTGAAGTCTTTGGACAGCACAGCCTATAGGAAGAGAAAACAGACATGCACAGCTAAAGTGAGAGTCGGCCTGCTCAGACAGAGAAAACATTCCAAATCCATTTATTTTGGGGAAAGATTAGATTTTTTTTTTTTTAAGGTTGTGAATCCTCCTTTTGTTTTTAGGGTATACAAAGAAAGTGTAACAGGTTACATTTTGTTTAAAAAGAACAATTCTGTTCTGCCTGCTGAGATCTTACATCAGACGCTGAGGTTCTCTCTCCTGTGGGGTACATGCAGTGAGAATCAGAAAGAGATGGTAGCAAAACTTGATCTGTGAAGGAAATTGCTTTACTGCAGGGGGTTTAAAATTATCTGGTATCTATTTATGTTTATTAACAGAAATACTTTGGGGGAAGCAGTGTTGGCTGAGACTTCAAATCCTTGCCCCTTCAAGCAATGGCTTGCAAAGCTCACAGCCCCCATTCCTGAGTTATCCACAGTCTCCCACAGTAAAAATGGAAGTCATATTTCTGCAAAAATAATGAGGGTTTCTTTTAAACCTTGTTTTTCAGGCATCATAGAAAAGATTAAAATAAAAAACATTACAAACCACTTCTTCCCATTCTGTTATAGGTCACAGCCAAGAACAGCAGCTTTTTGAGAAATATCCATAGAAATGACAGATCACAAAGGAATGAGAGAATTGGAGAAAAAAATGAAACAAAGATAGGCTCTATTAACAAGAAGGAAAAAATAAGACCTTAAAAGGAATTAAAAATATATTTTAGAAGTTTTCTACTTACCTGTTTTCCCACCCGCAAGCCCCCCCCTTTTTTTTTTTTAACTTTATGGTTTGCATCTTAACCAACTTTAGCGCTATTAAATAGTCAAAGAATTAGCTTTGGACCCATCTGTATATTAAAACATCTGAAGGAAAATTAGGCAAATAGCAGCTTTTTATTCAGAAGCCTAGCTCAATTTTAATAGTAGAACAGTGCCATTTACTTCCAGTCCCACCTGTTTTCCCAGAATCTCCACCCCATTAAACTTGCTTGGCAAGATACTGAGCGACAACATGCTTCCCCAATGAAAGACAAGTTAAAAATCACTTCATCATCAGAACATTCATTGGCAGGATATTCCTGAGAGTATTTCACAGCCTGCAGAGGAGTCTAGGAGCTGATTAATGCTTCCACAAGTATTACATGCACCTGATCTATACTTGTATCCCTTTCTGAGGACAGGAGGCCACAAGTCACATCTGGAGATATCTTAATGCTCATCACTCAGATAGCTCATTCACTCTGTTCCTTCTTCTCGCTCTTATTTGAGTGCTGTGGCTAGTCGCTCCTGTCATTCTTAAATCCTTTTGCATCTAGGGTCTGGCAATGATCAGTATCAGTGGAATGACAAATTTTGTAGAAGGGGATTGTAAATCGTATTACCTTTACATTTTCTAACAATAACATCGTGAAAAAGTCAAACTAATTACTTCTGCTCAGAAGCAATGCACCTTTAAATCACATAGCAATGGTAAAAAGAAATTTCAGTACAAAAACCTTAGGTACATATTTACGTAAAATAAAATTAATATTATAATTTAACAAACAGCTGGAATGGTTTTCTTTCCTCCGGATTTCATAGCATATGAATCCCTCCTGGTCCCAACTTGTGCACACTAATAATTTTAGCTTATTCTTAATCACTTCAACTTCTTAAAATCATGAATTGCTAGCAACACTTATCCTGTGCTCTATGCACATAGCCCCTAGGGAAAAGACAAAATAAAGTCTGCTTTGGGTTATATGTTTACTAAATGCATGAAAGATTAACAAACCCAGTTTCTGGAAATCCAGAGATGGAGAATTCCAAAGCCAAAAACATAAGATAAGACCCTGGAAACAGCAGTGGATATGACCAGAAAATTTGTAATGCTAACAAAGCATTGCTGTAACACATTTTTTTCTTGGGCAACAAGTTAAATCACTTTAATAACAAAAATGACATTCACTAGACAGTCACAGTCATCTACACAAAGAGAAAACTATTTTGTTGTTGTTTTTGGAATATCTGACTATGTATATTAGGCAACGGTTTCATTTCAGTGCTAAGTTACAGGCACACTGACAGCCAAGTCGCATATACTTACCTCGAAGCAAGAGTAAATAGGGAGGATAAAAAACATGGTGCAACTTTGTAGCTGCTGTTTGAAGGGGAGGCTGTTGTCCAGAAACACATTTAATTTTCATTCTCCTACCCCGAAAAAAAAAAAAAGGCTAAAATTCTCTCTGCCTAGCAAGTAGGGGAGTCTCTTCTTATTTGTATATGAGGTTCTGAGTGGGAATGACCTGGTTAATTCACAGCTTGTTTCTGAAGACTCCCCAAAACATTACTTTGCTCACTGATCTTCACTTACTCATGAGTCTACTGCATCTGAGGATGAGAGGGTCAAGCTTTGGCCGTGGCAATCCCAAGGATATGGACCCTTCTCCTCCTGCTCCACTTGCCCCTCAGGAAAGCTTATTCCAGTTCTCCTTCTGTAGTGATTTGGAAGTCTGCAGACAGTTTCTGGTCTCCTGCTGAAGCGATGGTATCTGTCACATGCAAACTTGGACTTACTTTTCCTCATCCTCCTGCTGTCTTTTACTCTCCACGTAGGATGGAGATCCCTAAAAGATGCTGGCACAGGCTAGCAACAGAGGACTATTGATTTTTGTATTACCCCACTGAAAGGAGCTAAGTTGGACAGTAAACTACAACTCATCAAGAATTGATTTGTCAAGAGGAGGCTTACCTTGATAAACAGTGGTGTCTTGCAGGGATCTGAGATAGCAGATGATCAAAAAATCACCAGACTGAAACTGTGAAGTTATAAAAGGGCAGAAACGATTCATTTAACCACTTTGAGCTGAGGTGGACTTGCTTGTATCAAGACCTCAATGAAACATGAGGAATCTGACTTGCCTGAACACAGAGGGATTGCCAAAGACATTAAAGGGGACAGCAACAGTAAGGATATCATGAGTCTTTCTCCCTAATTCCAACACTTTATCCCTCAGTTAAGAACAACGGTGTGCCTAAAGCCTTTCTATATCTGCATATTTGATCGTCTCGCTTCAGTTCCTCCTAAAATCTATGCTGTAAATCTGAGGGTTCCCACCTTCAGTTGCAGGGGGATTCTGCTGAAAGAGGATTAGACCACAAGAACAGTCAGCCGGACTGGGAGCTCAGGCGAGCATAACTGACAGACAGACCACACCTAAAAATACGTGCGCATCTAATCAAGACTTAAGTGGAGTGCCTAAACTTTTTTTTTTGTTAAAATTTCCGAAGCTTAATGCACAGGAAGACTCAGTAACAGGAACTAGTGGCAGAAATCTAAAGAACCCCCCCCATAAAAAAATGAAACATTCTCTGTAGATACTTCTACACTCCTGCCTCTCCTCACTCACTGTGTCTGTAGTTTAGATGTTTCCAGATAGTAAGACATTGCTCCATGACTGTAAAGTGAACTTGCGATGGAAGGAGCCCTTCGCAGAAAAATCGTTATTCAAATAGTATCTCCTTTTGCTGAAATTCATTCCCTAGTGCTAGCTTTCAGTCCCCACACGTGCTTCCTTCTCATCAGAGATGCTGAGCAAAGTACTGTGAGTATTTACAGAATACTCAGAAGGAAGGTGGAAAGTTAGAACAATTTGAAGATTAAGTCAAGGGGAAGATGTTTTGCTGGTGACTGTGAAAACTCAAATTAATTGGTGACCTGCTGTCTTCATTTTAGAGGGGAAAAAAAGCCACCTTCAGTATTCTCCCCTAGCTAGTAATACATCAAAATCCCTCTTTTTTACCTCACAGAGTAAAAACCAAAGGTTATTTATATTCATGACAACAAATAATACTTTCCTTGTACTAGGACTTTTCCTGCTACTGGTACTTACCTTCAGTAACCTGTATGCAGAGATGGATCTTTTGATATATGTGACCATATATGTTTGAGTGTTTTGAAAGTTCACAAACATACTAATTAATAAAAAATGCTCAGATTATTTGACTTATTTGTATAATCACTTATCATAAACTTGTGCGTGAATTAGACAGGGGCGCAGTAAAACAAGTACAGGTTATAAAGCAGAATTTGCATGATGAGCACGTACAGAATCACAGAATGGTTGAGGTTGGAAGGGACCTCTGGAGATCATCTAGTCCAACCCCCCTGCTCAAGCAGAGTCACCTAGAGCACGTTGCCCAGGATCGTGTCCAGGTGGATTTTGAATATCTCCAAGGAAGGAGACTCCACAACCTCTCTGGGCAACCTGTTGCAGTGCTCTGTCACCCTCACAGTGAAGAAGTTTTTCCTCATGTTCAGATGGAAATTCCTGTGTTTCAGTTTGTGCCCGTTGCCTCTTGTCCCGTTGCTGGGCATCACTGAGAAGAGTCTGGCCCCATCCTCTTGACACCCTCCCTTCAGATACTTGTACCTGTTGATAAGATCCCCCCTAAGCCTGCATAGGGGGGAGGTTTGTGTTCTGAGCTTCATTCAGAGCACATACAGAATGCTGAGATGCTTTGTACAGTTATTATCTGAAAAGTCTGACCCTGCAATGAATGACACTACAAAAGAAAGCCAAATTATCAAAACTTTTTTTTCCCAGCATTGTAAATTCAGTCGTGTATTTTGCACATCTGATTAAGTAGCCAATCTGCTGCTACGTAAGCAAAGAATTTGTGATCCTGTTTGTACAATGCTGAACTCCAGCGCACAAGAGGGCGAGCTGTGAATATTCTGTGGAGCTGATTTGATTAAATTGTTTTTTTTTGTAATAGCATTTCTGTAAAGTGCTTCCATTTACCCAGACCTAAGTTTAGCTTAAACAGAAATAGGAATACATGATCTGTATGAGGAAAAACCAAGTCAAGTCATACTTGTGTGCGTATGTATACAAGTGTGTATGTGTATAAAATAAAAATATATAATAAACATAATTATGTTAATAATTATGTAAATCATATATATACACACACACCCACCAAGATATAGGGCCTAACCAGACTGTTTCATTCGGAAGTGAGGTTTCTTTATGCTCAGCAGATGAAAAATCCTTTTGAAATATACAATATTTAATAGCTACCACTCAGTCCTGGGTTTTTCATTTTAAATATGACAAAAGCAAATAACATTTCTTTTTATTTTCCAATATCCAGAACAGTAGTACTGCACTCAATATGGATAGTGATTAATAACAAGAAGTCTTTCCTCTCTTTTTCTATTCAGATCTTTTCTGTCTACGCTGTCATTTTTTTCAGTTTGAGAACCCTTGTGAGATTTGCTGTGTCCATTCTTGGCACAGTTTGCTCCTCACCCATCACAGCATCCTTAGATGTTGTGGGCATGAAGGCTGGATTTCAGTCTCCTGACCCATAGACTTCAAAGTACCATCCTGACATACTTATGTTTCTTTATGTTGTCTCTAAGGCTCAAGACTCAGCAATGAAACCCAGATTCCTGGTATTATAAGTGAGACCCAGCTTGAAATAGATCAGAAAAGTGAGTACAATCGTAATTATTCTTATCAGCAAGAATTAAAGGAACAAGTCCAGTAAAGAACAATGAAGATTATTCTTGTAATGGATTTCATGGAGGATGTAGGAGCTTCACTTGATGTTCACAAAAACGAAAGCTGAAAAGGGATAAAATTCCTCCCTCTACATACCCAAGGGATAAGTATCAGAGAAGCAATGCTATTTAACCTAACAGACAATGTTAGTGCAAGGATATATCCAAACCAGCATGAAAAGATTAGATGGCTTCTATCCACCAGAGGGTTTTGAACAGCCTCAGGACCTTTTCCAGTTCTGTGTTTCTAGTTCAAGCCAGAGCTGCAAGCTCCTTGCGCTGATCACACTTCCCTCTACGAAAAGTTTTGCACTGACATATTGGACTATCCAGAGTGAGACCCTTGTTCAGGAAAAAACCACAACTACTTTCCATTACTGCTACTTCAACCACATAAATACTGGACTGAAAGAATGAGCTAGATGGCAACGCTGCGGAATAGAATCTACTGGCTGTTGAGAAATTACAAGGTGGTGAGCATGAGTCAACAGTACCACACGGGGGTGAAAGACAAACATAACCCCAGGTCTCAGCTGGTGAGCAGCACTCCGCTTTGGAGTGCTATCCCTTAAGAAAGGGTTGGATCAAATGCAGACTACCTACAGAAAACCAGTAAGGATGATCAGACATTTAGAAAACAATTTACAAGGAAAAGTTGAAGAAACAGAGGTGGTTTGCCTGACAAAAAGACCATGAAGTCTTCAAGTACTTGAAACAAAAATGTTAAATTAATTAATTAATTAATTAAGAAATAGCTTGTTTCTGTTCATGGCCCATGTAAGAAGAAATGGACTTTACATTGCAGCAAGCAAGATTCAAGTTAAACATTATAAATAGCAAGGACAGCAAGGTAGTGGAACAAATTATTGGGGAGCAGAATCTCCAATACCAGATATCTCTAAGAAGAACCCATACATCTGTTAGGAGGAATGGAAGTGTAGTTAACCCTGCCTTGCAGGGAAGTATAAACCAGATGACCTTCCACACTTACGATTCAGTGTTTGATTACTGCATATTCTACCATTAATTATTTATTTTACTTTAATGTCCATAAGGCCTAGCCACTGACTCATGCCAAATCCTGGGATAGGATAAACATAAATGACAACAGTCGAATTGACAGATAGGGAGGCCCAAAGAAACAGGAAGACAGCACTGATGGTTCCAAAAGCATGACAGCAAATAACTGTGAGGACTTTTATAGCCGTTACAGAAAAGCAGGAGAAGGGGATGTTTATGGGGAACTCCTCGTTTGAAAATAATGGTTTGAAATGCAACAGGCAGACAATGGAGGCTGGCACACTATACCAAGCAAAAGCGGTGGCTGACTCTAAAGTGAGGCAATAAGAAATAAGGCTGTGTAGGATCTGAGGTAAGGAGAAATACTTCCTACTCAAAGCATGAGACCAGAGCACCAAAAAAGGGATGAAATATCAAACCACTATCTTGCACAATGCCCTCTGCAGCATTGCTCTGTATGGATGTGACACATGACATTTATCAAGCCTACAGAAAAGTATATTCAAATGAGTGATTAACTAGATGGTGAGATGTCAGAGAAGTTTTACGTGTGTGGATGGCTAAAGGTCTCATTTCTGAGATCTCACGTAGAAAGAAAATGGAAGTTTAGACAACCCTACTTAAGATTAGAGAGAAGCTTATTTCAAAGATGATGCCCAATTTGAATTTACATGGTAAGGAAATAAGGCCGCTTTATCTGCTGTGACTGAGATATCACTGATCAAGGAGGACCGACAGAAGACGAGGATCTCTGATTTAACTGTGTGATGCATAAGCTGATGCCTAATTTCCATAGACAATGTCAGAAAGACAACACGAGATCTTAAATTTGAGCAGAAAACAGAACTAGGTAGCAACTGAAGTACTGGTTTGACCATTAGGTTTGTGCTTATGCAAAATGAGAAACAGAGGAAGCAAGAACAAGACACTTTTTTGATTATCTACAGAAAACCAAAAGAGGGACAAAGATGACATGGTGAAGAAGCATCCAGGAATGTGAGAAAAGAACTGGTGGCAGTCGCAGATGCCATGTGAAAACACAAGTCACAAAGAGCATGACTGCTAGTGGCAAAAGCAAGATGATTGAACAAATTTCTGTTTCTAACAGTGGAGACTCTTGGTCCTCTTATTAGAGAATAAATATATATTTATTTTGGCTTTGCACCCCATTGTATATTATAGACTGAGAAGTGTAAGTAGATTTAAGAAAAGCAAGTATCATAACAATTTCCGAGATAATGAAAGTTCTGGTTTTGACTTGAACATCACTACAGTTGAGCCATGAATTATAATTTTCTTATCTCAAATGATTTAATCAGGAAAATAATCTGTCTCAGAACAGAATAGACAACTGAGCCACGTACCAAATTTAGCAGCACATTACTTGTTAACCCCCAATATTCACCATACAAACACTTGTCTTCCAGAGGACTGCTTTCACCTGCAATTTTATAAAAGGCTGAGGCACCACATGAACCTCAAGAAGTAAAATAAAGTGCATACCAATAAACTTGAAAACACACTGCATCTTTCTAGAGGGCAGGAAACAAGACAGTCGTATTATCATTTATATATTCTAGACAATTCAAGCAAAATCTTTTGTTCAGATTACAGAACTCAGCTGTGTCAATGGAATTGCTCTGATTGAACTAATTTGATTTCAATTATTCAAATCTGCTCTTGAACAGTTTTGTATGATATTCAAGAGACTGAAGACTTCCTTTGTAAATGGAAGTGTGTGTGTGTGGGGGGGAACAACAAACAAACTGGCTGTTACCCAGGAAACAACAAACGTGTAATAAAATTCTGTATACTGCTCTAGAGAAACGTATCTTTTCATAAAGGCCTCCATTTACTGGAGTGGTATATGAGGCACTTGCTGCATTAGGATCCTCCTTCCATGAGAGGGTAAGTAGTAACCCTCACTCTGCAGTCTAAGTTAAAACTGACTTTTATCAAAGTCCTGTTTCATCCCCAAAGCTACTTTTGTGTTAGTAGACACAAAATGTGTGTGAACTACAGCTTTATAGGACACAGAGTGCACGGGCTGTTTGTAGAACTCCCTTTTGCTACCCAGGAATTCCATAACCACCTAGGAGGGAAAACAACAGGATGTGGACTCAAGAGGATTAGGATTCTCAAATATTTCCAAAACTGTTATCTTTTAACTAACTGGCAGGCCAGATCTCATGCCTGATGTCTACCAGTAGCTGCTGTATAAACTAACAGATCGTTCTTTATCTTCACTGTAGAAGTTGAAATGTAAGTGGCATACGAGCCAAAACCAAAATGCTCATGAAGCCAATGGCAATAATTCCATTAACTATAGTAGAAGCCAGGTTACCGCATCCAGTACATGTTCAGCCTCCTATTTAGCACCAGTTCATTATTGCAATACATCACTTCCACCTTAAAGGCATTAATGGTGCAGATACATAAGAATCTTGCTTCATAAGGCTCTACAAAGTCCCTTCTACTTTATCTTTACAAGTAACTTGGTTTTGATAATAACTTCTAGGCTACAGAATTTACTTCTTTCCCACTCTATTCTGTCTTTGAATAAAGAAAGTATCTGCACATTCCAGCACAAGTCAAAACTTTAATTTGTTAAATAAGTTTTTCATCTTCATCCTGTATGTCTTAAAAGAAGCTGCATTTATTTTTGTAACTGGGCATAAAAATGATAGAAGAGACCTAGTACACTCGAAGATTAGCCTGCATGTTTAAAAAGCACCAAGTATTTTGGGATGGATAGCAGGGGTGACTTAACAGTCAGTTAGGATCAAGTTCTAATCTATCTTTTTTTTCCCCACAGGATGTACGTATCACTTATTCCACCTCAACTTACCTATCTACAAAATGGATGCAAATCTTACTCCTAGTTTGTACATCTCATGAATATTTCTCATGGTTAACACAGTTATTGGCTGGATCTGCCTCTGGCTCAACAAGTTCTTGGACCATTAGAAATATTACAAAACCCTTTTTCAGAGAGCTGGCTAAAACAGAAGTTTCATATCCTCTGGTCACGTGTGACTGACCTTAAAGTTTAACAATGGAATAATTTATTTATGTGACTGGGTATAAAAGTGGTTGATGCACAATATATAAAACCCACGCATTAGGCAAAAAAAAAAGTCACAAAGAAAAGCAGAGAAACTAAGTGACTTAAAATGTATTATTTGTTAAGCTGCTTTGGAAACTGTGAAGAGTTAATTGTTGAGGAAAAGAAAATCTCAGAGATGAACTGATCACTTCTTACACTAGCTGAAATTGTACTTCTCTTTTTAAAACTATTATTGTTTATAGGTTTTAAAAAAGGATTACTTTAAAAAATAAGCAGTTCCCTCCCTGGTCTCCATATTGGAAAAAGGCCAGAAGATGGCATGGAAAAAGGATTAAGCTATCATTTTCAGGCTTGGATTTTTTATTATAAAGGAAAAAAAAAAAAAAAGAGCCCCACACACCCACACCCCACACACACCAACTTGGGGCAAAATACATTTTGTAGAGAATCTTATTTTTGAAAACACCATTAAAAATTACAAATGCATTAAAATACCACCCTCCTCCTCATATTCCATTCAGGCCCTTGCCTGTGTTACCAGGGCCAAGTCAACACACCTTCCACCTGCATGGAGGCTGTTCTGCATTTGAGCAGGGCACACACATAGCAGAACCAACACCAAAGCAAGTAGCCAGGCTGTTTCAACTAATCGCCATTCATCATTTTGTCAGGACAAACTGATAAACATCTGTGACAAAGAAAATATGCAAGATATCTTCCACAAAAAGGTCACTTTATTAGGGCTGAGCCCCAATGCATACAGATATATTTCAGACATATGAAAGCTACAGATGAGCTAAATGACTTACCACCACTCTGTCTGCAGTCAGGAAGTGTTCGGAGGAGTACAGGGAGTTTTCTTGCTCTACAGTACAGCTCAGTTCTGGAGTTTTACTGTAGGACCAATATTTTGCTTGAATTTAAGTCTGTAACAATTGTACTATAGCAATCAACAGGGGAAACAAGTCAGGAATGCTTATAGACTATTTTCATGAAATAAGCAACAATCTTGTGATAACATGGTATACAGGAACTTTTGACTCCTATTTACCTTTCTGCTGAATCAAGCCACTAAAGTCTTTACTCAAGAATGCCAAACAAACCAAAGGAGGTAAATTCTTAAGAAACAGGAGGTGGAGATGACAAAAATAAAGTGACAGACAAGTGAAACGTTGAGAAGAGCAAGACCTTGCAATTCCTTGAAGAGTATGAGGAAGACAATGAAATTGGGAAGGTTTCCCCACACGTGTGCATGTCTGTATGTAGATGATACCCTGAATAGCTATGAAGAAAGCCAAGTATTTACTTACATGGGGCAGAATAATTATTTCTATTGCACAGATGAAATTTTATGATGTTAATGCAGATGTAGGGGCTAGACAGTCAAATAGATCTGCTCCACCCGTAAAATTCAGAGTTCCTTAATTCTAGACCCATCTTTAATGCTAGCCTGTTGTATAACCTTTGGCAATTCACTTTAAGTAGAAATTGCACTTATCTTTTGTGTGCTGGAAAAGTGAGTGTTGATGATGAGTGATACGTTAATGAGAGAAAATACAATAATATTATAATATAATAATAGTATAATTATAATATAAAAATATTTTTATGGTATGTATTTCAAAAGCACTCCCCCACCCCTCCCAAAATATTTTTTCTCATTTGAACTAAAAATGTGTATTAAAGAAGCCTGTGTCTAACAGACTATTTCCCCCCACACACACCCCTCTTTTTTCCCCAAGATCTCCTTATCCCCAAATTCTATTTTGGAACAGATCTGAAACCTTTCATCAACACAACTGGAAAAAATATTAATACTTCAAAAGTCTGACCTACATTTTAAGGAAGTGACAAATAGAAAGTATCATCACAAAGAAAAGGTGAAAATCTTATTTATTACAATACAGAAACAAATGTACTACTGAAATAAAACATTATGTATTCAAAGTGCCATAATGGTGTTTATATTTAAGGTTCTTTATTTCTTGCCTGAATTTATTTGCCAAATTTGACTAATTATCAGAAAAATTCAGTCCACCTGAATCTCAGTCCTTTCATTATTATTTATAGAAAACTGAAAACAAAAAAAATCTTGCCATCTCTAATTCCAAAATTTTAGTGCAGCCCAAAACTTATGCAAATCCGGTGAAGCTTTGATGCCAGTTTCGAGCTTTGCAGAAATAGCTCCATTCGCTTACACTGGTTTGAAGTTGGCAAGTGGAACAAGATACTACACTTCTGCTGCTCCCATCTTTATCACTCACACTACAACCAATAGAGCATTGGACATGACAGATTTTTTTAGTACTGGCAGAAGTTACTACAGCAGCTGCACTGGTAATTACGCTGGTAACTGTGTCCTATGAATCACATTCCTCTTGAAGTCCCCTGCCCAAGAACTGTCCTCACTTTCATCTTCACTACTTAAACTGTCAGACCTGAAAGCACTCACATCTACCACAGCAAGTTTAGTACAATACGCCCTTTCTACAGTAGGTGCTTCCTATTTTGAGTGTAAGAAAGATATACACTTTGTTCATTTGAGGCACTTTCACTGAATCAAAACCTAACCATTGCATAAGTTATAAAATCTATAAGTACTTTTTTTTTTCCCTTCTTTCTCCCTGGATAGAGTAGTACCAGTCAAATATTGCTGAAAGTTTTTTTTAAAGTCCTAGTTAAACCATAAGACTCCTTTAGCTTCAACTACATTCACAGGCCTGAAAGACCAACAGTAGTAAGAATAGCTGAATACTCAGTTACAAAATATGTAATATGTATACAAAAATCTGGAATTGTTGCTCTTCACTAACCACATAATTATTTTTCATTGGTTAAACTCCATAGAGGAATCTTTATGATAATAATATGAAGTATCACAGCCATAGAAAAAGCATTTATCTGTGATGACATCAGCCTATCTTCATAATAATAAAATGATTAATGCTTCAGAAAAGAAACACAAAGAAATTTGCCAGTTTATATGAAGAATGACTTGGTTACCTAGAGAACATCAAAGGATAAACAAGTATTCTTTTCACAAAAAGGGACAATATACAATGTATCTGTTTAAAAAAAATCCAAATCCTGTCCTAAATACACCACAAGTACAACAAACATTTTTGGCAGGAAATAGAAAACATATCTTACAACATAAAACTAGGAAAAAATGGTGTACTGCAAAAGACTGCAGAAAACTTTTAAAAAAATGGTGTACAAATTGTGGAAATTTTGCAAATAGATATTGACCAGTTTATTCTTATAGACCAGTGAAAGCATGTGCAACTTCATTTCTTCCCTTCTTTTGTTAAACATTATGAACTTCCAGGCTTCACTGGCCTGCCTGATATTATGCAGATGAAAAGGGAGATAGCATGCTGCAGTAAACTCTGGAAAAAGGGCAGTTTTAACACCTACCGGAAATAATATAATTGCATGCTAAAGACAATTAATGGGAGGAGCACTCTTAGTCTGAGAAACCAGTACGTGTGATGCCACTGTTAATTTATTACCTTCTGATACATGTCTTCAATGTGGAACAGGTGAAGTACACATTCTTCTCCCAACACCACGGAGTACTGCTAATAGGCATTACGGATACGACATGAAATAAAGCAGTGATGGCAAACCCCTGGCACCACAGGCAAACACAGCCCCGATAGCTTTGAGCTGGCAGCGGTGACAATACTTCCACAAACAAGCGTAGGCACCAGAGGTAGCAAGGTGTGCTATTGCTGCAACAGGGGGGAAGAAAAAAAAAATCCTCCAAACCCCAACATCCTACACGTACAGAAGCGTAGGAAATCATAATAAGAAACATAGGAAGACTAGTCATTGTTATTGTAACGCTATGTTCACTTAAAAAATGTTTTTCATTAACATGCTGCCTTCTGTGTAGAATCCTGAAAAATGTTTTTTAAACCATATTTACTTAAATTTCACTGAACAGAGGGTTTTTTTACATAGTATCCCCACATTACAGAGAGGGAAAAATGAGATGCAGAAGAAAATGTTTTTTCCAAGAAAGCCTGAGGCATAATAAAAGGAAACTTGAAACAATCAGTCATGCTATTCCTCAGTAGTGGACTTAAGTCTTAAAAAAAAATAGAAATCAGAATCTTTTCTCATTTTTTTCACTGGATGGATCCCTCTTTCATTGTACTTTTTTGCCAGCATTTCCCTCTGGAATGCCAGGGAGATGACAATCAAAATAGTGCAGAGTATCCTAATTCCTCCTTATATACGATTTTGCAAGTTTAAGAGTATTTCTGCAGAACACACTACAGTATATTAGTTCATTCCACATACAAATTAATTTCTTCTTCACCTAGTTTGTTAAAGTAGTTCTTCCTATTCTACACACTGCTTTAAATAACCTTTCTGCATTCCTTATCTGAGCTTCCCAGTTGTATATTAGTCTCTTATTTGAAACATAACTAGAAAATAGAACATTGTGACACAACTATGCCGTATTTGCAAGCAATTAATGCAGAAACCAATGGGAATCATTCATATGCCAGAGCAATTATACACCAGTCCCAGAAGTCAGTACTAGAAATCATATTGTTTTGAACTTGTCCAACTCCCTCAAAGGACTGATTACATCAAGAATTCTGAGCAAATAACAGCAGACAAGAACATCTCTGAATCTAAATTTGACCCTCCTGCTCGTACCTTGCTAACCACTATTGACCTGTTCATTGATAAGTTCACTTAAAAAAGTGAACTAGAGACAAAAGGCACAGTACAAACATCCAAGCCTCTTAAAATGGTGCTAAGCTCCAGTGCTTATTTGCCCAAAGACTTCAGCTTTTTATTTTCCCTTTTTTTTTTAATTCTGTCTACAGCACTGCCGTATTGATTTTAACGGTCTCAGAGTGTAAATTTGTGTTGTCAGAAAACTTAGTTATAGTTTCCCCATACACACTTTTGTTCCTTCCCCCCAGCATTCCTTGTTACCTGTGATCAATATCATCGTAATTTCCCCTTAATGACCAATTATCCAGCTACACTGGGGGGTGAGGGCAGGGAAGAACAGCAGTTTAAGAGCAGAATTTTCTCTTTCCAGTTACCGTATCTACATACACAAGAAATGACTGAAGAAGATGTTACACAAAAAATGAAGGAATGCATTGTTTAGATGCAGCAGGGACAAATAATACTCCTTTGTAGATCAGCTGATATCTTATAAGCCACAAAAGCCAGTCAGGAGCTCACTTCAGCAAGTGTTCAACTACCCAGTAACTTTCTGACATGAGAAATTCTACTGACTTCTAGTATGAACCATATACTTAGGGTGTAGCTGCAGTACTTCATGTTAAAAACAAAACAAAAACATGCACAGAACTATGTAGCAAAATACTAGTTCTGGATGAAGTGACCTAATTGATCAAACCAGCAGCAACACTAAATAGCTCTTAATGCTAGATCAGAACATATCTAAAAGATAATCATATAGAAGCACATGAAAACCTAATTCAGTTCCAGCAATAACTGAAGAACTTCAATATCTTTTAGAATGAGTATTTTTAATATTTTAAATTTTGGCCCAGGATGCTGAAGTATGATGGCTAGCTTCTACATGCAAACCTGCATTTACAATTCAACATCCACATAATTATTTATAGACTATTTTGAATAATGAGGAAATTGGACAAGTATGGGAACCATGTACAAAACTAAACATTAACTGTAGCGAATCTTACACTCACAGTATTAACTTCTTTGTACTCAAGGTTTGAAAACCTGAACATACCAATAGGAATGGAGAATATTTTCATCTTTCAATGGGAGACTAACCAGGGATAACTAAAAACTAGTTTCCCACTACTATAAGCAGGACTTTTGCTGCTCAGCTGTTAAGACTCTGACAAGACAGGATTCCATATATCTCGCTAGCAAAGCGTGTCCCGATTAACGATGTCTATAACAGATAGAATTGACAGCTTTATTCATGGAAAGGCATAATAAAAAAACACCTCAACTAAGGCTTAATTTTGCTTCATCAAAATGCAACAGTTTCTTCCCCTATCACAAAGGGAAGAAAACTGGATCCTTAATTTAAATGGCATAATCATATCAATCTTTTAAACTGATTTACTTTTTCTTTTATCCTAAATCTAATAACTAATTCACTGACCAGGGATTTAAATTTTTTTTTTATTTATTTTAAGAAAGCTGTACCCGCAAAAGTGTTATTTAAAATGCATTTACCACTGTCATAGGTTGCTTAGATATTTAGCCTTTGGAACATTTGCTTTCATTTTAGCTCTCCCAACAGTTTTCAAGACTTCTAAAATTCCTGTAGTAAGAGTAGTGTGTGCATGCATGGGGCAGAGGGGAAGTCAACACCTTTAAAAAAAATTTTTTTTGAATAAATTTCACTCAGTATTTTGGAGGAGAACAATTTACAACTTTATACAACTTTACATATTCAAATATAATTTGAACTTACAACTTGTTCTCACTTGAGAGGAAACGAAGAAGAAAGCATTTCTGCATTCTCAGAAACTTTTTTTTTTTAAATGATGCTGGTTTAGTTAATTCTTACAGATACTTGGTTTCCATGATAAAAGCTCTTTTCCAAAGCTCTTTTTCTTCGCCTGTGCCATTAAAACCTCCAGACCAAACCTTCCTTTGTGAAGCCTCAGCCCAAGGGCCGCTTTTGTTCACACCTGAAAAGAAGAATTTAAAATAGAGCAAAAATAAAATTCATGTTAATCCAGAAGTCCTAAACACTTTACAAACTTTATGTTTTAAAGCAATTGCCCTAACTTTTGTTCTGGTGAAGCCAGTGCCACAGAACAGTAAGTAAAATGACTTGTCCAAGGGCAGAACACGCCACAGACAAAGCAGAAATTCAAGGGCTCTAACAGCTAAATTTATAAGAGGCCCTAAATCACCACAAAAATATTAACCTGTTGCAGAATACCTGTGATACCACCTACAAGCTACATTTGTTTTTACCTTAAGCTGGATCCAGCTTGACCTTTCTCCCAACTCACAGAAACACTCCCACAGAATTTGTGCTTAGCTGTCAACTGCGTTACAGTTTATCCACAAACGATGCAGGTAAAAACAGACCAAAACAAGAAATTCCCCACCCTACGCTGCAAAGTATTTTGACAAGCCAGACTGTTTCCCAGCAATTCTCGTCTTCTTGCTAGCACTGAACACCAAGCGCTTCGAAGGACTCGTACGGATTTGTACGGCCCTCAAGCCTTCTCTGACCACCCGAGGCGAAGGCGAGGTCAACATGTCTACGGGAAGGCCGGCCGCTCCGCACGAAGGGATGAGCCGGCATCGCGCTAAGCAAACGAAGCACGTTTTATCCGTCACCCGCGAAGCCCGGCGAAAGCGGTCCCGCACGTGCGACGAAGCCGGTCCGGAGCGCGACGCAGCACGCGAGCGAGGGGTTTCGCCGCCGTCGCGACGCTGGTGGCTCCGAGGCCCGACGCCGGCGGCGAGCCTTGCCAGGGCATATTTGGCAGCTCGTTTCAGAAAGCTGCCTGGCAAAGGACACGGGAGAATACACCTCTCGTTGGCAACGCAGGCCCTTCCCCACCGCCGCCGACGGGACGCGGGCGAGAGCGGCGGCAAGGCCGGGGGCGACGCTTTCCGCTCAGGGCAGCCACAGGCGCCTCCGCTAGAGCAGGAATGGCCCCTCCTGGGATTTCTCCGTGGGAGGAAAGGCTCGTTTCCCCCCTCGCTCCCCACGAGGGTCGTTTCCCCTCCCCTCGCTCCCCTGCGCGCCCTCAGCAGCCCGGGCCTCTCCGCGCAGCAGCCCCTACAGCTTGCGCAGCCGAAAATAAAGAACGAGGGTGGGCGCGAGGCGGCCCCAACGGCCCCGCGCTGCCCCGGCCGCCGCCACCGCGGCGCGCCCGGCCCCGCCGCCCCTCACGAACGGCAACGGCGGCCGCCCCTCCCCCCCCCCGCCGCGCGCCTCCCCGCCCCCAACGGCCCGCGCGCCATTGCTCGCGCCCGCGCCCGCTCCGCGCCGCTCCGCACCTTTCCCTCCCTCCTGGCTTCGCGCCCCTGCCCGGCCGGCTCTAGCGCCGCTCCCCGCCCCGCGCCTCGGCGCCTCCCCCAGGATCCGGAAGGCGGGGGAGCGCGGGGAGGGGGGGGGCGAGGGGGGGGGCGACGGGAGAGCGCGCCCCATCCCCAGCGCGGAGCCGCCGCCGCTCCTTCCCCAGCAGCCACCAGCACGGAATGATCCTCCGCTCCCAGCCGGGCTGTCCCCCTGGCCGGCTTCGCCGCTCGCCCATTGGCTCCCGCCGCCCCTTCGCCCGCCCCATCGGCTCCGGCCGCCAGCTGCGGCGCGGCGGTTGGCGGGCGCGGGCGTCAATCAGGCGGCAGCCCGCGGGAGCGCCCGCCTCCGCAGCTATCAGGTTAGTGTTCGCCGCGGTGCTGGGGCTCGGGATTCCGAGCGGAGCTGGTTGCGCCCTCAAAGTCCCTCACCGCGCTGGCTTTGGGGGGGTCTCCATCGGTGTCGGTGCACGAGCGGGGCCGGCGACAGCGAGCCACTCCTGCCAGCCACGGACATGGACATGAAGAAAAGGATCCACTTAGAGCTGCGGAACAGGACGCCCTCAGATGTAAGCAATGCAAAAAAAAAAAAAAATCCATCCCACATTTTTTTTTTTTTTTTGGGAGGGGGGGTGCATTCAAACCCCGGCGAGGTTTGGGGGTGCGGTGGCACGGGGGTGGGGAAGGTGCCAGCCGGCGCGGGGGCCGCTGCTGCCCTTGAGGTGCCTACCTGTGTGTGTGTATATGTGTCTGTGCACCCAATTTGGGGTGCCCGAAGGCGCACGCGTTATGGTCTAGGGGGAAACTATGAGCTGCTCCTGACTCGGCTGGTGTGAAATGCATTAAAGGGGCTTGCAGTGCATTAAATAAAAATAAGTTGGTGCTCCTCTCTGGCGTGTTTAGTTTGCAAATATTTGTACTGGGTGCTGGGCAGGGAGAGACAGACAGAGACTGTGAGTGAGTTGCAAATGGTTTAGTTTAAAGTGCGTCTTCATTTCTTTGCAGTGATCAGGCAAGAGAGACTGGGGAGCCATATTTGTAACTTTGTAGTCCTCATGAACGCGCCCTTTCTCTCTCTCTCCCTCTCTCCAGATGCTGAGAAGATTTAAAAAAAAAAGAATTTTAAACAAATGCTTAGCGTTTTTAGAGATCTGATATCGCTGCCGGTAGTGTGAGCGTTGAATAAAAAATATTGCAAAAAATAAATGCACTCTCCACCCCCCCTCCATCCACACACACATCCACACACACGCACACACACGCACACACACACACAAAAAGGCTGGATGTGTGTGTGTGCGTGTTTTTTGTTTTTGGGTTTGTTGGGTTTTTTTTTCCACCCCCCCTCTTCTTCCTCGGGGCTGGACTTAAGGTTGTTGTGCAGCGTCTGCCTGAATAGACGAGAACAAGAAACTTTGTCAGGACAAAAATAGTCCGCGGCGGGGGGTGCCCAGATGCATGCGGGCACCGGGGGCGGGGGTGTGGGGGGGGCCGCGCTGCCGCGGTGGCACCGGAGCGGCGGCGGTGGCGGCGGCGGCGGGGCTCGAACTCGCGGCGCCCCGGCGGCGCGGAGCGCGGCGGCCGCTCCCGCCTCGCCCGCGGACGGACGGGCGGGCGGGCGAGCTGCGGCCGCGAGGCGGCTTCCCCGGCCGGGGCCGGCGGCGGGCAGCGGCCGGGCGGGGGGCAGCCCGGTGCCCGCGGGGCCGTTACATAATGGCTGGGGCGCTCCCGCGGCGCCGTGCGCGCGGGGAAGGAAGGGGAGGCGGCTCCGCGCTCCCCCCCCCCACTCCGCGGCCGCGGGCCCCGGCGCGAGTGAATGGAAACGTACCTCTCCGGGAAGCGACACTATGTTCGGGGGAGGGCGCAGGGAGGCGGCCGGACGCGGCCCCGCAGTTTTTCCGCTCGCCTGTAAAATGTCTGACGGACAAAGATGGGCAGATTTATGTAACCTTGCTCTTTAAACTTTAAAAAGTCCTGGGCGAGGAGAAGAAGGGGGGGGGGGGAGGAGGGCTCTCGCCGGAGCGGCTCCGGCGCTGTCGCCCGGCCGCCGGCCAAGGGCGGCGCGGCGCGGCCCTGCGCGGCCGCGGAGGCTCATTGTTCGCGCGCGGGGAAGGGGGGGGGAATGGACGGACAAAGCGGCTCCCGCCGAGCCGCCTCCGTCCCGCCGCCGCTGCCGGGCAGGCGGAATAACCCCCCCCCCTCCTCCCCGTCCCCCCCTTCTTCCCCTCCTCCTCCTCCTCCTCCTCCTCCTCGCGAAACCGTTCCCCGCTCCGTATCCTCGCGTTGGCAGCGCCACCGTCCACCCGAAGTAGGACGCGGCGCCATGTTTCCCCCCCTCCTCCTCCTCCCTTCCCGCCGCCTTTCCCTCGCGGGGAGCGGCTGGGCGGGCGGCGGCCGTTACCGAGCGCCGCCGCGGCGGGAGCCCTCGCCGCCTCCCGCCGTTACGCGCCGGCCGCCGGGGGCGGTGGTGGCGGAGGAGGGGGGGGGGAAGAAGAGAGGAGCGGCCGCCGCGGCCGCGTTTTGGTGTCGAACTGCGCCATGAGGCGCTGGCGGGGAGGGCGTTTTCCTGAGGGGGGAGAGGCGCCGCGCGCGGCGGGCCGCGGCCGTTGGGGCCGTTGGGGCGGCGGAGGCGCGGAGGGGGCGCGCCCGCCGCCGACATGACTGCGTCCGCGTCTGCCATTTTGTCGCCGCTGTCGCCGAGCGCAGGGAGGGAGGAGGCTCTTAACGGCGACCGCCAGAGCCAGGAGGGTAAAAAAAAAAAAAAAAAAAGAAAAAGCGGCTTTTTTTCCCCCACCATCCTCCATTTATTATTATTATTTTAATCGCGTTCCCGCACGATGCCGTTGCTGGGGTGCGGGGGGGGGGGGCGGAGGCGGCGCTCGCTGCGGGTTTGAGGGGCCTCCGCGGGCGAAGGCGCCGCGCCGGGCCGGAGCAGCGCCGCCGCCGAGGCCCGTCCCGTCCCGGCAGCCGCGCGGGGCCCGCGGGGCGCGCAGCGGGGCCGGCGGCGGAGCGCGGTGTTTCGGGGCGGCCGGAGGCTCCTGCTGCAGCTTCCGCAGGGAGGGAGCGCGTTACTGACGAGCTGGGAATACGCCTTCTTCCTGGGCAGGGCCCTACGGGAAGGTAGGTCTCGCTTTTCCTTTTTTTTTAATTTTTTTTTAACCTTTTTTTTTTTTTTTTTAACCTTTTTTACTGATTAATCTCCTAATCCTACTGCTAGGAGGTTTGTCAGCACTTATTTACACGCCCCATTTTAAACACGGACCCAAGGTGTAAAGACTGGGTCCGAAGCCTGTCAGGTGTAAGCGGAACATTTTCTTTTCCCCTGCTTACCTTTTGTTCGGTTTTTGCTCTGTTTTGACTTGCTGCAGGACAAAGTTGAGAGCGCATTGATTTGGGTGGTGTTTTGCTATTCCTTTGGAATTCAGAGCGATTTTGGATAAAGAAATCTAGGCCAAAGCAGTTGGTCATAAAATAATGCTTATCTGACCTGTCATTTTTTACCTGTTAGTCTTTAGTTCTGTCAATGAGTTACATGTATTAGTCCTCTCAGGTAGCAAATGTAATCATACTCGTTTTAAAGCTGAATACTTCTGGTTTCATCCAAAGGGGGGAATGTCAGTTGGGAATGCTGTTCTGTTTAGAATTGGTTTTGTAAAACTATCGATTATAGATGCATACATACACTGTTTTGTCATGGAGAATTAAGTGTACAGTTTGGCCACTATCTGTCTAAAATACATTTTAAAATAAAGTCTATTTAAATCCAGCCAGTGCTTTTGGTAAAATGTCTGAAACTGAGTTTTAGAAGTGATTCTGATGCCGGTATTTAATTTATTCATAGATTTTAATAAGTATTTCAACATGAACAGAATAATAGTTCTGTAAATTGTCTTTATTAATCTGCACTTTGATAGATATGCAGTATTTGTCATATGTTCTGTGGGGATCGTTATTTCCATGTTTCAAAGTTAGTATAAATACATTCTGGGGGGGAAAAAAAACTCTGCTTGCACAAATAGAAGTAAATTAATTTGTCTTGGAGCTTCTGCCATATATGTGCCTACGTTTTGCAGTGCATTTTACGTTTAATGTATACTGTTACTGGTTTGCATTATCAAAACTTTTTTTGTAAATCAAAGTTAGGTAAGAGAATGTAGATAAGGTGTTTTACGTCTTTCTGAACTTACATTAATATTTTATAATTTGAGATAGCTAATACAGTGCTTGTGTAGAATACTGCTTGATACTATGTAACATAACTGGCTGCTTTAAGACATTAAGTCATATAATCCTGTAGGGTCAATATACATATCAATTAACAAAACTGTATAATTAAGATATCTGAAAGTGGATAGTATAGGAGCTATTTCCTTCTCAGCCTCCTTTTTTTTAGTTCTCCCTTCATTTTTATGTGAATTCAGTGTTGGTGAGAAGTGTGGGGTTTTAGTGCCTGAAATTTGTTTTTCTGTGCATTGGACAGTCAGAGTTGAGTCTGTGCATCTGCTTCCTGCCTTGCCCAGATATTTCAACTTTTCTTTTTATCCCATTACCTTTAGTGATCACTTAAGGTAGTGCATTTACCATAACATTCATCACTTTGCTTATCTTACTTATAATATTAGTTTTCTGTTAAAAATAACTGCCTGCTAGGAATTGGTCAGGTAGAATTATTTTACCTAGGTTTCCTCCAGACCCATCAGATAGTAGTAATAAAACTACTCACCTCCTCAGAGAAGATGCTCACCTGGGCAGATTTGTGGGCTTTTTTTTTTTTTTTCATTTGTATAGTGGAAAGCGCAACTCATTAGTAAAGTACAAAGAATATAAAACAAATTCACTACTAACACTCTTCTCAGCTGTGCAACATAGGGGTAGGTTTTTGAAATTGTACACAAAACCTCATCTTCTGTGGTTTAGAGCTACCATGCCGGTTCATTTAGTCTGAGGATTTAATACTGCTTCTAAAAGGAGTTTTATCAGCTCAAAATTGTGACAGTGATAACATACTGACAGTAACATTGGGTATTTCTTACACTTCTTTAACTCTCTGCTGCATTTTAAAACTCATTTCACGGTCTGATTTCTCTGGTTTTCTGTAAGTTTTAATGCTAAAGGGAAATACAGTGCAAACTTCTATATGTAGTATTGTTTTAGATGAAAAATGTAAATAAAAGGACTCTTTTCCCCAAGCTAATTCCTTATTGTGATGTGTGCAATAACAGTGGAGAGTTTAAACTGACACACATCTTTTTAGAGACTTGCGTTTAAAAAAATATTTTGGTATTGTTACGGGGTATAGGCGTACATTTTTACCTTCCCCAGGCTGAACAACCTCAAAATAGAAGGGGAATGTACTCTAGGTTTGAAACAAATGGAACAAGCAATGTTGTGTGGTAGTGTCTAGGGTGGCATGAGATCAGCACATCCAAACTCTATTCAGCATGCTCAGATTGAGTGATTCAAGCCTGCAAAAATTCATGATAATCACTTACGTAGCTGATGGAAGGGCACAACTGTAGCAAAGAAATAGCTGATTTTTTTGCAAAATTCCCAAGCTTGCGTATTAGCAGTCTTTATATTTCTGAATTTCTAGTTGCAAACCTTTACAATGAGCGTCCTGTCACAGCACGCATGTTCATCTTGGAACAACTGCTGCCCACAAAAAGCAGGCCTGGAGAAAGTATATGATGTCTGAGCTGTCCTCACTGAAATTCAGCCTAATTTCTCCTCTGAGTACTGGGCTGATCAGCACAGTATTTGGCAAAGCCTCCTCCTTTTTTCTTAAGCTGGATCAAGTCCTAAGCATATGAAAGGAACTGTGCACACAGAATTGAAAAGCACCGATACATGGAGCTGAAACTGTTTGCCTGATTTTTCCATTTCTCTGATGTTGCTAGAAAGAAGCAACAGTAGAGATATAGATACAGATATATATGTGTGTGTGTGTGTGTGTATATATATATATATATGTGTGTGTATATATATATATATATGTATGTATATATAGTAAACCTTCAACTCCTGGAAATTCCCTTTTGACAAGCAATAGCTAACATGCAGTCGCAGTTACACAACCTTTTGGATGATTCAGGTGTGTGTCCAAAACAAGAAAATATTGTTCTGAAAAATGATACTGGCTTGATAAAAATGTATGAAGAAGAGATAGCTGGAGTTTAGATGACACCATTGTGTTGTAGTCCATCAGGAAATGCATCTCCTGAAGAAACAAGAGATCTTGTCCTGCCCACCAAGTGAAACAAGTTATTGAAACAAGGAAAAAAAGTACTTGTTAATACAAACCTTCTGGGGCCTTGGCTCGACCTAACTATTGTAATCTGTCCTTGCAGCAGGATTTGTGCATTATATATCTGTGGAAAAATACACTTTTCTGTTTTTCTGCTCCAAATGTACATCAAAAATCTGTGTGTTTTAAGGTAACATTAATCACATGCAGAAATTTAGGACTTATAAAACACTTTATCTTTCACTGTATTTGAAAAGACCATATTATCTACATCAGTGATGCATCTTTAAATGTGAATTGAATCAGTGGCACAAATATCGGTGGTTGTTTTCTTAAATATTTGCAGTCCAGAAGGTTGATGTTGACTGGTTCTTTCTATTTCACTCCATCTGTGGATTACTCTTTTACCCCCCCCCATCCTCCCCCTGTAAAGGTATAGGTAAGTTGCTGAAGCCTGAGAAGTAAGAACCTGTGAAATATGAGTGGATGCTATGTCTTGAATGCTTTGGAATTAATTGAGAATAAGGCTTTGGTTATGGGTATTGCCCTAAAGAGAGCAGTTCTGGTTTGCAAGCTACGCAGGAGTGTAATGCCTCTGCGATTCCGCAGCAGCGTCCTGGGAGGAAGCAGGAGTAGCAGAGGGTGGCAGCCAAGGTGATCCTCCTCTTGCTGCTCGCTGCACTAGGCTTTCCATTTACAAAGCGTGTGATGGCTTTCGGCAGGCTTGATTGACAGACAGCTCAGCTAGATGAACCTAAGTCTGTGTCTGTAACTAGGGACAGGTCTCAAATGGGAATAGACAGCATTTATGTTTTTGTTGTGCTTTAGTATGATGGAGGCTTCTCAGCTGTTTCTGTGACACTAGTGGACTTGTTCTGCATTTAATTTTTTCCTGTCTCCTCATCTCTTGCTCTGCTGTCCTTCAAACAAAATAGCTAGTAAATACTTGGTCTCTATGTTTGACCAAGTTGCTAATATCAGTTCTGAAGCTCTTCCATATGTAAGTATGACCTTTGAAATCTAAAAAAACCCAACCTTAGTGGCTTGCCTTTATGCCACTCTGTAAAAGTTGGGCTCTCTTTTGGAGCACTAATTTGTCCATCGACTTGGCCTTTCCTTTCCAAAGGGCACTTTCCCTTCCAAAGCATAAAAAACGTAGGAAAAGCTTGTCTTTTGCAAGTATGATTTGTCAATGCATTCTATAGCAGCTGATATCTGCAACTGAGCAAACTAAACAATTCAGCCAAATACTTAACATTTCCAACTGAAGAAATTTCAAATTCAAGGTGGAACGCAGATATGTATTTTAGTTCTGTTGTATTTAATAATAGCTGGCAGTGAATGAAATACACTCTGAATGTGGTATCAGACACTTTCTCAAATAGAGAAACTGAGGCAGAGGTAAAGTGACTTGTGCATACTATCTGTAGAAAAAGGAGAAGAAAGCGACGTTAGTGTGAATTTTAAAAGCACTTAATGCAAAGATCAAACAATTTAATCACTTAAGTATTTGAAACATTTCGGGTGAAATATTTCAGGATTTTACAGTGTTATGCTCTTAACACTAGAAACCAAAACACAAACTAGCTATACACTTTTGAATGAAACAGCTTTCTGTGTCTCTAATGTGTGTTCTCGATTTATTAATTAGTATGTTGCCTATGCATATAGCTATACTGACATTTCTAAATGTGTGAAAGTATATTTATGTGACTCATAGGGTTTCTTGGTTTGGGTTTTGGGTTTTTTTGAGAAAGGCATCCTAACAGTAGATTATTTTTTCTGGAAGCTTCTTGCACTGGAGATGCTTCATAATTAGATTTGAGCTTAAGGTGTAGTCAGACTTGTCAAGACTCTTTGACCCTCTATGGCTTATCTATTTCACTTGGAACTTTAGGTTTCTCATAGGTGCATAGTAAAGGGAAGTAAATTTATTGATGTAGAGCCAGATTTTTCTAGGCTATGAAAGCAGCATTTGGCTGTCTGTGAACACAGGGTAGCTTCAATAATAATAAACCATTTTCCCTTCTCTCTTCCCCGGTTTCTGTCTTTTTGCCAGGGTAGAGGTGATGCAGGGTCCCTGATACATGCAGTGTAGTTAAAAGAAAACATTAACTGTGTTCATCTTTGTGGGAGTTAACATAAACAGAGCCCAGCTTTCAGGTTGTGAATTCCTAGCATGGTGTTATCTTCAGCTTGGTAGCAGTTTAAAAGGTGGCTTTAAATTGCTGTTTTTCAGCACTGCCTTGAACTTGGACACAGTGATTTGCCTGAACTGCTTGAGTCAAGACTATGACAGATGTCCACAGAGATGCCATGTTGTTATTGAATCATTCTTGATGCCTTGGCAAATGTTTTCATGCTATTCCGTGGTTGCACCTTCTTTCCAAGTGAATCCTGTTGTTAGCCTCCTCCCGTGGCCATTTTTCCTGAGTACCCTGTTGATGGGAGGATGCTGCTTCTGGTTTTAGAAGCTGGCTCACAGCCCCTCGCTTCCCCCAGGCACTTTGCAAGCAGAACAGAATGCTGGAATGGTTAAAGACTGAATACGGTATATAATTAACATCTAGAAAATATTCTGATTTTCTTTGTCATGTGATTGCTAGATCAACTGTATTAAATACAAACAGTTTGCTAGAGTATAGTTTACAAATGCAGAGTAAACCTGTAGGAGAATCATGGCATTAGCTGTTTGAAGACAGTGGTGTCAGGACCTGTGCACATCCATGTATATTTGTGCTTTTAGTGAAAAATACCAGAAGCATGAAAACTGTTATCAGCATGATACTGGAGTTTCAATGTTGGACTTTTAAAATCCTCCACTAAAATTTTGAAGTAAATATTGCTGGGACTTTCCAAGAAAGAGATGCGTAAGAGGAATTTGAATATGAAAGTTTGGTGGGGTTACATCATTTGGAGAAACCGTAGATGAATTTCTAAGCCCACTAGTAGTTTCATGTGACCTTGTTGCAAAGATTTGGAGTTCCAGCTCAGTTGAATAGATGTAAAATAACTAGAAATTGAACCTGTTGTCATTGAACCAGACTACACCAGAAAGTATTATGTTCAGCAACTGTTAATTGCCTGGTATTGAAAGGGCCAGTTCCAGAGTGCTGTTGAAAGGGACATCTTTGTTAGGTTTTGGGGAGTGTGCATGGGGGAGATTCTGTAAACTTAAAACTGAATTGCTTTGAAGTCCTGACATGCATCTGGCCTTCAGCTGTGCTGAGATTCTGCATTTGCACTTGGTATCCATCATGGTGGTAATGGAGTGCTACTCAAAATTACAAGGTATACGCATTAATTCCATCCAGTCTCTTTCCAGCTGTCAGTCACTGCCTCTGCTAATACAGTTCTCAAGTACTCTGGCTGCTAGATATCTTGTCCTTATCTCAAGGGAAGTGGTTTGTGCTATGCAGCCATTTCTTGAGCAGTATTTCTCCCTGCCCCAGGGTTTGTAAAGTTCTCTGCACAACACAATAATACCAGAGCCTGTGCGAGGTAAATAATAGTTGGTTAACTAATAGTTTAAGACATTTACTGTAGGTGATGGGGGGGGGAGCAGATTTTTGTCTCAGATACTTATAACACTTGAAGGGACATGCCAAAATCCAAAATGAAATGTTGGTTTGATAAGAAAACAAATCATTGCTGCTGTCACACGGAGTAGGTGCATGTGAGCTTTATTCTGACTTTCTTTTCACATGTGTATGTTGTGGGGACAGGAGGATATCATCAGTATAGGAATTTTCCCTCATCTGTTAAATTTAAGGTAGGGAAAAAAAAATGTTGTGGTTAGACGCTCATCCTGGAGCATCTCCACTGAGTGATTCTGAGCTGCCCAGAAGGAGCAGCTGAGGATTACCCCGTGGAAGGGGAATCCCGGGTGGCACAGCGCCAGCACAGTCAGTGCTGTGCCACCTGTTTCCTCCCCTCTTCCTCTCCGCATGTGGGCAGTACGCCAGAGGTAGGGGGGGGGGCACAGCCAGAATGTGCGCGCTGTGGCAAGCCTGGAAAGGCAGAACAGCTCTTAAGGTGTGTCTTCGTTGACATACAAAAGCCCAGTAGCTGCTCTAATTTGAGCTAGAGGTTATTTTGCATTCCTCTGTCTCTTGCCGTTTTCCACCATGAGCTGAACTTTGCATAGCCTGCTCTGCTGTGCCTCTGAATCACAGGGTGCCCTAACATGGCTGAAGACCTGTCTTAAATGCAGGTGGGAAATTACATGTGGTGCTATCTCTATTCAAAAAAATCTGTTCTTCAAGCATCCATTGGTTACATTTTGGTGACCATCTTAGAGCAGAAATTGCATCATGTCTTTGAGCCTTCAAAGGAGCTTCAGTTTTAGCACAAGGTATTAAATAGGCTGTTTGTTCAAGTGTTTTTGGCCTAGTCACATTCCAGATAATATCGGAAATGAAAATTCATGAAATGTTACCTCCCTCCAGGAAAAGCAACTTTGGGGGAGGGTTGTTTAAATTGAACGTGGCCAACATGATATATTCTACATCCTTACCATCACTTCTCTGCCCAGTGTTTGAGCTAAGCATGAATGATGGGCTCTTTGCAAGATTGGGGTGATATCTTGAGCTTTGTCAAACCCACTTCCATCCCCAGCAAATTTGAATGTCATGACTGTGGAGGGTGGGCTTCTCTTAAACTTCATGGCACAAATTGGGTAAAACCAAAAACCTGCATAGATCCATTTTTGCCCAAGGATCCTCAAATCTACAGGAGTATAAATGTAGAATGCAGTACTAGAACTAGAAGGAACACAGTCATCTGGCAGTCTGGTTACAATAGGCAAGCAAAGCTCATTCTTTCACTCTTTACTGCAGAATGATACAGGACTTAGGAGACCTCCCCCCTCAAAAAAGAAAAAAATGAAAAAAGAAAACAAAAACCAGAAGTATTTGTGCATCTCAGAGAGAAAAAGCTACCTCTGCTTTCAAAAGTAAGGCTGGACTTGGCTTCAGCTTATCACAGCAGACTTCCCTTGCTCTCCCCTCCCTTCTTTTCACAGCTCTGCCTTCCTCCAAATGAAGCTTCCATCTGGTTAAGAGGTATGAAAGACTTTAATTCTCTCATTGTTCCCGTGGACCATTTGGTTGGGAGCAGTGGAAGATAGTTACACCCTGTTTACCTGTTCTTTGTGAAAAAATGCTACATGGTTGGATATTCCTATCCTAGGGGTACCATACACAACATATGCTTCAGAAGCATCTGATTTATTGTACTGAAAATAAGATGTTACAGCCTTTGCTGTTCCTGCTTGTAAAGCCAGCAGAATGGTATTTGAACTTGTAAACTTGCCATTTACCTTTTAAAAATTGTATTCACAACTGTCCTTTTGTCACATTATTAAAAGACTTCAGTCACAGACTAAAAGTCAGGAGCTTAGTCCCTAATTCATGGATCTTTCTGCCCATGGGTTGTAGACTCTCTGAAGTGGAGACTTTGTCTTTTTAAATGTTACTATGCAAGTGCAGATTAAAGGTTAAGGTGATAAATGTTTTGGATAGTAGTGTGTCTATGTGTAATTATATTCTGTTGAGTGTGTATTTGTTGATACAGAGTATGGTCGCTTCCAGAGACACAGACTGCACTGGAAAAGTGAGCTGGGGAAGGTCTGCCAGATACCCTGTACAGTGAATAAGTTGTAGATGTTCCTTGTGATTATTCCCATGAAATTCAGTGGCAGCTTACCCATGGTTGCCTGTACTTATCCTAGGAATAAGCTGGAAGTCTCACAGTACACACTGTGACTATATTAAGGATACCATATACACAGCTGGGAATACAGCTTAATACAGTAACCATACTAGGAAACAAATAAGAGACCTTGATTATCAAGCAAGGAGTAATGCAAAGTGCGATGTCATGAAAGGCCTGGAGAGATCCAGGGGATGCTGTCATCCACACTTAACAGCGCACAGGGGCTTAACAACAATGTGATGTCATGTTCTGAAAGCGTCTGAGAACATCAGAAATAGAAACTAGAATGACCACAGGAGAACAGTTCCAAGGCACGTTGTCTAAAGAGTCTGGTGAAGAAGCAGCAGTCTACTTGCTTGCATATGACTGCTGAAAACTAGGGACTGATACTAGCAAGCCATAAAGCAACACGCAAGCAGCAGTACACAACCAACCAGGAAGCACCTGCTAGAGCAGATGGCAGCGTACTGAATGGACGACTGGGGCAGCAGAGCCCCGCGAGCCACCCCTGGCATGGGGAGCGAGCACTGAGAACGAGGCAGAACAGCAGACCTTGACAGTAAGCACCTGACAGTTGAAGCTGTGCAGCAATATCCCTGCTCCAGTACACAGTGGTGCCTTGTCATAAATACTGCTGAAGACGTGGTGTATGCGCTGCAAGATCCAGCCTAACCTGCTGTATGTTAGATTTTCTGCTAGGCATTCGCATGCAGGTTCCTTCTTAGCTGTTCGGGCAAGTAGTGGTTTATACACTTTTTTGTCCTTTGACTACCCTTGTATTGCTGTGTTATCTCTGATGTTTAGTAGCCTGTGGCATGTCGCTCTTCTGCTGTTTCTCACTATGTAGTAGGTTTTTGGGAAGGAGGTGGAAGAGGTAGGAAGGGACAGGTCATGTGGCCTATTTGTCGTGGTACTTATTTCCATTAGTGCTTTGACTGGCTTATGCATTGTGTAGTAGACAACAGTAAAACTGACTGTATACAACTTCTGCAAGTTGGATCTTCCTGTCTTTGGCATAACTAAGCATGAATTATTTCAGAAAACTTGTTCCCTTAGCCTATCCATCCAAACAAGTTCAGACTGTCTTCCTTAGTCTGACTGTTCATCCATATGTCTGTAACATTATGCAGATTGAAATGTGATACAATTAAATTGATTCAGACCAGTTGAGGCCCACTCATCTCGCTCAAGAATACATCAAGATTCAGAGAGGGTACTAGCGCCGGCTACTTATATCAGGCAAATGTTTGTGCTGTGTTTGAAGAAAGAGACATGTAAAAATGCTAGTCTTACTGTGCATTTTCAGTGTGTTAATGGGAAGTCCAGTAGATGTTTGGAGAATGATTCAGGGTCTGGAATTTTTATAAAACTGTTAAGACGTCAGGAAAACAAATGGGGAGAGATTTACTCCCTCTGTCATACTTTGGTGGTGGTGAGCTGTTTTAGATGAAATGCAGCTTTACTGAGGTCACCTTTTCAGTACTTATATGTGCTTACATAATTGTTTAACTGTCTAGCGTGGCCTGCTATAGTATGCCTGGATAAGGCCCATCGTCCTCAGAAGGGGACTACGTTTTGAGTAGACAGCAGGGCAGCAGCCAGCATGTTGGTTCCTTTGGCCTGTTGCCTGTGGCGGAGCCGTCTCCGGTTAAGAACACGCAGTGCAAGAGCAGTGCCCTCGCCTGCGTGGGATGTCGGTGGCTGACCAGCTCAGCGCTGCAGTTCTCTGGTTATGTGCAAGATTGTAAGTGCTGAAGAGAAGAAGGAAATAGCAAGTAAAGGTGGAGTGGAAGGGGAAGAGAGCGGGATGTGCGAGACTGCTGGCTGAGAGGACATGGGCGAACAGCCGTGGATAATTTTAATACTCAGAAAGTGTATAAGCTGGTGGTAGTTGTTACTGTTTGTACTGCAAAACAGAACTGGCTACAATGCAGCCTTGAGTGTGCACATTGAAAGGAAGTGGGGAGAAGCCCCAAGTGCCCAGTTCATGCAGCTGTGTTACCTTCATGCTTTTGCACATGTGTATTATTTTCTATAGTATTCTTAAATCTCTTTGAATCTAAAGCCACTTTAATTTTAACTTGACCACCTAGGCACTGAACTTGCGTTGCTGCAGTTGCAATTCTGGAGCGTTAGGAGCCGTGTGCCGCTGTTTCCTAAATGAACTCTTAGATTTGACCAGGCTTTCCACCACTTGTAAACCTGCCCAGTTTTATTCCGTGATAACTTCCCTGTGGCAGTTGTTTTGACTGTACCTTTGCCCGGTGTCTTGGTACTGGGCAAAGGAAACAAGAAAGTGTTGCAGGTCTGTATCAAATAAAGTTTTTGGAAAGGCAGAGAGGAAACAGCAGTCTTCCCTTAAGTGGAGCAGACTGAAAGTAGAAGCTAGTTGGCTCTTCTGCTGCCATATTAAAGGGTTCTTCTTCTACATCCATAGCAATTTCCAACTCCTCCTCAGATCTCTTATCTGCCCCTGTGGAAGCTTTGTCTGATTCCCTGTTTGCCTTTTCTCTTCCTCCTGTTCTTGCCATGCAGCGAGGACAGATACCGTTTTCTTTGGTCTGCTGCACAGTTTCAAGCCAAATCTGACCGTAAGCTCTGTCCTGTGCTGGTTGAGCCCATGAGCATTGTCTCCCTCAACCCCGGCCTTGCTTCATCTTCCTACGTGTGTTTTTGCAAACTTCCTTTTCTGGCTTTTGCAAAGAGGATAAGACAAAAAAAAGATTGTGCATTTTGCACAATTATCAGCCTTCCAATAACAGGATCTAATCTGCTTCCACAGAAAACCTTTTCTCCTGCAGCTGTGGAGTTCCCTAGCCTCTCCAGCCAGATCCCAGCCACATGGCGGCCGGTGGATGGGGAAGTTGTGTGCTCTACACGATAGCACTCTCCTTTGCCCACGTTGTTCAGAAAGAAACATATCTCCGGGTGGATTCTGAAACTACCGAGCGCTGTCTCAGATGAGCAAGCGGGCTGGCCAAAGGAGATAATGCGGCAGGCAAAGGCCTCTGTGTGCTGTGGAGCAAGGACACAAACAGATAGGGATGAAACATAGCTGCTCTAAGGTTTGGTTTTGGGGTGGAGCTTTTTATTTTACTGTTTCTTCTTTTTTTGGACGGGGGCTGTATGTATGAAGCAAGAGATGTCCAAGAAAACTGTGTTTGTCCCTGAATTGATCTGAGTACCCTGATACTTAAATACTGTTACACTAAAAAGCTGTATGTATGTGCCTTTAGATTTGTTGGGGGTGGGGGTGTTTTGGTTTGGTTTTTGCATTGAAATAAATGTATGTAGGATCTTGAGCATTTGACTTAATCTTTGGTTTCTCCTAACCAGTCTAAAATTCTGGAAGACTTCTGTATAGTCATTCCCTATCATAATTTTTCTAGGAAAACTGTAGAGACTTGGAAAACGTATTTCCTGTCTAACTCTGATCCTCCTACTCTCAATGAATCATTTGTACTCTCGTGTTGCTTTGGGCTGACTTCCCTATTGACTTCAGTGCTTAGGATTTAATTAGAAATCTAGGGATGTTATTTGGAGCTGTAAAACTACATAGGATTCTTCTCTGTGCTGCTGCACAGAGAAGGTTACAGTAATAAAAAAATTAAGGAAATTAAATATTTGCATATTAACTGTCCTTTGTGTGAACTGAAGAGTTGCTTCACGTTTCTGTGTGCATCATTCTCGCAGACTTTCTTCTGTCCAATACTCTCTGCATAAAGCAACCCCCTCACACCCGTAAACAACCCCCAAACCTCAAGAGTTGAGCTTTGGTTCTCTGGTTGCCTGTTACAGGAGGGGGGCTATAATGCAGTCAGAAGGATGTGTTTTTCAAGGTATTTGTATGTAGGGGAGAAATAATCCCCAGAAATTCTCCATGGATGTGAAAATGCCTGGATAGTGTCCGAAAGGGTGGGGCCTTCCTGTGGTGGCACAGACCATGATGCCGAGAGCTTCTAGAGAGCCCAGAAAAACTCACCTAATGTTTGCTACTAATTGAATCTTGTGAGAGGGACTTGACTCTAGGGTGAAAATGAGCTGTTTTATGCAGGGTGGAGCATGCTTAGCGGCTCTTTTGCATTAATACTCTTGTTTTGTGTCAGTTGAAGATAGCACCTGCAAAAAGAGTGGTGCTCAGTAAAGCAGATTGTAACTTGCTATACACACCCCGTGTCAGCTGCCTTGCTCTCCCTGTTAGGCACCTTCTGTGCTGCACCGACATCTGGGGAAATTATCGCTGCCTCCCCCTTCGAGTCTCCCTACTGCAGCAGGGCAGGGGAGATAAGTCAAGAGATGTACTTAAGTAGCAGCAGCCTGTATTCACTAAACCTCCCCTTCCAGAATCATCTGCAACATGCCTTGTAATTCCCCGAGAAAATAGTTGCCTCTGTGGAGAAGATCTTGCCCTAAGGTACACGAAGCTACCCTAATGAGAAGGGGGTGAGGATGAAATCCAGCAATGCCTGATTTAGGATAGCCAGTGTCTGTCTTTGGGTTTCAGAAATGTCTGAGTAGGCAGTGATCTGAAATACACAGTTCTCCAGCTTGAAAAGCTTGAATAATTTTTGCATGCACAAAGAAGCTGTTTTAACAACTGATGATACATTGTAATAGCAGACAAGTTGCAAAAAGTGTCAAAGTTGTAGGTTAGTTTAAAAAATATATATTGTTTTCATATTGTTTAGAGTGCTTATTGTTTTCATTTACCAAAGGCAGTGCTACTTATAACAAATAAGTTAAGCCAGGATTAATGTTTCTGAAGTCTAGCCTGTGTTTTTGAAGTGTAGCTGAGACCCTTCAAGAGATGCTAACCTAGCAAGCTAGCGAAATTAAGAATCAGATACTGAAAATAACCCTTAGCATGCTTGCCAGTTTAATGGAGTACTTTTTATTCAGTTCCATTGCTTGAGTTGTGTTGTAGTTTGCTTGTGAGTGAACTCTTTATTCTCCATGCAGAATTTCTTATTCACATTTTGCATTGCTCTTTTTCCAGGTTAAAGAACTCGTTCTTGACAACTGTAGGTCATGTGAAGGCAAAATTGAAGGCCTTACAGATGAGTTTGAAGAGCTGGAATTCTTAAGTACAATCAACGTAGGCCTAGCCTCGGTTGCAAACTTACCAAAGTTAAACAAACTTAAGAAGGTAAATAAAATGCCATATGCCATATCTTTCCCTCTTTGCAATATACTGAATATAATATAGTTGTTTTCAGAAAAACTTAATTTAACCAACCAAGTGGCTTTGTGATACATGGTTAGTGCCAAAAACTCAAGATGTTTATCTGCCTTTTAGCTCGAACTAAGCGACAACAGAATCTCAGGAGGACTGGAAGTGTTGGCAGAAAAGTGTCCAAACCTCACGCATCTAAATCTAAGTGGCAACAAAATAAAAGATCTCGGTACAATAGAACCTCTGGTAAGTTATTGTGATACAGAATGAAATCAAAACCTGTCATTTTGTGATGAGGAGGGGTAACGCACTGGCTTAGTGGAGCCTGAATATTTTGGACTTTGAAATTTCCAAACCAACTTTCAGCTAAGTGTCTTCAGTTCTGGTGTTTATCTCTGCAGCCGCTGGCCTTTGCTACCGGACTGTAGTGTGGCTGTGGCTCTAGACTGACTGACACCCCTAACAGGATACTGGTAGTCGGGCACCGTCTGCGGGGAGCACAGTGTAGCCGGGACTGGTGCTGCGTCTCAGCTGGGAGCATGAGATGTTGCCTCCCTCTAGCGGCCAGCCCTCTGCAAAAGAGGAGCCAGCCACATCCCCAGGAGTCAGGACTTGGCATGGGGCAGAGTCGTGCAGCGAGTAGGCGGCTGCAGCAGGATCTGGAACTTTTGTCCTCACGTTGCCTATTCTTGTTTAGGGCAGGTCAGCCAGAGTTGCAGTGGTGGCTGCTTGTGAACTGTAACAGTGCAAACTGGGGGTTACTCCTGTTTCTTCTGAGCTTTCTGTAGATACTACAGTACCTCTACTATGGTACCAGTTTGACACACTTACCGCTCATTAAGCACGAGTTCTCTGCTTCCCTCCTCTTTCCATAGCTGAACCTTTAAGTCCTGACTGAGGCCAGCTGAGGGAAGTAGGTCTGTGCTTATCCACACAGGTTGTGTCCTCTAGGACTGTCTGTTTGGAACAAAGCTGTGCACCTGACAGTGTCACATTGCAGTCTTGTGCCCTCCCTGAAATATGAAGGCTAGTGTCACTCAATCAGTGCATTTTAGAAGCACAACAAATTTGCGCTAATGTAACTCATCAGAAGAGAGTAACCAAGAGTCAGCTCAAATGGCTGGCATGTGTTGCAGGTTTGCCTCCCTTAGCCAGACTCTCTACTTGAACTGAATGTATTTTCCCTAAAGCATTCAGTCTAAAATTACCAGCCACTACTTCTGCTCAGCAATGTGGGATGTGCTGGTGTTAGTAGAAACCAGCTGCAATGCCATGTGCCACCAGGCTTTGCCTGCTCACTTTCACTATGGTTATTTCAAATGTTGGGTTCAAGTTTATCAGGTTGCAGTTCCAAAAAGCGTCCACGTGTCCATTCATTTAGTGCTTTTTAGAACTGTTCTTTAGTTTTTGGATTGTGTGCCCTTTAATCTCCAGAAATGAAGAGTTTCAGCTTGTTTTTACTTCCAAAATACTTGCTCTTAAAATGTCTCAAGGAGCAGTTCTCAGATGAGTTTGTCTTGGACCCTCTTTCCTTTAACAGAAGGGGACAGCAGAGGAGCTGAACTCCTGTAGCATACATATGAGAAAGAGGATTGTAACTGCTTCCAGTTCAGGCTTGTTCTTTTCTTGAAGTCACCATTGCTCTGTATCTTCAGCTCCAGAAGGGAGATATTTCATAAGACTTGATACAAATCCTTAACTGCTATGCTTGTGTTTTTCTTGTTTTTTTTAAGTGCCCTTGGCTGCTGGCAGTGCAGACCTCTTCCTCAAAAAAAACCAAAAAAAACAAAAAAAACCTTTCACAAGAATAATTTAAAAAAAAGTTAGAAATTGAACAGAAAAGGATTAAGTAGACTACAATCATTAAAACTTTTTAAATGTCCCTCAGTAAAATTCTTATGTCCAAAGAATAGGCTGTTTCTTTTTACATTGAAAGTAGTAGTTTAAAGGTATCTGACTGCTGGCTCCAATATCTTGCTTTGCCCTTTTGTGTTAACTCACTGGACTGATATTTATTCTTGGCTTGGTCCCTCACAATGTGTAATTTTGCACCATTACCTCTTTCCAAATTTCAGTCTTCTGCTTGTGAGATACTGAACTTTAGAAAGAGCATTTTCCATTCACAGATATCAAAGCAACAATGGCCAAGCATTGCAGAATTCTATTCCACACCAATTTAGTAGGCAGAGAATGAAGTGACCCTTTTGTCATGGGAAGCTGTTGAGCACATTAACTCCAGCTGCTGTTGTGTTCTCTGTTCTTTAGAGATTTATTGTAACACTGAACTTCAGAGACTTTTCTTTCCTTGCAGAAAAAGTTAGAAAACCTGAAGAGTTTAGATCTTTTCAATTGCGAGGTAACCAACTTGAACGATTATAGAGAAAACGTATTCAAGCTCCTCCCGCAGCTCACATACCTCGATGGCTACGATCGGGATGACAAAGAAGCACCAGACTCTGATGCAGAGGGCTACGTGGAAGGCTTAGACGATGAGGAGGAAGATGAAGATGGTATGTAAATTGTGTTACTTGGTATACATAAGTTAAGAGTGATATGCTGCCTAGTACTTTTTGTTTCCGGCTCTGACTTCTTGGCCAGAGAAGGGGTGTGTCAGTAGCTCCTTCCCTGCCTGATGTAAGGAGAAGTACCTCAGTGCCCTCTGAAGGAATGAGGGGAAGGAAGATGGGCAGGGCTTGAGAAAGTTTTCTCAGTCTTATCTGTAGTAAAAGACAGGGAGTGAAGGGGTAGTAGAAGAAATGGGCCAGGAGGAGGAGTAAGACAAGCAATAAGACACTAAAAGAGTTCAGGGAACGGTGAACTTCAGGGAAGGAAGACATAAGGAAGAAGTGGGTAAGAAAAGATGACATGTACATACTGCAGTTTTCCAGGAACCATACAGTCAGGGGAGTATGTGCAGTTGTGTAGACCCTGATAGATGAGGGTGGAAGGGGGAACCAGACTGGGCATAGAAAAAAGTGCCAGAGTCAAGGAATCAAAGGAGCTGAGGCATTGCTTATTAACAGGAGAGTATGTCTGATCATTAAGGGCAAAGTGAACTAGTTGGGTTAGGGCAGAAGAGGGGAAAGTGTGTACTGAAGATTGCCTGGAGCAAGCTCTGTGAAAGGCACTAATGAAGTAGCAAACAACTTTCTAATGTTAGGAAAATTAACTGTGGGTCCCACTGGGCTGTAGGTGCCGTTCTGCCTCCCTGGCAGACTGCAGTCAGAGGCATCAGTTCACCAGCTGGATGAGTATCGGGCTGAGTTGGGGAATTTGCTAGACTCTTCAAACCCAGCTGCACAGCAAAAGCAGAATAGCTGGACTTGCACTTTTCTCTCGAGTGCTGAATGTGAGATCTGGTGAAAGGGTGAGTGTTGCAGCACTGCCTGGCAGAGTGGTGCATTCAGCCAGGTTCAGCAGGGACAGGTTCTTTTCAGCAGAGCACAAGCCTGGGCCTGTGTTCAAATGCATGAAAAAGCTCCAAAACACCCTTCATACAGTATGGAAAACACTCCTGGTTTGTTGCTTGGGCTAGGTGTATTTGAACTCTTTCCTCTTGAAAACAGATTGAAAACTCCCATTTTGGATTGTGTGCAGCCCTTCCTCTGGCAGCACAAAGGCAAGGGGTGGCTGTTAGGGAGCATTTCTAGTGTGTGGTTGCCTGTTACAGTTCTGCGCTGTCCCTGGTGGGAGCAGATGGACAGAGCAGAAGAGCTGCAGTGTCTCATAGGCTTTAAAATGCCTATTAGTAGTGGGAGCTGGAGCAGCTTCAACTAAAGCAGCCCTGAGGCTTCTGTGACTTACTGTCAAGGCCCCCTCAGTCCTGGAGCAGGTCAGTCTGTGGGTACAGCTGCTGCGCTACCCTGTCACTAGACTAAAGAGGCACAAGACTGTGTCTAGCTCTGTGTTTTGCAGCTGGAGAGCTGCATGAAACTCTGTTCTGCCTTTAAGCAATGCTTTCAGTTTGCTCCTTGCATCACTAAGAGGGCACATCTCAGGTGGTAATGCTGAAAAAATAAACTCTAAATATCTGAGTGGTTAATCTTGTTTGCTTGTGTAGAAGAGGAATACGATGAAGATGCTCAGGTAGTAGAAGACGAAGAAGATGAGGAGGAAGAGGAGGAAGGAGAAGAGGAGGATGTAAGCGGAGAAGAGGAGGTAAGGTTTCATTGTAGTTAAAAATGAGCATGGAGTGAACATTATCTAACTTGGAATAGCTGGGCAAGAAATGGACCAAATATTGAACCTTTTTGTAGTTGAAGCGTGTACTTTTTTTTTTTTAACCTGAATTAAAATTACAATGGGGGTGGCATTGAGGAGTGTCTTTCTGTGAGCCAGCTGCCATCTAGTGACCACTGACATTAAATCATTCTGTTTATTGGGCTGATGTCAAAAATACTATCAGGAATGTTTGTGGAGTTTTCGCATGTGGAGCCTTTGAAAAGCTGGAGTTACAGTCTCCACGCAAGCAAAGGAGGAGTGGGAGAAACTGCAGCCCAGAAAACACAGAGTACCAACGCTGAACCTTTAAACCATGGTATTGATTTGAGTAAGAGTTAGTCAGAATGACAATGGGATAAACGGGATGAGCACAAAGAGCAGAAAGTGAAGTTGTCTTTGTGAGGGCCTGTGGGTAACTGTTGCTCATGTTATTCTTAGCACACGTAGAAAAACACAGTTTAGCACCTCTTTGTAAGAAGAGACTCTGAGCAGACCCTGCTCTAACAAGGTCACACTGATGTTGTAGAAGTTGCGTGCTGCTTGATGTGGTACACAAATTACTGACCATGTGCTCTCAAGAACAAGGTTCCTCCTTGGACATGTGCTTTGTGACACTTAAGGATGCTTAAATTCTTTGCATGGTCTGGGTCCTGTGTGTAGGGTATGCTGAGCCTGTCGCAATCTGCTGAGACTTCGCTGTTAGCAGAACCACTGGGAACGGGACTAAAAAGTGACTGTAGGAGATCATATAATCCATCCTCTGGCCAAAGAATCGCAGATACTTAGCTCTCACTCTTTCTGACTGGTTGGCCAGCCTGTTTTCAAAAATAACAGCAACTTCTCAGGATCTGGAGATGTGTGTTCATCTTTTAACTCTCCTTACCTCTAGACATTGTGCCTTCTACTGTCCAGTCATCAACTTTAACTAAACTCAAACTTCTTAACAAATTTGCAGCAACATAGCAGTGTGAATTATAAAATCATTTACTTGCTGAAGGCTTTAAGCTAGAAGTGGCTGCTATGATTGCTTTTGATTTCCTGCAGTGAAACTTGGGCCAGAGTCCAGTTATACTGTAGCTAAGAACTTCAGCAACTGCACTTACATAAGTGTGGGGGAAGTGTCTGCCTTTTTGTTTGGTTTTTGTTTAAGATGCTTCAAGGACTTTTTCCCTGTTGTAAAATGCTGCTGGATATTGTTAAATTGTGAAAGGTGCTGCACAAAAAGCAACTTTTTTGATACTTTCTTTTCTGTCTAGGAGGATGAAGAAGGCTATAACGACGGTGAGGTAGATGATGATGAAGATGAAGAAGAACTTGGTATGGCAGTAATCCAGTTTTTGCTAGAGATTAAAAAATAAAATGTGTAGTATAGTAAAGGCAGGCTCGCATTTGTATTCCTGCCTCTTTGATAGCAAGCCAGCTGCCAAGTAGAAGCCTGTTGAACTTGTTCAGCTTCCGAGTAGCATGTGGAAGCATTCACATAATTCAAGTTGCGTTTTATTTTGCAGATGAAGAAAGGGGACAGAAGAGAAAACGAGAACCTGAAGACGAAGGGGATGAAGACGACTAAACTGAATAACCTATTTTGAAAATTTCCTATTGTGATTTGACTGTTTTTACCCTGTATCCCCCCTCCCCACACCCCCAACTTTTTTTTTTTTTTTTTTTCTCCTGATTGTAATGTTGCTGTGGGAATGAGAGGGAGAAGCAGACTGGGTGGGCAAGGGAATAAAATACTATTTTTACTGCCACTCCTCCTCCTATTCATTTTAAATTTTTTCTTTTTTTGTCCCTCTCTTAGTCCCTGTAACTGCAATAGTAAGTATAAACCAAGTGGTAATTTGTTTCTTATTATTGGAGTGGATAGTTTGACATCTTAAAAAATAAAAAGTTTAAGATCAGTGGATGATACCCAAAATATGCATAATCTGTTCTGAGACAGCTGAATATCTGCTTGTTGGGATTTTCCACCGCTGCCAGTCACTAAACATATTGTAAGCATTTTTTAGGGATGCTGCAGATCTAGGCAAAGCATCCCTCCACAGCAACAGGTGTGAGAATGGCATATTGATAAAGTGATTTCTTTGTTGCCTGTCTGTGAATGACTGCCATTTTCAGCCAATGCTTTCCCTGCTTCTATAGGTATCTTTTATTTTGCTGTTTGTAAATAGTGACCAAATGTTTTTGTTGTTTTTTTGTTTTTTCCTTCAGGGTGTTCCTTTGGATCTGGTTTGTGGGGTGAACTTGCAATCCCCCCTCCCCCTGTGTGTTGTGTTTTTTCCTTTCTGTTTGTTTTGGGGTTTTTTTTTTTGGCTAGGGTATAGCCAATACACTGAAAATGGCAGGCATTTAAATATATATATAAATATATATAAAAAGTGTTCCTAATTCCTGAGTTACTAGTGAAATGAATTTGACAATTGTAATAAAAAAATGTTTCAACCCTTTTAAATAAGGTGTGTACTATTTTGGTCTGTAATATATAACACCTAGTCAATTTTAAGTGATGAGAAACTACTTCCACTTGTGCTATATACTTTGAAAATTTTTACAAACCTAAATACAGGAGGCAGTTCAGCATGTAGGGTAGGAGGTTTCTTTTCATACACTCAAGCACGAGATACTAATACAAAATTGTATTTTCTTACCTAGTGGAAGTCAGTAAAATGACTGAAAATACCTAGTGAATGTACAGTTTTACTTTCATATCCCTCTTTAAAATAGCTTTAGAAGTGACTTGTATTTCCTAGTCAATATTTCATCTGTATAAATACATTTGCAACAGTTTTTTTTCCCAGAAGAGCCAAACTTTGAGTTTTATGTCTGTTTGTCATTGATGAATTTCAATAAATCTTTTTATACAATTTTTCTGTGGCTTATTTGAGTAAAATGGGCCACTGGGAATGAATTGCATACCTTTTTTAAAAGGCATTTAATAACCTATTCTGGTAAATTCCCCAATATTTTTAGTAGCTTGATGATATGTTTTGCTCTATAAAACTACTCTTAGCCATGGTTGGGTGAAACCAAGGGAGAGGTTTTGGTTTTAATGCAAATAATGGTACACCATTTTTATTTCAGGAAGAGGATTTTTTTTCCCTGTGTTGTCATGATGAATGTTATAGTTTAGCGTGTTCATATCTACTGAGTGTTTGATCCGACCCCTATTTATCCAGGCCCAGAAGAAAGAATGCCTGGTTTCCTCCGTCTGATTGAGGAAAAAAATGGTTCTGTGTGTTAGGTTACTAGAGGTAGGAACTCTGCTGCGATATTTCGCTTGTGATTAACCGAGACAAAGGCTCCTTCCGGTTACGTACTGACAGTCCAAAGGCAAGTTTCTCCCGAGTTTTCCTCTTGCGAGGGAGCTCTGCATTACAGGTGAACAGCAGAGCAGGTAGCACATGCCACATGCTTAAAGGGGCTTGTATGGGCCGTACAAGAGAGCGAGAAGCCGTGGAAGACTCACTGGATCTCTAAAAATAATAATTAAAAAAAAAGCCCTTTTCCATAGCAGGAAACTGCGCTATTATCAAGCATTTGTGTAGGATGGGTTTTTTGGAGTAAGAGAAGTACAGCTGGCAAACTTGCTCCCTCCCTAGCCAGGGTCTGCTGCTGTGAAACCAAAACCACGGACGAGCAGGGCAGGGCCAGACTCCTGCGAGGCAAAGAGCAGTCGCAAACCCTCGTTAGCACAGGGGCAGACCCGGGAGCCAAGAGCTGTACCCCGAACAGAGCCTTTGGGCTGCACTGAACCTCTCTATGCACGACTTCAATTTGGCTTTGTACCGGGAAACTCGGTTTTTAACTGTTTTCCGAAAGCATGGCTTTTTGCTGGAGCTGTTAAAAGGCCTCCTCAGCAGCAGGAGCTGACCTCTGCTGCAAGCAGCCGCTCCAGTTCCCAGGCACTTAGCAACTGAACGCGCCCACTGAACGAACGTCCCCTTTGCACGCAGACAGGCCCGCGAGCCCAGGCTCGTGGCGATGCAGAAGCGACATCTGTTTAACCCTTGTCACCCAGGGGCTCCAGCGAGTTGCTTCTGGCTTGCAGAGCAGTTTTTCCCTCATCTCTTGGAAACGCTCTGAAACCCTTAAGTTAATCACCCTTTGTAAGCAGGGAATGGCTCAGGTGTCATGCGAGGACTCTTCTTTTTGTAGTGCTAATTGTTTCAAAGCTTGCTTTGGAATTAATTACGTTCCTCTCAGAAAACTGCAGCAGTAGGACCCTTACTCCCCCCACCTCGTATTTACCAGTTTCCCCGTGAAGTCCTGTTCCCTGCTTAGCTCTGCTAAGACGCCAGCCCGCCCTCTCCCTTCTCCCTAAGCAGCAAGGTTTTGACCGAGCGCGAGTGTGCTGGGAGGAGGTGGGACTCAAGCCCTTAGGCCGCTGAAATATAACCAGTTTTGCCCACTGTGGACAATTTCGTAGTTATTTCCTAGCATACAGCCTTGCCACGCTGAGAGCCAAGGGGCTTCTTTTCCCAGGTGTATATGTTTATACATGAACACTGGCTAAAGGTATTTAACAGCTTAACTTGCAGCCTCTTTTGGAAAAAACACGAAACGTTATTTCATAACAGCTCAGGAAAGCTTGAGCCTTGCGTGTCTGCTGTCAGAAATGCACGCTGGGAGAGCTCATCTCCTGCAAACGCTAAGTTTTTGGGTCACTTACCTCTTTCTGCTCTGTTTGCCTTTTAACCACACCTTAACTGAAGGGCCCCAATCCTGCCCAGACAAGGGCTGCGGCGTTGGAGCCTGCTCCTTCTCCAGACTGCCTGAACTATTCTTCCTGCACATTCCTACTTAAATGGAACATAAGTAGGATAAGCTTTACCTGGAACAGGCGAGATGATTGCTGTGGGAATACCTCTCCTTCAGGGAGGTATGGCGGCCTCCCCAGCTTCCTAGTTCCGAGAATCCCTGGAGTTTGTTTCTGGGGTGTTTTATTTTGTCTTGCTAGCTGGAACTGTCCTCAGACTGCCTAGAAAGTACTGCTGGGGCTGTGAAAGTGATAGGCCTATTTCACCCTCAAGTTTCCCAAATAAATACCCACTTCTGCACTTGCGGGCAGAAACGAGGACCCACAGCAGACCGCGTTGGAGGAAAACCTCCGCTTTTACCTACAGCTTCGAGTGCAGCACAGGCCCTTCCTGTTGTGCCCGTGATTTGCTGCTGGCAGAGCAAATCTGACCCGAAACGCCTCGGGAGAATCAAGCTATCCAAGATCACGTCCCAGTCACCACCCTGAGCGCTCTTGCTTTTAACGTTTTTAACCTTTATTTATACAGTATCCGACTAATCGTCGCAGCGATACGAAGGAGCTCCCGAGCGAGTCTTTGGCAGGCTGCGACACGCTGCTTGGCTCTCCAGCGCTCATCCTCCAGCCTGCTGCCTTTCCTGCCTCCGCGGCGGCAGCGGCAGAGCCGTTAGCGCCGCGGGGAAGGGGGCTCCGGGCTGCCAGCCGCCGGCCCGCGCCGAGCACCCGCCGCCTCCGCAGGGACCCCGCGGCCTCTCCGCGGCTTCTCCTAAAGCAAGCGCTGCAAACGGCTCTGCAATGCAAAAGCTGGCGTATGCACTAGCAGGAGCGGAAAACCACCTGGAAGAACGATCTACCCTCTCTCTCAACCACCTTCTTGAATTTAAATTCTCCCTCTTTAAAGACAAAAGAAAAAAAAACTTCGCAAAGCCACGCTGGTGCTGCCCGTGCAGTCCAGGAGCCGCTGTGCTAATGAAACAAGGTTCCTCAGCACCCAAGTGCCTCACCGCCCCCCCAGCCGCGCGGCTCGGCTGCCGGCAGTGCCGACCTCGCCGGAGCAGTGCCGGCCTTGCCGGAGCAGTGCTGGCAGCCGCTTTCCAGCCTTGTTTACGTCCCTCGTAGCAAACGAGCCATCGCGACCGTGCTGCTCTGCCTTGCGCGGTGCATGTAAATGAACGCACGCGAGCCGGGAACAGCGTGATCTTCATCAGAAACCTTCCCGCCGAGCGGAGCGCATGGGGACAGCGAGCGCCGTCTAGTCTTAATAACGTAATGGCCTGGCTGTTTGCATTTCTGGCACTCTCGAGGAAGGCTTCTCCTTAGCTGATTTGATGGTGCTTTCTTGTACCTGAGCTATTCATGGACTTTAGAGCAAGGGCACAAGACTTTGGTGAAGGTCAAGCAGGCTTTCCAAGTCCAAGTAACTGTCAACATTATCCAATTATAGGAAAAGAGAGTGGCTGCAGGCTGCGTGAAGCAAAGGCTCTGCCTGGACTCTGCTGCAAGTCCCCACTGCTACTTTAAATGATGCTTCCGTAAAACTTTAGCCCTTGTGATAGAAAAGCTATTCCTTCATCCTCCCGCCCCAGAGAGGCTCAGTGACTTGCTTGGCCACGTTTAGTGTTCTGGATCCTTTTGAAATGAGATTCGGGTACCTACAAAGAGGCAAATCCACTGGTTCGTAGCCAGATGCGACAACCAACAACCCCTGTTGAAAGTGGACTCCCAAAGCAGTGATGCTCTATAGCCTTATCCTGCATGTTCTCCCATTGTGGTGATTTAGGCAGGAGGTGTTAAATTCTTTCCCTATTTCTCTGCAGAGAAAAATACTGATTTTGGCCTTAGCTACCTTGACCAAGAGTCGCTTACAGTTGTCTTTAAAGATATCTTATGTCTCGGGAAGAATGAATCATGCTGAAACTTAGAACTCCGCAACAGCTACAGACCTAGGGCTGGTGAGAAACTCAAGCCTAGGAACGAGATGGCTGAGGATGTTCAGCCCACAAAACCAAGGGAGGAAGCCTACTGCAGGGTTACTCAAAAACAGAGACTTGCTTCATTAACAGGCCAGCTGCACAGAGCTCATCCTGATGGGCAGATTCCTGTCTCTCAGCTTTCCGGAGGTCACAACTGCTTTAGCTATTGATTTCAGCGTGCCGCTATACCCACATCAGCAGCAAGCTTGCAGGCTGGTCGGAGATCTGGGCTGGCAGGAGCTGTTTCAGCATCCGAGGAGGACTTCTGAGCTCGCGTTTGGCAGGCGGCAAAGGCAGCACCACCGCAGCCGCGCGGCCGCTCTCTGGAGCCTGCCAGCTGGAAGAAGGTGGTAGTTTGGCGGGTGGGACCGCATTGCTCTTTGGATACTACCTTCTCATTGCAGGCTTACCCTCATCTGTCCTTAATGGTACCCCAGTGACTTCTCATTTGTTGCTCTTGGGAGCAGACAAGCCTTGGAAAAAAAAAAAAAAAAATCAAACGCCAGCGCCGGCTGCGAGGTTCGGGAGGCCCCAGGGGGATGCTGCACTGCGGTGAGACGTTTTGGAGCAGAGCAAGAAGCAGAAACAGCTCAGACAGGCGCAGCGGAGCTACATGAAGCGGCAAAGCGGCTCGGCTTGCCGGCATCTGGGAGACGGCGGAGGGCAGGTGCCAGCGCAGTCCCGCGCCGTGCCGGTGCCGAGGCCCGCGCGCAGCTCCATCGCGCTCTGCAGGAGCGGACCGGACCATGGGAGGGACAAGATGCAGTTCTCCCACCAGCTGCTCCTCAGGGGTCACCTCCAGCCCTCTCACCCCTCCGGACCACGCCCAAGCCCTTTGCTCCAGCAGGAGCAAGCGGGCAGCTGGGAGGTTGGGAGAAGGTATTGCACTGCCTACAGCTCCCCGAAGGAGGACACCAGGTAGGTTTGAGCGCAGAACCAGCAATGCTTTCACAGTGACCAAAAAGACTGGGGGCACTTTGGTGCTTTTAAGTAGCTATTGCAACACGGTGGGCAAAGAAATAAGGTGATGCGAGACATGGGTGCAAAACCCACCCTTAGGGCTGCACCCCCAGGGGACGGTCTGCCGGGGCGGGGAGGAGCAACCCCGGCTGCAACGCCACCAGCCCTCCCACATCACGGCTGGAAGAGCTCTCCTCCTCCCCGAAACGGCCGCCCGGGGCCGAACGCTCCCCCCGAGGCCGCGGGTGAAGCGATCGCGCGGCGTGACCTGGCGCTGCCGTGGCCCTCGCCGCTCCCCGAGGCGAGCCCTTGCAGCAATAATGCCTGCACGAGTCGCTGCACGAGTCGCCCAAGGAGGACAAACATTCAGCCGCCGTTTCCTTCCGCGCGTTGGGCAACGGTATGGTGGCAGCGGGGTTAATGGCGTAAATTGTTTTAAAACGGGGTGGCAAGAACTTTCTCCTTTGACAGCCCAGGACACGGGTTAGCATCAGAAAGCCTCGAGTATGATAGCGCACGTAGCTCGGGAGCTGTAGGTATCAGTCCCCTTTTAACTGGAAAACTTCAAGATTGTTTTTCCGGCTGAGCGTCTCCTATTAACTCTCACTAGTGTTCCTCCAAATGTATTTTGACTCCTGTGTTATTTAGCTTGGCAGTTCCCACTTCCCCCTTGGAAGCGTTTGGTCTAGATAAAGTCCCCGTGTCACTTTTCCGCTATCAGTCGTTTGTTCACACTGTTGGTTTTGTTCCTTCCACACAGGGCCAATAAAACTGGCGGAGACTTTTTGGCAAGGCGTTAGCGCTTTCTGTCGGGAATTTTTATTGTTTCCATTGCCCATGGACACTTTCCTCTTGCAAACATTTGCACGGAGAAGGTGGCATTAGCAGAGGCCGTGCCAGGCAGGCGCTATGACCCCACCAGCCTTCCAGAGAGGGAACTGCCTGCCCTTGCTTCAACCGTCTTTGCAAACCAGCAACCCTAACCCTACAACTACCAATTTTACTGTGATTTTTTCAGCTATGTTCAGCAGCTCCATGCTACTGGGCAATAGAGAAAGCAACGGGGTGTTTTCACCCTGAGCTGCTCCAGCCCCGTGGCCTTATGGCTGCTGCTGAACATCTGGCATGGCCACATCTGGCATGGCCACATCTGGCTGTGCTCAAGCACCAAATTCCCCTTTCAGCTTTTGAAAGCTCCTTCCCAGGAAAGGCTGGAGAAGTTGTATGCTGGGACGTCACTTTGGGTCAAAAAGCAACTGTGCTTCATTTTTTAAAAAATGGTATTTTGCTATGAAAGTGTCAAGATGCCAAAGGCGTGCTCCCGAGCGCGTAGTCAGAGCTCCCGAATCAAGTGGGTCCAAATTCTGCTAGTGCAGAACAGCCCGATGTAAAGGTGTTGGGCAACAGAGCGACCGCCCTAATCCTCAGTAAGTTGTCCTGATGGGAAATCCCTAACTAATTGAAAAATACGGTGTCTTCCTGTCTGAATTTGCTTGTTTTTAGGTTTCAGAGAGCAGCTCTTGTTATATCTTCGTCTATAAATTAAGAGGTTCTTAATCATTGGAAACCTTTTCAAGTAGGCACTCGCAAGATGTTGGGAAACACGGAAGATTAACAATAATCCTAAAGATAGGAAGCGTAACAGGAGGCCAAGACACAACCTCTTCATCAGGCTCAAACACGGAGCAAAACATCCGGGAAGCAGAAAGTGGGTCAGGTTGATCCGGATGAGCACAGAACGATAGCGTTAATACAGAGAGGGAAAAAACAAAATAGAAGAGCTACATGGCACCGAGAAATCACGCTATGAATATAGCTGAACAAGAAAGGAGCAATCGCCGCTGGCGTCAGCACGGGAAGGGCAAGACTTTAGCTTGGAGCCTCAACGGGGCGGCTCGGAAAGCCCTTCAGATTCATTAATTAATGTTTGCAAGGGGTCGAGGCTGGGTAGAGTCCCGCCGGGGCGTCGGGTTGCCCAGGGATCACAGAAATGTCTAAACCTGGCCGAAAGCACCATCGGCGAGGATGCAGAGCCCGGGCTGGGGCGGCCGGACGAAGGCACCGGGAACGCAGGAATAAAACAGGGTTTAGCTATTGCCCCAAATGGACCTTTCTGCTTGAAACAGCCCCCAGATGGTATGAGAGGAAACGTCAGGAAAAGCTTGAGCTGCTCCGGAAAGAGGGAGGTGGGAAGCCAAGGCGTAAGGAAGGCCTGGGAACGAGCAGATGCTCCCTCGGGAAGGCGGGCAGCGGCGGAGCCCGCACCGCACAGGGACGTCGCCCCTCACCAAGCGCCACCGCGTCCCTGCTGATGCTCGCAGATATGCTAATCGCCTCGTTAATCACCGCCACCGGCGGCTGCAACGGGGCTCGTTTCACAGGGGCTTTGGGGAAACCTTGGCGCCTCTCTCACAAGAGGTAACTTAACCGAACAAATCCCGACGCACTGCGTTTGGATAAGGCCGGAACACGTAAATAAGTGCAAACAGGACTACGAGGTTTCTGTTCCGGACTGGGGTGGGCAGCAGAGATCTGGGAGCAAACAGAGCTCACAGGAGTAACAGAGCACCTGAGATTTGCTTAACTAGTGGTTTCTCCTTCCCAAAAAACCCAGCTTCATAGCGTAACGTAGCTGAGCAGGGAAACACAACCAAACACCCCGGGCTGCTCGGGAAAAGGCGCCGGCGTTACTCCGTCCTGCTCTCACACTCCCCGGGTGCCACCCCGGCATGCGCCCAAAGCGGCAGAAATTTCCCCCTTTCCCTTAGCGGCCCCAGGCCCCTTTTTCTGAACAGTATTTTAAACAAAAGCGCTCGGTTCTGCTAACGCTGCCAGGCGGCACCCGAAAACCAATGAACAGCAGCAGGAGAAGCAACACGAGCAACCACAAGACCAAGCAGCTCCAGCCCTGCTACCAAACTACAACATGCTGCTCAGCAGCGGAAAAGGAATGAAACGGAACCACGATGCCTCTTTCCAACCCGGCACCTTCACCGTTACGGCAGCGCTGGTGCAAACACGGACTAGAGCAAAGGGGGATGTGTTTTACCTGCAAAGCCACCTCTGAACTCAGGGCCGGTTCTGGTGTCCGCAGCCACATTGCATGCAGCCATCCCAGCAAAGAGCCTCCTCCAGCCCCACAGCTGGGGACAACTTCCCTCATCACCTCCCCAGTGCAGCCCCGGCTTTTGCTGCTGGCTGGTGCAAAGGGCTGAGCCCAGCACGGCTGCCTCCACCCCCTCGTTTGCAGCAGCCCCCAATTGCTAATTGCAGAAAACACCCTGCAGCTGCCAGAAAGGGGAGATCCCGACCCCCGGGGCTGGAGCAAACCCTTCCCTGCACGGGGCCGCGGATGCAGCAGCCCTCGGTCCCCGCAGCCGGCGCAGGTCAGGAGCTCTCGGTGGTGGCATCAGCCAGGGCTTCCTGTTGGTTCCCGCCTGAAAAAAAAAAAACACTGGGCCACTCGCAAGGGCTGGTATCTTGAAAACATTTTATTTCATCACTATTCTGTGGTAGCATAAATAAGAGCCGGCGACAGCACATCGAACGTGAAGACGGGAGAGCGGTGGGTGCTGGGCACAATGTAAACCGACGGCGAGGAGAAACCGTCGCACCGACGGTGCTAGGCAGCTTAACAGCTTGATTTACGTGAAAATATACACAGATAGATAGATAGATATAGAGGCAAACTAGCAGTATTTGGTGTCTTTCCCCGTGTGGCAGGCCTAATTCACAGGAACGTGATTGTACGCACCTAGGGTCTTTTTACGTATTTATGTATTAAAAGATGATACGCCTATGTGCACAGGTGCATGCACATACACACGCGCCCCTCCGGGAGCAACTCCCTTCCGCGGGTTTCAGCCTAAAACCGGACCCGAAGATGCTCTGGCGGTGACGGGCTGCGGGTGCCCGTCGCGGTGCGGCGGCGAGGGGCCTTCGGAGCCAGCAAAGGGCTTTCCCGGGCCGGCTCCCGACCGGACGGGAGGATTAACTTGCAACCCGAGTTAATCCGCAATGCCGTCCGCTTTCTCGGCGAGAGCGCTTGCAAATTTAAGCCCTTTCTGGAAACATGCTAGTTGAGCGAATCCACTTCCAGTTTTGTACCCAGGGGCATCTGCTGTCACACTTTGCATAGGAAAAAAGTTAATAGCGATAAACCATCTTCACTTGCTCAAGGACACGCTGCGTTCTCCCTTGTCGGGGTTTAGTCGAAGCGGCGCCCGACGCGTTAGTGCCGTACGGAGGATACGGTGCTCTTCTACTTACTCCAAGGAAAACGCCGGGGTGCAAATCCCGCCCCAGCTTCCGTTCATGCAGTAGCTTTCAGCTTTAGTGCAGAGGCCTTTTTTAGTGCTAGACAAGACTACAAGGACACATTTCCAGTTAGCATGTGGGCTCTTGGCAGGTCACTCGACTTCTGGCTCATGTTCTGTGTAAGTGGATAAAATAAAATTAAAGAGCGAGTATAAACAGAGAAAGTTCATTTATAAAACGTCCCGGGAAGTTAATTATTCTTCGGGCTGTTACGTAAGTTTTTTAACTCCAACTGTAGCTGCCGGATCCGTATGTCTTTCTGCGAGAGCTCGTCCTTCAGCCGCCGGATCTCGTCTTGCTGCCGGAAGAACATGCGGAGCAGCTTGGGAGAAAGGAGACAGAGGTGTCGGGACCGCGCTGCCCTTCCCGCCGGCCCTCCCGGAGCCGCGTGGTGCCGTTCCCGTTCCCGGTTCCCGGCTCGGTCTGCGCTGCCGGCTGCTTGCTCCGGTTTAATTTTCACCCTCCAGCTCGGTGGTGTCGGCTACGCCCGACCGGGAAGCGCGGCTGTAGGAACCGCCCTCCCTCGCGGACCGAGGTGTTCCAAGAGGGAGGGTTTTAAGCAGGATTTTTAGCAGCCTAACGCTGCTCGCTCTTCTGGGGCATCCTGCAGCTCATCTGCAGCAGGACGCCTCGCGCCGGAGGGAAACGCGCCGCGTGGATTTTTCAGGTTGGGAATAAGAGCAGAGACGCGGCACCGGCGCTCGGCAGCAGCTCCGGGGGCTGCAGACCTCGGCGGGTCCGTGCGGAGCCGGTGGCAATGCCGGGGCCGGCGCATCCCCCCCCCCGCTTACCTCGTTCTCCGTCCGGGGCGGCACGTTCTCCAGCAGGTCTATGCCGTTCACCACGACGCTCTTCTTCTCGCGCGCCGGCGCCTTGAAGACGATTTTGGACGTCTTCTTGTAGCCCTCCTTCAGCGACATCAGGATGGGGTCTGGGGGGAGGCGGGCGGCGGGTCAGCGCGCGGCCCCGGGCCCCCGTCCCGCCGGCACCCTGCCGGACCCCGGCGCCTCCCCGGCCCCGCGCTACCTCGGTTCATCCCGCTCAGCCACTCGTCCGGCGTCAGCGCCGGCTCTGTACCCGGCGTCATCGGGTAGATGTCCTCCTGGTACGTCTCCGACTGGAAGCACGGGGAAAGAGAATAGCGGCGACGGAAGCAACGCAGAAACGCGGCGTTTCCCGAGGCCCCGGGGTAAAGATTCGCGAGCGAAAACTTCGCGACCCGCGGACGCCCCTCGCCCCGTCCCCGTCCCCATCCCCGTCCCCGTCCCCGTCCCCGCGGCACTCACCCGCCGCGGCACGATCATGGAGATGGGCTCGATGAGCCCCTTGAGGGTGACGAGCTTGTAGAAGCGGAAGACCTCACAGGCCGACACGTCCAGCCCGTGCTTCGGCATCACCCCTGCGGCGGCAGGAAAAATTGCAGGAATTGCAGTCGTTCGGGAAAGTTTCGAGGGCCAGAACGGCAGGAACCGCGCGGTCGCTGGGGAGGTTCTGCGGCACGCGGGGCGGGTGAGCGTCCGCACCGTCGCAGCGGAGCGCGGGGCGCCGCGGAGAGCTGGGCTGCGTCCCTCCGCGCAGAGCACGGCGCAGGAAAGACCAAATCCCGGCAGTGCAAACCTGGGAATCTGGATTAACTCCCCAGCGAGTCCCAACAGCGCGGGACAGAGCCGAGGGGGGGAGAGCGCCGAGCCGGCGGCAGGGGGCTGGCGATGCACCGCGCGTCCGTCTGCGACCCTTAACGAAACCCTCCCGCCCTCCTCCGCCTTTTCCGTGCCCTCGGCCGGATCCTCACCCAGGCCCTTCTGCGGCGCCGGGGAGCGAAACTCCATGAGGTAACTCAGGTAGGGCTTCTCCGAGCCGATCTCGTAGTAGCGGATGTTGCCGTCCCCCTGCGGCGCGGGAGGGAGGGAAGGGTCAGTGCTGCCCGGCGGCAGGGCTGGTGCTGCCGCTCCGGCAGGCTCCGACAGCTCCCGGCTGCAGCGCTGGCGGGCCGCGGGAATGCAGCGCGCTCTCCGCTCTGCAGCGCCGGCGGGACGCGGGAACGCAGCGTGTCGGCTGCCTTTGCACCGGCCCCGGCGCCCGCTGCGCTGGGCGAAGCCAGTTTGCACCGCTGCCGCCTGCCCTTGCCCCGCGTGCAACGCTAATTAACGAAACCCTGCCATAATTAGCCAAACCATGTTCTCCCACGCGCTGTTTGCTCGGGAGAGGGGTCCCTCCACCTGCCTGCTGCAGATGCATGCTCGGGGGGGGGGGGGGTTACTCTGCCGGTAGGGGAAAACTGAGCCGCGGGAGAGCAGCGCAGCGCAGCGCGGCACGGCACAGCCAGCCTACCTTGCCGGCCAAGTACAGCATGTGCGTGTCCGCGTCGTAGAAGGGGAAGAGGAGGCCCGAGAGCCCGTCGATCTCCTCCTCTATGAGCGGCATGGACAGATCTTCCTGCGCAACAGCACCAGCGTTTTAGGCACCGCGAAGCGCAAGGCGGGAGCGCGCCGCGGGGCCGGGACGAGCGCCGCGCTGCCCCAGCGGCATCCGCACGCCGAGGCAGGAGCCCAGCCCGGGGGGGACCCGGCCGCTGGGGCCCCGAAATGGCTGCTTTTGGGGCGGCAGGTTTGGGGGTGTTTTTCCTGGATTCGTGCATTGCACAGGAGGGGGCAGGAAGGCGCCGCGGAGCAGCACCGGTGCCCGGCGTGCCGCCGCTTCCCGTCCCTCCTCCTACCGGATTGCAAGGGCGACATTTCGTTTTCCAAAACGCCTGAAGGGCTGGAAGCAGCCGGGATGCCGAGACAGGCACAAAACTTCCCGCTTGGCCGCGACCCCTCCAAACCCCCCCCGCACGCGTCCCCGGCGCGGGGCGGCCGCCGACCTGGTCCCAGAGGGCGATCTGCCGCGTGTTCCAGCGCGAGACGCCCGTCGTCAGCAGCCGCTTGGTGCTGCCCAGGAAGACGACGCGGTTCACGCGGTGGTTCTTGCAGCTGGCCTCCTGCAAGACAGCCCGCGCGCCGCCCTCAGCTCGCTCCAAACGAGCTGGGCTCCCTCGCGGCAGAGGTGCGTGCAAGGTCCCGCCACGCGCAGAGCGCCGCTGCTTGGGCGCCGGCAGCGCCTGGCCAGCGCTTTGCCGCGATTCGTTAGGATTCTGCCCCGGTATCTTATTTCTGAAGCTAGCTGCCCGCTGGCGGGGGGCAGGCGCAGGGTCGGGGGGGGGGGGGATGCACACGCTGCAGCCTCCCCCCCCCCCGGGAAGCCCCGGCTCTGCCCGGCGAGCGCCTCACCTGCAGCACGCGGCCCGAGCGCGGCTCGACGACGCGGAGCCGCTTGTCCTTGCAGCTGGTGGCCAGCAGGCTGCCGTCGCCGTTGAAGGACATGCAGAGGATGACGTCCGTGTGGCAGTCGATCATCTTCACCGGCTCCCCGATGTCCAGGTTCCAGATGAGCACCTGCGGCGGGCGGGCGGATGGGCGGGGGGGTGAGGATGCCCCCAGCCCCCCGCGGCTGCCCTCCGCCCCGGCCGCTTGGGCAAAGCCGCTGAAATTTGGCTCCGGTGAAGCAAAGCCCTCCGGAGCTGCCGGCAGGGCCCAAGCAGAGAGGGAGCGCTCCGTGCAGCCCGGCCCTTCCCACCGGGAACGCGGATGAGCTCCGCGACTCATCGCTTAGGAAAGCCCCCACATCTCCATCAGGGACGGACGCCGGGATTTCAGGGCTTGCTATTCCCGCAGCGCCGGGTCGGCCCGTGTGTTGCACGGTCCTTCCACAGACGGCAGGTCCGTAGGGATGGCGGGACGCACCATGCGCGGGAATGCCGGCACGGCGCCTCGTTTTATCTTGCACCGCGGCACCCCTCTGGCCCCGGATGCGCAAAGGGTCTCGCAGCACCTCTGGCCACACTTTGCACCTTGCAGCGGCTCAGCCCGGCCACAGCCGCCCCCGGGAGCCCCGGGAAACCCCCCGGAAAAGCGCCGGCGGCGGCAGCTCACCTTATAGTCGTAGCCGGCGCTGAAGAGGATGTTGTTGGTGGTGGGGTGCCACTCGACGAGGCCCACGCGCCGGCTGTGCCCGTACAGCTCCAGCACCGCCTCCGTCATGTTGCGCTTCAGGCCCCCCTCGGGAATCTCCCATATCCGCACCTGGGCCGGGAGAGGAGACGGTTGGGTTCCGGCAGTGGCGCCGAAAAACGGAGCGCCTGGCTGCTTCCTGCCGCCCCCCGCGGAATAAAGCCTTGAAAGCGTCTCCCTGCTCCTCGATTAAACCACTCCACCTAATTCCTTGGAAAACCAAGGAATTAGCTTTCGCCCCTGTGGCAGGTGGCCGGCGCGAAGCTGAGCCCTTGCCCGTCTTGGGGCCGGCAGCAGGTAAAGGCGTTTTGCAGCGCAGCCCAGCAATTCCCGCCGGAAAAGCCAAACGGCAGCGAATGCAAAGCACCGTCCTTTCGGCTCCCATTTTCCTGCTTTGCCGCTCGCTCAAGCATTTGCATTTGGGGGTGAATTGGGGGGGGGAGCTCAGCCCTCCGGCCCCCCCAGTGCCGGCCACGCGCGAGCGCCCTGCAAGCAGCAGCCCGGCCGGCTGCACCCAGGGAGACGCCGCGCCGCTGCCTCGGGGCTGGAAGCTAATTACCTGCAATATTGCAGGGAAAAAACCCGTGCAGAGACCCGGGCGAGGGCAGAGCGATGGGGCTGAGGCCCTGAGCAGCCCCCGTAGAGTCACCGGTGTTTGTTTGGGGCACGTGGCGCGCGGAGAGAAGGGAGTTAGGAGAAAGGTGCTTTAAATCCAAGTCGGATCAGACATACGATTCTCAAAACGGAGATTTCAAAGCAGAGCGTGACAGGAGGAAGGTGCAACAAAACCCGAAGTGCCGGGCGTCCGAGGCAGCGGTTATGAAACCGGCCGGTTACGGAACTGCCGCCACCAAACCTCCGCTCCGGCGAGCTCGATCGGCGCTGGCGCGTGGGAGCTCGGCACGCAAGATGCCTGTTGGCGCCAAAGCCCCACTCCCGCCTCGAAACGCCCTCGGCGTCCTCAGCCCCTCGGCGCCGGCTGCGCTCGGAGGCTCGTTGCAAGCGGGGGATTTGCAGCGGGAATTTGGGGTCCCCGCTAGCGAGGGGCGCGGGGAAACCCTTAGGATTGGGATGCCCTTCGGATGCCCAGGCTCCCGAAAGCATCAGCAAAGGGCGGGCACGTGGCAGCACCCGGGTTAGGAGCCATCTATATAGCCAAAACGCCACTTTTGGGGTATAAAAGGGGGCATTAAAGCCGGTGAAGCGTGTGCCATGCCGGTATGGCCGGGCATCCTTGCCGGCGCTCCGCAGCGCGGCGTCGCCTCCGCAATCCCCCCCCGCCGCTGGCGAACGAGCAGTGCCTTCGGAGGCTGCCTGGCACGACGGGCTATTTTAGGCAGGTTTCCTCGTTACCATGGGCACTACGACCCGAAAATAGACTTATCGGGCCCGAACGCGGCGCGAGTGCCATTTCCTAGCCGGTACGGCTGGCGCGGCCGGAGCCGAGCCAGAACGAAGCGCTGCGTCCCAGAGCCGTCCGGGGATGGGAACGCTGCTTTGGGAGGTGCCGGCTCCGACAGCAGCCCCCGAGGCTCGGCCCGGGCCCCAGCAAGAGCAGACGTGGTGGGAAGCAGCCCGGGAAGCAGGAGGCTTCCTCTCCCGCCCCAGACCTTTGGGCCCTTCCTGACGAAGCTGCTAATTGCACCCCCAAACCGGCATCGCCCACGGGGGGGGGGGGGGGTCGCGCTCCGGCGAGACCGCCTCTAACCGCGGCCGTTAGCGTTAGACGCCGCCGAGCCGTAAAATCCTCGTGTGCCACCTCCAGCAGCGTCCCGGGGTCACAGGCGGTGAGTGGTCACCGCCACGGTCCGGCCCGGCGAAGCGGAGCCCGAAGAGGGGTCTAGCGGCAGCGTGCACCGACGCGGAGGAGGCTGCAACGGCGACGGAGCCGAGCTCTTCCCCGCGGCGCCCGACCGTGGCGCGATGGGCAACGGCCGCGAGCTGCGGCCCGGAGGCTCCGGTCGGACCTTAGGAAACCCGGCGTCCCTAGAGCGCGGCATGGCCCTGCACAGCTCCCCGGGGAGGCAGGGGACCTCCGAGCCCGGAGGCTTCCAGACTCGGCTATAGACAACGCCATGGCCAAGCTCATCTCGTGCCGGCGGGAGGCCGGAGCGGAGACCTCCAGGATCTCTTCTCATCCACGACTCCGGAAACGAGAGGGGGAAGAAACCTGGATGCCCCAGGCAGCCTGCGGGGCAATTAGCTTCCCGGGTTCATCAGTGGCGGCTCGGGAAGTCGTCCCCATCCCTCCTCCCTCCCGACACCTCCAACAACGGCACGGAGCAGGCTGCAACTCAGAGCGGGCGGCAGCTCACCGTGGCTCACGGCCGCGATCTGAACCTTTTCCCCTCGGAAGCCGCCTTGACAAGCTTTCAGCTAGCCAAACACACCGAGCCGAGGGGGAGGAGGAGACGTTAGCTGAGGATATACGGCGGCATGGCGAGCTCAAGCGAGGCGGATCTGAAACCGGGTCGCCACGAGCCCTGGCTGCTGCTGAGCAGAACGGGCTGCGGTTTCTGCTCTTCTCCCTTGCGTAAAGGCTTTTTTTTTTTTCCCCTTTACGATACACCTTCCGGGAGGGACTTGCTTGTGTCCAGAAGATAGCGGAGGCAGCAAACATCAGCGAGACGGGGCTGCCCTGGTCCAGCCCCCCCCGGGCTGCCGGCACCACGCGATGCAGCAGCAGCGACTCCCAGCAGCATCGCTGCCGGCTTCGCACGGGACGCTGCCGCCTGCCTGCAGCGGGGACGGAGCCGCAGACAGCGACGCCGGAGCAGGGACCAGCAGCACGTGCACCCGGAGGAGCCCGGCACGCGGGATGGGGGAGGTATCGGAGCGAGCCGCTCCTGGGAGGACGCTGCCGGCGCGGACGTCGGCTCCCGAGACGCCGGCTCCGACCGCTGCTACTCACAGAGGTGTCTTCGGAGCAGGAAGCGATGATGTTTTCGATGAAGGGATTCCACTTGATGTCGAGCACGTTGCCCTGGTGGCCGCACACTTTGGGGTAGTTCGGCTCAATCCGACCGGTCTGCAACAAATGACGAGAAAAAGAGAGATAAGCACGGCCGGCGACACAGCGGGCCTTCCCACGGCCGCGGGGACGGCGGCGACAGCATGCCGCGGCGCTCAGCACCATGCCCGCGCCGTCTGCACCCTCCTGAGCGGTCCTACACCTTCACTGCAGCCAAGTCACGCACAAAAAGAGAGTCACTCTGACCAAGGTACACATGCATACATGTATATATATATATATATACACACACACTTTTTTAATATATATATAAACACACACACATATACACACACTTTTATATAGATAGATAGATAGATAGATATACACACACGCGCTCCATAGAATGAATCTTTAAGGCCTTGGGGAGCAAGACCAGTATGGATTAATAACGCTAACGTAACGCTTATGCCATGTATCTCACGCAACCCTTTTCCCTCTAGGGAACACGGATGCTCGCCAGGATTTAGGGCGGCTCCATTCCCGGGACGCCGGCAGAGGAACCGCGCGCGGATCCCGCTAGCGCAGCCGCCCGCTGACTCCCCCCTTCCCGGGCGGGTGCAGAAACGCGCTGGGGCGGCTGCGCACCGGCACGGGCACGCGGGCAGCAAGCTTCCCCCCGCGCCCGCAAACTAGGTCAGCGCGCGACGCGGCCGCTAAATATTTGATGGCGCTGGCAGCGCTGGCCGTCCGAAGCATTCAGCGCCCGGCTTCGCTAACGCGCTCGTGCGACGCGCGGCTGCGGCACGCCGGCCCGGGCTCCCGCTCTCGGTGCGCGGAAGACAAGCAAGCAGAAGCTTAGCAAAGAAAAATATACCAGGCCCCCCAAACCCCTCCCAATTTACTGCTTATTAAGCAAAGACTTATCCTAGAGCAGCAGCTCAAGGTATCCGTACGTTCACCAGCTGCACATCGGGCCGGCCCCTAATTACTCGGCTGCTGCAGCGATGCAGGTCGTGCAAGGACCGAAACACGGCAGCAGTGCCCTGGTCCCGGCAGCTGGTGGTGGTGGTGGTGGGGGGTTAAGGTTTGGGTTAGTTTTCCCGTGCAGCCCTGCCAGGGCATTTTGGGGCAGAAGCAGCGTTGCAGCCCTTTTTATAGCATTCGCCTGTTTTATTTGCTCAGCGAAAAGCCCGTTTCCGCTCAGACAAAACCGTTCCAAGCCATCCTTCGGACACGGCGCACGTATAAGATGCGCGCGCGGCTGGCCCTAAAACGCAGGGGGATTAGTTACGTGGGTCATCGCGGTTATCAAGGTAAAGGAAAAAAGATAGGTGTCCGCTCTCGTCAGCGCCGATACGGGCACAAATTGGCGCATCCAGCAGCATCGCTGCCCGGGTAACAGGGTCGTTTGCAGCCGATCCCCTCTGCCCTCCCGTGAAGCCTCTTGTAAACCCGCATTAACGCCCGCGGGCGACAGCACGGGATTACAGCCCTGCCAGCGGGCCGATGCCGAGCCCTTGACGCCAGGCTGCTTCCCACCTCCGAGCCGTGCTCCGATTAGGGCGCGTAAGGCCAATTCCCGGCCCATACGGCACCCGGCTCGTCGGCACCGCAGCGGCCGCTCTCTGCCGGGGTGATTTTAGCCTCCACCAGGGCCCATTGCGGTGGCATCGGGCCGGGTTTGACGGATGAGCAGGACGGAGCTAAGCACGGTTGCAGACGCTGGAGCATCCCACCAGGAGCGCAACGCGTTACAGCACATCACCGGCGCAGGCTGGAATCTCCTTCTACCCCGTGACGAAGACCCTCCCTGGGGACCCGGCTCTCCCCGTCTCCTGCTCGTCACTCCACATCCGTGCAATGGGTCCAGCAAAGCGACAGCCCCCGGGATCTCCCCAGGATCTCGATCCTGGCACCCCGGAGGCCCAGGGCATGGAAAAGCGAGGCCCAAGGATGAGCGTGACCAGCCAAGCGCTAGTATCAATAACGCAAGGGAAATCGTTAGCAAACACAAGCCCTTAATTAAAAAAGTGGGAGAAGAGGAATCGAAGCTGGGAACGCCTCTCCCGTGCCAACACGGAGCTCGGTGTGACGCTCCCCCTTGGAAAAATGGCTCTGATTGAAGAGCTGGTTTCCAACTAAATTAAGTTTTCCAAAGGAAAGAATTCTGGAAAATGCTGCGTTTGACTGAAAGAACATCCGAATGCCCGAGACCAGTATTTATTTTTCTGCCCCTTGCTGCGGTGCCTTCCTGGCCGTTTCAGCCGTTCCCGCCTCTCGGCGCTGCTCCGAGAGGCTCCCGTGGGCTGGGGCTCCAGGAGGTGCCGCTTGCCCTGCGGCGGATGCTCCGGGGCCAGTGAGACCCGCACGGTGCCCAGGGCAGCACAGCCCGGCCCCGCATCAGCCTATTCCCTTCATCGAGTCACTGCAAAAGCCAAACCACGAGAAATCATTAAAAAAGAAAAAAAAAAATCAGATTTTGTGTTCTTCAACTTTTCCCAGGGAAAAAGCAGGGCATCGCAGGGGACAAGCGGACGAGGTTCGGGAGAGGGACGGCGGAGGCGGGAGGCAGCCGGTCCGAGAACAGGAGTCTCCTTGCTCCGTTCGCGAGCGGAGCCTCCGCCGGGTCCCGCGACGCCCGGCGGGACCACGGACCCCCTCCTCCCGCCACGCGTTAACGGCGTGCGGAGCACGGCTTTCCGGCTTATTAAGCACAAGGGCCGACACCGCCTGCCCGGACAGCCCAGACCATCAGCTTTCCTCCCCGTGTTCGTGGCTGCATTAGCGCGACATTATTAACACGCTGCCTAGAGTAGGAATTTGTGCAGCAGTCCGAGAGCACGGACCTTTCAACAGCACAAGTTAACACACGATCGCTTCAATTTTGAGCAACCAGCTGAGTAATTTCCTTTGCAGAGTAGGTTTGATGTTTTTTTTGTCAAAATTCATTAGGTTTTCCAGAGGGCAAGACAGGGTTCGGTTCCTAGCAACCCTGCCTGTCCCGGAATGCAAGGGATTTGCTTAAAATACGCACACACATGGAGAAAAGCGGAGCAGAGCCATGGAGCAGCGGCGCCCTGGGCCATCAGGGTGCGATGCCCCCGGTGTCCGCAGACCCCAGGCAAAAGCGGTGGCAGCTTTCGAGCCATTTCCACCTCTGGGTCCAGATCCATCCCAGTGAACCTCTTCGCCAGCGTTGGACTCAAGTGAAGGGAAGTTTTATTGCTTTAGATCCGCTAAGCGGCATCATTTTGTCACACAGATATTTGATTCAAAATTTTTTTTTTTTTTTTTTTTGCTTTTCAAAAACTGCCAACTTTCCTTGAAACGCAAAAAACAGAACTTCTCCGAGTTCCCGTGTTTTCTGTGAAGAGCTTTGGATATGGCAAGAAGCTTCATCCAGCTCTCTGCGCTCAAACCAATCACACAAAACTTCAGAAACAGCATCAACGCCATCAAAACCTGTCCATGGATGAGAAATCCTCCGGGATAAGGACAAATCCCACCAGCCCAGGCCTTGTTCCCCACCTATTGGCTCCCCACAAATTCTCCCTAATCTCGTATTAGCTTTTACAGGGGGATCAAGGAAGTTCTGCCTGAGCCACAGCAGATTTATGGGTTTCCTAAGAAATCCTGGAGTACGTACAAGTCTCTAGTGGCTGAGATTAGGAGAGTAAGCGCATTTTCTGCTGTCATTTAAAGGCCTCTCCTACTGGAGGATGAAAGAGGAAGAAACAGAACAGATTTCACGGAACCAGGGGAGATTCCTGGCTTCTTCCAAGCCAAGCTTTTCCAGAAAAAAAAAAAGTTTAAAAAAAGAATCAGATCATGTTCTAGTCCCTTGTTACACAAGGTGGCTCTTCAGCCGCACGTGTCCCTAGGAAAATGCTGCCCCAGGAGAGAGCTGCCGCCCCACCGGCTCTGTCAGCGGCTCCCGGAATCCGGGCGCGGGAAAGGAGCGGGGCAGCAGCGCGTATCCTCCTGCGAATCCCCCCGCCGCGCCTGCCCCAGCGGGGTGTCGAGCAGGGTGTTTTACAAGGATGCAGGTTCGGGTATCGGGTGCTGCCCGCGGGCGAGACAAGCCAACGCGTGGCGGCGGCGGCGGCTCGCGAGCAGCGATTTGCACAAATTAAAACCCCGAAGCCTCGCTGAGGCGGGATCTATCCGCACCATAAAAGCGGTAGTAGCCAGCACCGAGCTTGTTAATTAAAAAGACAAAAGCCCATATAACGTTCCGGCTAAACCGGATTACGGGCGTTTAAAAAGGAACCCGCGTTTAGGGGTAACAGCCAGGCGCTTCTCCCCGGCGAGGGCGCGCTCCGTCTCCCGTGCAGCCGGCAGAGGGTGCAGGCGCCTGCGGCCGCGGCCGCCGCCTCGGGCGGGACGGGACGGGACGGGACGGGACGGGACGGGACTCGCGTCCCCCCCGCCGCGCCGAGCTCTGCCGCCTGCGCTGCTCCCGGGGCGGCGGCGGCGGAACCTCCCGATCCGGCGCCGGGCGCTTAAAGGCGGGGGCCGGCGGCAGAAGCGGGTTTCCCGCAAAGGCGGGGAGGTCACGCAGCGCGGCGCCCGGGGAAACGCCGTGTTTTCTGCAAGCCCCAGGTTGGAGGAGCCGCCTCCGTCAGCCCAAAGCGATGCGGAAAACGCGGAGAGAAGCGAAAGGCAGCAGGCGAGGTCTCCCGCGCCCCGGCTCTGCAGGCGGAAATGCCCGAAGGATCCGCATCGCCGAGACGGAGAGCTCCCGGGAGCCCTCCGCGTGCCGGGGAGCCCTGTCCAGGGGGGCCGGGCACGGGGAAAGGGGCTGCTGCGGGGCCCCAGCGCTCAGAGCCCCGGGGACCGCTTCAGCGCACGGGAGCACCGAGAAGCAAGGGCGCTAACCCTGCCATGAGCTTGCCCGTTCTCTGCAGCCAGGGTACTCAGGCATCCTGTGGAGGTGCCTTAACCATGTGATGAGCTTGCCCGTTCTCTGCAGCTGGGGTGCTCAGGCGTCCTGTGGAGGTGCCTTAACCACGTGATGAGCTTGCCCGTTCTCTGCAGCCAGGGCGCTCAGGTGTCCGGCAGAGGTGTGGGTGCACATGAGCTCCCACAGGCAACGCACGTGCTGCACACCACGAGCCAAGGAGATGCCGCCAGGACAGGGGGTCCCAGCCATCAGACCGCAACGCACCCATGCCCAGCAGAGGGGAAGAGCTGCTGCAGGCCGCCGGGCTGGCAGAGGAGCAGCCACCTTCTTGCCCTCTCCCCCAGGCCCCGCAGCTCCCAGCACCCACCCCACGGGACCACGCACCTCCTGGGGGGCACTCGCACCCGCTGGGCTAGCAGAGGGAGATGCACCCGCGTGCAAGCCTCAGCAAAGCACGGCTACAAAAAGCAGCTCTGGCACGAGTGCAATTTTGGATTTCAGCTTCCTGCTCGTAAATAAAGATGCCCCCTCCGTGCTCTCTGCTTCCTCACGTCACGCAGGCAGGTGACATCCTCCAGCAGTGCAAAACAAACCACCCTCACCCCCTGGAGCAGCAAAGATCCTCCCACGGCGGTGCGAGCAGTGCCAGGGCATCCCGAGCGGCCGCGCAGGGCTTGGGCAGGGCTTGCTGCACCCTGTGGATGCCCCAGCAGGTCACACAAACCGCCCCAGCAGGGAGCTGAGCCCCCCTCGGAGCCTGGTTTATGTAGCGCTACCCAAATGCAGCCCAGCTGGAAGCAATCGCCACCCTGACGGAGCCCATCCCCGCTGCGCCCAGGCAGCTGCCCAATGCTGCTGGTGCTGGTGCTGCGGGAGCCGCTGCGGGATTCCTGTGGGAGCGTCGCCCGCGTTGCGCCGTCTCTGTGCATGGCCCTGCAGCCCCCCGCACGGGCCTATCTTTTCAGAATTTCCCTCTGCCCTGCCGAAAAGGTGAAAACGCGCCGAGACCCGAGCGGAGCCAAAGGCAGCTGCTGGGACGGGCACCCGCCACGAGGCTGCTGCGGCTCCTCCTGACGCGCGGGAGGGGTGAAAAGCGGGGGGCTGTTTTGCAGAAAAGCAAACCGACCCGTGCACACGCCAGAGAAAAGATTTACCCAGCATTAAAGATCAGCAAACAAATAAAAGCAATATTGGATATGACGGCTAGAGAAAGCGATCGGCTCGCAAGTATTGTTTTAAACAGCGGCTGCTTCCCCGCTCGGCCCCGGCCCGAGAGCATCCATTGCAAAGCTCCGTGGAGGGCGCAGGGGAGGATTAAGCAGAAGCGCGTTCCTGCCAGCCCATGCTGGAGAGCAAAGGTGCAGAAAATGCCACGGGGCTGTTGGCAGGCAGAAGGAGCGGCCACCGAGCTCGCCCAAACCGCCCGGCCCGCGCCAGGCGTGATTTTGCTGGCGGTGCCGGAGCCAAGCGCAGGCAGGGGAACATACGGCCCCGAGCGTGCAAACGCACTGTGGCTTTAAGCATAGAGCAGAGGGGTTTTCTGCGGCAGATTTCTGACGGGAACAGAGGGCAGAGAGCTGAAAAAAAGGAAAGATGGCAGCAAATCAAATCCTGCGTAGATCCGCAGTATCTAGGTTACCTTAATTATGTTCAGCTAAATATGGATGCCAATTAATTAGATGGCTGCTGACTTCCAAAGAAAATTAGTTTACTCTTAATGAGCTAATCAGTTCCTATTTAAAAAAAAAAAAAAGGAAAATTATTAAATTGTACAAAGGAGCGTGCAGCCACTTGACATGGGTTGCCAAGGTCTGCTCCGACCGGAATTTATGCGGCGCTAATGTCTCCGCGCTCAGTCTGCCTGGGGATTTCCGCACAGATGATCCTGCCGGAGCAGCTTGCAAGCCATGCCGTGCTCCCTCTGCTCTCGTTCCCCTGGGATCGTGCTGCATTGGCCAGAAAAATGGGATTCGGTGGGCAATGCCAGCTTAGCGGCTCCTGAGTCAGGACCACCAACAACTGGTGTGTGGACGGGCTCATTCACCGCCGAGGGCTGAAAGTCGGGGAAAAGAGGCAGGGATGGAGACTGGAGCGTGCCGAACGCTTAGATAAAGCTCCCGGTTTTTAGAATATTAATAAGAGTCAAGCTGTGCATTGCAATTAAAACGCTGATTACAGCTTCTTCCATCTGTAGTTGATTCTGCTCAAGAAATTAAAGAAAAATTCAGAAGAGGCATGAAAGTTGCACGGGAACAAACGCCAAAAGTCGGGCGGCGAGCGCGAGCCTCGGCTGGCCGCCGGCAGCGCCGGGCGCTCACGCTCGGGAAGCAAAGCAGAGCAAAGGTAATATCTATTGCACGCGCCAGGTCGCTGCCGGGAGATGCAGCTCGGCCCCCGCGGCGGCGAGCACTCAACCGCGAGCGACCATTCCTGGCAGGCGCCGCTTTCGGCGCGCGCGGTCCATTCCCACAGGCCCCTTTCCGAGGAATCAGCTGAATTTCCAGGAGTTTAAAACTGCATGGACGAGGGACGTGCAGATTTGCTCGGGAACTCGCGCAAGGAGCTGAAGCCAGAATGTCACAAACGGCATTTCGGGAAGCAGCCGGCTGCTCCGCTGCCGGCCCGTGGATCCCGGCTCCGCGCCCCGGGGCCCAGGCAGGGAACCGACGCCGATTAAAGCGCGCTGGGGTATTTTTAGTCTCCCCATCCGCCCCCGTTTCGCCCTGAACAATACGGCCTTTTCACGGGAACGTCCTCGCCGGCATTTCTGGCAGCCCGGTGACCCCGCTGCCGCCGGCCGGGCACGGCCGGGCGCCGGATCCGTGTTTCTGCCCTGGCAAAAGCCGGGGCCGTTCCCGCGGCGGAAGACACAGGACCGCGCTTGGCCAGCGCTCGGCGCAGCCCCGGCCGGATCCGGCCATCGAAGGGGCCGCAAGGAGGGTTTTGCAGTGGGGCCGGGGGGGCCGAAGCGCCCTACCTGCTCCAGCGGGATGACGAGGAAGGAGCCGCCGCCGGCGCTCTCCGTGACGATGGCGAGGAAGCGGGCGTTGACGGCGCAGAAGTGGTTGTCGTGCACGTTCTTGGTGATGGGGATCCCGTCGAAGCAGTGCTCCCGGTTCGCCACCTTGCCGTAGACGTTGCGGAACTTGGAGCTGCGGTACTGCGGGCGCCATGACATCTGCCGAGGAGAAAGAGCCCCGTCAGGAGCCGAAATCCGGGCGTCCTGCGGGGACGTCCCAGCGGGAGCCGCAGGCGGCGCCGGGTGCCGAGTCCCCGCACCGGCGCGTTCGAGCACCCTTAGCGCCGCGTGCTCTCTGCAACGTCGCGGCCTCGAGCTTGCCGGCTGGTTTTAACACAACCGCCCTTTCCTCCCAGCCGGGCTAAGCCGCGCCGCAGTACGGCTTTGCCTGACTAGGCAGGGCAGTGTAGGAGCAGCACGGATTTGCAAATATAGCACCCTTGGGAAAAGGCGAGGCGTCTCTCTGGTGCACGGCACAACTCGCAAAAGGCAGCCAAAGGCTCTATACTGTTGCAAAATCCAAGCCGATACCCTTTTCGGAAGGAACTGCTTATCCCGAACACCCAGCACTGCTATTTTATGTACTGAATTAAGGCTTTTAATGCAATGACTTGGAAATGGCTTGATCCGAATAACGTGAACTACATAAAAGCATGCATCGGAGCAGGCTAAGAGCACCTGGGCAGGGAGCGGGTATCAAACAGTTATTGCATCTGATCTTCCCGCCCGAGCCCCCTTGCACGGCTGCCGCCTCGCGAGGGGGGACGCCAGCCCGGCCGCTCGGGGACAGGCCGCCAGGGCAGCAGCGGGCAGGAGCGAGGCGCTGCCCGGAGCAAGCCGGAGCGCCCAGGCGTCCGCACGGAAACCAGTGCGCTTCCGCCTGGACGAGCAGCACTTTGCTTGTTCTCACTAAGGGAAAAGAAGGCTTTTTTTTTTTTTTTTTTGGGACGATCCTTACGGCAGCACAAGCGTTCCTGAATAAAATCTACGCAGATTGAAGGCACTTTCGGTGTGCAGAAAAGCGTGAGCACTTAAGCCACCTCCGAGCAACGTAAGCACTTAGCGCTCTCCAAAGACGCTGCTAACTGCACGCCTGAGGACTCGCAGCGGTCGTGTCTTTGTAACCGGCGCCTGTCGACAAAAGCATGCAAGTACGTACTTAAACGGCGGGTCAGCCGCTGAGAGCGTCTCCCGGCGAGCGCCGGCGCTCCGCAAACGCTCCCCGCGGCCCGCCGCAGTGCCGAAGAGCCGCGTCAGCCCCAGCCGAGCTGGAGCGGCCGCGTGCAGAAATATTACATCGTACTGCACATTGCATCATGTTGCTTGCTTCTGGTACGACATGGCTAATAACTTGTCACGAGCTCTTAAAAACCCGGCACGGCCCCCGCTGCCCGGCAGCTTTTCCGCTTCTGCATCCTACAGCACCGAGCGCGGCCGCGTTGCAAAGCTCGGCGCGGTGCCGCGGCGCTGTCCCACCTGCCGCAGGCGCCGCTTTCAGCATTCCAGCGTATTGCTTTTTCTTTTTTAAAGCTATTTGTTCCGCAAAGCCCCAGGCTCGCTCCTTCGGCCGTGTATTTCCTGCAAACGGTGCCGAGCAGCCCAGGGGCCGGGGCGCAGGCAGCCAGGAAACGCCCGTGGGGTATCCGGAAACAGTGTCGCCCAGCTGCATTCCCGCACTGGGAATAGCTCTGCGTCCTGCCATTGAAACCAGGTGCTCGGGATCCGGACGGGCAGGAAAAGGCCGCTCGGAGCACAGCTCCGCTGCGGCGCTGGAGCAGGCAGCCAAGGCCAAGGCATCGCGTTCCTGTCGGAGAGCCGTCCCGGGGAGCGGCACCCCCTCGGCAGCGCTGGGTGTCCCCCGCAGCACCGCGCTTCCCACGGGAATGCTGCAAAGATTTGCTGTCCGTGAAAAACAGAGCCCGCCGGGTGGGTGCAGGATGCTCTCGTGCAGCATGCGCATTCGCAGCAACGCACGGGCGCCTCCTCGGAGCAGCCGGCGGCCGCCCGGCGCCAACGTGCATGCCCTTTGCAACGTCTAGCAAGGCTGCAAGTTATTATCCGGAGCATTTGCAATCCTACAATACATAATTTTTACGAAACTTGCTCTTTGAGTAATTCTCTACATTTCGCTGACACTAATGGGCATTCTATTTTTCCATCACCTTGCTCTCAGTGGCTCAGAGATATTAAGAAAATACTATTGATTTATTGGAGTCATTTTCATCCATCTCCGAGAATCAGACTAATGTGCCACCATTTCCAAGATTCATTCTCCTTCTGCATTATTCTTGGACTCCAGTTTTTCCTTTCATTACAAAACTCCTCCTCCGTCTTTGGTTGAGCAGGCCTTAAATGAAAAACGGGAATGCTATAAAACACTTTGAAGTAAGGTAATAAAATAAATCACATCCTCAATCATGACGTTCAGCATCAATATTAAACCTCATGAAACTGCAGCAGCGGAGAAACGCTCCAGCATCTGCTCCAGCATTTCCCGAATCGTTGCAGTGTTTTAGTTGTTTAAGGAGTTGAGGGGAAGAGCGTGTGCCCAGGTCCCAAGCTGGAAGAGGGAAACCTCCCTTGCGGCAGCAGTTAGGGCAGAAAACGGCAGCACTGGGAGCCGCACGGAGCACCGGGCGAGGGAACAAGCTCCGGCCGGGCGGAGGGGAGCAGCATTTCGCCCGTTTTTTTGCTTCGCAGAAGGGATTTTGGGGAAGAGGCGCCGTTGGAAGCAACCCAGGGGAGCGCTACATCGCTCCCGGTGCATTTGCCCTTGCATCACGCCTGGGCCATTGCTCAAAGCCCGAGGCAGGCGCGCAGCCCCGGAGGCCGCGGGGAGACGCCGGGAACGGCACCGCAAGCCGAGGGCCTGGCGCCGGCAGCCCCGGCGAGGCTTTGCCAAAAAAAAGAAGAAAGCAAAAAAAAAAAAAGCAGCCCTTTGCAAAAGCCGAGCGGGCGGACGGCCGCCGAGCGCGCGAGATGTAGGGCAGGCAGCGGGCGGCTTTGCGTCGCCGCTAACGCTGGATTAAGGCGATGACGGCAAAGGGAGCTGTTAGGAGCCGCGTCCCGGCTCCAGGACGCCGGCGGCCTCCCGGCGCCGGGGGGGGGACGATGACAGTGACCTGCCCCCCGCTGCCTGCCTCCGCTTTGCTTCCTGCAGGAGTTTGCAGCCGGCAGAGAGGCGAATGCCGCTCGCCCAGCAAAGGAAGCGAGAGGCAAACCCAGCCCCCTGCTTGGACTCTTTCCTGGTGTCCTGGCAGCTCCCGTCTTTCCCTACCGGCAGCAGCAGGGCGCAGCTCTTGTCTCAATGTGTTTATTTTTAAATGCATCTTTTCAAGCATCGGGAGCCTTGGCAACAGCCGTGCGGAAAGCGAGCTTGCAGGAAGGAGAGCCCACACGGCCGGAAAGCGCGGCTAGGCAGCAAAGCGGGCCGTAAGCCCTTCGTAAGCTATATATCCTATAAATAGTTCCTCTGAACCCGCCTCCGTCGGGAGAGCTCGCGGAGAAGCGGCTCCCCGCCTGCAGCCGCTCTGCCTGACCGCGCTGCGATTCCCACGCCGGTGCAGGCGCCGCGGCAGCCGCCGGGAGAACCGGCAATCGCTCTTTTCCCAGCAAAGCTGGGGCTTTTGCGGGAGGGTTTTGCAGGAACCCAGGAGCCAGCATCCGCCCGAGCTCGGCGGTCTCCCGGCACGGGGTTCGCCCAGGGCCGCTTTTCCTCCCCGCTCTCCAACGCGGAGCGAAAGCGTCGAGGCCGCATCCCTCGGCGCCGGAGGACGGGGGTTGTTTTCCACCAGGGAGGTCAGCGGTGCTCGAGTTTGACATTTGCAGTATTGATCGGCCATTCCGGCAAAATGAAGATGTTACTGGGCAAGAAAGCGCTGCCGATTTGTTTGCAAGAGGCAGCAGGCAGCAGCCTGCTTCCAGCAGCGCCGAAGCAAAGGCGCCGTTTCCATTTCTCGGAAATGCCCGGCTGCCGCATCCCCCCTTCCCTGCCCCGGGGACCCTCATCGCGCCTCCCACGCGGGGAAAAAACACCGAAACACGTCGTGCGAGGCCACGTTAGAGGGCAAACGCCGGGGGCAAGCGGAGCTGACCCGCGCCAGCCCCGCAGGGCTTCGCTCAAACCTGGAGGCTCGAGCGGCTCCGCCGCAGCCAAAACTTGTCCCCAGCTCGTGCGTCGTCCCTGCGCACCGCCGGGGCTCTCCCAGCACCGGGGTGGCTCCTGCCGAATCTCCCTCCCGCCTCCCCGTTCACCGCGGACGGATTCAGCGCGCCAGCATCACCCGCGGCGCGTTTTTTCCCATAAAAACGTTCGCCACCGCTCTGTGCGCCGGCGTCTCCGCGGCAGGTCCCCGGCGGGGTCCGTCATGTTCGGGGTGCTGACTTGCGCCTTGACGCTGCAGAAAGGGGCGCGAGGACCCACCTGCGCCCCCGGGGATCCCTCCTGATCCCGGTCCCCCCGAACCCCGCGGCTCCCGGGGAGCACGGGCCGGCAGCACCCCCAGAGATCCCTCCCAATCCCGGTCCCGGTCCTCCCCGAACCCCGTGGCTCCCAGGGAGCTCAGGCCAGCGGCACCCCCAGAGATCCCTCCCAATCCCGGTCCCGGTCCCCCCGAACCCCGCGGCTCCCGGGGAGCGCGGGTCGGCGGCACCCCTCCGGCGGCCCCTGCGCGAGCACAGCACCTAGCGTCGCGCCCGCGCTGCTGGAACCCGCGCCCCGAAGAAAAGCTCCAAATCAAACAGCTATATTTTGCTAAGATACCCGGGCCTGCCAAAATTAGTCATCAAACGCTTATTGTTCCATGCACATGCGATTAGAGCCAAGCAAATGCTGATTTTAATCTCTTCAGTACGCTAATGCTCTGATGCTTCTCAATTCAACCTTGAAAACGGCTTTTGTTCGCGTTAATGGCTTTCATGCTAACGAGCCTCGGCGAGGTTTAACATTGAGGCACATCCCGTTCTTCATTTTAATAACAATCCCGCTGCAGAGGGCAACGCGCTCGGGGTGGGAAGACGTCATTTAGCCCCTGCCGCCCCCACGGCAAGTTTGGGACCGTCCGGATTCACAGCTGCCCCCGAAATTCAGGGCCCAGCTGAGGCCCCCGGCGGCATTCGCAGCCCTAGCATGGCCCTAAAAGCCGAAGGGCCGGGAAATGCCGCGGAAGCGCTTTCCACGGAAAGCGTCGCCCGCGGGGCACCTGGGCGTTCGCGACGGGGCCGAGGCCAGCGAGCTGGCGGGGGCTCGGGGCAGGACGCGGATGGGGATGGGGAAGGAACGAGGACCAACCCCCTCGCCACGGCTTCACCCCCCCGCAGGAGAATAGCCGAGCGGTTCGGCACGTCGGCGACGGCCATCGGAGCCGCAAAACCACGCACTGATTGCGTGGGAACGTCGCGGGGGAATAAGCGGGTGGATAGCAACTTCTCTTGGCGGAGACCAAGCAGAAGATGGGGCTTGGAAGGGTGAAGGGAGAAAAGAACCTCCTCGGCAGCGGGGTACGTTCCTGGTCCTGATGCGGGTTTAACGCCCACCGAAAAGGAATTGCCATCGGGTTCAGCAGCCCTCGCGGTCCTGGCGGGGACCGAGCGCTGGAAGGGGCTGCCCGCGAGGCTGCGGAGGCACCGTCCTCGGAGATACGCCAAAGCCATCGGGCACGGAGCTGGGCAACCTGCTCCAGGGGACCCTGCTCGAGCAGGGGGTTGGACATGACGATCTGCAGATCATCCGTGCTGCGACTCCGTGCCTTGCTCCCGCAGGGGCTCGCCGGGAGCTTTCCGGATGAGCGTGGTCAATACGCCTTCCGAGGGCCAGGATGGAGCGAGGCGTTCTCCGTGCTCCGTTTTCGCCGTCTCCTTCAGGGATGCGGCACTGGAGAGCTTGGCTGGAGCAACGGCGATGGGAACCACCCCGGAGCCACCAAGCCCCGGGCAAGCGCAGCGGCGAAGGCGTCTGGCCGTGCCCGGTCCGGTGTCGCCCCCGAGTTGCCCCGTTCTCAGCGGCCCGACGGAGCGGCGCCGGCTGCTGCCGGGCTCAGCGGGGCTGGGACCCCCCACGTTAATCCCAGGGATGGAGGTGGGCGACGGCAGCTAGTCGGGATGCTCTGAAATCCGGTCGCCGAGGTTCGGCCCCGAAACGGCCGCCGGATTCACCCTGCCGCCGGAGCCGCGCTCCAAGGAAGGGTGCGACGAGGGGGGCTGGCACGTGCGGACACGGCGTGCCCGCTGAGGCTTCCTGAGCCGCCGGAGAACGCCGCTGCTTGGGGATTTATGATGATATTGCACGGCCGTGGCGGCAGGGATGCGTCGGGCACAGCCTGCTCCGAGGAGCTGCTCGCCCGCTCCGAGGAGCCGCCGTTCCCGCAGTGGCTGGGCCAGGACGGGGCACGTTTCCCATTGCACCAGGCATCCCGTGGGGCTGTTTCCATAGGAAAAGGGACCTCACACCCTCCGCCGAGGAGCTGGGCAGAGCAGGCACCGGTTCCTGGATCGCCATGGAAAACGCGGCCCCATGGAGGACCGGGGGGAGGCATTGCCCTCCCTGCGCCGCGCCGGATCCGAGCGCGGTGCCGGCGGCAGACCCCAGCCGCAGCCATCCCGAGCCGCCTCTGCCCGTGGGGCGCTGGGGTCCCCCAGAGCCCGGCAGTGACCCCGCACCCCGGCGAGGGCCCGAGGGACTCGATTTCGCGCCGGCACCGCTGGTTTTGGGAAAGTCACTTGCCCTTAGCGCAGAGACGAGGAAAAAGCGGCAGAGAGAGCTGCACGTTTATCCGGCTGGCGAAGAGCATTAGACTCACGCTGCAAATATTAATCGCATTAACGCCGTCTGCACAAAGGACACGAGACACACGAACATTTCCGAAAAGATATTTGCCAGCTTGAGCTCCGTCCAGCCTGGAAGTGCGCGCCTGGGATTTCCCCCGCGCTTAACTTTTCAATAATTTCCGCTTTCCAGCGAGCGCCGGCTGCCTGGGGAGAGCCGTTGCCCTTCCCCGGCGGCTGGGAAACGGCACCGGATGGGCCGCGGCTCCGGAGCCGGCACGGCTCCTCGGCTGCCCGCCCTGCTCCGGCTCCGCTCGCTGCCGCAGCGCTCTCCGTGAGCGCAGCGACCCGTTTTGGCCCATTTCCGCCCCAGGAATCGGTCTGGGGGCAGCCAAGCAAACCCCCCCGCAGCTCCCGGGCCCGCTGGCTGAGAAGAAACGCGAGGCTCCTGCTTGTCAATAAATCATGTAAAGAAGCAGTTTCCTTCCCGCTCTGCTTCCCGACTCCTTCCCGCCCCACGAAGCCAGCAGAAATATTCTGAGGAAGTGCAAAGGGGACGGGGAGCAGCCCTACGGCCCGGCTTCCCAGGAGCCCGGAGTCACCCCGGGACATTGGCACTGACCGCGGGACTTCGCCCTCTTTGCGGCTTCTTGGAATAATGTTTCCTTTGGGGCAAAAACGTTGCACGCTTGTTCTCAACTTGAGAGGTTTTCAGGAAGCTTAGAGGGGGAAAAAGTCTCTTTTCGTGTCCCCAGACGAGCGGGTAACTGAACCGGGCGCCGCTCCACGAACGTTAGTCCCTATCGGCGTCGGCAAATCACGCCGCACATAATCAAGGCGACTGAGTCAGGAGACTCGATTACAGCAGCTTTTTCCAGCTGGGATCCAGCCGTTTTAAGAATAACAAGTGGGGCTGCCTAGCAAGCCAGGGAAAGCTCCCCGGCGCCCGGAGAGGCGGCAGCTCCCGCGGGTCCCTGGGGCCGCGCACCCCGTGCCGGGACCGATCCCCATCGCGGGGCTCGGGGCTGCGCTCCTGCACAGCTTGCAGCATCGCACGGCTTCCTCGGAAGTTTGTCCCAGCTGGGGGGCAAAACTTTTTCCCAAAGCGAAGGAAAAAAGAAACAAAAAAACATCAGGAAGGAAAACAAGCGCTTTCTTCTAAACATTTCCAGCCTCAGAAGTCGGCTTCCCGGCCAGCCCGAGGAAGCGCCAGCGATGTGCGGCACGAAGGGGAGCAGGGGAAGGTCAGGCGCAAAGGCAGAGCAGACCGCAAACGGCTCCCGGCGAGCCGGAAACGCCTGCGACGGGACAGGACGGGATGGGACAGGATGGGACAGGACGAGCCGCCCTCGCACCCGGCAGCTTCCCGGGGAAGGGGCGCACGAAGCACCCAGGCCTTTCTGCCCGCTTTCCTGCAGACCAGCGCGGTGCGCTCATCATTCCCATCCATTTCTCTCTATTACGCCTGCCAGAGCCTTAAAGTTTGCCTTTTCCTCACTTCCTTGTATTTTAACACGTAACGCCATAAACCCAGGTTTCTTTGCACTTCATCCAGCCATGGGAACAGCCGCAGCTGCTCCCTTTGCCGGGGCTTTGCAACGAGCCGCCGCAGAGCTGTACAGCCCTGGGGACGGCGCGGGAACGTGCGGGGCCAGCAGCGGCGCCGGCGAGCGCCCGGCCAGGTCGGGTCGGGTCGGGGGACGGCAGACAGATAGAGAGAGGCGGGCGTTGAACCACTTTTGGGTGCAATCGCTGCACGTCGACGCCAGCGCACCTGCAGGCAGCTAACCCTTAATATCCTGCTATAGCCTGGAATTCACAGGCGCGGCGGGACGGGACGGGACGGGATGCGCCGGCTGGGGCTGCGGCAGGAGGGCGAGCGCCCCGGGGCGCCTGGCACGGCCCGCTGCGAGGCTGCACGGCTCCCGCCGCGCTCACACAGCCGCTATTATTCCCCGGGGAATTTACAGCCGCTGTTGTGCACGCGGGCACCAAGGCGCCTCGCGGCACCATGAACCCAGGCCGGGGCCGGCTCGCTCCGGCAGCCCCTATCCGTGCCACCGGGATGTGACCCCCATCCGTGCATCGCTCCGGCCCCAGGAACCTGCCCTTTGGGTCCTTCCCGTTACCAAAAGGCAGCGGCAGCGGCGGCTCCAGGGCACAGGCCAGCGGCGATGCCTCCGCGGGACTTTCCCGCGCTCCGCCGGGGCAGGGGAGAAACCCCCCGAGAGGCAGCGGCCGCGCTGGCCGCGCGCCCGGCCGGCTGCTCCGCAGGGCTTTTCTGTCCGGAGCCGTGCTGTCATCCGCCCTGCGGAGCGGGAGGTGGGCGAGGGCTTCTGCATCCGGCCCAGCAGCTCGCCGGCGCCTCCGGAAGAAACCGCAGCACAGAGAGGGGGAAAGCAGCGGGTCCAGGCTCCTCCTGGAGGAAAGGGTTTCCCGCGGGAGCGCCGCGCGGACCCCAAGAGACGCATCCCGGCCGGGCTTTGCAGCGAGCATCGAGCAACAGTTTGCAAAGAGCCGCTGTGGCCGCTCAGCCTCCGACGGGATTTTCCACCGCGCTTCATCCAAACCCGCGTCCCTGCCATCGGCCAGGCTCGGGTCTCAAGGGTTCAGCCCGATTTCCTGTTAAATCTCGCAGTCGTCGGGGCCAGGCGGAGGAGTCGCCCGACGTCCCGGCCGCTCCTCTTGCGCCACGCTGGCTTTCCCCGGGCTCGCACCCCCCAGCAGCGCTTTCCCGGGACGCCCGCTCCCGAGGCTCGGCAGCGCCGCGGCCTTGGCAGGGAGCTGCCGGGAGGCAGCGCCGCTAAGAGCCTCCTCGCGCTGAACAAAGGAGCGAGGGATTCGCGGAGCCGAGCGCTCCGCTGGGTCGCTTCCAGCCCCTGAAAGATCCGATTCACAGATTTGTGGGGGACTCGAGCAGCTGGCTCCGTCACGTAGATTTTGCCTGCTGCCAGATTTTGGCAATTGCACACTGACTCGGGAGATAGGAATCCAGAATTCGAGGACTCCGAGCTTTCTGCTAGCTGGGTAATGAATTGAACAATTCATCATTTGATAAAATTTCCATGAAAAGAAGAAGGGGGGGGTGGGGCAGGGCAGGGGGGAAAAAGTGACCCGGCGTTGCGTTTTGCACAGTATGAACTACAGCACCCAGCGAGCCTACTGGCTGCAAACGGACAGTATTAAAGCCACAGATTAACGCTGCATTGAGTCAGAATTCAAACCCTCTAAAAAAACCCAGGCCAGAGAAGTCGCCTTTGATGAGAGCAATACTTTCTGAAACGAGGAGCTTCCCTTTTTAGACTCAAAGCCGCCCGCGGGGCTTGCTCCCCACCCCAGCAATCCCAGCAGAGCTGAAGAGCAGCGAACAGAACATCGGTGCCGTTTAAGAAAGGAGGGCTTGTTTTGCACTTTATTAGCAATTCATTACCGACAGCCTTGTTTTCCTCTGGATGCAGCTGGTGACTAAAGCGATGTTGCTGCCTCTTCCAGTTGCTGCGACGGCACCATTATACGGGATCTGCGGATCACGTGCTGCAGAACGGCCGAGCCCAGGCCGCGGCCGAGCACGCGGGACAAAAGGGGCCGGCGGCGCCGAACGCCGCTGGCAATACGCCCTGCGGCGATCGTTGCCGTTCATCTGCTTTCTAGACGTGTTGGTTTGCCCGCACCTAATATTACTAAAACTCATGCTAAAGGGTTTATCTGGAGCTTTTTTTTTTTCAGACATCAGAGCATGCACATCATCGAATTCATTTTGCAGGGGAACGTATAGAGAAGACTTCATCAAATGCAGCAATTTCTTCAGAAATGAAGTTGAGCTGTGCAGTCCAAAGCCCATTTTCTGTAAAGCCATTTTGCGTGGTAACGCGGCCCGGTACCTTCAAGCAAGCTTTGTACTGATTGAACCAGTATCAGCGTTTCCGTGGGATCAGCGTTTGCCCCAGACACTTTGAATCTGCCCTTACTGAGAACGCAAAGGACAACGCAGCTGGCTGTAAAAGCCGCTTCCAGGCGCCGCCGCCCGGCTCGCCGGCGCTGTAGCCGCTGCGCCCTCCCCACCGAGGGCTTCTGCGGTAATTGGAATTACTCCTTGCCCACGTTAGACTGCGTCATTCGTTACCAGCCTTCACCGCGGCAGACCGTAGATGCAATTTCCTCCCCGGGTTTCTGTTTTGGCTTCATCACGCCGCTGACTTAAGAGGATGAGCAGTTATCTAGACGATGTAACTCCATGACTAATGCCAATTAATAGATAGAAAAGTCGGAGGAGACCGTTCGGCCTAAACCACCCCACGGCGCATCCTCTTCTAAACTGCATCTTTCAGAAAAAACTCCAGGCGTTTTAAAACCGTATCCCTCCAAGTAAGACCCCCCCCCCCCCGAAGGTTGTTCTCACGATCCGTCCCCCCCCCGGCCCCAGCGCACGGGCGGGAGCTGGACGCGTCCTGGGGAGCCTCTGGGCGTTTCCAAGCTTCCCCGCGGCTCGAGCCGTCCGCCCCTGGACGGACCGTTTTCCCGGCATTGCAGCCTCGGCACCAAGCGCGGAGGAAACCCAACCCTCCCCGATCAGGCCGCTCTTCCTCACCTCCCTCGTGCTGCTCTTGGCGGTTTGGGGGCAATCAGGCGAATCCGCGATCCCGCGCGCGCTGCAACCGGAGGTTAAGTCTCCCCGTTCGGCCACTTTCCCCCGGCTCCTCTTATCCCTCCCGTGACTCACATCCGTGACTGAGCCCCCCCCTCGCTTTTCACTCCCCCAGGCCTTGCATCATCTGCCAACCATCAGGCCTGGCTTTGCGCTCTTCCTGCTCGCTGATAAGAAGCAGAACGTCATCCGGGGCAAGGCACGGCTCTGCAGCCCACGGAGCCCCGGAGCGGCTCCCAGCGCAGCAGGACCTCGGCTCACTCGGCCACGAGCCGCTTGTTCCTACAGCGGTTTTGCTTCTGAATCAGAATGGGAGTCACGGTGCCTTCGATCACCGTTACTGGCTTTATCAAGCTGCGGACGAAACACCCCGCGGGCAGGAACGAGGGCTGTTCTCCTCCGCCCCTGCCCCGCGCAGCTGCCACCTCTCCCCTCCGCGGGTTTCGGCTCGGCACGCCTGCTTCCAGCCGCTGGGCATCGCCGCAGGGCGACGGGCCCATCCGTCGCGCGGGCTGCCACCTCTGCCCCCGTACGTACAGGCACGTCTTTGGGGCGGAAAAGGTCTCTGGAAATAGGTCCCGACACGCTTTGCCTCTGTGGAAGTGGCACTTTATGCAGATGGGTTTCATGAGCTGGTTCATTGAGCTTTGCAACGTAGACCATAAGCACCGCTACGCAAAATGGATTTGGGTTTTTTTTCCCCATTTGCACGCAGCGGACACCACCCGGTCATGCTCGCTTGCACCTAATCGATCCCTCTTTGACTCGGCAGCAGCAGATGAGCCCCGGTGACCCAGGAGGTCCTGTCTGGACCCAGGTTCATCTCCTGGGAGTGAGGTACGGTGCAGCAGAGCTGGAGCACGGGCACCGCTCGCAGGGCTCTGGGCTGCTCCGGCTCAAATGCAATGCTGCGATGGTTTCTGTGGCCCAGCAGAAAAAAAGAAGATTCATTTCCAACCACTTTTGCAAGGCGGATGAGATAGTAAACATCAATGCGCTCCAGGATAATCAGGGCATGGAAGCACCAAGTCATCCAGATGAAAGTCCTCCTCTCCACGGAGTGGCCATGGGCCATGCCACAGGCCCAGCTGGGCTACATCAGGGTGAATTGCCCCCTTGGGATGGCACCTCCCCAGCTGCGGGACATTGCCCTCATTGACCCTTATTGCAGAGCCTGGAGAAAACCTCCCCAGGGCAGAGGCCCCAGGTTTGCTGGGGTTGCTCTTGGTGAGACCCATGAGCTCCTTCCCCTGGAATTTCCTGTTTGGAGATGTGGAAGAACCACACAGGAAGGAGATGGTTGGCTTCCAGCCCCAGGAGAGGTTTCACAGCATTTGAGTAGATTCCTCAATGTGAGTCGTGGGCTCTTCTTGCATTTCAATCAGTTCTTCTCCATCCTATTTATAACCTAAGATCTCCTCTCCTGGGTAGAAAACTCCCCCAAAAGAAGGAGGTGTGGGGATGTGCCGCGTTCGCTTGGCTTCCCTCCCGTGGGAGGCAGGGGGTGGCTTGGGGGCTGATGAAACCAGCTCGTGGGACATCCTGACAGCGTGCATCTCTGCCCCCATGCTGCCTCCCCACGCGGGCACTGTGCAGGAGCTTTTCCTGCTGATCCGACCTGCCCGGCAGCCTGCCCGTGCTTGGGGCTCGCGTTAAAATAGCCTTATCTGGCATTAGGCAATTGGACCCGATTTTTCCAGTCTGTTTTCATCCAAAGACAAAGGCTGCTCAGGAATATTTGCAAGGTTTGCAAACCCTACCCCTCGCTGCTGAGCTTTGCACCGCCTTGAAAGCGGCCCCACACCTGCCCTGGGACGGGCTGTGGTGGACGCCGACGTCCTCCAGGGCTCCCCCCTCGCAGGGGCAGCGAGGCACCGAACCCCTCGTTTACCCTGCCGTGGTAGAGCACCGCCGCCACGCAGCCAGAGCGGGTCGGCCACCGAAGGACCCTGGAAGGATCCTGGCACAGGCACGGCGGCAGGTTCAGGGCCCTGCTCTGGGGCTGCCTTTAGCTTGCATTAAGGTAGTCCACGTTGCAGGAAATAGTATATAACAGGGGATATTGGAGCTTTTGGGTGCTTTAATGAATGCATACTCTGTGCACGTACTATAGATCCTTTTAGTTTATGTATATATTTTTTCCTGACAATGAACAGAGGAGTCCTTTGCTTACTACAAAGCTTGTTTTCCTTGCAACCTCAAGGCCTTTTCTCAATTTAGCACTGAATAAATCTGCACTCAAAAAACAAAATATGTTAACAAGCACTACAGACTAATTGGCCTGGGTTAAACCTGACACTCTAATATCAGTAAGTTTGCAGGTTTTTAACCTCATTGACCTTCTGGGTCAGTCCTTCAATCCTTCTCTCAGCCCCCAGAAGAGCTGGAAACACTTATTTTAATACACAAATACTGGTGCATTTGTCCAGCTAGCAGGGGCTTTGCAACAGCACGACGCAGCACAAGACGCACCAGAAACAAATAACAACAGATGCAAAAGCTGGTGGCTGCTCAGCAAAAAGATCAAACCAGGCAATACGCAAGCTGCTTGCTAAGGACGGAGCTAGGGGAAGCACTTCATCCCCTGCACTGTCTTCACCAGCAGATCCGGTCCCAGAGCTCGGCTTCCTGCTCCTCAGCCTGGAGCTGCAACACCTCCAGTGCTCAGGCTGTGCAAGGCTCGTGTCCCTGCTGTGCCACCTCCAAACCAGGAGGTTGACTACGTCCAGCGCAAGAGGTGGCAGGCAGAGCACGGCACTGGGGTTTCCCCCCCCAAACCCACCTCGTCTCAGGGTTCAGTGAAGAACTACGCTGTTCCCGTTTGCTACGTGTGCGCAGGCAGCAGCCCTCGGGGTGCTTGGGCGCTGCACATTGATTACCTCAGCGCCATGCTCCACAAACCCGCATCGTGCACGTGCAACGATGGGCAAGGGCTTTGTTTGGCCTCTAACATCAGACCACATCCGGGGAAGTCCAGTCCCTTCACCCGCTGGCCGCTACGTGAGCGGTTTGCTGCACCCTCGCTGCATGCAGGACTGGGCTTGGTGGAGCTGAGCTGGTGCCCTGTGTTTGCTGGGAAAGCAAGTCTGCTCCCTGGCCCCTTGCGGAGGCAAACGCAGCACACAGGGCTGTGTCCTACCACCCAACCTAGCCCCAGAGCTGCACCAGCCCTGCGCGAGGCGGTTTGCTGCCCGGAGGGGGATTGCTAGCGGGGGGCACTGCTGCTTCACCCCAGTGCGTAAGCCTTTATGCATCTGCTCATCTGCACAGCTGCAAATTGGGGGCATGGGGCAAGCAGGTGAGTCTGGGCAGCTGTGATCCCCGTGTCCCGCTGCTCCCCTGCAAGGTATCCCCTTCCCCCGGATGCAGCTATGGCACAGAAATGAACTCAGCGTGACCCAGTGCCCCCAGGACAGGGCTTGCTCTGGGGCCACCCCAGCCGTGGCATCGCTCTGGCACTGTCCCACTGCAGGCAGGGGCCAAGGGGGGATTGCTGAGCGCGGCGCCCCGGCACCAGCTGCCGTGGGAAGCAGAAATGCGGAGCGCTCCCTAGAAAGCAGCACCTTCCCCCAGAGCGCTGCCAGTGCTTCGGGAAAGCAGAGCCTCCGCTTTGAGGTCTGGGAGAGACCCGGCAGAGGGTGAAACGGCAGAATTTCAGAACCGGAGCCGCTCTCTGCTCGCGACGCAGCCGCCCCCGGGAGAGCATCCCTCGCCGGGGGGGGGTTGCTCGGGGCCCGGCCGTCGCACCCCACAGCGTGCAGCGCCCTGATGCCCCCGCGCCCGCCGCCCTCCCCTCGGGCAGCCACCTGCGGAGACCGGGCAGCACCGGCCGGGCGGGCCGGGCCGAGCCGAGCGGCTTAGCGGGCTCCGGGGCCCCTCGCTGCCGCCCGGCCCGGTGCTCCCGGGCCTCCCGCGCCGCCGCTCAAAGGGTTAAAAATGCAGCAGAGCCGGGAGCTGGCGATGGAGCAACTTGGAGATGCGGGAAGCGGCTCGGGCGGGGGGCGCGGGAGGCTGCTGCCGCCGCCGCCGCGCCCCGGTGCCGGTGCCGGTTCCCCCGCGGCATCCCGGGGGGCCGCGCTCCGGCCCGGTGCCGCAGCCGGAGCCTCGCCAGCCCGCGGCGCGGCGCGGCTCGGGGGCGCGGGCCGAGACGGGCAGGTCCTTACCTTGGTGACAGTCATGCAGAACCGCGGGGAGAAGTGAGCGAGCTCTCCGGAAAGCAGCGATTGGGGAGGGGGGGGGGGGGGAGGCGGGAGGAAAACAGACAAAAACAAACAAACAAACAAAAACCCCCAGCGGAGCCCCGGGGCAGGGTTTGGGGCGAGCGGAGCCGCCGCTGCTCCCGCAGAGGCACCGGCGTCAGCGGCTGCGGGCAGAGCCGGGAGCTGCCGCCGCGCAGCGGGGCCGCGGCCGGGGCCGGGGCCGGTGCCCGGCGGGGCCGCAACGCCGGAGCCGCCCGGGCCGCAGGCAGGCAGGCAGGCAGGCAGGGCCCCGGCAGCGGGGGAAGAGGCGGCGGAGGGGGAAGCGAGGGAGGAGAGCGCGGCGGAGAGGGAGGGCGGGCGGGCGGCGGAGGGAAGCGCCAGGACGGAGCGCGGGGCAGGCGCGGGGGGAATAATTGCCATTCAGCTCCGAGGAGAAAAGGCCGGGTTTTTTTTAACTCTTTGGAAGCCGAACTTCCTATTTCCGGGGGGCCGCAGCCCGGCGGGCACCTGCTGCGCTTCCCACCCCGCTCCCGCTCCGGCCGCTTGCTCGGGGCTGCGCCAGCGCTGAGCGCTTATAAATAAATGCATGTAATAGCAGAGCCCTTTTCTCCAGGCGGGCCGAGCCGGTGCGAGGCGGCCATGGCTCCCGTTAATCGCTGCTGCCGGGGCCGCATCGCGCCGCGCCGGGGGCGGCTTTGCTCCGCGGGGCCGAGGCGGGCGCGAGCGGCGCCCCGTGCTTACCGCGAATCGCCCCAAATCCGGGTTTTGCGGCGATCTCCGGGGCCTCGCAGCGGCCGGCGCGTTCCCGTGCTTACAGGCTGGAAGGGCAATTGTTTTCTTCCACCCAAGGCAATAAAAATAAACGCTCCTTTCGGAGCACTAGACAGGCTGTGCCCGAATAAACCGCCCCCCCCGCAGCGCTGCCCCCGCCGAGGCGCCCACGCGGGAGGAAATAAGTTGTTTTTCCATTTTTTTTTCCCCCCCTCTCCAATGTAAACGTCGGGACTGCTGCAGCTTCCCCACGTCGGTGAGAAGAGCAGCTGCACGAGCAGCTCTTCCAGTAGCTGCAGTTTTTATGCCAACCCAGCGAAAGTTTTTCAGAATTTTTAGCTTAGCCACTATTTTTAAAAATTCCATGAAACATCTTATTGTATCTAATAAGCGATTTTTTTTCTACTGTTGTAGCCTGTGACAAGTGACTTTTTAATGCTAGAAGAGTCTGGGGAGTGGAGAAGCGATGGTTCGGCTGCGCGGGCACGCACAACACAGCCACCGTGCTCCCGCACGACGGCCCGTGACTCAGGCAGCATCGAGCCCCAGAGCAAACACACCTAATTCTGCATGGCACGGTCGAATTGGACAGAAAAACCCCAAAGGGGAGGCTGCGGCAGGTGCCTGCTGCAGCAAAGGTTTGCCTCTGCTAGCAAGGGTTTTGCACCAGCTGTGAAACAGAGGCTTTTTGTCACTTTTTTAAAGCTCCTCATCGTTCGAGCTGAGAGGCAAAATTTGCAAGTAGCGTTTTAAGTCATTGTCTCCTGGGTATATAGAGCTGAAGACAGCACAGTACAAACTCACCGCAGAATCATCCAGCCATTAGGCCTTGCACAAAATTATTTTATTGCTGCTGCATTAAAAATACTTGAGGCCAAAAAAAAAAATGCACTTCCCATTCCCCTTAAAGAAAAGCACTCTGCCAATAAACAAAGGATTTCCTTTTTATAAGGCGATTATACAGCCAAGAGTCTGATGAAAGATTACTGAGTTTTATTCTCGTGCCGAGCCTTTCCATAAAATATTAGAGGATCTGATAACAAGTGCATACCGAGAGAGCTGTAAAAAATGGCTGTCCACAGACACTCCTCTATAAAGCGGCTCTGTTTTCAATGATGAAACGTGTTCTGCGAGCTGGATTTGAACTGGCGAGGAAGGTTAATGCATTTAACGTAGAGTTAATTACATTAGCCAGCAGAACAAGCCGCCTCTAATTCCTGAAGCACCTAGGAATGACCTCTTTTCTGCAAATACCCCATTTTTCCCTGCAAGCCGGTGAACGGAGCAGAAGGCCGCTGTGGATGGAGGATGTGCTTAAAACTAGAATGTGCTCGTGAACCGACCCAGGCGGAGGGCGTAGAGGCCCTAAGGCACCAAATGAGGAGAAAACAGCCTCTTGCACCATTTTGGAGGAACCACGAGGTTCTTTATTGACCAAATGGTGGAAAGCTCCTGGAGGCATCTGCAGCTGCAGGTCCTGGGGCGGGGATGGAGCGAGAGCTTAAAATAAAGGAATGAACCTGCCAGGCTGCAGGGTGCCTGGGGTGCGCCGAGCCCCGTGTCTGGTCTCGCTGGCTGCCACTGAGCCCCGGTGCCGGTAGCCTGGGAACGCCGGCGCCCGGAGCGCTCCTCGCCGCGGCGCCTCTCGCACATGCAGCTGGAGCTGCTGGAGTTAATTAGCACCAATTAACTGACTGAAACAACCCAGTGCTTTGCCGCTTGGTGCAGTGAGCTGGGACAGCTGGCGAAGGTCGGGCAAGGCAGGAAAGGCTTCTGAAAAGCCGTGTTTTCCCGAAACGCTCCGCCGAGGGCAGACCCCTGCTTGGGGAGAGGCGAGACTTTGCAGCCGTGGGAGAACTGCAGCGGCGATGAGCTTGCTGAGCGCGGGGAGGCTCCCGGTGCGGGGCGGCCGGCGGCGCTGCAGCGGCTTGCGGGAGCCCCGCTGCTGCGGCGGCGGCAGCGCTAACGAGCGCGCGGGGCTCAGCGCTGACGCCTCGCAGGGGCTGGCGCGCAGCGTGAAAGAAAACCTTCCCTTAGCTTTGCCCCACAGCGGTTTCAGGAAAATAGCACGGGCTCCTTGCCTCACTGGTACAGCTCCAAATCGCAAGGCTTTTGGTGGGCCGGAAAGGATTTTATTATAGTTTGGATCAAAATTAAGACTGTAATAGGTTGCAGGGACTTTGTTACTGGGTTTTGCTTTGAAGATTTGCTGGGGCTTCGTTCAAGGCCTGGACTGAGGTTGTGGCTCTCGGGGGCTGGGGAGGGGCAGAGTTTGCACCGGCCGCGGAGAACTGCAATCACAGCGCTCCGCTCGCCTCCCAGCGCCACGCGCGGCCGCCCGGAGCATGCCGGCCGCGAGCTCCAGGGAAAGGAGATGCTCGGCATCTGCAAGCCACTTCCTGCTGGCATGGTGCGGCATCCCGCTCCGGCCTCCTCCGGCAGCCGGAACTGCGAGCAGCAGCGCTGGCTGCGGCAGCGCCCTCCACATCCGCACCGGGAGAGACACCCATAGGCGACTTCGGCCGCGCAGGGAGAATCGTCGGGCCCGCGGTGCCCGGCAGCCCCTGCTCGGCGCGCGGCTGTGGGAACGTGCCGAGGACACCCGGAGCCTCCCTGCGGGATGCTGCGGTGTGGCCAGGCTGGGACCGGGGGGAGGCTGCGGAGCCCCAGGCGCGCCGTGGCGGGGAGGGAGCCCGCGTTTCACGCCCGCCGGAGCAGGCGCCTGCAGGGACACGACGGCTCCCTGGACAAGCTGCTCCCGCCGAGCGCAGCAGTGGGTCGGGCTTTTCGGGATTGGGTTGCCTGGGGCTCCCTCTCACGGCTGTCTCCAGGCCCTGCTTCCCCCGGCTCCTCTCCGGGAGAGGTTTTCCCCCACGGCGCCCCTGTGGCACCGAGCACCATCCTGCTCCTAAAAGCGATTAATGGTAAAACGGGATGCAGATGCCCAAAGGGCCCTGGGATCCCGGCATGCCATGTGCACAGGCCACGCGTGAGCTCTCGCCATCCGGCAGTGTGCTGCATCCCAGACCCCGGGCCTGACGGCACATCCCGGGCTCCAGGGCCTCCTTCCTGCAATTGTGACTAAGGGACTTCGCTTGCCCTGGAGCGTTGGAGCAGCCCCAGCGTTATCTGCGTGGCGAGAGCCGGGCGCAGAGGTGCCGCTCCGGATTCCAGGAATTGCAGGGCCTGGGAAGGAGCGGGAGAGCGCCCGCTGCTCGCCCTGGCCCAGAGCTCGGCTCGGCCACGCGCTGCCCTGCAGGGCCGTTAGCGGTGATTAACAACAGTAATTACGGAAGCAGCTTGGGGGGGGGGTGCTGCCCCCCGGTCCCCCCCCCCCCCGGCCCCGCAGCGTCGCCGGCAGCTGGAGCCCAACTGCGCTGCGGCTGCACCCGGAGCTCGCCTGCCCCCCGGCCCTTCGCACCGCCTGCCGCAGCCCTTCTCCGTGCTTGTCTGTGCCGCTAACCGGCTGCGGCTGCTGAGCAGCGGAGGGGAGACGCGGCGCCGGTGGGTGCGAGCGATTAAAGCAAGCCCTCAGGAAAACCGGAGGCTGCCGTCCGGCTGCGCCGCGGCCGGGTCCACGCTGCGGGCCCGCGGCTGCCCGGCGCCGTGCCTCCCCTTGCTCCGGGGCCGCTTCCCGGAGAAGCACCGCCAAAGCTGTCCTCGCTGTCGGCCGCGGCGACCCGTCGCTCAGGACCTGCCTTGCTCAGGCCAGACTCGGTCCGGCGCCGGCTCTGAGGTCGGTCCTGTTGCACCAGGGACGAATTTAGCCCTTCGTTTGGTGCAGCTCTTGGAAAGCATCGTCTCGATTGCACCCGTCTGAGCTCGTGGACGTACGAGAATAATAACGAAGCAGCGCTGTAAGGCATAATTACCACGTCGCCAGAGAGCCCTCGTTAGGAGGCGATTCGGGAACGGAGCTGGATGAGTCTCTCGCCGCAAGCCGATGGTGGAGCTCGCTCCGGTGGTCCAGGTCAGGCCCAAAACTCCCGCGAGAGGTCCGCCTGCCGCCCGGGCGGGACGCCGAAACGCTGGGCGCTGGGTCTGGTGGGATGCTCTTCCTCACCCAGCACTGCTGCCTACAGACGGAAACACGTGTTCGTGTCTTCCAGGTCCATGCTCCGTCTCTGCAAGGCTTATGCCCCTGAAATGAAGAGCGTATGGTCCTGTGCTAGCGAATCCTCGATTATTTGACTCTTAGGAAAAGATCCACTGAGCTGGTTCCTTGCCCTGCTGAAAACCAATTACGGTTCTCCGAGATGCTCCATCACTAAACCGAGGCGGAAAAGCAGCCAAAACTGAATTCATTGTTTGCACTGGCTAAAATTACACTGAAATAAATATCGTATGGATACGACACACAGTCTGTGCACAGCAAATTTTTCTGGATTATCCCCTGACTTACTGCAGCTGTGACTTATACCGAAGTTAATGTTTGTATTTCATACTGGATAATTTATTGAGAAGCCCGGAGATGGGCTTTTATCTGCTTTGATGAAAGTTCATCTGGAATAACAACTCTTGGTAGGACTCGGTGCTTGGATCGCACCGACGGCCCGAGCCCTTGCGCCTGCGAGCAAGATGTTTCCATTTAGAAGCACTGTTAGCAAGAGCAAACATCTCCCTCTTGCCGACGCGCAGCGCTCTCCCCTCCGCCGCAGGCATCTGCTTCGCGTTAGCACTGGACGGGGTCCCGTGCGCTCAGGAACGAGGAGGCGAACTTGGAGCTGTTTCGGCTCGTTTCGAGTATGAGCCGAACGTGGCGCACGAACAGAAAGGGAACGGGCTCCACCGGGCAGAGGGAACGGGAGCCACGTCCACGCCTCCCGGGGGAAAAGTGCGGCGGGCAGCGCGGCAGGGGGACCGGCGGGAGCGTGGTCCCAGGGTGGCACATCGGCATCGCGAATGGTGGCGGAGGCCCCCGGCATGGCAGGAGCTGCCGCCGGATTTGGGGCTTCCCGGCTCTGCTCCGCCAGCCGGGCGGCATCGGGGCTCGGCGAGGCCGGGTGCTCCTGGCGCTCTCCAAGTGGGGAAAGCGATTCCTGCAGATAAGGATGGCCAAGGAGGAGGGAGCGCAAGTCGGACCCAGCCCGTCTTGCGTCTTGCTGTTTACGCAGCGTCTGCTCATAGCTGGCTCTGCCGTAGCTCCTGCTTCGGTAGCCCGTGACGATGGGAAACGCTCTGCAGCAGACGGCGGAGGGAATAACAGAGTCGCTGCAGGGAACCAGCGCCAAGCAAGGGACCCGAGGCCGGAGCATCCGACGGGAAGGCATCCCCGCACCACCACAGACCTGGGAGCTGCCGGGACATGACCGGTGCAAAGTGAGCTGACCGCGTGCCCGGGACGCATCCGTGTCCTACCGCGCACCTCCCTGCACCCTAGCAATGCACGCGGGCGTCCACCCAAAAACTGCTGGGGTTTGGGGCTGGGCTGCTTTGGGGAGGTGAATTGCTGCTTGCAGCCCACGCGGGCAAGGCAGCGTCCTTTCAGGCGGACCACGAGGCCCCTAGCAGCGCTCGCTGGCTTGGACTCGCAGCGTGCTATAGGCAGCTATAGCACAGTGCGTTTGGACTTCCCAGCGCGCGGAGGCTTGGCAGCACCGGAGGAGAGGACGGTCGCTGAGCGCAGCTGAGGAGCGCAAGTCCTCAGGCCACAGGAAAGCAATTAAACACGCGCTCGAGCTCCCACCTGCTGCAGAAATTAGGATGTGCTTGAAGTTAAGCACACGCCTAAGTGCTGCCCGCCGCCGGGGTCACTGCCTGGACGCGGCCTGAAACCGCCTGTGGCTGAGTTGTTTGTTGCAAATCACCCGGAATTTTGCAAAATTTACTGATCCTTTATCTTTCTTGCTCTGTGGGAATGAGCAGCTGCACATGGAGGAAGCAGAAGAGGATGCAAAGGGAGGGATCTCACCAGCGCCTGCAGCCGGTCGACTGAGAGAAAACTGCAATTTTCCAGATATTTGAGCGGCATTTGCAGCCAGAGTGGCACTTTGAACTCAGCTTCATCCAGTGCAAATCACCGAGCAAAGAAAAACCGACTTCTGGGTGGCAACATTCGACCAGCATATTAGGAAGACAAATTTCTCCAAAAATGCCGAATCTCCACCTTTCGATCGGTTTTTGCTGCCCGGGCTGCCCCATGGAGGAGCGCACTGCCCCGAGCTGCGGCCGGCGGCGCCCGCGGGGGCTCGGCGCTGGCACCGCGTGAACCTCGGCGCGGTTTCGCCCCTGCGTTTCGGCACACCCCTGGCTGCTTTGAATTGTGGATCTGGGCTAGCGAGGGTGGAAAACGCCCGGAGGTTACCGCATTTTTTCCATGGGCTTTCGGGAGGGGGGAGGCCAGGCTCTCTGCACCAACCCGGGTGTTTGTGGCTGGGGGCACAACAGGCTTTAAAACTGTTTTAAAGGAGCAGGTCTTTGAAAGCGCCTGCTCCCTTTTGGTGTGCTGGGCGCGCTGCGGCTTTGGCGGCTCCTGTCCCGGCGAGGAAACGCTCCGTTTTCCTAGCGACCTCCCAGACCGGCGATCGGGCGGATCTGCAGCTCCTCCCGGGCAGAACTGCTATTTGCATCGACAAGTGCAAGCGCAGCCTGCCGCTGCCCTGCCGCCCGGCCCCGTTCCGGGGGCTCCCGGCCCCTCGGGAGGAGGGATGAGAAGCTCTTGGAAAGGCTGCTTTCTCCGATTCGGCCTCGCTGCAATGGGACCCCTCGCCTCGGCGCCCACCCTCGTCCCAGCCCCCGCGCCGGCGCTCCTCCGGCCCGTCCTCGTCGTCCCTCGCCGGGGACGTTCGTTCCCTCCTTCCCTCCTCCCCGGGAGCGTCGTGGCAAAAGTGGCCGGCGGGTGCGATGCAAAGGGCGGTTCGGTCGCTACCCCTCGTCTCGCCCCGTTTCTCCCTGGCGGGACCGAGTCGGCTCAGACGCTCAAATGCCTGATGCTGATTTATGTTTAAACGGAGCCCGGATTTAAGGCTGCGCTGAGCCGCATCTCCCGCTGGGGAAGGGCGTCCATTGAAGCTGGAACCGTGGAGGATGCGGCGGCAGGCGGGAAAGTGGCAGGGCTCGGAGCCAGGGGGACGTGGAAGCAGGGCTCCGCTTTAAGGAGAGCCCTGGCAGGAGGCCTGGCCCGCGGGAAGGCGGCCCGGGCCGTTTAAGAAGGGTTTTCCGTCGCTCGCCGCGGTTGTTTGGCGCATGCATTTGGCAGCGGCATCCGACGTGCATTTTAAAAGGAAACGTGAAGCGCCCGGCCCACTTGCTCGCTCTCCTGTCGCGGCACGGGCACCCCACGTCCCCGCGGGCTCGAGGCAGCCGTAGGCTTCGGGAGCCGTGCAGGGTTGCGGGAGCCATCCGGCGGGGTGCCTGCAGCCCATCAGCACGGCCTCAGGCCTTTCGGGGGGGGGGGGGGGAGCGGAGCTGCCGCCCTGCTGCGGGAGGGGAGCGCGGCAGAACGAGCCCCGCTCCAGAGGCAGGCGCAGCCCGGCGCCTCCCACGGGCGGCATCCTTGGGGGCTGAGCCAGGGCCCACCGCAGCCGTCCGAGGGGCGAAGCCTGGGGTGCCCAGCAGCGCTTCGGGGGGCCGAGCCCGGTGCACAGCGCAGCATTTTGGGGGGCTGAGCCTGGGATGCAGCACCACATCCATTGGGGGCTGAGACTGGTGCACACCACGGTGTTTTGGGGGGCGAGCACAGGGTGCACGGCAGCATTTTGGGGGCTGAACCCCGTGCACACCGCAGCATTTTGGGGCCGAGCACAGGGTGCACCACATTTTGGGGGCTGAGCCTCGTGCACGCCACAGCATTTTGGGGCTTGAGCACAGGGTGCATGGCAGCATTTTGGGGGCTGAACCCCGTGCACACCGCAGCATTTTGGGGGCCAAGCCCAGTGCACACCGCAGCATTTTGGGACCGAGGACAGGGTGCACGGCAGCATTTTGGGGGTCAAGCCCTGCACACACCGCAGCATTTTGGGGGCTGAACCCCGTGCACGCTGCAGCATTTTGGGGGCCAAGCCTGGTGCACACAGCAGCATTTTGGGGGCCAAGCCCGGTGCACGCCGCAGCATTTTGGGGCCGAGCTTGCCCTCTAGTGCCCAAACGGCTCAGCACAGCGCTGCAGCCCGCGCCGGGCTCCATCTGCGCCCAAACCCCGCGAAGCGGCTCAGCAGCGGTGGCTGCGGGGCTGCTCCGAGCGCGCTGTGGGACGCCCCGCTGCAAGGCGCCCGCCCGCCGGACGCCGGGGCCCGGGAAGCACCACCGGTGTTGCAGAGCCGGCGGCCGCAGCATCGGCCCGGCTGGGCTGGTGGATGCCGCGAGGCGTTGGGCGGCCTTCGCCCACGCGAGCCCCCACGGCAGCGCAGCGCGGCCACGTTCCCTCGTGGTGGGCCAGCCCCAGAGTTCGGGGCGCGAGGAGCGGGGCAGCGGCCACCCATCGCGCCTGCATGGCCCAGCCGCCGGCTGCCGCCTTTCCTCAGCTTTGCAAAAGGTGGAAATTTGCCATGGGGTTATTAACTCGAGTATTTTTCGTGTGAACGTTACTATTTAAAGGTGGCAAACTCCCTCCTTTCACATCATTTGCCAGCTGCATTTGGCGCGTTTTGCTTTTGCTGCTGCGCGACATGTTCCCCTAAGCAGAGGGAGGTTTGAAAAGTTAGAAGAAGGAAACCTGGCAGGGGAAGAGCAAGGACAGAAGCGAGCGACCGAAGAACGTTTTTTTCCTGACTTCTAGGACAAAAAGGCGGAGGGGAGGGAATAATTCTCTTGCTTTTGACAGCCGCCTGCATTTGGGGGGTAAAAATCCAGTCCGGAATACGCGGTTAGGAATGAGTGAAAGTTTCCAACATTAGACGTGTTCTCTGCATCCCTGGTAGCAGCGTGCAGCCAGGTGGTGCCCAAGGTGCTCTGCCCTGCCAGGGCTGGGGGGAGCTACCGCTGGCAGAGGGGACGGGATGGGATGGGATGGGACACAGGGCAGGAGGGGACGGGATGTCTGGACACTCACCCGCGCAGCAAGCGCCAGCCTCGGCTCCCACTGCTGTCGCACCTGGCGCAGCATGCTGGACCCGACCCACCGGCTACGAGGCCGTTTACTTTTCCAAAGCTTTTTTCAGACGTTTTAGAGCAAAACAAATAAAAGCAAACAAAGCTCTGACTGGGAAAGCCACAAAGCGCGGCCCTCAGCACCCCGCTGGGCCGCGCAGCCCCCGAGCAGCCCCCGAAAGCGGCTCCCTTGCAAGCGCTGGCTGCGGGCGGGCGTGGGGTTTCGGAAGTGCTCGGGGCACGCTGGCCGCAGCACGCGTCACGCCAAACCCCCCTGTTTCTGAGCACCCTTGCTAGCACGTGTGCTCGTTTTCTAAACGACGTATTTAAACGCAGGCTTTCGCTGCTCAGCGCCTGGGGCCGGCGGGTGCCCGGGCCCCGGCTCACGCGCTGCCGCAAGCGCAGCGCACCGGCTCTCGCCTTCCTCGCTGCTTTTCAGGGGCCGCCGCGTGCCACGAGCACCCGCAACCCGCCCGCACGTGCCACAGGTTTCGCAGCGCTCCCCAAGTGTGCAGCCCCCGGCTGATTTTCTGGCAGGTCCTGTTGGAAACGCATCTTTGGGGCTGGGTTCAGGGCTCCCACTTCCCGCGGGGCGGCTCCCGTCGGAAGCAGCTCCCGGCACCTCTCCGCCAAATGCTGCGGAGAAAAGCGCTCTCCCTGCCACTTCGTACCCGGGTTTTTTTTTCGTTTATTCTCCCTCCCTGCTTATTTTCATCACCTTCTTTGGTCGTTACCGGTAGGAAAGCGCCTGCCTGCGAGTCCAGCAGATGCCTGGATCGGGAGCGTGTGGCCGTCGGTGCCGCACGCCGGGTGGCTGCCACCGTGCCGCCTCCCCTCCCGTGAGACTATTATTTCCAGCGGGGGGTGAGGACTGGTGGCTCCTTGGCACTTGAGCACGGGCGACGTCTTGCAGCGGCTCCGGGATTTGCCCGAGGAGCCTGCGCATCATCCTGGCATGGGGACGTGAGTCTAAAAGTGATGGTGAATCCCGACCCGTGGCCAGCTCAGCCCTGCCCGGCAGTGCGACGCGTTGCAGGGCGCAGCCGCGCTGAACGCTTCCAGCGAGCGCTCGCGTCCGAGGAACGGGCTTTCAGCTGCGATCTGCGAGCCCGGGCCGTGCTTTGAAAGGAGCTTGCGGAGAGCCCGGCACGCGGCAGCCCTGTGCTTCCGGAGCGGGGCCCCGAACGCCGGAGGTGCCTGCAGAGCATCCTCTGGAGCATTCCCAGCTGTGCTTGGGGGGGTCGGCGCCCGTGCGGCGAGAAGGGCTGCAAAAGCCTCTTCTCCTCCAAAGCCGCCCGGGTGCAAAGGGCGCCTGGGACCGGCTGCCACGCGCGGCGGGGGAGAAACCGATACACCTGGTCTGGCCTGATTTTAATGCCAGACCCAGGCTGGTGCCACTGCAGCAGCAGCACGATAATTTAGAGTTCCCCTAAATGGGTTTCAGGTGTGACGAGGTAGCGTAACGCGGGCTATAGCACCGAATGAAAGGAATGGCTTTGCTTCCATGAATGTATTAACAATACATCATACTTAAAAGTAATGGAGACTTGGATACGTAAAATAGGATTTTTTTTTTTTAACATGATAGAGTATGGAGAAAAAAGGTCGATGCAGTAATTTTACACTTGAAAGGTCTTTTAGTGATGGTTTTAACAGGATTTCTGGACTGGAGAATCCCGAATAACGCTGGATCTGGGGCTCTGGGGCATTGGCAGTGGATTTATGCCGCGGAAGTGGCTCAGGGCTGGGTGGCTGGCAGCAGCAAGGGGCCGTCACGAGGCACATTTCCTCGGCTCCCGTCTCCGAACGAGGGCCCATCAGTGTGCTGGCTCGTCAGGGAGCTGGGCCAGGGCGTGCAAACGGCCCGTCGGGGGCGAGAGGACGAGGAGCCACCGCCCGGCCGGGCTAAGACTCAGCTTCCACCCAGGTGCATTGATTTCCTGCAGTCTCCATGCCGTAACACTCCTGACTGATAAAATTCTGGTGACGCTGGAAAAAAGCACCGGAGAGGGTTGCACAAGTCCTGGCTCTTTTTCAGCGCACCGGGAGTGCAACGTCCCGAGGTTTCATGCCGTCGTTTGATGCTTCCCCCTGCTCCCGTGCAACGAGCAGAGCGTGTCGGCTCGCTCCGAGCTGACCACCTGCACGAGCTGCGGTGAAACGTGTGTTTTCCCAGCAGCCTGGCCCGGAGGAAAAAGTCTGCAAAATGACACGTTCATCAGGTTACAGTTTGCAAAACTGATATTTGTTTTTCTAAGGTGCTAAATACAGAGCCCTGTCCAGCCGAGGACGGGGATGCTGCTGGCAGCTCGGGAGCGCGAGGGGAAGCGCTCGCACCGCGGTGGTGCAGGAGGTGCAAGGGAAAGGAGAAGCTCTTGTCTAAGGTAGCTAGTGCTTGTGCGGGCGGAACTTATCTTTCCTTATCTAACGAAAAAGAAAGTAAATGGGAGACTTTGGAACCGGTGCCTGCTTTCAGCCAGAGCTTTGCAGCAGAGCTGCTTGTCCGCCGAGCCCGGCGGGTCCCATTGGTGTGCGTCAGCCCGTCACACCAAAGAGACTAGCTTTAAATGCAAACAGAGCGGAAACGATTCCGAGCCCAGGTTTACCAAATTTTTGCAAGCTTTTTAAATCTGTAACCACCAAAAGATGTTCAGAGCTTTAAAAATGCAGCTTTTTACCAAGAAGAAGCCGAAATCGAAGGCGGAGCAAGCTGGGACATGGCATAAACGGTACGTGTGACTTCCTACCGAGAACACTTGCAGAAAGGGCCAGGCGCACTGATTCTCCTTGTTTTAAATCCCCCGGAAAGTGAGATTTTTCTGAAGCTGCTGTTAAATTATGTACCACCCTCTCTTGATCTGAAAGGCCAGGCAGGTTCCGCCGGCAGGGACAGTGCCCGCCGCTCCCCAGGGACCGCGGGGGACTGGCCGCGCGCGGTGCTCGGCTGCGCCTCCCGTCTGGTTTTGCTCAATCCGAACCGCTCCCCTGACGCTGGAAGAGGTGCCGTTAGCAGATACCGAGCACTTGACTCCGTTACAAATATGGCACGCAGGCGGCAGATAAAAATCTGCTTGTCCACAAAAAGGCAGATCTGCAAACCCGTTTCCCGAAGGATTTATTTGGCTTATGAAGGTATGCATTTACTGCAGCATTGCCTTCGGTGCAGATCTCTCTCGTGAAGGCGGCCGCGAGCTTTCCCCGCTCCCTAATTTGCCGCTTGGGCTCGTTTGGGCAGCAGAACATCTCTTTCCTGTTACGAGCTGGGGCAGGCGTCTTGCTGCTGCTGCATCCTTCCTCCTCAGCCCAGCGTTGCTGTGACACTGGGTCACGCCGGCGTGACGGGACGCAGTCACGGGGATGCGGGGACGCGGATGCGGGAGAGCCGGGGCCGGGCGTCGCAGGCGGGCATCGCTCCGTCCCGCAAGACGTGACGCCTCGCGAGGAGCAAGCAACTCGGAAAACTAGTGATACTAAAATAATGTTGAGGGAAGCCAGGGAAAGCCGTAATTTGGGAGCTCGCCCGAGGCCCAAGAAGGGAGCTGAGCGCGGCGCCCGTTCCCGCGCCTGGGGGGAACCGGCCCCCCTGCAAGGAGCCTGCCTTCCCCCATCCCGTTTTTGGCAAACGCCCCGAAGAGAGTCAAAATCCAAGCAAAGGGAGAGAAAGCCCTCAGCGAACCTGCTATGTGACCTTAAGCGAGTGGTGGAGTTAAACTTTCGATGAGCCCCCGGCCCAAAGCAGCGGCGAGCAGCTCTGACTTGGGGTGACGTTAGTGCGGCTTGAAAGCGCTCCTGGCATTGGGATGCTTCCGGGGTAGTTTTATGGATCACTGGAAAGAAGAGAAACCACCTGCTTGCAGAGGTAATAAGTTCCTTAGCTGAAAATATTTTTCACGCGTACCTCCGGAACGGGGGGAGTTTGTTTAGACGTTCGGGCCGCGCTTTTGCGAAAGCCGGCCTGACGGCTGCGGCATTAAGCACTTTCACATTTTCCTTTTTCCATTTTTCTTGCTTCGTTTAATTGGGTGGCTTCTGCTGGCATTTCCTGGTGTGCAGACGCCGCCGCATGGCAGCGCCGGCCGGGAAAGGCGGCCAAGGGGCGTCTCGGCTACCTCGTGGAAGGAGCCAAAGTGGGCGGGCAGGGATGGCAAAAGGTAGGGTCAGCATTTTCTGCAAAGAATTGGCTTTCTTAATGACTACAGCTTTTTTCCAAGGAAAGAAAGGGGGGGGGGGAAGAGAATGTGCTGGCATTCAGATTTATAGCAAAAGCTCAAATCTCATTAATACGGCACCTTCTTTTGGCTACTCTTCGATTAAAAATCCAGCTGCCAGATCCTTCTTTGGCATAAGCAGAAAATGTTGCGCTAATTCTAGTCTCGGATCTATGACCGGCGCGGATGAAGGGAGACCGCCTGGGTGGAAAAAGAGGTTTTCCTCTGAATGCGATGCGTTCTCAGCGTCGCCCGTGGGCACCGTCCCCAACGCTTCACCGGGTGCCGCGCTCCGTGCGCGGTGGACACGGACACACCGCGTCGCTCCACGTGTTGGCTTGCCATCCGGGGTGCCGTCACGCCGGTTAGCCCCTGGGAAGCTTGTATTTTTTCTTTTAAAACTAAGAGCTGTTGAACAGCTGCATTTGCAGTCAGTACAGGGGCGCAGCTGGCACGTGGGGGCGACGGTATTTTGGAAATCAGAGGGTCTAACTGTTCCCAGAAAAGTCCATTTGCTTCAAAGCGGCCCAAGGGCCGATAAATGCAGCTTTACGACTTGCATATCCCTGCTTGAAACTACCGTGGAAAAACTTTTGATGTTCAGATAAACCGAAAGGGGTGCAAAGCTGCTCGCAAGCGGATTCGCAAGTGTGAAGTAAATCCAGCAGGAGAGGGGAACTGCATTTTATGTGTCTGCGGGAGGACAGATCGAGTAATGTTCCTAGCAGGAAGGGCCTGGAGCGTGGCCTGCAGACCAGAGCTCTCTCCAGAAGGCTGGAATACGTTAAATCCATCTCCAGATTTTAAAAATAGCGCTTTTTTTTTTTTTTTAATAGGGGATTGTCCAGAAAACGCCGGTCCTGAGTGCCCGTGAAGTCAGGTGAGTGGGGAGACGTGGATCGATCTCTCCGGCGCGATCGCGCCACCGGTTTGGAGAAGCGTTTGAGCTGCTCGGAGGAAGCGCTCTGCACAAGTCCGAAGGCTCCTTACAGCAACCTAATTGCACCCTGGAGCGGGCGGCGCGCTTATTTTGAGCAGCGGACCGTTCCGGGGAAGTGACCACAACGTGCTGGTTCCCCCTCCGAAGGCAGGGGAGGAACGGCTCCCGCTGGGAGCGGGGCCGGCTGGGCAGAGCGCCGGCTTGCGGCTCGCTTGGGGTCGGGCAGAACAAAGCGGGGACGAATCCGAGTGACTCATACCTTAATACCGCTTTTGGCTTTGATCTTAATCCTGACCATATTTTGGGTCAAACTGTGTTTCCCATCTCCGAAGTTCTTGAATCCAGTGGTGACTTGCCCTCCTCCAAGCTGGCACTGAAACCGTTGCATTGCTTTCCTTTAAGAAAGAAAAAAACTGCATTTTGGCCTCAATGTAAAGAATTCACATCAGTTTTTCTTAACTTACCAGCTAGCTTTGTTCAGCAAAGTGCCAAGCTCTGCGGCCGCGGCTGCACGACGCTTCCCGGAGGCGTCCAGCACCCTCCTGCCAGCTGGGCACCCCCTCTTTACCGCCCGGAGGAGAAAGCGGGGCTCAAACCCTTTTTGTTTTCTTTTTTTTCTTCCTTCTTTGCAAATGATTTTGTGCCCAGAGTTACTTTAACTGTCACATATTTTCCCCTCCAATATGCTCGACAGCATATTAATCACGCTTTCCTCTGAAGTTCTGCGATTTTTATGGACTGCCAACTGCACAAAGCCAGTTTGGCACCTTCTCTTGCAAATCAGGCCTTCGATGGCTTTACCATTCGTGTTTAGGGCTGAAGTATGTGTGTCGCTTTGGTAGAAAAAACAGAATTCTTGCTTGTATTCCATAGCAATTGCCTCCGAACAGAGACTAATTGCTATAGGCAGGCAAATGGAGGTAGCAAAAATGTACAGCTGTGACTAGCGCTTCTGCGGAGCAAGAGATAAAATAATATTATTAATAAGTTGTTCGGAATAGTTACGTAAGAGGCTTTTTCCTGCAACGGAAAATTTCCCAGGGGAAGGATTGTGTTTTTATTGCTGAGGTATTTAATTCCTTTTCTGTAAATTAAAAGTGCATGAGCATCTATGGAGAGCGACGATTCCTCGCGCCGGGACCCGGCGGCGGCGGCGGCAGATCTGCTTTGCGGCTCTGGGCCGGGCGGGAGGAGCGGGATATTCCCACGCGCGGCTCCGGTGCTTCTGCACCCGCTGCTCCGACTCGGGCCATAAACCTCAAGGCTTCGAAGGATTTTGGAGAGCTGGGCGAAGCTCGGGGAGGGAGACGGGCTGCAAGGTGCTGGGAGAGGGTCGGGGTCGGGGTGGGGGGGGATGGAGGCGTCCCATCCCTTTGAGTGCAAAACCGCGAGATTTGGCATCTTTTCCTGGTGTGAGTGCGGATTAACCGCTGGCCGGGCGAGCTGTCCGCTCCGGCCGTTTCCAGGCCTGTCAGGACGGTGATGTGCCGGGGATGCTCAGAGGCTGGGCAGGCGATGCTGCTTTTTGGAAAAAAACGCCGTTAGGTGCCTTTTCCCCTTGCATGGCGGCGGGGGAGAGCGGCGGCGGCTCTCGGCCGTGCCGCGGTGCGTGGGAAGCCGGTCCAGGCGGAGCGCGCCCGGCCCGGAGCCGACAGGCAGCCGTTACCCACGGCTCGCTCTCCCCGAGGGACCGGTCTTAATGCCGTTATTTGTTATCAAGGCAGCGTGGATGTTTGCTCGTTCGAAGGAAGAAATAAGCAGAGAGAGACTAAATAGAAAAAAAGAAATAAATTTGCTGGCTTAAGTAAACAGAAGAAAATTCCTCAGTAGCAAACGCTTGTGCGGAGGCTGCTCCCGAATCCCTCCCTGCGATGGCATCAGGTGCTGGGCAGACCCGGACCCAGGGCCCCCCCCGCGTGAGGGGTGACCATAAAATACACGTTTCTGCCCGTAAAGCGGTGCCCTGCGGCAGGGCCTGGGGCTTCGCCGGCTCGCCCTGAGCGGCGCTTAGGCGCTTCGGAAAGCTGCTCTCTGCGTGCGGAGGGATCCGAGGTGGATGTTTACAGCGGGATGCCGACTGCCAAGTCGGCTGAGCGCCGTCCAGCAGCCAGTGTCCCAGCTGGGGGGTTTTGCCTTGCTTTCGGGCGGGATCAGCCGCCTCCGGCGGGCTCTGCCGCCCGCGGGACCGCAGCGTGGCACCTCTGCAGCCGGCGGCGCGAACGCGGGCTTAAACCGCCTGGCACGCGCCGCAAGAGCGTTTGGCCAGAGCACGAAGCTGGTGGCGGAGAAGGAGAAGAGGAGAGAAGCGTTTTGGCTGGGGCTAATAAATAAAGCTTAGGCTAATTGAGTGCTGGGAGCTAAGGGCCAAAGTACTTCCAAACACAGAGCAGATTCCAAATCTCTGTTTTCCGGAGGCTGAATTACTTTCCCCTTTTAAAAAGTCGAATTGATCTCTGCTGCACCGCTTTACCAGAGGAATTTCTCTTGGTTTAGTTCATATTTTGCCCCCTGAAATTGCTTCTGGAATTGGGCAGTGCTGGAGGCGGCCGCGGATGGAAGAGGCAGGCCCACCGAATCCCTGCCCGGAGCGAGGAAGCCGGCGCTGGACATCGGTCTCGTAGTATAACTCGGGTTTTCCCAGCTCCTGCAGCTGGCGACGCCTCCCTGCTCCTCGGTGCCTTGTCCCCGGGTCCCCAGCGTCACCCCCTGCCCCGCGGGCGCCTGCTGCCGTCGGTCCCGGCTCCCGGCATCGCCACGGCTGCAGCGCGGGAACGAGGAATGGACCCCGATTCCTTGCTTATTTTCCGGGTACTTTTGTTTCCAGTCTGCTTCCCTGCAACGTCCCTCCTTTGGCTGCGTTTGGTTTTAATACTCCTAACGCTGGTCTTGTGCTGTTTAAAGATGCAACATTTCCTGGCTTGGTCTAAAACTGATAATCTCTGGAAAAGGATAGTTGTGGGTTTACATCAGCTGTTGTTTTGGACAACCAACTCTCCAGAGCTATTAGTTCACCCAGGCTGCGCGGCGGCCAGGCGGGACGGGACGGGACGGGACGGGACGGGACGGGATGCTCCCGCCCTCGGCAGACGGCTGCAAGCTGCTGCCCGCGGCCCCGGGGAAGCCGAGGCGGCGGGGACGCGGGCGCCCAGGTACGGCCGCCCCGGCCCCGCGGGGGCTGCCCGGCGGCCTCGCAGGTCTCCCAGCTTTTTGTTTCAGTCGGGGCTGGTCTCAGCAGCAAAGCTCGGCGCGGAATCCGAAGCTCTTCCAAAGCTGCTGGAGGAAGGAGCCGACTGCAGCGGGAGCTTTTTGCAACGTGGTCCGGCCGGAGCTGGCGAGGAGCTAGCGATGCTCCTGGTGGACAAGATCGCCTTTAGCGAGCGCGTGCCTCGACCTGCCCGCGCGCGGGGCGACGGTGTCCCGGGCAAGCTTCAGAGCGGGGATTTCGCGAGGACAAACCCACCCCTGTGCACGCAAGCGCTTCTTGCAAAAGTGGTGGAAACGCTCCCTGCGCAGGTGGTCCAGGGCAGCTCGCGATGAAACACCCCGCGAGACACCATCGGCCCTTCCTCCATTTATATTCCCGAATTAGGGATTTTGTTTTCATTCCTGGCCTCTGTTTACATTCCTTGTATCCTAGGTTAATTCTTCCAAAACTCGAGCGGTAATAGCATCCAGCGCATTACACCCTTGGAAAGGTCAGGCACAAGGAAGCATCTGCAGGAGGGAAAGGCTGGAGAAGGGTGGAAAAAATGAGCACACGTGGGAAAATGTGCGGTGAACTCCTGGGACAGCTTCAGCCTTTCTCCAGCTAGAGGGAAAATAAGGTCAGGCTGGTGGCGAGCTGGTAGCGTGAGCTCGTGTCCGGGGTCTGTTTTCAGCTCCGAAGACATCGGGGCGAGAGCTGGAGCCAGGACTCGGCTCGGAAGCACAGATGGAGGTTTAAAAAGTTACTGTTAGGCCGTTATTTTTAAGAGGTGCTTAAAAAGCTTGTTCTGCGCCGCAGCAGGATGCAGCGGAGCGTGGGAACTTCGCTTCTGGCTCCGTCCCCGGGCCCGTGCCGTCGGGGTCCGCGGTGGGGGCGGAAGCCCCCCGCTCGCAGGTGCACCCAGCCGAGCCCCCGCCGCCCACGGGGCAGGTTCGCCGTGGGGCCGGGGCCGGTTATTTCGACACAACAGCGCTCGGTGAGTTAAAAGCAGGCAGGATGCGAGGCGGCGGCGTGCAGAAAATAAAGCATCATTTTATATCCGGCGGGTGAAAACCAATGTTTTAATTTGCCGCAGCAGCACGTGCGCCAGGCCGGTGCCCCGCGCTCCTCTGGGCTCCGCGGCAGCGACGCTGAAGCCCCCGCGACCGTCTGGCTTTGCCCGCCGGGGCTGTACGGTCTTCGCCCCGCGGGGCCCCCGGCCGCGGAGCACGTGCCGGCCGCGGGGTGCGGGCGGCCCCGTTTGCACCGCAGCGCTTGGCTGCGAAGGTGTCACACGTGCCAAGAAAACGAGAGGTTTCTCAGCCACGAGCCTCTGACGTTTGAGGCATGAGCACCGGGGGCAGGGAAAACAGCGCAAACTTCCTTAGAAGTCCTATCGTCGCCCTCCTCATCCTCCCAGTTCTTCCAGCCCCCCCCCAGCCCCAAAATAAGGAGAACCATCCCTGCACCGGCTCCTCAGGAGCCAGGCGAAGCTCACAGCAAATCTTTTCCTAGGGCCCTTCCAGACATCTGAGCTCCGCGTGGGGATGGCTTGTTGTTTCCAGCCTTGCCGGTCTCTCTTGGAGACGTTTATTCTGCGTCCTCCCCGCGGGCGCGAGGACGTGGCGCTGCCGGCCAGTCCGTGCCCCCCCCGGCGCGCCGGCGGCTCCAGACCCCTCCGGCTGCTCCTGCTGCTTTTGCGAACGCTTCGCAATCGGCAGCTGGGGCGTCAAAAAGAAAAAAAGCCACCGTTTTATTAAAAAGCAGTCGGCTGCGTGGGTTTAACTGCCTCGCTTTGGCTCTCGGGGGCTGCTCCGGCGGGAGCGCGTGCCCGGCCGGCCCCGGCCCGGCGCTCGGCTCCGCTTGGCTCCGCTGCCAGCAGAGCTCTTGGAAAGCGCTGCCTGGCCCCCGTCAAGCAGCACGCGCACAGGAGCAGGCTCCAAAAATGCAGCGGGAAGGCAATTTTTTACTGAGCCCTGCTCGATCCTTTCACAGGATTAGTATCAGATGATGAATACATGAAAATCATCTTGTGTAGGTTTTTTAGATATTAAAGAGCCCGGCTTCTTAATTTTCTGCAAGAATACCACGAGACGTTCCCAGAGCAGCCCGGCTTTCCCTAAACAGCTTTTTGGAAGGGGGTGAAGCACTGTTATTTCCTTCTTTTTCTTTTCCCCTCTATCATTTCCGGCGACAGCTGTTTACATTTCGGAAGAATTACATCAGTATTAGCAGAGCGCAGCTCTTCTCCTTTGAACTCGTGGCATTTCTTGCGCAGGAGCTCCGCGACACGAGGACGGCCGGTGGCGAGCCCCGGCAGCTCCGCCGCGGAGTCCTCACGGCAGCGCGGCCACGTGGGCGCCGGCGCCGCTTGGCTCGGCCGGGCGGGAGATGCGAGCGCCCGGTGCCCCGCCGTCCGAATTGGGGCAGTTTTGGGGGCAGAACCCGGGAGATTCGCAAGCCGCTGGCAGGCGATCGCCAGGAGCGGAGCAGGACGCCTTCAGGGAGGAAAACCCGCACACATCTCTTCTCCGGTTGCAGGGACTAGCCGTCGCCGCTCGAAGTCGAAGGCGGCAGCAGGGTCTCTGATCCCGCAGCCCTTCTGGGGGCGAAACTGAGGTCTGGGTGAGGTCCTCAGATGTCAAACCGGCCTCTCTAATGGGGGAAAAGCAGGTCGGACCCTCTGTGGGTGCCACAGCTCCACGGGGGCTTGGTCGCGTGGTCTCCAGCAACACATCTAATAGCTGTAAATCGTAAAACCCAGAGCAGAACCTCGGGATTATCCCTTCGGATTTCTGCACAGGAAACGTAACTGATGCCGGTAGCTCCCTGGTGGCGAGTCCTCTGGCTGCAGGGGAAAACAAGGTGCCTGCAAAGGCCGCGTGCCAGCCGAGGTGCAGCTTTCGGGTGGAAAAGGCCTCGTGTCACCTCTCTTCGTGAAGAGCTGGGTTTTGCTTTCCGCTGAACAGACGCGTTTCATTCCCGGCGGGTGGTTTCCCACCTCGGTCAGGCGGGACGCGGCAGCCAGCACTTGCCCGGCCGCGTCCAGAGCTGCCCTCGGCACACAGCGGGCGCCTGCAGAGCCCGGCATGGCCTCGGAGGCTCTTCTCCATCCTTCGCACATCGCCCTCTGGGCCTGGCACTTCCCAAGTCGGGGTGCAGGTTTCCCATAAGGAGACTTTGCTCCCAGATAAAGCGGATGCGAATGCAGGGATTTGCCCCGCAAACGTGGGATTTTCTGCTGCTCTGCAGGCGGAAGCCGGGGAGCTGGAGCTGCGCAGGCTGCGGGTGCGGGACGGCCGCCGGCCACAGAGGCTCCAGCCCTACAGAGGGTGGCAATGCCACAATTTGGGGCATTTTTACATGGGCTGGATGTGTGCGTTCGCCACGCGGGAACAACAGCCCTTTCCTCGGCATGCAGAGCATCCCCGAAGCTGGCACGCCTGGTCTCTGGCTCCTAACAGGGACAGGAGCCGGTAGCTGGTGACTTCTGCTGAAAGCAGCCAGCTTTTGCAGACTGTTCCCCCTATGCTTTGGTTACGCTGTGTTTTAAATTTCAAATGTACTTGTTGTCTGAGTTTTTTAATATTTCCTTCTCTTTCCTAAAAAAAAAAAAATTTAACTTTCACCAAAAGAATAAAGAAGTTTGCTCCCTTTGGCTGTCGCTGTCCCCTGAAATTCTGATTTTTGTTCCAGCACTAGGTATGGCAGTAAGAGCTGGACAACACAGTTAAGAACTGAGCGTGTCCAGTTTTGTTGCCCAGCGCTCCGCTGGTGGAAGGGTGCTGCCCAAGCGAGCTGCAGAGCACCCGCATCTCCGCGACGGTTTGCATCCCGCCGCTCCTTTGATCTCCGTCCCAGACGTGTCCTCTCCCGCCTGGAGTCCCCAAACATATATTTTCAGGAGGGAAGGGAGGGGGGGAATGAAAAGCAACTGGATCTCCCCAGCGCTCTGCGGCATCCAAGAGCGCGTCTTGAGCGGAGCTTATCTTCCCTCTGCAGCCAACGGGCGCTCAGGAGACAGGCTCCAGCCTTTGGACCCGTTTCAAGGCATCTTCACTGGTGGCTGGCGGGGAAGAGGGAGAAAAACCCATTCGGGACCTTCCCTTGCTCTTCTGCTTTTCCGGGTGGCAACCGGCCCTGCAGCAGCTCCTTCAGCCACCAGTTCCCTGGGGTTTTGCTTCACCTCCTGGCTGCGATTTGGGTCTCCCAGGGCTTGATGGACGCAGGGAGCACGTGAGATGCTCCAGGGCGCCCTTGCAAGCAAGGCCTGGCAGGGTGGGGAAAGGGCCCAGGAAAGTGCCTCTAGGGTCGCGTCTACCATCCATAAATAAACCAGGGGATGTATTTATCTTTTCCTTTGGAAAAAGGGGGGACTTGCAGGCAGCAGCGGGTCCTACCTCCCCGGCGGGAGAGGCCCCGGCTGACTCCTCTAACGTGAGCGCAAGCGAGGTTCGCAGGAGCTGTAAACCCGCCGGAGGCCCGGGTGCACCCGGCCCGAAAACGCCGAGTTCCCACGGGAACCCGCCTCGCCGGCGGCTCCCGCGGAGGATGGGGACGCACGGGACCTCACCGCCCCGCGGACATTCCCAGCTGGCTAACGCGGCTCCGAGGTCACGGGCCCCAAACTCCCAGCGGACAGCTGCCGGAGGAGCAGAGGGGCCGCGGGAATTGCTGAAACCCATCCGGGGAATCCCTGGCAGCGGGGGGGGGGGGGGAAACCCGCTTGCTGGCCTTTTCCTCCGGCTCCGTTGCCGTTAGCCATCCCGCGGGGCTTTTCCCGAAAGGGTGCCGGGGCCGAGCCTGTCCTGCCTCCCGTCCCCTCGTGCTGCACCTCCTCCAAGCTCCGCTCGTCCCTCCCACTCCGTCCCCACCGCCGGCTGCTGTCAGGGAGCCGGGAAGGGCTGGGGAGCAGCGAGAGGGCTGTTATCCGAGCAAGGCTACCGGTCTGGCTCGGTGCCTCCGGCGGATGCTCGGGGCCCATGGACCCCCGCCGCGGGCTCGCCGTCGCCTGGGCGCTCTGCCTGCTGCCAGGTGAGCGCCGCGCCGTGCCACGCCGTGCCGTGCCGTGCCGTGCCGGGGGGGGGGTCCCGCCGCCGCGGCTCCGGGGAGCCGAGCGGGAGCCCGAGGGGTGCCGGGGCGCCGGCGGGGGCGGCTGGCTGCTCCTCCTTGGCCGCTCGCCCGCGGGTCGAAGCTCGGCCGGAGCGGAAAGAGGGTCCCCAGCAGCGGCCGCTCGTGCTTTGCTTTTATCCGACGTCTCTCCGCACGCAGCCCGGGCTGGGCAAGCGGCGAGGTAAAGCGAGCGAAGCCCTTGTCCCGCCGGCCACGCATGCACCCGGAGCCGGGGGACGCTGCCGCCGCCGCGGCGCGCGTTTCCACGCATCCCCGTGGAAAAGGGTTCGAGTCGCAGAGCTCGGAACTCCTCTAACCGCGCCGGCGCTGCATGAAGCGGGGCGAGCGGCCGCGGAGCTGCCTGCCGCTGCTTAATGGGGAACATGTGTCGGTGCCTCGCGGCGGGGCGGCGCGGGGGCGAGCGGGGGGCGGCGCGGGGGCGAGCGCGGGGGCGAGCGCGGGGGCGAGCGCGGGGGTGAGCGCGGGGGCGAGCGGGGGCGAGCGCGGGGGCGAGCGCGGGACCGAGCCTCCCCGAAGGGCGCTTACGCGGGCGGCCGGGTGCCCTTCAGGAGCGGCCGTGCAAGGGGGGGGGGGGGGATCGCGGCTCTTGCAGGCTGCCTTTCGGGGGGGGGACGTGGCAAATCCGCGTCTCCGCCTCCGTGCGGACAGCAGCGCGGTGCCTGCTCGGAGGGAAATCCCTCCCCGGGGAGATTCCCGGAGCGCGGCTCCGTGCCGGCCGCCGGCTCGTTAAGGGGCGGCTCGTTAGGATGAAGGTCCGGAGCAGCCGCCCGGGCGGGTGGCGATGGCAGGCGGGACGCGACCTGCGGTGCGGGGATCCAGGGGATCCCGGCAGGAAACGCCGCGATTCCGCCGCTTTGGGTGCTTCGAACCGCGCGGCCGTTTTGCTCCGTCAGTTTGTTTTTGCAGAGGGGGGAGCTGGCTCGTCCCCCTCCAACGGGTCACCGAGCCGCCGAACGGCGCTGCCGGCTCCGTCGGGCACGGCCGGGATGCCCGGGGCTTCGGCAGCGGGGAAGGGGCTCTGGCACCGGATTTGGGGTGGCTGCAGCCCCGAGGCCGGAGAGCGGGGCCAGGACGCGCCCGGCCGAGCAGCAGCGAGAGCTGCCGCCGTCGCTTCCCGCCGCTATTATTTCATTCCTTGGTGCTGTTTCGTGCCGCCCCGCGTTCCAAAAGTGGCAAAGCAGCTTCTCCCCGGCTTTTTGGGGACAGAAAGCCGGGATTATGGAAGCACAAGGTACTTCTGTAGCTAACGCTCTGCGGTGGCTTGTTGAAGATTTTGTGGGTAACCAGGAATGTTGCAGAGCACGGGCTTGCGATGACTGATTTTGCATTCAGCTTCGGTATTCCCTGCTTTCCTCTCTGCAGCTGTATCAGCGAGCAGAAAGCAGTGTGTTTCCTAACGCCTGATGACAAGCGCAGGCTTTGCCACCGCAACCCGGGGAGGAATTTGGGGTTTTCAGCATTTCATTGTGCAAAGGGGGGGTGGACAGAAGTTAGAGCTAGAGGGAAGCACAGGGACATCTGGTCTGACCTGCTCCCTCTCGGGGCCTGCTAGCTTTTGCCCAAATACCCTCTACGAAGCTCAAAGGCTTTCTAGATAAGCCAAATATTTCAGTCCTCCAAAAGAAAAAAAAAAACCAAATGTGCATCACAGATGGGGTCCAGAGGAGCCTCCGATGCCACCAAAGACCCCGTGGCGGCAGGGACTTTGTGGCGCGGGCCCCCGCCGTGCGCACGCGAATGCGGCAACCGGAGCAGCGCGAGGTGCAAGCTGCAGCGCCGGCACCGCGGGGCCGCGACGGCGGGCACAGGAGCCGCGACAGCGCCAGCTTCTGCACCCGCACACGCTGCCTCCCGCACGTGGGCTGGAGCCGTTAGAGAGGAAACGGGAGAGAAAACAGCACCGCAAATTTTAAAGCGCCGGATCGTGCCGTTTGACCCCGGGGCCGCTCCAGGTTTTTGACAGATGTGGGCTTTCCGCCTGCTCTGCTCTGCCGGGCTCCCGGGCTCCCGCGAGAAGCAGCGTGCCGTGAGCGAGGGGGGCACGGCCCCGCGCGCTGCTCCCGTTGCACATGCGTGATGTTTTGCTCCAGCTTCCAGTGGGAAACGGGGCTGGCACAGCCATGGCCAGGTCACGCCGGGCTGCGCGGTCCGGATTCGAGTTCCCCTGTGCTTTATACGCCGCTGTCAGTCTGCGCCTGGAGGCCCCCGAGCTCTTCCTCTCTCGAGAAATTCTGTCCTGAGCTACAGAAGTGCCCGTGGCCGGCAAAACAGCTCGGTTTTGCAAAATAGTATTTTTCCCCCAGCCATAAAAAAAAAAAAAAAAGAAATTCTCCCACCAGCTCCGCTGTCCAGCTCGGTTCTCCTTAAATTGCAACGGCCCGGAGGCAACGATCACGCGCCGAAGCCCATCGCCAGGACAAGCTCGGGGCGCAAGACCCTTGCAACAAAAGCAGCCCCGTGCCGAGCGCGGCTGCACCGTGCCGCGTTGTGCCAGCTTTCCCGCGGGTCCCTTTGCAACCCGCGCCCCGACGGACTCGGCAAAGGGCGGTCTGAGAGGGGGGCGAGGGGGGACCCGTCCTTCGCAGGAACTTTAGCACCGGCTCGGGCAGGTTACCGCACGCATCGCGCTGCCACCCAGCAGGCTTTGCTCCCGCGAGCTGCTTTCCCAAAGTGTCCGCAGGCGGAGGGGATGGAGCCCCCAGGAAAGCGCCCATTTCCAGCGCTGCATTTCGGCAAATCCCTTCACCTGGGCAAGGGGAGGGCAGCGGGAGGCCCCGGCGGAGGGAGCAGGCGTCCGGGCCCGAGAGCATCCCCCTCCGGCAGGTCTGGCTGCCTGGGCTCTTGCACGGAGAACTTATTTTTAGTGTTTTGGCAGGAAAGGTAGCTTTTATTCCCAGTATTGTTTCCCAAATGTGCTTTTTTTCTTTTCAATATTTGACCTGACAAGAATCAAAAGTTTGGGCCCGGCAAAAGCTCCAGTTCCGAAAGGAGATATTTGAGGCTTCCTGCCTTGGCGGGATCGCAAGCAAAACATGTGGGTTTTGGTCACTTATTTATGACAGTGATGTCACTCCTGACAAGAAAATGGGACTCGGTTCTTTGGGTTGCTAAATCTCCTTGACAACCTTTCAAAAGGCTCTGATTAATTTAATCCAGTTTAAATACTCTCAGACTTTTCTTTCTGCCTCGAGTGCACCCACATCTGTCTGCTTTCCGAAATGCCTCCCCTCCCGTATGCGCATTCCCCGGACTTTGCCATCCATTGTTTTAAGCTTTCTTCCCGCTCGCTCAGTTTCTCTGGCCGCCGGTGCCGCGGCAGCAGCCCCTCGAAGGTGGATGGTGGCAGCCGCCTGCCTGGAGCGGGAGCAGTGGGCTGCTGTGCTCCGGCGCCTCGCGGTCCCGCGCTCCGGCGGGATCACCCCGCATTCCGGCGGGATCGCCCCGCACCCTCGGAGTCGGCATGTGGGATTCGTCTGCGGTTGGCTGCAGCTCTTCGTGTCCACACGGGCTTTATTTCTGATAAAAAACGAGCACAGAGATAATTTTAAAGAGAAGGAGAAGAGGGCTGGTCCCAGTGCAGGTCCTCGGCGCGGTGTTCCTGGCTGAGGAATCGGACGTCTTTGGTGCGCAGAGCCGTGCGGAGCCGTGCGGAGCCACGCAGAGCCACACAGAGCCACACAGAGCCATGCAAAGCCATGCAAAGCCATGCAGAGCTGCGTGGAGCCATGCAAAGCCGTGCAGAGCCGCGTGGAGCTGTGCAGAGCCATGTAGAGCCATGCAAAGCCTGCAGAGCTGCGCAGAGCCATGCAGAGCCACACAGAGCCACGCAGAGCCATGCAGAGCCGTGTGGAGCCATGCGGAGCCATGCGGAGCCATGTGGAGCCACGCAGAGCTGCACAAGCGATGCTGGCCGTGGCAATACCTGCAGCAGCAGAGCTCTGCCGTAGTCTGACTGCTTGCTCCTCTCCGCACCTCGGGGCTGCCATCCCTCGCTAGTCCCTGTTCCCAGTCAGTCGTGTCCGTACGCGTTGCTGCCTATGGTTTCGGAGTTAGATGACTGCTGCGAAGAGCGGGCGTTTGGCACCCCGGTGGCGCCCGTGCCTGCTCCCGGCCCGGCCACGCGCTGCACCGAAAGGCAGCGAGGAACGGCAGAGCGCTGCGGCTGTGCGCCGGTCCCGGAGCGCGCCGGAGGGAAAGGCCGGGGCGGCGCGCTCCTTGCTCGTCCTTGCAAGACAGCCGGGGCGGGCTGCATCCCGCTGCCCTGGCATCCCGGCATCCCGGTGTCCCGTGCCAGCATCCAGGAGCTCCTGTCCTGGGCCAAAACCCCACACTTTGCCCAGCGCCCGGGTTCGGGAGATGGGCTGTTTGCAAGAGCTTTGCACAACCCGGCCGGAGCGCGCGGCTGGGGAGGTGTTTCTGGGGGGCTTTCCTGGGAAAAGGCTGCTTCGGTGTAAAACCTGGGACACGCTGCTGAGCGCAAGCAATGCAGAACCAGAAGAAAATTCCTTGTGTTCTCCCTGACACTTTGAAAGCAATGTCGTTTCCTTGGTGTTACCTGAAATTGCAGCTTGGCAGTTGGTGCTGGAAATAATTTTTCCTAGAGAAGAAGCTTGCAATTTTGCATCTCTTAGTTAGAACTCGTGGAAAACGCTGAAGTTGTTTATAAAAAAAAAAAGTTTATCAAAAAAAAAGAAAAAAGATGATTTTACAGAATGCATTAAAAATCAAAGACAATGCTCCTGAATGGGTTTGGGACAGGAGCTGGGAATAGCCTGGGAGCGGGCTGCAGCCTGCGGGTTTCCCTTTCCATCCCCTGCAGCCAGACCCTCGAGCAGGGCCCTGCCCGCTTGATTTCCCCCAAAAACACCTTGGGCAGCTTTGAGGCTCCCGCCGCTTGTGTACGTGGGCAGGAGCCCGTTGTTCTTGGGCTCGTTCCCGTGCAAATAGGAATTAATTTTGCTTTTCTTGGAAGACAGCGGAGGGGCATGGTGGCACGTGGCAGCTGGATGTGTCACTGTCCCGCGGTGTCCCAGCTCCGTGGTCTTTCCCCGCTCGTCATCTTCCCTTGTGATGGCCTTTGATGACCGGTCTTGGTAACGAGGCCTTGATTTCCCCGTTGGGTAATGGTTAAGATGAAGCAGTTTTTAATATGTTTTTTAATGTTAAATAAGGTCAGTCTACCACAAAATATGCTGGATCTGATCCCCTGCATCTCTTTTTTTTTGGTTTCCTGCTTTCTAGAATTTCTTTTTGCAGGGTTTTAAAGGTCCTTACCTCAGCTCGCCTCGGCGAGACGCGGAGCTCCTCGGTTTAGCAAGCCAGCATTGCAGCTTTGTCGCTCCGACTGCAAAAAATCCTGCCTCTTCCCAACGTTCCTGCCTGTAAAAGCAACTTTCCATCCTGAGTTTTTTGCCTGGGAAGCGACATTCCCAGCTTCTCCTGATGACAACCTCGTTTTATACCCCTATAAATACCAAACGTGATCCCTCGGCGCGTTCTTTTCCTCTTCCAGCCGCCGTTCCTAACGGTGCCAGACTCTTATTTGTAACAGCATGAGACATCCGGCAGCCGCTCTCTGCCCGCGCGCGGCGAGCAAAAAGCTGGGATATCCCGGCCATCGCCTCTGCTTCCCCTTGCTCAGCGGAGTCTCCTGCGCGTCCCCCCCTTGCCCAGGACTTGGACCATGCGCGTCTACACTTAAGGAGACCCGAGGGGAAAATTGCATCGTAAAGAAGAACCCCCGCGCGTGGAAGCGGTGCCGTACGGGCGTGCGCGGAGGGTTTGGATGCGATGCTCAGCCGGCGGGTGCAGGCCTCTGAATGAGGATGTGCACCGGGATATTCCAGGGCAATATCCGCATCCGACCCCGCGGTGTGGGTAGATGCTCTTCCCGCGGGGTGGTCTCCGAGCCAGGCGGCTTTTCCGTCGGGGAGGCTGGGAGAATAATCTCACTAGGTCTAGGTCCTTGCAGCGAGAGGAGCTCGGATAGGGAAAGCGAGGAAAGAGAGAAACGGCCAGCTTTACCCCCAGCTAGACCGCCGAGATTTGCTCCAATGCAAGAAAATTGCCCCTGAAGGTGCATCCTGCCGGGCTTGCTGTTGCTGTGGGCGTTGGGCTCCTCTGGGCAAAACCAGCCGCGATTTTGCAGCCCAGTGAGGCAAAACCAGCTGCGATTTTGCAGCCCAGGGCTCCCGCTTCAGCCCGTCCGATGCAGCGGCTCGGCTGCTCCCAGGGCACGGCTGCGAGCAGCCCCAGCAAAGCCGACCTAAGCGGCTCGTCCTGGCTCGTGTTTCTCCTGCGGCTTCTCCAAGCAACGCTCCCCTCCTCGCCCGCCGCCCTGGGGCCTCCGCGGCACGTTCGGCGCGTGCACGCGTCTGTGTGTGCATTCACACGGCAAACCGCCCGGACGGCCGCAAAAAGATATAACTTTCAAAGTTACAGAAAAGTCTCTTTATGTGGTGGCGATACCCAGAAATACCCACGCCTGCTGCTGGGGTGGGGGGGGGAGAGAAAGGGCACCCGTTCATCCGGGGCTGTTAAGATGCTTGTGCTGGGTTGAAGCAGTGCTGCGCCGCTCCTCTGCAGCGGCTCCGCACCCGCAAGGAGCCGCGGGAAATCTCCGTGCCCACAAGGAGCCGCGGGAAATCTCTGTGCCCCGCGGCAGCCTCTTCCCCTCCGTTTGCATTTTTGCATTCCAGGATGCGGCGACGAGGCACGTCCCTAAAGCAAACCCTGTAGCGCACAGCGAATTTACTGTTCTCCTTGACTGCCACAACCACAGGATGCCGTTCACGCGGAGCCGGGGGGCGCCGGGATTTCCCTCATCCCCTTGCGAGGTCTGTGCTGCTCGCACAGATCCTGGTGCTGGACAGCACGCGCCTGGCGCGGCCGCGCAGGTCCCGCGTGCCCCCAGCCCCGGGGATCGGCGCAAGGAGGGCTCCCTTGCTGCCGGAGCGATGGTAGCAGCCCAGCAGCGGCCGCCTCCATCAGCAGCGGCAATTGCAGTGGTCTAGAGGAAAAAAAGCATTTCCTTTTCACAAAGCACAAGTGCGTTTTTGCTTTGGTGGAGCTGGCTGGCGCCGGCGCAGCACTGCCTGGCAGCACGTCGGCACCTGAAGGGTGCAGCCTCTTTGCAGGCCACAGGTGGGCTGGAGAAGGAGGAGGAATCTTCCTCGATGCCTGTGCAGCTGCAGCCTCTAAACCCTAAATGACCCAGCTTAAAACCAGCATCTCCCTGGGGTGGCTCAGCAGCTGTGGGTGCTGCAGGTGAGATGGGGCTGGGGTGGAAGTGCACTGGGGTGGGAATGCCTTGCTCTTGCTCCAGGTCTCGTGCAGGGCACGCTCTGTGTTTGGGGAATGGCATCCTCCTGCCGATGTGGTGCCTTGACTGATGGGGTCCCTCTTTTTTCTCTCCCCAGGGTTCAGTGATGCCTTCAATATTGACACCAAGAGGCCCAAAATCATAGCAGGCTCCAAGGAAGCGTATTTTGGCTACACAGTGCAGCAGCATGACATTGGGGGAAAGAAATGGTAAGTGAGCTCTGCGCCAGGCTCGGAAGAGGTGGGGGGTCTAAAGCAACCTACCAAAATGCCAAATATTTCCTTCTGCTCTTTCCTGTTGCTGGTTTGGGGTGGGTTATGCTGAAGGAAATCAAAGTTCTGCTCCAGGTGATGCTGGTGCCAAGCCCAGCTATGGAAAGCAATTTTGCACCAGATGAGAAAAGAAGTCTTCTGCCTGTCAAAAAGAAGAATTTTAAGTGAGGGCTGATGGTATATTTAATGTCTGCTGTCGTAGGTGTGTGGAGGGGAAGGGGCAGTGCTGGGGTGCTGGCCTCTGCCAAGTGAGCCTCAGTTGTGGTTCTTGTGTCTGTGAAATGGGGCTGTTGGGGAGGCGCAGGGGGCTTTTCGGCCGGTTTCTGCATCCAGATGGCAAGGGTGTTGTGGGACCTGGGGCCAACGGTGACCTCCAGCAGCAGGTGGAGAGAGCTGCTTGTGGTGTTTCTGGCATTTCTGCCATGGAAAATGCCTTTTCCCCCCAAGGACCTCGGTGGTGGATGAACCCCGGTGCAGCCTGTCGCTCTGCCCTGCACTGGCCTTCCAGCATGTGCAGCCGGGCTGGGGCAGGTGCTGGGAGCGGGGGTTTGATTTCACTTCAGCAGGTTCACAGTTCCCTGAGGTTGCTCTGACTCCAAAACTCAGTGGAAACCCATTTGATTTTTGGGTCAAGGCCATTCCGTTTTTATATAGTTTCCACCAAAGAGCTGAGGTCTGCAGAAGCGATCAAATCTGCCTGCGTTGGTTAGCAATGCAAGATGAAACTTGGATGAATTTCACTCGGGTTTTGGGTTTCACGGCAGACGTTTTGCTCCTAGCCAGGGACTATCCACAGCTGGGAAAGGAGAGGAGCCGGTGCTAAGTGGCCACTTGGCAGATCTCAGAGGAGACACTTAATGTGCTCCAGAGTCCATCCAGCTACTCCAGCGATGAGGGCAGCCCAAAAGCACATGAAACTCCCTGCAACTGCAGCGCTTAACAGTCTGGGGTCAACAGCCAGGCTTCAAGCAGCAAGCAGACACTTACTGCAGACTGATACTTCTGAAATTCGAAATAAGGCGCGTGAGCTTGGCTGGTGTTGGAGGGAGGCGCAGCGGAGCAGAGCCCAGAGCTCGGTGCAAGCTGTGGGTGCACGGGGCAGCAGCTAGGGAGGGCTGGATTTAACCTCGGGGTCCCCAGCTCTTGTCACCACTGCCCCGAGCATCCTTAGTCCCCATTTCCCTTCTCTTTAATACCAGGTCAGAGCCGTCTGCCCAGGCCCGCTGCACCGCGCTGTGCGTTGCTGCTGGCTCTGTGCCCCGGGTGCTGTAAGGCCACAAGCATTACATGCTTTTTCCAAATTGTACCATATATTGAGTTAATTACAGACGGAGCCGCTGGTAGCGGTGCGGGTAGGGGGGCTGTTATAACAGCAATGGTACTGCTGCGTCTGTGAGTGCCCAGAGCGCTGGACTGGTGCAAGGGAGGTGATTTGGGGTCCAGCGCTCTCGGCAATGATCCTGATGGGATATTCGCAATTAAACATGCGCTGCTGTTATCTCTCCTTGGGTCAGGGTTTCCCCCCGCTGCCCAGCGGGGATGCAAGTTGGTATTCCTGCAGCGTTGAGTGGTGGGATGATGCTCCGCTCTCCTGCAGGGTCCCGTGCTTTGTGGGAAGGAGGGCAGGAGTGCACCCTTTCCCTGCACAGCTCCAGCCATGCTGAGCTCAGTGCTCCTGGGATCACGGGCAGCCACCTTGGCTCATCACAGGACAGGTCCTGAACAGGGATTTTGGCATCCGAGTCTCTCCTGCTTCTCTACTTGCTTTTGGCCTTGCTGTGCCCAAATTGCAGGGGACAGCCCCATGGGGGGGGAGGGTCCTTCAGGTTTCCCCTCGGAGGCTCAAAGCCCTCACGTCCATGTGCTGCTGACCAGCTTTTCCAGTGCTTCAGCTCAAGAGCTTGCGCATGGCATAAGGCTGCTGGCAGCCTGCAGAAAGCCAACGCAAGCGGGCATGCGTGCAGGAGTTCAGGCGCTGCCAGCTGCTTCTGCTTGCTGCTTCTTGATAAGTGAAATGCTGAAACCCTTGTGGCTCAGGGAATGGAGACATCACCGGAGGACCTGCTAAATCAACACAAGCTCTTACCCTGCTTCCCTGTGACTCAGGCATTTAAAATTGAACAGGGGAGAGGAATAACCACACTTGCCAAATGCCTTGCAATTAGGGGTTTCGGGGACGTTTTTGGGTGGTTTGCTCTGAAGGGCGCAGTCAGCAGATCCTCCCTCTGATTCACCGCTGCCCGCGCGCGCAGGCGTTGTGCCAGGAGCGATTCCTGGCCAGGGGTTTTCTAGGCACCATGGCCACCCCGGGTGCTGGGGGACGTCCTCACTGGGTACATCCGTGTGTCTCTGGGCAGGTCTGCAAATGTCATCAGGGAACCTCCACCTGAGCTGATGCTGCCTGGTCAGCAACACGGACTAGGTATCTCCTGGGATCCTTTTGGTCCTTGCTGGCTACGGACCCAGGTCATGCGATGGTTCCCTGATCGGGCAGCTCATGTTTAATAGCCAGTAGCCAGAAGCTCCCAGTGCAGAAGAGAAGCCTCTGCCCTTTCTTTGCTTGAGAACACGGATATTTACCCCGAAAAATACTTTTTTTTTTGAGGGGTAAAGAGTTTTGGGCAGCCTGACAGCACAACTGCTTGTGGCCAAAGGCAACAAAGCCAGGAGTAAACACAGCTGTCAAATAGTTCCAGATTTGCATGTATAAAGTAAATTCCTGCTATTTCCCCTGCCCAAGGCAAGGGCAGAGCTGGCAGGGTCTGCTCCCAGTGACAGTTGCTGTTGCCTTGGTGTCAGGAGAGCTTCTTCAGCGTTGGATGGAAATATCACAATTTCACTTGAACCTTCAAGCCCAGAGCTGGGTGTGGGTGCAAACTCCTGGAAATGTACCGTTTCCAGCGCAGCCCCGTTGCTTTGCGCCTGTCCCAGCCCGTGGGGACCTCTGTGCGGTGGTGGCCTGTGAACCATATGGTTTTGAGCTTGCAGCCAGGTGGGCTGGAGCAGTCAGGGGTGGCTCAGCTCAGGCTGGAGTGCTGTCATGCCTTAGGGTCCATCTCTGCTCCATCTATGCAGGGGATGGTCTGGTTGCACAGTCAAACTGAGGTGGTTTGAGCAGGATGCTGCGGACAGAGCAAACACGCAGCTGGCAACAAAGTCCCAGAGCCCATTGCTGTAGCAACTCAGGATTAACTGCTCAGCTGATCATGTCAGGACCCTCAGTCTTGGACAGGCACTGTTAGACTAAGTTCAGATTTGGTAGGTTTAGCGAGGGAACCCGAATGCAAAGTGTCCTCATGCACCGAAGTGAGGCACAGCAGAAGGCTGTGAGCACCTCGCCGCTATTGCTGCGGAAGCACGCAGAGCCTCACCGAGCAGCGCGGGCTTCATTGCCGGGGGAATATCAGCTCAGCCCGGTGCCGGCATCACTCGCCCGTACTCCACTGTGTGTGCAAACGACTGACACGAGGACTTGTGTGCTGGTGCGTGCAGGTCAGGCTGGTTTCGAGCAGACCCTCAGTTTGCACATGCAAGATGGGGTGATGGGGACTGAGCTCTCTGGAGCTGCCCGTCTGACACCGCAGCATGCGCTTGTTTTTTATTTTGCACTGATCTCTGCTGTGAAATATCTTGTACCAGGAATTGATCCAAAACCCCAAAAATGTGATGGTATTTGACCTGGGCTCTGCAGGAGACTTGGCTTCCACAAAGGCATCTGATGGTCAGGGCTAAGCCCAGCAAACTGTTTAGAGATTGCAGTTCCCCAAAGCAGATAAGGAACAGGAGCTAAGTGTCTCTGCCTTCGCATTCCTGCCCACCTTTGCTTTTGGAGAATATGGGGTTTTTTTAATATTTCACTTGATTCTGTAAGTGCCAAAAATTTCCCCTTGGAAGGGAGCAGCATAGCTGAATGCAAACGGCATGCGCGTGTGCTGACCTTCAGGAGCACGGCTCTGAGGTGCTCGGGCACCGGAGTGCTCCTCCAGTGCCGTCCGTAGGTGGGAATGTCACTTTGGACCACGGGAAAGCTTTCAGGGACACATCCAACAGGAGATGGAGATGCTGCAGTGACACAGCTCAGTTAGGGACGCTGTTTTGGGGCTTTTCCACTCCTGCCGCGTGCCTTGGGGCTGCCACTGTCGCTGCTGGGGTTGGCGAGGGCCTGCTTCCCTCGGGAAGCAGCGGAGGGAGGATTTTGCTTCCTTTCCGAGGCAGGACGCTGGGTTTGGAGGCCACATCTGGCTCGTTTTGGCCCTTCCTGCATCTCTCCTGCCAACATCAACCTAGACTTTGCTGTAGCTTTCTCTTCTGTCTCTTCCTTTGCATGAAAAAAGGTTCCCTATGCAAAATAAGTGAATGTGCATACATAAATACAATATGCATTCACATAGGCAATTATATGGTATAAAATGTCTATTAAATATATGTACATATTTAAAAAATAAAGCCACCATGACTCACTCTGGTTAAAAGATAAATGACCGAACAAGCAAAACGTCTATAGTGTAAACCCAAGGGCCGCAGGGGGGGAGCAGCTCTGCCGCATGATAGTAATTCTGCAGCGCCTCGGCCCCTTCCAGGGGCTTGGGAGCTGGCAGAGGCAGAAGAAATGGGAATGAGGAGACGAAACCACAGCTCGCTGGTGAGGCAGAAGCCAGGAAAGGCATCCTTGAATATCAGCCCTGAAACGTCCAGCAAAATCCGCCGAAAAGGAGCAAAGGAGCCCCGAGACGCTAAATGGTTATCTCAGAAACGTGGCTCGTATAGGAGAGATCGTTATAACAACATGCGAGAACTCAGCTGCCAAGCGCCAAATGTGGAATCTGAGTACTTTGGCTCCCGTGCTCAAGTCTGAGTCTTTTAATGCTACTTCTGGCCAGCATAGATGGTTTTAGAAGGATTTCAAAGCTCTGTGTGTGTGTGTATATATATATATAGGCATATTTGTGTGTGTGTACACAAACTTGTGTAATATTCTGTAGGTACATACTTAGTTGTGACTATTTTCCCTTTTCTAACCTTTAGCCGAGGGAGCCAGACAGTTTGCACATGGGGGCTATAACTGCAGCCCTGATAGTGGAAAATCTGGGAGGAAAGAATTCGGCTTATTAAACTCCAGGGGGAAAAACGCTGGGATATACATTCAGCTCTAAAAGCCCGTCGACTCGTGGGGTCGCTTTCTCTGTTCGCCGTCTCCCAGATCGGTGGGTGACTTTCGGTGCTTTTCTCAACGCTTTTTCATTAAGCTGGTGCTGCGATCGCTGCTTGCTCCAAGTGTGCGAATGGAAAAAACGGTGACGAAAGGCACCGTAACGAGCAGCGCAGCTTTGTGCAGCAGCAATGACTCGGGGGCCGCTTTGCCCCAGTGCAGGCAGGACGTGCAGCGCCCGGCACTGAGGTCTGAATGTCCCGAAATACCTGGTGCCTAGTGCCAGCGTGAAGCTTGGGGGGAAACTGGAGCTGCCCTGGCGTCTGTGCTCAGACTGAAGTGGCTGGACAGAGGTTTTGGTTAGAGAAGATGGAGTTATTTTAAGGGCAGCGGCAATCGCGTTGTTATCCTGAAGGGATGACTTGGCCTGGAGCTGCTCCTCTGCCCCAAGTCACATTTTTGGCCTGTGCAATGTTTTGGGGTAGTTCAGGTGCGAATTGTGCAAGTCCGATCTGGCTTGTAGATGGATTTTTTTGGGGCAAAATAAGTGTGTTCAAACATGCTGAACCTCTCCTCGAATGCGCATGGGACACGTCCCTCAAATCGGGGCGCTCCCCTGCCCGCGCACGGTTCGGCAGAGCCCCGCGACCCTCGCACAGCACGTGGGTCTTTGCATTGCCTATGACTTGAATTACTTTGAGTTTTGGGGGGAAAATGTTCTTGAAGGTCCACGATCGGGGGGGAGAAGGGAAGAAGCTCCCTCCCGCTGTCGCCCTCCTCTCCTGGCTGCTTCTCTTGCTCGCTCTCCATTGCTGCGGACTTGCTTCTCCGTGCTTTCCCCGCCAGCGCCGGGCTCCCCCCCTCCAGCTATGCAAAAACCTGAAGCTTGGGAAGACTTGGCTGCGGAAGGAAAACCCTGGAAATAAACATCCGTGAGCCTTCAGAAGCCATAAAAATAATAAATATCCCATTCCCGAGCTGGCTTGGGCAAGCGCTGCGCTGCCGCTGTGCTCCGGCGAGGTGGCAATCGCTCAGGGAGCATCGTCCCAGCCAGGCTGCGCCGGCTCAGGACTCGGGGCGGTGGATGGTCCCGAGCTGCCCCCTCTCTCCGGCCCCCGTGCAGCGTGCGGAGCCCCGGCGTGGGGTCCAGACCCGGACGAGGGCAGCCGCGACCCCTGCAGCTGCCCCCAATGCAGACACGACGTTTGCAGTCCGAGCGTAACCCAAGGAGAAAAGGAGGAGGGAGGAGAATCTGCTCGGAGGATTCGCAGCGATAATTGTGCTGATCTGGAAAAACGGTTGCAGGGTTTGCTGCCTCCCTCCTTCTGCGAGAGGCTTTCTTGGCCGCGGCGCTCCTGCGGTCTGGCCGCCTCCCGAGCGCGGGGGTTATTCGGGTGGAAGGGCGCAGAGCTGCGAGGCGTTCCTCCGGCGCGGGGGCACCGTCTGCTCCCGCCGCGCCCCTTCCCCATCCCATCGCGAGCCCTCGGGGCTCCCGTGCACCCGTTCACCGCTCCCGGCAGCAGGAGCAGCTACGGGGCATCCCTGCTCCCGGCAGGTTTCTGGGCGCTCGAAAGACTTGGGAGCGCGTGGCATGGATAAAATCCTTGTGTAACGTAAGCAGGAGGTAGCTGGAAACCCAGCGGCTTTGTCACGAGCGTCCCGGTTGTCCGGGGCTGCTCCGCAGGCTGGGCTGCCCCCGCTGTGGGGCACCACGGAGCACCCGGAAACTTCCCGTCCCTGGGCATCCTTTGGGGCGAATCGGTGTGATTCTGTCACAGACTGCAGAGCCAGCTTGCAGCCGCTGCAGGGTTAGGTCCTTTTATTTGTTTATTTTTTGGAAAATGTTGGGTCTAATCAGAAAAATAGACGTGGTCCCATGTCAGTCCTTGCAGAAGAGCCGCCTCTCGGCACGGCTCAGCCTTTGCTGCCGGCCAGGGAGCCTGTGCTCGGTGCTTTGCATCAGCCCCTCGGAGCAGATCCCGGCCATGCAGGGATGCTCCCGGATAGCTCACCCAGCCGGCGGGGCAGCAGCCGGGGCTCTCCCCGATGGATGCAGCCCCCCAGTCGGCGCAGCCGCACCGTCCCGGCATGTTGCCTCCTGGGCTCGCCGGTGCTCCGGCACCTCTGACACCCCTGTTCTCCAGCCTCCCGAGGGCCGAGCATTTCCTCTGCCCGAATCCCAAGGGTTTACCTGGGGTTTCCGAGCCGCCGGGGTGAAAGCAGCATTCCCTGACTTGCACCTGCTTGCTCCAATGCCAGTGTGCGTGTCCCCATGCTAAAGTGCACCAGGATTTCTATAAAGAAGCAGGAGACGGAGGGGCTCCGCAAGGCAGGGAGAGGCAGGAGCTGGAGCCGGGCCCGCAGGTGCCCACGAGCCAGGATCACCTCATTTCGGAGGCGCATCGTCCTCCGCCGTTGGGTCATCAGCACACGGGTGAACGTTGTCTTAGTGGTTTTTAAAGCATCCTCGTTACAACACAGCATTGGCATCTCGGCCATCCTCCTGCAGCTGGAGGTTAGAGGTGTCCTGAAACCACATCCTACCTCTGCCCCTGCCTTGCACCCACCCTGCAAAGCCTCCGCAGCCTCCTTGCCGTGGATCTGTAGGAAGAAAGGGCATCCTTCTCCTTCCCATCCCCTATAGCTCGGCTGCACGTGGGCCTTTGCAATCGCAGCCCTGTGCAGGGTTTGGAGCACAGTCCTGGGACTCGGACAGGGCAGCCGGACGGAGCACCACGCTCCGCAATATCCGAGTGGTGCACCAATGCTCAAATGCACGGAGTGGGAACACCCACAAATACGGATAGCTGGCAGTAATGGATAATTTCGGAAAGCAAGAGGCAGCTGGGGAGAGCTGGAATCGGGGATCAGGGTTTGCTCCGAAAACCCCGGGAGGAAGCCGGAGATCGTGCGAGCCCCGAGGTCCCCGCAGCGAAGCGGCCGCCTGACGCCTGCCGAAAGGCAGCGCCGGGCTCCGAACGCCGCGGTGGAAACCCGCTGTGCGGCCTCGCCTGTAAACACCTCTTCATTACAGTATCCCTAAGTACAAGGGAAAAAATTACACCAGGAAAAACAGGAGAGTATCATTATTGCTGACCACAATATTCTGCGAGTTCCTGAGACATGTTTTGCAACGCGCCCGTCATATGCTATTTTAAGGAGAACTCCGGCAATTTTGCTTACTGCGACAGCCGTTTAATCGCCGCGGCAGAACACGCGGCTTGCTGCGAAAGGGGTGCTGCGCGCGCCGGGACGAGGCAGGGGCTCGAGCGCTCCTCAGCGCCGTGCCCAGGGATCACGCCGGCTTCCAGGCTGAGCCGCCAAGCCTTGCCCACGGGGCTGGTGCTGTTTTTTGGGGAGGCCGGTTGGCGCGGCGCCCGCTCGGCACGCTCTGCCCTTTAGTCTCAGCTTGCAAGCCCGGCGGCCGCGGGAGCGGTGTCGCGCGCGGCCCCGGCTGATGTGCTGCGAGCGTCCCGTGTCCTCGCGGGCAGTCGCCCTTCGCGGCGCTTGCTGCTCCCTCTTACGTCTATGCTGCTTAAAAGGGCCCTGGGTGGAGACGGCTCGCGCGGGAACGGGCTGTGTAATTAGGCGCCTCCCGTCCCTTGGAACAGCCGGCTGAATTACAGCCCTGCTTATGCTTCGCTTTGCAACGAGAAGGTTTGTTAGAAAACAGGCAAAACGCTGATCGGCCCTTAAAAAAAAGCCCCCGGCACCTGGGGCTGAGGTGGAGGGGGATCAGGCTTCGGCTTGTCCCCTCCCGGCTGGCAGAGCCGGGGACGCCGTCCCTAGCCGAGGGACGCCAGAAACCCATTGCAGACGGCGTGAATATCTTCCCCCGCCACTGCTAATTCCAGGGCCGTTATTCCCAACGCGCCTGCGGCACGTGGAGCCGGGCAGAGTTTTCGTGGCTCGGGGCCGTCCTGGCTTGGCGACCCTGGGGACTCGCGCTGCGGAGCCCCGTTCCCGCGGGGCTGCATCTGCCTCTCCGCAGGGCTGAGCGCGAGCGTTTCCCCAGCCTTGCGTCGCAGGCTCCCAACGAGAAAGCGCCGGGGCTTATTTTCCAATACTGTATTATTCCAAAAGTTTGACTGTGATTTGCTCCTATTTCTGTATCTATTTATTAACGCGCACGTGCATGCGCTCGCCCTCCCGCCGCAGGGAGCTGGTGCCGGTCTGCGCTCCGCCAGCGAGCACGGCACGCGGCCTCACATCGCTCCATGTGCGTCCCGCCGTGCCGGCAGCCGGATGCAATTCCTGTAACGTGGAGCAGGCGACGGCTCGGTCGCCCCGCTCGTCTCAGCAAGGCGCAGGCGCTATCCCGCAGGGGAGCTCTCGCCCCCGTTAAATGCTTTTTGCAAAATTGGGCACGGGCTCCGGGCTCCCCGGTGTTACACGGCTCCTTGGAGAGCACCAAAACCGGCAGATTTTCCATGTGCACCAGCCACCGCCGACCTGCGGCGCAGCCCCTGCGGGCCGGTCTGCATGGGCAGACGGCAGGGAGTCACCTCCAGGGCTTCCTTAACGGAGCAGATCCGTTGTTGGGTCCTGCATCCTCCTCTTTGCTCCATCCTCCGCTGTTTCTGCTTCTCTCCCTGGACTCCCTCTAGGTATTTCTTTTCCACCATTGCCAACATAGGAAAAAAAAAAATTTTTTTCAAAGTCCATTCCTCTGTCATATTCTGTCCAAAGAGCCACAAACCCACTTAAAGTTTTCCACAGCTGAACTCTCCCTTTCCTGAACCTCCTCCATCACTTCTTTGTCCAGTCCCATCTTGAATAAATTAGCTACAAGTGAATTTGTCTTGCAGGAGATTAAGTGTTCCGTTGATTGAAAAACCCTGTGAAAAGCGTCGCTGCTGCTCCGTCCCTCCCCGATCCTCGCGTGCCAGACTCACCAGCTAGACATACCTTCCTTTCCCGATTTCTTTCCATTTAATCAAAGCATCTTGGGAATCCAAACGCGCCCTGCGATGCACGAAGGGCGCCTGTTACTCCGGGGGTTGCGCCGTGAGAGATCGGGTGTCATCTGGGTGCAAAATGCAGGAAAAAGCCGTCGCTGGCCGGCGTCGATGTCCGGGCTGTTCTCACGTGTTCTCGGTTCGGGTTTTGCTCCCTGGGTTGGAGCCAGGAAACGGGAGCGATGGGAGGTACCAGCGGGTGCAAGGCGCTGCCTGGGCTCGGGTGTCTTTTGCTGGGTGGAAATGGCCTATAATCGACACCATAAAATGTCCGGTTTTGTGCAGTCGAGCCTCAGAATCTCTTGTTCTAACCTCTGAGATAAGGGCCGAGTGGTCACGAGAAACGGATCCCCGAATCCTCCGTGTTTGGAAGATGAAATTAGGCCGGGCCGCTGCCTCAGGCGAGCTTGCAGGGGGAACGGGGAGCGCGGAGGGGCAAGGCTGCGGGCTGACAACGCTCAGCACGGGCTCACGGGTGCTACAGGTAGGAGGAAAGCCTAAATTAAAAGCCCATAATACATAAGGGACGTTTGGCAGAAATTAAAAATTAGGAAATAAAGAATATTTGTGAAAGAAGGAAAACCATCAGGGTAATACCCAAGATTGTCAGAGCAGGACAGTGAAGTTTTTAGAGTACGTTAGGAGCAACGGCCTCGTTTCAGAAGGTGATGGGGCAAAACTGCTGGCACCAACGGGGGAAAAAGGCAGGACTGTGAGCCAATACTCACCTTTTCTTCGAAAAACCTTTCAACACAGGTGTAACCCAGAAGTTCAGGCGATGGAAGGAACCCTGCAGGTTAAAGTGCCTCCGTAAAATTTGGCTTGGTGGCACAGCAGGTTGTTTTAAGGGAGGACTACGTGGTATCAGCGATATGTACAGCAAATTATTAGCATCCGCTAAGGCCAGGGGCGAGCTGTCCCGCGGGACCGGCTTGGCCGCAGCCTTCCCGGTGCTCCGGCTCTCAGCGCCTTCGGCACGGGCGATGACTTCCCGGACGTGCTCCAGCCAAACATGGTTCACTGGGTTCAATGCGGACACAACCGGCAGAAATTAATGTTTATGACACACACAAGTTGGTCAGATAATGTTTTAGCACAGTGTGGGGGGAAAAACAAACAAAACAGTGATTCAGTCAGTACCCAGCAGCTGTTACCTCCAGTCGCTCTAAACACTGGAATAAGAGAGCATTTTAGAGGTGCTGTTGCCCTAAAATGCCAGCAGCAGTGCGCTGTGCGCTCTGTTAATGCTCACGTGAAATGAAACCATTTAAAACAACGTGAAAAAGCTGCAAATTCCAGAATCGAATCCGACGCGTTATTTAGCTGCCTGATAGGAAACTCCCTGCAGTTGCCCGCACCGACGCTCCAGACCACAGCTTGTGTGGGACACCATAACCTGGGACAGAGCCTGGTCTCAAATCTCCGGATGACTTGCAAAGCAGAAATTCAGCTTCCGTTTCCCTTACCTCAGGCGCAGCACAGATATTCCTAGAGCATTTCCACTAACATCTTGGTTTCGAGTTTTTTCCAGGATAAAAGCTAAAAACATGTTCTCAGACATATTGCTCCATTGCTCCGAGCAGTCTGTGCTTTTCCCGTTTAATCCTTGTTTTGCTTTTGTTTTCCCCAGAAGGAGTGCGCGAAAAGGAAGGGGCTTGTTTGGTTCTTATTTTCTTTTAAAGCTTAATTTATCAGCCAAACTGCGGCTGCCTCGTCAGCCTTTGCAGAGAGCTCTGCTTGCTCCGGCTCGGGCCCCGTCCGGGGGCAGCAGCCGTCCTGGGAGCGCGCAGGGCATGATCCGGGGTGATGCAAAACCGGTGGTGGGTGCTGCAGCCGGCGGCCTCTCGCAAGCATTTGTCATGGTGATTCAGGAAGGGCCCTTTCTTTAGAAGAGAAATGTTTAAACCACAGTTTACAAACCACAGAAATAGAAGAGGCTTGTGACCAGCCTGCGGATTAGCGAGCAGGCCGGTGTCTCCGAGCAGCCCTTGAACTCTGGTAAACATCTGCTCGCTTCCTGTAACTGGTACCGTCACCTTTCCGACAGCTGGAAAAGCCTTTTTCCCTGGCTGCCAAGTTTCCATGAGGATTCGACAACTTCAGATAATTAATCATTTAAATTTAACCCAAAAGGGAGAACAATGCCATTGTCTTGGGAGACAAAAATTCTGCTTTCATTAGCTCCGCAAGCCCTTTGCATTTGTGGCAGCGTCCGTAAATGTCTGGGCTTGCTTTGGGCTCTGACGTCGGGCTGGGGAATTGGTGGAATGTGTTGTTTTGCAGTCTCAGATTTTAAAGAGATGCTCTGAGCTATTAAACACTCCTGCTGGGGGTTAGCGAGCGTCGGTTGCTGAGTGGGGCGGCCTAGCTGGGGCTCTGCTGCTGGAGGAAGAGGAAGAGGAGCCCGCGCGGCGCCGCCGTGCATGGGGTGACTCCGATAGCCCAGGTGACGTTCAGGTCTCCGGGTGAGAAAATCGTTCGAGCCGTCAAGGCGTTGCTGCTCTGGGCAGTTAAAGCCTGGTTCTTCTTGGGGGGTGAAGAATAAAAAACGAGAATACGTGCTCTTGTTCATGGGGAATTTCTGAGGAGCGCAATGAAAACTGGATGTGAAGTAGGACCGAGGGACCGTTTTTTTCCATAGGTCGGGTCGTCTCTCTTTCTCACCTTCTGAGGTGTCTCAACCTTTATTTCTTTTCATCTTCAAGGTCTTTCCCTCCCCCCACCCCATCTCTCAATACATTTCGCATCTACTCTGTGCCCCGCTCTGAGCACAAGCAAGGGGGTGTCGATAGTGGGGCAGAGAGGAGACATGCGTGAGCTCCCCGCGCTGGCGGGACAGCGGGTATCCAGATTGCCCCAAACTTCTGAATGCTATTGAGGACAGTTTCAGACAGTTGTTATTTTATCCTAATTAATCTCCTCTTTAGCGCTGAATTTGTGAGAGGGGAAGTATTTCCATTAAAATCCTTAAGTGCTGCTTAGATTTTGGAGGTTTTGAATTGGTGAGCAATCCCGTCTTGTAGTGATGCAACCAAAGAATTAGTGTTTAATGTCTTTGTAGAATCAGTGTTACAAAAATGACCGTTTCTGTCTAACCAGGAACATCTGTGCTGAGGACAGTTGCTTTTCCAGCCGTTTTATGGGGTGATGCAGAACAAAAGAGGTTCTGTTTACTTGGAGATCTGGACATGGAGGGTTGTTTCAGCTTGCCTCCACCAGAAGGATTTTAAAAGCAAAACGCAGTAGAGCAGATATATTTTGGGCTAACATATTGGGAGCAGAAGATGCCAGTAATCCGTGGTTCGGGATATTTTTGAACTAGCCTGGAAGGAATGGCCGAATTCCTCAGGTTCCGCTCTCCTCCCTCTTTGGTCTGCTGGTTTGTGCTATTCTTGTCAAGTCCACAAGAAAAAGCGAGAAAAATACTTGCAGTGTCCCAGACACACACAGAGAGTGGCCTAGCCAATTGCCTGCACCCTGAGTAGAAGTATGTGTATTTATCAGCTGATGAGCCTCTTATTTTAAAGCACAGATAGATGCCAAACATCCCCGCCCTCCGCTGAGGTTGTTATCCTAGTGTACCTCTCCGGGCTCCTCATCCTCCAAGCAAAACTCTAGGAAATCCTTTCTTTGAGCTTTCTCAGGGAGAAAACTCCCCGCAGGTCTTAGTCTGCGTGACGGTCACCGCTATAACAGCTCCTTGCTTTTGCTCCCAATGTTGCTAGGCAGGAAGTTTCTCCTTTCTAGCGGGGTTCATCACCATCTGCATCCTCAAGCCCATCCTGACGTTCAAAGGTTCGTACCTTCAACAGCAGCAAGAGGTGATATCTCTCTTCCCCCGCCAGAAATGGGGGCTGCTGTGGCCCCATAAGGTGACCTTGGAAGGATGCTGATGGCTTCAGCTCCCGTCCTGGACACCAGGGCTGGGTGGTGGAGCTGCATCCTCAACCCTGATGGGGTGGTGGCCTGGGCTGGAGGTGGCTGGGGGACCTCAGCCCCTCCGTGTGCTGCTGGATGCTTTCGCCAGCATTCGCGTGACTGCTCCGCCTGCGGGGTGTAACTTCCAGCCAGGAATGAGTCACTTTATCAAACATTATCATTGCCTGCAGTTGTGGGAAGGGTGAGCCAAGCTGGCTGTCGGCTGCTCCCATTGAGCGCGGTGTCAGGGACGACCGCGTCTTCCTTCCAGCGAGTCACAGGCGGAGGAAGCTCCCTCCAACACGTCGTAAGCAACGTGGGAAGCGCTCGGGCCACGAGTAATTCTGGCCGCCGTCGTCGCCCCCCGGCGTGAGCTGCGGGCTGCTCCCGGGGCTCCGGGCGAGAGCGTGGGGGCAGCACGGCGCGTGGGGCCGGCGAGCTGCACTTTGTGGCCACAAGAAAGACGCGTCTGGCAGGAAACACCAAAACATCTGTTTCTGCCACCGGCGTTTTTTCTCTCCGCGAGGCTCCGGCAGCGGCTTACGGCCACCGACGGGCTCGGCCGTTCCCCCGGAGCGATGGGGCTGCCTGCAGCCGCGGGGAGATGGCATCCTCGTGCATGGAGGTGTGCACAGATAAACGTGCCTATGGGTGCAAGCCTGCTTTCAGAGAAGGAAGGGATACGTTATTGAGCTCTTCTGTGCCGTTTGGGGATGCGGTATGTCCCCCAGGAAACCTTTATTCGCATAGCTGCTTCTGTCCAAGCGCCTTGTTCAAGCTCAGAGATATTCCCCTCAAAGAGGAATTCCTCCCGTTTCCTTTCCTTCTGACTCTTCCGATGCTGAATACATTGGGGTTTTGTGGCTCACAAGAAGCCATAACTGAAAGCATTTTGACCGCTTCTTCGCGGGGAGGGGGTTTCGGGTTTTTTTTCCATGAAAAGCGGCCCTCACGAGCGGCCTCTGGGTACTGACAGAAACCTCTTCTCTGCAGGCTGGTGGTGGGAGCCCCCTACGAAACCAACGGGCAGCAGAAGACGGGCGACGTCTACAAGTGCCCGGTGAACGGCGACACGCACAGCAACTGCACCAAACTCAACCTAGGTACCCGGCAGCCGCCCCGCGCTGGGCTCGGGGCCGCGGGGCCGCGGGAGGCAAGGGCGCCGTTTCGGCACAGCTGGGTGCGCGTGCTTTTTTTTGCTCTTTCAAGACCCCTGCCGCGTTGCCGCAGGTTCTCTCCGAGAGCACGAGGGCAGGAGGTTTGGGGAGGATTTTTAGATGAGAAACGAGCTCAGGCGTTCGCGTAACTCCTGGTGCTGGGCTTCGAGAAACATTAGGATAAAGCCGAGCAACTCAGGATAAAATAAAAATGAATGATTATTTATTATTATTTATTTATGTTAGCTTAAATTGTTTTGTTTATTAATTGATCAGGATAAAATTATCAGCGGATAAAATTCTTCCCTTGCCGGGTTAGCTCGCGCTTGCCCTCTTTCTCTTGATTGCGCCTGCCTTTGATGCAGCCTGAGCGAGAACTGGGATAACCGGGCTGAGAAATAGCAAATAGCCTATTGCATACTCCCCTGTGCGTGTGCCGCTGCTGGGGGATGCTCGGATGACGTGCCCCCCAGGGGAAATTTCCCGGGAGCGGGCAGGTTCGCTGCCGGTATCGAGCCCGCCGCTGTGTCTTTGGTATCCGGAGAAACTTCCGTGCAGCCCCACCGCCGCCTCGTGGTGCCGCCTCGGCACAAGGAGCAGATGCCAGGGAGGCAGAGTCCCGCGGCCGGATCCCCTCCAGCCCCGGGAAGGACAGCGCTTCTCATGGAGAGGGAGGAAAGCCCGGTTCTTCTATACCGCCAAGGTCTGCGGGTGTCTTTGGTCTGCAGAGGCGTAAGCGCAGGAGGAGCTCGTCTGAGCCGTACCGACGTCTCGAGCGCGGCCGCCACCAGACCCCGAGCTACCTGCATAACGTCGCGACGCGAAAGCCCAAAAGTGCCGTTCGGCCGCTAGAGCAGCGTCAGGAGATCCGCGGATTCGTGCGGACGCAGGGAAAAACACGTGGAGTCGGCCACCAGCTCCCAGCCGTAATAACCCACTGCGGCAGCACCCGCGTTGCTGGGTGACTGTAAAATACAGCCGCGAGTGCCAGAGGTCAGAGCTGTTTAGCGAGAGCTTGGCCGGCATCGTGCTATTCCTCCAGCTCGAGTCCCAGGCCTCTTTCTCAGGGTCTTCCTCTCTCAGGCGAAGCAAGCCCTGGCCGCTGATGCAAGGATACGGGGATATCGCAACCTGACCTTGCCCAAGTCAGCGCAGTGCAAGGCGCTGGGGCGCCGAGGGCGAACGATCCCCCTTCGCTGCCGCCAGCGAGCCCGAGACCAGAGACCCGCGCCGTCGATGGGCATGTCCCCACGGCAGCAGGGAGTGCAGGAACCGGGAACTTTCTCATGATCTTGAGGAACATCGTCTGGGTTCGGGGGAAAAGTCTGGGATTTTTTATACTGGAGCAGCTGTGCAGCTGTCGTTTCATTCTTCTTTGTTATTAATCTGAAGTATTCTCGGTTTCGAAGCTGATAAGGCTGGAAGAACTTTGGCTCGTTCAAAATATTCCTGACTGAAAGTGGAAAAAAAAAAAAAGGGAACCAAATCTATTTTTGTTCGAAAACATTCAGTTTTCATTTTTCTCTTATTTCTAATGACAACATCAAAATTCTTCAAGGAAACAAATCTCTTTTGTTTTTAAATTTGAATTTTACTAAAAAGCAATTTCTTTTTCCATTAGAAACAAATTTTTTAATGAGAAGATCTATTCCATGTGCACATGCTATTTTTTATTTTTAATTAACTTGTCTAGTTAGTGCAATCCATTGGCACCATTTGAATAAAGCCACGTGCAGAGCTGCCCTCCGGGGATGTCAGGCTACAGGCGAACGTGCAGTGGAGATGACCATAGTGGAGCGAAGAGGGGGCCGACACAGGGCCATGTGGTCCTGCAGGTCTGCCGCTTCCTTTTCCGTGCAAAGCAGGCTGGAGATGCCAGCACGAGCCAGCTACGGCTGGGAGCATCCCGGTCCCTATTGCAGAGCTGTGACGCCGATGCGTACACCTGGGTACCCACAGCACTTACGTGTGTCTTCAGCACAGATTGATTATCCGTGGCTGTAGCCACGATCCTGCTAGATTTATAACATGCTCTAAAGCCCCCTTTTCTCCGGATTTGCTGCGGCGTGTATGCAAACAGTGTGAAGCTCGAGGCAAGGCAGGGTGCATGTGGCTGAGACGCAGCGATGGAGGGAGATGCTGGTGGCCAGCCGTCCTCACCTTCCCGCAGCTCCTGAGCCGGGGCGGCTTGGCCCTCCTGCCCTGTGGATCTGCACCGCGTAGGAATGGGCCAGACCCACCAAGCGGGGCTGCAAGAGGTCCTGGGGGGGGGGTGAGTTTTGAGCAGATATCCTGCCAATTAAATGGGAAGAAGCTTTTGTGTTAGAAATGACCTTGAGCTGCTCGGCGGGAGGCACAAGTGAGACACACGAAGGAGCTTTCCCCAAGCCGGAGACTTTTAGAAGAGGGCTTGTCCAGGGCCACCTTACCCAGCGTAGGATGCTGAGTTTGGACCGACCTCCCTCGTGCTCCGGGCTGCGGGTCCAGGTTTGCATTTGGGGGCTGAGCCTCCTCTCGATTTAAACCTCAGCAAGGAACTTCCAAAGGCCACAAAAACCAACAAATAAAACCCCCCAGTTTTACCATAAGATGACCAACTTCTTCCTCTGCGGTTTCCTTCTCGGGCGGAAGGCAAAGGCTCCGGGCGAGCCCTCGGCGAGCGCAGGCAGCCCCGGATCCGGGCAGAGCCGGCCGGTGCCCCGCGAGCCGGCACGCGCTGCCGTGTGCGAGCCCAGCAGCTGCCCGGCCACCGCGCGCTGAGCTAGTTTTGACGGCCTGATGAAACCCTGCTGGAGGAATGAATGAATCAGACAGTGTTTTTGTTAAAGCTAAGAGATATTAATGTTAACCCAAATAAAGGGTTGCCCTGTGGGCCATTCCCAGCTTTGGGATTGCGACAAGAGGAATGGAAGAAATGCACAAATATAAATCAGACGCTAAGTGCGTGTTGGACCAACAATAAAAGATGAGATGCTAGGGCCGCTTGCAGTGTTGTTTCCAAAGATTTACTGTGTAAGAAATGCAGTTTCTGACTTGCTCTTTCATTCCCTGGAAGACATGTTTCTCTTTGTTGGTTGTGGGATTTAGGGAAAAAAAGTCTTATCTCAACAACTGCTTCAAACAGAGCATGAACACAAGTGCCGCAATGTAAACAGGGCAGAGCTGTCTCTCGGGCTTTCAGCTGGAGATACAGGGGAGCAAAACGGAAACGAGGATTTTCACACTCGCGCGAGTCCCGCGGCCGGCACATCGCCCGTGCCCGCCCCGCGCACGGCCCGGCACCGCTAACTGCCCTGTTCTCTCTGAAGGAAGAGTGACGCTTTCCAACGTCTCCGAGCGGAAGGACAACATGCGTCTTGGTCTGAGCCTGGCCACCAACCCCAAGGACAACAGCTTCCTGGTAAGAAACGGGATGTTTGCAATAGCTCTACCTCCCTATGCAAGGAGTTGAGGCTTTTCTGTAATATACATAAGTGTATAAAGTTATACAAATATGCAGGCATAAATATATGCATATATTTAAATAGACATATGCACACGCATGCACATGTCTTTCAGCAGCTTTGTATCAGCTATTTGCTGTTTTAGGATCTAGCTCCGGGGGGGTGGTCTCATGCCAGACTGCCAGCCCACCGCATCGACAACGTCAAAGCACGCTTCCCCGCCGAGCGATGCTCCCGACCTGGGTGTCGCCAGCCTCGGTGGCCGCCCTTGCTGCTGCCTGGCTGCTGCTGCGGCACACGAGCAGCCTGCCCCCGAGCCGGGCGCCCGCGCGCTCCCTGCGGCACCGACGGGTCGCGCTCCCTCTTCTCCGGGGGGGAAGAGGTGCCGACGGAAAGGAGAGCCTGGAGCCAGCGGGTTTCTCCGCCAGCTCCTACTCAGGCCAGCAGGTCCCAAGCGGACGGGAAGCGCCGAGTCCTGTTTGCTGCTCTTTAGCACCTCCAGAGCAATGGCTTAAGAAGTGGCAGTTTAAAGCCGTCACTGACGCTTTATTTTTCCCTCATTTTTATAGGCCTGCAGTCCTCTCTGGTCCCACGAGTGTGGGAGCTCTTACTACACCACAGGAATGTGCTCCAGGGTGAACTCCAACTTCAGATTCTCCAAAACCGTGGCTCCTGCTCTCCAGAGTATGAGAAACAATCTGTTTTGCAGCCTCTAACGCAAACCCGGCTTTTGAAGCTAAAGAGAATTTTTGTTCTTTAGTCGCTCCAGCACCACTGAGAAAACAAAGCGATGTCAGTATTTAAAAGGAGGCAAGATAGTAGAGGAAATTGTTGCAGGAAAGTGATTCAAAGGGGGTTACGTATGCGGACATCTGGTAAACATTTTCCTTTTGACTGACACTTGGGGAAGACAAAAAATACCTTATTCTTCCAAAAACAGAAATAAAAGTATCCAGAATATTTTATCAGCGCAGTTAGGAAGGCAAAATAGGGAAAGAATTCAAACCCCGGCCACACAATACAAAGAGCTCATTGACTGAAAGCTAAACATCTTGGCCCAAATTTGTAAACTTGGGTGCATAGAACTGGGACCTGGTTTTATTCCGAGGTTTTAAATGAGCCTCCTGGTTTTCCCGTAGGTGCTAAGAAATCGCAGAGGCTGGTGCCTCTGCGGGAGTCCCCAGGCGGGTGCGCGGGCGGCCGACCACGCTGGGCTCTCCCAGCTCAGCCGCGGCAGAGCCCCACCACCCACCAGCCCCATCGCCCTCTTATCAAGGGAGGTTGCAGGACACGGAGGAGAAACCTTCCGCTGGGTGATCGGTTTCTACGGATTTTGACAGTGTCGCTTCCCTCCTTAAGACCAGACGATGCTTTTAGCCCTCGCTGGGACGGTTGTGGGTGCTTTAGAAGGAGGAAGGTTAACGCGCGTTGTGCCACGCGGCACGCGCCATACGGCAGGTTAGCGCTTCTCTCCGGGTCGGGGGCTCCAGGGAGAGTTCAAAGTCCCCTTTGAACCCGCTCGTCTTCCCTAGCCGGCGATCACGTTGATTAACCGCCCCAGTGTGCAACTGCAGCGAACGGATGAGCCAGCCCCAAAATGGCTGTGGTAAATGAGCTCGGTAATCAAATAATGTCTTTGGAAAACTCAACGTTTTCTGGGTTTCTGCAACTTTTCTAAACACTGTTAGGAAAATAAAAGCAAGACAGAGAGATGACTGAACAACTTTCTCCTTCGAAAGCCAGTTGGCTTCCTAAATCCTCCGTGGCTCTTACTTTTGAACTGGGTCCTGGGGTTCTCACTGGGGTTTTTGGCTTAGACGTTGCTGAGGTTTTAATGGGAACTTGTCTGAGGAAATACCAGGCTCGCATTACGCAGCGAGCGCAGACGGGGTGGTGAGCCTTGTATCAACACAGAGGAGAAACAAGCCTCTACCCCCGCAAGCGAGCTCCTTGGCACGCGCCGTGCTTGCAGGGCTGCTGCTGCTGCTCCCGGCGGAGGTTGCGCTGGAGTCGGGCGCCCGCTCGCGTGCCCCCGAGCCGGAGCAGCGAGGCTTCCCGCAGCAATCGGAGGACTTACGCGCAAGCAAAGCGCTGCTCCGCAGCAGGAAGGGAGGACTCTATTAGACCAGATGGAGATCCGCATCTGAATCAGAGAAGATATCGCTGGGTGTTATTCTTAGAAAATTTTTCCACCCTTTTCTTGGCAGAGACGATGCGTGTGGGTTCTCTCTGTCTTGTGGAAGTGAATACGACCTGAAGGTCTTCGTGAATGATTGAAATAAGGTTTTTCAAACAAATCATAAGAGCAAGTACCTGACTGCAAGGAATAAAGCCATAAATTTCCTCGTTACAAGTGTTGCCAAGGTCTTTCAGTAACACACTGTGTATTTTTCACAGGATGCCAGACGTACATGGACATAATCATAGTTCTGGATGGATCAAACAGCATATATCCTTGGGTTGAAGTTCAGCACTTCCTGATAAACATCTTGAAAAAATTTTATATTGGCCCCGGCCAGATTCAAGTAAGCCCGTGCACAACTTGTGTATTTCTGTGTACTTCTGTATGCTTTTTCCCATGTCATGCAGATTCCCCTAGCCTTTTTCAAAGTCCTCTTTCCGCCAATTTGTTGTAGTTTGGCACCGTGCTTTTTCAAAACAAACTTTCAACGTATGTATTTTAAAGCCAAGCCCATGGAAATAACGCTTACATTAATGTCCTTAAATGAGCTGTGGAGAGAGGAGCAACCCACACCCTGGCTGGGCCAGGGGAGGATGAAATCATGTGGAAATAGAGGAGTAATGCCCCGTACAGGCGCAGCTCGTTGTAGCCGTGAAGAGCTCCCCGACCTCTTCGCGTCGGCAGTCGTGGGGTTATCTGTTTGTAACACCCCTTTAATCCCTAGGTTGGAGTCGTCCAGTATGGAGAAGACGTCGTCCATGAGTTTCACTTAAATGACTACAGGTCTGTAAAGGATGTGGTAGCGGCTGCCAGTCACATAGAGCAAAGAGGCGGCACCGAAACCCGGACAGCCTACGGGATAGAGTTTGCTCGGTAAAATCTCTCACCTTCACGTTCCTTCCGATAACCAGTTTGAAATCGTCATCTGTTTTGGCTTCCCCCTCTCTCCCCCCACCTTTCTGAGATCTCAGCCCTCTCCGATGCAGCCTCACGTCTGCCCCAGCCTAGAGGCTCAGCTCTTCTTCGCACCCACGTTAGATGACTGGGAGCTTAATAAAGCCCTGAACCACAGCTCCATCTCCCTATTTATCTGGGATAAGTGCCCATTTCATGCAAATTTTTACCGCACCCCCAGGCCAGGACCTGACTGCTCTTCTTGGTGCAGATTCGGGGCAATGTGCAGAATTAGAGGAGTCCCTCCTGAAAGAAGCCATGTGCCCCGGAGGAGAGGTCCCCCCGTGGAGGTCCACCAGGCTCCACGAGAGCCCTGCGTCCCCCGGCATCTCCCCGGCGGGCGGGCGGCGCGGGGGACCGCGGGGGGCCGCGGGGGGCCGCGGGCACGGGCCGTGAGGGACCGCAGCCCGCCCGGCGGCTCTGAGCAGCCCGGGGCATCTCTTCACTTGCAGCTCGGAAGCGTTTCAGAAAGGTGGCCGGAAAGGGGCAAAGAGAGTAATGATTGTAATCACAGATGGAGAGTCGCACGACAGCCCAGACCTGGAGAAGGTGATCGAGGACAGCGAGAAGGACAACGTCACCCGCTATGCGGTGGCTGTAAGTAGAGGGGGGGGCCTGTCGTGAGCCACCGGCCGCCAAAGCGGGCGCCTCGGCGGCGAGCACCGCGGTTGAGCCCCGCGTCTGCCTTTTAGTCCCTGAGCTCTAGACGGAGTGGCTCCAGGCTCCTTGGGAGCAACTTTTTATGGGAATTGCAAGCCATGATTTTGGGGTCTTTCCCTAAGTATGTCTATGACCTCGTGCCTCAGTTTCCCCATCTGTAAATTGGGCCCTCGCTGGCAGTGCCACCAGGATATAGTTCATATGCGCAAGTCAGATGTGATCCCTGAAGGAAAGATACCCCACCACGGGCAAGGCCGGGGCTGCCGGGGCGAATTATGGCAACTTCTTGCTCCCTGATTTGCTCCTGTAATTGGATGTCAGGCGGGGACGGGTAGCGCAGGCTTTACGGCTCCTTGCGAGCGGACACCTCCCGTTCGGGCGGTTTGGAACAGCTCGATCCATTGTGCGAAAACGCCCGAGACTCGCGTTTTTATTTCAAACCTAGGTACTGGGTTATTACAACAGAAGGGGAATCAACCCGGAAGCCTTTCTGAACGAAATAAAATTTATAGCGAGCGACCCGGACGACAAGCATTTCTTCAACGTCACAGACGAAGCGGCGCTCAAAGACATCGTGGACGCGCTGGGAGAAAGGATATTTAGCTTGGAAGGTGAGCGAGTCGGTTTCTAACCGCTCCGCGTTCCTCCGGGCCGGGCTGCGGGGAACCGCTGCCGATGTGCCGCCTCTGGCCTTTAACGCGCCTGCCGAGTTGGAACGGACCCGGCTGGGTGTTTCTCTAGCATCGGTCTCTCCCTTAGTTCCAGAGCATAAAGTCGTGCTTTGAGCATCTTCCTTTTCCTAATTCCGTACTGAGGAAGATCCTTCTCCTGAGCTCTTTGCACCCCGCGTCCCCTCTCCGCCAAAGGTCGCCTAAAAGTTCTTTTTTTGGAGAGCTTGTTTGCGACGGCTCTGTAATTTATGGCAGGCATTTGAAATCTGGCACGCGAGCAGCCTGGGAGGCAGCCGCTCTCTTTCGCTTACCCGTCAAGCTCCATTCAAAGCCAGCCAAGTTATAAGCAGTCAAAATTCGCCGTATGCCGGCTGCCAGGGATACCCGGGGGTGTCAGACGTTATGGGATTACGAGAATAATGTGGGATTTTTTTTTAGCTTATTGGCTGAAAGAAAAGATGGGGAAACGTTGTTTTATATCAGTCTAAGCAAAAGTGCTCTGTCCACCTGCAGAAACGAACCTCGGCCACCCCGGGCTCTGGCTTCTGCCGAATAAAGCACTTCTTTCTTTGTGACGAGCTTGTTTCTTCAAACTAAATTTGTCTAAACTTCGTAGGAAAATTGCGTACTGAAACAAACAATTGAAACAAAAGATGGAGGGTTTTCACTTAAAATGACACATCTTAGGGCTTTGGCTTGCGGGATTTGGTTCAGACCAGTTTTGCCAGTTAGCTTGGTCCAAGCAGCTCAATATTTTTCTGTGGCAGAAAGTGCCGCCTGAGAAACTTCACCCACTTGTAAAATGGGGCAAAATCCTCCAAATCCCCATTTCTGTGTGATTCTGCAGGTAGCAGGGAGGAAATGCAGCGCTCACAGTGTTTATCCAGCGGCTCGTTAGCAGTGCGAGCCGGTGTAATTGTGGTGATTTAGGGGGAAATGGGCACATTTGTGCCAGCTGAGGTCATTTGTGCTCCAGGCTGGGCAGAGATGGCTGTTCTTCTTGCCCAAATCCACCAAGCAGCCTGGCTTCTCCAAGAAACCTTTCCAGTAAGTACAAATTCCTTTTTATTTTAGGAACCAACAACAAGAATGAAATCTCCTTTGGACTGGAAATGTCCCAGACTGGGTTTTCATCACATATTGTGGAAGTAAGAGAGCAAGCGTGTCTGTTCGGTTCCTGCTCGTGTGTTTATTGTGGGTAGCTGACCTGCGGAAAATGGGTGGGTTGGGTTTTAGTGCATGAGGTCAGGCTGCAAACACAAGTCTGTGACAGTTTTAAGATGTGTTTAACTTGTGCTTCAGTGTTTAATCTGAGCCTTTTGTGCATCCCTAAGAAACAGCCTATTTTTCCCAAAGCAAATAGATCCTAAAGCTTAGAGGAGGCGTCCAGAAGTTTGCTCTGTATTTCCTCTCTCACTCTTTAAGGGAACCGGTAGTATTAAATAGCTTCCACGTTTGTTCCTAAAGCTGTACCGCGTAATGCTGAAGTGAACGCGAGTCTTGCCTGGAGGCTAAATTCATCCCTAGCACAAATTCAGCAAAACTTCAGCCCTTTCTCAGCCCACGCTGCGCTGCAGGGGACAGTCAGGGACCTTCGTTCTCTGGCTGCCGACAGGCGCCACGGGCCAGCAGGTCCGAGCTGAAAGTCAGCAGGGATTTCTGCTCAGGCTCTGGCTTTTTAAAAAAAAACAAAAAACAAAACAAAAAAACACTGCTTGAAATACCAAAACGCACGCAGAGCGGGGGGGGGGGGGGTGCGGAGCAGTTTAACCCCTCCAGCGTCCGCCACGGGCCGCGGGCTTGGCGCGGGGTGGGAGGACCGGCTGCAGGCGCTGCTGCAATCGGGGATTGTTTTTTTCCCCTATTCGTGAGGTTCCTCCCTGTTTCTGTAAATGGCAAGCGTGGTTTCTGGGAGGGACTGCTCTGCTGTTTCTCTCTTCCACGCTCTGTAGCGTCTAGCACGTACGTTGTCTAGGAATCGGGCTTTTAGGGAGATGTTCTTGCACAAGAACAGCCCGTCGGGTTCATCCCAGCCATCCGGTGTGAATCAGCTCTGCCCGTTTGGGCAGCGAAAAGGAGAATTGTCTCCATTCAGCAAGAAATACTTTAAATGGAGAGAGGCCAAGAAATGAGCACTGAAGCCACCTGAGTGTGAAAAAGGCAGCGGGGTCTGTCCAGATCCCGGCCATCTGGAAGGACTAGCTAATCTCCCGAGAGCGCTTTGCTGTTTTTCAAGGCCTGGCCCCAACCCTGCCGCTATCCTCAGCCCAGGTTCACGGCAGCGCTTCAAAATCGGCCCCGAAACCTCCGCTCGGAGCCTTGCGGGTGGCCGGGGCGGCGCGGCGGGGCTCGGGGCCGGCGCTCTCCCAAGCCCTGGGGCTCCTGGCGTCTCTGCGGGAGCTGCTGCGCTGCAGATGCTGCTGCAAACCCCTCGCTGGGCACGGGCAGCTGTAGCGAAGCGCACCGACCGGCCTAATTAAGAGCTGAAGCCGGGGTGTTAACCCACCGCCCAGAGCCCTCCCTGGGACGGGAACCTGAAGGGGCTTTAAAAGTCCACGCGAGGCGCCCGTAGCCTGCCTCTCTGCCCTCCGTTAACGAGCACGGTAACGTTGCTTTCCAAAATCTGCAAGCTGGATTCGGTGCAAAACAAAGAGCGATCGACCTTGTGCCCAGCGCCCCTCTTTAAACTCGTTTTAGCGCCAGCTCGGGCTTCGTGTTCGGGCACGCTTGCAATTAAGCCGCCCCCGAGCTGCAATCGGGGCGGTGGGAGGGCGGCGCTGGCGGTGCCGCTGGTGCCCCGATCCATCGGGATCTCGTTGGAGAGGGGCGTCCGGGCAGGGGGACAGCCCGGGGCGGCCCGTGCGGAGTCCGGGACACCGCTGGCCCTTCCGTTGCACAAGGGCTGGAGGGTGTCGCTCTCGGTTTGCCTAGATTCGGAGACGTTTGCTGTTCAGACTTCCAGCTTTTTGAATAGCCAAACACCCCAATGTCGAACGCTCGTTTCCCCCCAGGACGGGATCTTGCTGGGGGCAGTGGGTGCCTACGACTGGAACGGAGCAGTCCTCAAGGAAACCAGCAGCGGGAAGGTCATTCCTCTCCGAGAGTCCTATCTCCAGGAGTTCCCAGAAGAGCTGAAAAATCACGGTGCTTATTTAGGTAAGGGAACCAAAATAGGCTCTGTTTCCAGGGCAGAATTCGTAATTTTACGCTTAATAATAGGAAACACAAAATATTTCACCACTGACTAATATTTGCCAGCGCTCCCAGCACATGCCGTACAGTGCCCGGCTGTCTGCGAGCTCCCGCCCGAGCGAGACCTGTGCTGCCCCTTGCTCGCTGATAAAGTGTAAGCGAGCACCTCTCCCGGGAGGCATCCAAAGCCCAACACAACGTGCAGCACAGAAGTGCTTAAAAGCAGAAACAATTCAGACGTGAGCTCTGGCCGGTCCAGGCCATCTACAGTACTTACTGGAATGGTTTAGAAAACACTGATGAAATTTCATGCCTAGGGAGGAAATACCTGCTGTGTTAATCCGTTCCATGTGCAGCTCTTGAAGCCCCGGAGCAATAACAGCAGCCTGGCTTGCACGGTGAAGCCTCTCTCCCGAGCCGCGCGGGCCGGGCTGCCGCGAGCTGTCCCCCGCGCGGGGACTCATCAGGGTCTCGGAGCTCTTCCCTCTGTGCCCGGGAACACCAGGAGCCCCAGGACGTGTGGTTTTCCCCCAAGAAAGAGTAGGGCTAAACTCTGGGGACAACAGCAGAGTATCGCCTCGGTTTGGCTGTTGGTGCCTGGAGCGGGGACCGCTACGGTTGTGCAAAAAATGCTCGTGACAATACATGGGAGTTTTGTTTCACCCCCATCTTTGCCATTGACTCAAATAAGAAAAACAGAAGTATTGCAAAAAGCCCTGTGCATCCTGCTGCAAAGCAGCCCAGTTGTCCCGGCTCCAGGACTGGGGTGTTTCTGAGGCCAATGCTCTGCTTGAGGGGGTCAACGCCAAGGGAAAGGGGTCCATTAACCCCTACGGTCCCGAAATACTCAAAACCCAACTGGATATGGCACTGAGCAGTCTGCTGCAGCTTCAGAGGTGGCCCTGCTTTGAGCATCTGATAATTTAAGTAGCTTTTAAAACTGACTGTGAATGTGCGAGAACCTGGAGTCGGCTGCAGGGTGACCATCGGCATGTTGTGCCCTCGTGGCCCCAGCGTTATACCCCTATTTAAGCTATTGCAGTCCATGGGGGCTGCCAAGCACCGCAAGCCTGACACGCGGTATGTAGTGCTGGTGATCCCTGTGCAGAAAATACCCCTTGGGGACAGGAAAAACGGCTCCCTGGGGGTCTTCAGCTTATGCAGGGGTGTTTGCACACGGACTTGTGAGCGATGTTCTGCGTGGTTTTATCGCGCCGCGAATTTTAACGTCAAACGTCAGCAAAACCTTCCTCCGGTGCCTGTGACGTTGTTCTGGACGTGGCTTTTGGCAGGCTCTTTCCGGAGCGATGCCGCAGGCACGTCTCCTGCGCGCGCACCACGTCGCGGTTTGTTTAGCTTCATACGAGCCGTGAAGCAAAACGGTCATCAGGCAACAAATCGGGCTCCGCTTCGATGAAAGCAGGGTTTTGCGCGTGGTTTGCCAGCTGTGCTGGCCCGTGCCAAAGCCCTCGTTGAGGAGCGGTAGGTGAGGACCGGAGCAGGCAGCTCAAAGCACAAGGTCGCAGCAGCTGGGTTGGCTTGGATGACTTTATCTTTTGAAGCAACCTCCGTTTATAGCTCGCCGATCTGGGAAGCGGCCAGAGTTGTGTTAGCGGCTTGCAATTAATGGAAAGCAGACGGCGGGGGAAGCGGTGCCGTCGCGGGGGAGGCTGGCAGCCGGCGGGAGCCGGCGTCCCGCTCGGACGGCGGGGCACGGCTCCCGGTGCCGGCGCGCTCACCGCTCGCCCGCCCGCCCCGCCGCAGGCTACACCGTCTCCTCCGTGATATCCGCCGAGCGCCAGCGGATCTACGTGGCGGGAGCGCCCAGGTTCAACCACACGGGGAAAGTCATCATTTTCACCATGCACAACAACCGAAACCTCACCATCCACCAGGCGCTGAAAGGCGAGCAGGTAAAGCGCGAGGGCTGCCGGGACGGAGCGAGCGTCCGCCGCGGCTCCTCCGCGCTCTTCCTCTCCCTAGCCGGCTTTTCCACCTGGCCTAGGTGGCTTCCGGAGGGTTGTAAGGAAGGAACGGGTGGCCGGGGTCTCGCGGCCGCTCCGGGCATCCATCCTCCCGCCGCGTCTCCCTCCTTGCAGATCGGCTCCTACTACGGGAGCGAGATCAGCCCGGTGGACGTGAACGGCGACGGCGTCACGGACGCGCTGCTGGTGGGAGCCCCCATGTACTTCAGCGAGGGCAGGGAGAGGGGCAAGGTCTACGTCTACGCCCTGAGAGAGGTGGGTGCCCCCCTGGCCGGGCTGCTGCCTGGACCCCAGCCTGGAACCCCTGCGCGTGTGGGGCTTCGGACCGCGTCCTCGTGGATGCAGCGGTGCCGCCGGCAGCTCCGTGTGCGGTGGGCACGTTTCCACCCGGGAGCGCCGGGTGTCCGCCTGGCACCGACGTGCCATGCGCTTTTTCCCAGAGTCTCTGGCTCGCCGGATGAAAGGCTCTGTGGGCGGGAGGAGTCGGGCTTTATTTATTTTGCAGGGCTCTTAAGGGATGTGCCTGTTTGTTTTGCCTTTTGGGGTTTTCTCTTTCCAGGCTTGCTGCTGATGCTTTCTTTTTTTTTTCTTTTTTTCTTCTTCTTCTTTTCTCTGTGGCCGGTTTCGCAGAACCGCTTTGTTTTCAGCGGGGCCCTCGACGATTTGCAGAGCTACCAGAACTCCCGGTTCGGCTCCTGCATCGCCGCGGTGCCTGATCTCAACCAGGACTCCTACAACGACGTCGTCATCGGGGCACCTTTGGAAGATGACCACCAAGGAGCAATATACATCTTCCACGGCTTTGAAGAGACCATCCTGAAGAAATACAAGCAGGTACAACTCCCTGGTGCTCTGCTTCTCCTCTTCCTGAATTATGGGCACCAACAAAGCCGAAGGATGTTTGGCCATGGATTTCCACAGGGCAGGAATTCACATCCAGCATTTAAGTGTTGCTTACTGTTGCCAGATACGTTTTCTTGTGATAGGCCCAAGACAAAACAAATGTTAGATGTGGAAAATAGGCTTGAAATTAGGGGGAATGCTTAGCACTTAGTGCAATGGATTGCTTGAAATGAAATATTAGAAACATTCATGAGAAATAGGAAATGTGCAAAGTAATTTCAGTAGAAATTTCTGGATGGCACATCTGAGGAGAAGCTGTTCTGATTTCCTGGAAAATTCTAACTGGTGCAATCACCTGAAAAGTGATATTTTTAGTAATTTAGTCATACAGTGGAGACTTGAATCGGCCAGTCTCAGTGGATGTGACTGCAAACCAGCCTGTCACAAGAGTGACGGACCTGCGCAGAAATGGGACAGGGAGGTGGCTCGGCAGGCCCCAAGCGCTGGGTGCTGGGCTGCGGGACGCTCGTCGGCCTCGGGAGCCTTCGCGCCCCTCAAAATCAAATGAGCCCTCCAAGCCCAGCATCCCCGTTCCCACACACACAACTCCTTCGCCTCCCGAAATGCCCAGCTGCACGCACACCTGCGTGCACACGCAAATGCCTTCCTCGGCTCGCTAGCGGGAGCACGGACGCAGAGGCTCGCTTTGCAGGCAGGCAGCGATGCTCCTACCGGAATTGAGGCTGGATTTTTTTCCCTTTTGCTTTTCAGAGGATAGCAGCTGTGGACCTCGGACCGGGCCTGATGTATTTTGGATGCAGCATCCATGGACAGCTGGATCTGAATGAAGACGGGCTCATAGACTTAGCAGTTGGCTCTCTTGGGAATGCCGTGCTGTTATGGTTAGCTATAGCTCATCTGGCACTGTCCCCTGCCCCGAGTTCACTGCCATACGTTGATGTTTTTTAAGATAAGTTTTGCCCTTAAAATCTGACCAGTCTTTCCACAATAAAAATCCCCTGTCCGATGGGGCCGTGGGATTTCAGATGCTGTCTTACAATGCAGTTGAGGCCTAGAAGGACATCAGAGTTTTTTTGCATCGAGTTTCATCGTTAGTTCCCCAGAAGTTTCAAACTAGCTAATTTATTTACTGTGATTTGCCCAGATTCCCTCTGTTCTTATTAAATAGACAATTTAATATTTCCAAATATTGGTTTACGTTTGGAAAGTCCCCTGAAGCTCTTAGGATGGATTCTAGCTGTGCCTCGCTGCCTCCAGCAGAGATGCGCTACGCAAACCCACCCCAGGGTCTGGCTTGAAAAGTGCTATGTACGCACCAAGGGCCAAATCCTGCTCAGTGTCAAGTGCATTTGCTGGCATAAGCTGGAGGCAAATGTGTGTGCAGCAGAGCGATCTTATTCTTCAATTACTATGCAGCCAAGCCAAGGCCGGATGAACATGCCATTATGGCCTTTGGTCATCCTCAGCACCTTTTGATGCCAAGAAAAGTGTCAAAAAAGCGATTCTGGAGACATGGGAGCCTTCTGGAGGCTGCTGTGGCCACGTGCAGGTGTCCCACTCAGGCAGGGGACGGTGCCGAGCTCAGGGTGGATGGGACTCCAGCAAGCGAGGCAGCAAGCTCCTCTGGCCCCAAGGCTTGCAAAGGCCTGACGCTGCTCTGCTGGCCACAGCAAGCTGTGGTCAACCTCACAACACGTCTCCTTATCCCTTGTTTGCCCCGCAGGTCCCGCAGCGTCGTCCAAATCAACGCCAGCATCCGCTTCGAGCCGTCCAAAATCAACATCTTCACCAAGGACTGCAAGCGCAATGGGAAGGATGCCACCTGCATGTCAGCCTTCGTCTGCTTCACCGCAGTCTTCCTCTCTGCCCACTTCCAGACGGCCAGCGTGGGTAAGTGGCACTGCTGCTCTTGTGGCACTGCTGCTTAAATGAGGAAAACTTCTTTCGCTTATTCTTTAGCTCTCCAGGCGTGAGGAAGAGCACAGCAGCCCTGCTTTTGCTGAGGGAAATGAGCTAAGAGCTCGGTGTATTTGGAGGAGCGCGCCTGTGCCGTCTGGCACGTCCTTTCTATACCCCAGCCCCGCTACTTTTGCCCCTTACCCTGGCTCATAACTCGCGTACCAGGGACTCCAGCACTATTATTAAGCAATGCTAAGAAACACCCCGAGGCTGTAACCTTATTAACGTCTGTCCCTGGAACCAAGCCCTCTCACGGGTCTGAGGGACTTGCAAGATGATGCTTCATATCTGTGTGAGTGTGAAAACGACTCCCATGATCACACAGCTTGGCCAGCCTGAGCGTTAAGCAGGAGACAGAAGACATGACCAGCGTGGCATCTTAGAGAGAGACGGTCTCGCACAAGTACGCGTGCTGAAGCTGTCGCCTGCCACCTCGCAGATCAGCAGGACCAGCAGCGGGGCCCCGTTGCTGGGTCCTTTACGCTCGGCGCAACGCTTGGTCACGCTGGACGCTCTTCTGAGACATCCTCTTTCAGGAAAGGTGTCACAAAATTGTGTCCCATTTCTTCTGCAGTCTCTGCATGAAATGACTCCAGCGCCCGCAAAAACACGGAGCTCATGAGCTTCGTCTCAGAAGGACATCTGTGGACCATATGCGCCCAAGCTTCACTAACATCTCAGAGAATCTTTATGCATTTATTGGCTAGCTCTGGTTTTAAAACGTTGCATATTGCTGTGACCCTGAGTCTACCCGGAGGATGCCCGTGACTCAGCTGGAGCGAGAGGAAATGAAAGCAGCATGCCCTCCCGAGACCCACACCAACAGGCAGCGGCAAACGCTGTTAGAGGCCCTTACATGGCAGATGAAACTTGGTCCCAGCCAAAGCCAAAGGAAAACTTCCCATTCCCTAGAGCAAGGATTTTGACTTGTACTACCGAGTACAACTCCTGTAATTACAGAGCTTACGGGGCAAGAAGCCGAGTGCTTGCCTGCCCCCCAGAAGAGCCAGCCGGTGGAGGGTGCATGCTGGGGACTGATGCGGACTTCTCACTTTCTGGTGTGTTTTGCATTGCATTGGTGTAGCGGGTGCAAATTCCCTCCTGCTTGGCACTGGGTTTGGGCATCTTCTGTTTCTCTTCAACAGCACTGCAGGAAATAAATGATTTCCCAGTAAAGCATTTAAGAGAGGACAGCGCACCAGGGTAGCAACACCTTCGCAACCAGTTCAGGCCATCAAGTGAATATATATATAAAGCAAATATTTACATATTCCGTACAGCTTTTTCTCAGTGCCTTGAAACCGCCCATCTTCAAAGCTCCTCATTCAGTCTGGAATGCGGATGCTTGAAACAAGAAGTCTGTTTGAAAAATCCCAACTTTTTCCTTTACGGTTTCTCTGCACCCTGCTTTGAACATGCACGTTGTGAATGGTGTCAGCTGTGCAGATGGACAGGAGCAATACAGCGTAGGCTTTTAAACCTTCCTTATTTGTTTTAAGAGGCTTTTGACTTAGCAATTGGAATTGGAGCGCACAAAGCGTGTTGTTGGGCCGGTCTTGTTATAGAGCAAGTGCCGCCGCGCAGAGAAACCCTCTGACCCGAGCTGCTCTCCTTCCAGCCATGAGGTACGATGCCACCATCGACGAGCGGAGGTACACGCCGCGAGCACACCTGGACGAGAACGCGGACAGGCACGCGCACAAGGCGCTCGCGTTGTTCGCTGGACAGGAGCACTGCGACAAGCTGAACTTCCACGTGTTGGTAGGTATAAACGAGGACGGGGCTGGCATCTTCTCTTCTGCCCTTCTTCTTGCAGCCGGTGGGCTTCTCCCCCCCTTGGCTGCAAGAGGGGCTTGAAGCTGCCCGAGTGGGGCCGCTCTTTGCAAGGAGAAACTGCGGCACGGTGCGACGCGCCGGGACACGGACGGAGGGGCTAAGTGGAAGCGCCTCAAAGGCCTCACGTGGCTAGAAATGAGGCCGAGCTTAATCTCCAAGCCCGGATTCATTATCGCTGGGTTTGATGTGGTTAGGGACCGACCCTGTCCAAGGGAGCTGCTGGCGCGCTGCAGCTGGTCAGTCGGAGATGTGACTTCATCGCAGTCCCAGCTTGCGTTTCGCTTTTTTTTTCCTCTAAGCCTTAGCCGTGCCAGCGCTGCCCGCAGGGACTGCGTGCGCTCGTGACTTGCATGAGGCTGCCCTCCCACTCCGAACTCGGTGCAAACTCCTCCTGATCTAAAACCAAATGCTTTTGTGTCAGTCCCCAGGCGCCCTCGTTCTCTGCACTCCTCCTACCACCAGGGTCCCTTTCCCCCGGCATCGGTAGCCAGTGAAACCCTCTGCGTCGCTAGCGAGGAACAGTTGATGCACAGACCTGGCCAAAATCGAGCATTCCCAGCGAATGATGAGAATTCTTCGGAGGCCAGAGAGGGCTGTGCTGCCAGACTGGCTCAGCCTCAAACCCCAGCCTGAACTGCCCTGAACTTCTGGGAAATTTGATTCTGAAGTTTGAGACTGAGCTTGTGATTTAGCCTAGGAAGCATCTCGCTTCGGAGCAGCTAGATGCACTGCGCACAGCTAGGCTGACACATGAAAATGGTTTACGCAGCTATGGGAAAGGTGCACCTTTGTCACTGGCCCAGTAAGTCCCAGGTAAGGATTGCCGGGACAGCTCCATCTGCCCGGGCAACGTGGCCTGGAGTTGCATCCCCCTCGGAGCATCCGCCTTTTCAGAGCCAGCATCTCCAGGACAAAGCGTTTCTTGCGCCGTCAGACACGCGCAGCTGGGCGTTGTACAGCACCCCTGAGTCCGCGTCGCCTCTGTCCCTGTGTAAAGATTAGCTGGAGAGATAAGATGATTACGTACCAGATGTACCAAACCGCACAGCTTTTATTTCATGACGCAGTCGAGCACACCTGTGATTCTGCCTTGCTTTGCTCTCTGACTCAGCTGCCCTTCGCACGCTGGAGTCCTGCCTTTTTTAACGACGTCTCTTATCTGCTGTAGGACACAGCTGACTATGTGAAGCCGGTGACGTTTTCCATAGACTACGACCTGGTGAGCCCTGAAGACGGTCCCATGCTGGATGACGGCTGGCCGACTTCACTCAAGGTCTCGGTACGTAGCAGTGCTTGGGCGACAGCAGCGGGCACAGGATGGTGCAGAATGGGTCACGGCGATAGTTTGTACTGACCTCCGCAGGCACCTTTTCCCTGGGGATCTCGCCGCCAAGGGAGGCTGGGAACTGCATAACTGCATAATCCCTCCCTTGGGAATTTCAGCTGGAGACACAGCCCCTTCCCTGCCCCACCATCGTGCTAAACAAGCGGGCTTGCTGACCGCCGCGTGTGCAACGCTTCCCTGGGGCAGGAGGTGACCCCTGGCCTTCCCCGAGAGCTGGCTTTAAGCAGAAGTTAAAGATGAGAGCTTAGTGGATGAAGGGTGGATGCGTTTCAAGCGTGATTAATGTGGAAGCTGGATAGTTTCAAATGATTCTAGAGGATATTGGTGTCTGTAGTTGGAATTAAAAAGGCAATTCGGTGGTAAATTTGGTTAGCAGATTTCTTTCTGAATGTAACACTTCCATCTTTATCTTGGGGCCTTAATTCCCAAACTCTCCCATGATGGTAACGTATTACGTGTGTGCTGTTTATTGTATAAGTCACATGGACTTAAGTTTGGAAGCTGCGGGGCTTTTTGGTATCCTCTGCAGCCTGAGGATCACTGCACGTGCCGGTTCTCTTGGGCATGTAACGCGGAGCGCAAAGCGTCGCTGAGCTCTTCTTGCCGTTCCCCTCAGGTGCCTTTCTGGAACGGGTGCAACGAGGATGAGCACTGCGTCCCTGACCTGGTCCTGGACGCCAGAAGCGACGTTCCAAGTGCCATGTGAGTCGGTCGCCTGGGGCAGAGCGTCCTCCTAGCCAGTGCCACAAACCGTCTCTGAAACCCAACCGCGTTGGGGCTACGGAGGGTTTGTCCCTATATGCTGGTTTCCCTTTTCACCTTTGCTTTTGCACTGGCCTTAATTGCATCTCCTCCATGCCCAGCAAGTACACGTGTGTGAGCTGGCGATGAAATCCATCATAACAAAGAGCAAAGTCTGGCCCAATGAATCACAAAAATCTTCTTTATCTTCTGTGCAGAACTTGCATTTATTTCTTAAGGGCTTGTCACAATATCGTGAGCTTTTGTTCCCCCTAGCTGCGACGCTTCGCTCTCTGCAGAGATGCTTTCACTTTTGTCCCTGTTAGTTTGGGCTCCCAGCGCACATCTCGCCCCATCCCCGAGGGTCACCACGTGCCGAGCACAGACTGGCTGAACTTCTCCGCTCTTCAGCATTAGCGCGGAGAGGCTGGGACACTCGCCGGATCTGTCCGGACTCCAGAGAGAAAAGCGGCAGGGTACAAAACGGCATCACAGCTGGGTAGGGAGTCGGAGCCTGCCGTAAACGTGCGAGGCTGCTCACCCACCACGAGTGATCATCTGGGGCTTTAGTAATTGCGGAGTTTTTCAGTCTACGTATTCAGTGCCTTCTGCATGTTGGGTTTTTCCTTTGTTTTGGGGGGTTTTTTTTGTTTTGTTTTTGTTTTGCTTTACTCTCTCTCTGCTCCTAGCAAAGACTAACAACTTGCCATCCTCCCTGCCAAGTTCCCTGCCTGCTTGGCACAGATGGGTGGTTTCTCAGGGAATCCACAAAACAACTAATATTGGATGCCATGGTGATGAGCCCCAGGGAGACAAATCAGCAAATAACAGGGGGAATAAATGCAAGGCTGGCGTTACCCGCTTGGCAATTACAGCCTTAACTCATGCAGCAGAAGTAATTGTACGCTACGTCTGATCGCTCAAAGTGCTTCCCGGTAAAGGTTATCCAGGAGGAACGTCAGAGCCCGACGCTCTGGCTCCCACTGATGGCAGCGGGCTCTGCACCCACGGCCAGCGCTGCCACCTGAAGCTTGCTCGTTTTCCGTAATACAGCACTTATTGCTCCGTGTCTCTTGTAAAGCTCTCGGTCCTGGGGCGAGACCCGGAGCACAGCCCGGACTGCGTGGCGCATCCTTTGGCTTTGGGGACCCGCGTGCGTCCAGCGCTCCTGGCTGAGCTGTGGGCTCAGTGTTTGACGGGAGCTGTAGGTGGAGGATTATTTATATATCTTAGTGGCTAGAGCCCTACGGATAAATGATGGGCAGCCGCTGTGGTCTACCGGTGTGGCAGGCCTCTAATCCAGTTTCTCCCAAAGCTCGTGGAGCTTTCCTGCCGGCATTAGTGGACTTTGGATCACACCCTACAAGAGAAACCAATATAGAGGTTATTTTGCTGAGAAAATCACTTTTTGAAGTTACTTGTCAGAGCAGACCTAGTTCTTTAAAGTGGTGTCCTGGCTGCTTCACCGTTAAAGGTAGAAGACAGCCCTGATGTGCAGCACTTTACATTTTCCTTTCCTTTTCTTTTTCATATAGAAAATCAAGGCACAAACATCTATCAAGTCTGCAGAAATGTGCTTTGTCTGCTGCCATTGCAGAGTCTGTGTTGGCCCCAGGTGTAGCTATTGGTAAACTTAACTGGACAGAGACCTCTGCCAGACTGAACCTACCTGTCATCTTTACTCTGTTAATGGTGTCAGATCCACTTTTCCTTAAATCTCAGCTGTATCAAGAGATAATAGCTGGGTCCAAGGCAGCTGGGCAGCGTTATCCAAGAATCGCAGGCAAAATAGCGTTCCTCTCCCGTCTGCGTGAGAAACACGATTCCTCTTTTCACGGTAGCACGGCCTACGACGGACACATGAGCAGAGAATTAATTGCACTGTCTTTCACGGCAACAAATGTGTATTTCTTTATCTCCTTGCCTTGGTGATAAGGAGAGCTGCTGAATTTGTGGCGACCCTACCGCAAGCTGTAGGGGACTTACAAAATGAGGACGCTCTGCCGGAGAGCGTACAAACAGGGCTGCGGAGCGTTGTTTGCCAGCAGCCAGCTCGGCCGCAGCGCGATAAAAATCCCCCCAAGCCTTAGGGTCACGGCTTAGAGGAAGCCTCCCTCGGGCACAGGTGGGTCTGGGCAAGGTTTTGCAAGCAGCGCTCACCCGTACCGCTCTCCTCCTGCCCCAGGGAGTATTGCAGAAGGGCTCTGAGGAAGTCGCCGTCGGACTGCTCAGCCTACACGCTCTCCTTCGACACCTCCATCTTCATCATCGAGAGCACCAGGAGGAGGGTGGCCGTCGAGGCCACGCTGGAGAACAGGGGGGAGAACGCCTACAGCACCGTCCTCAACATCTCGTTCTCGAGAAACCTCCAGTTCGCGAGCTTGATTCAGAAGGTAAAGACGTATTTCAAGAGACCGCGATTACGGGAAGGGGGTGGGGGGGAATCGTGGCAAGGTGGGGGCCACGGCGGGGCGGCGAGGGGTCCCTCGGCAGCCCGGGGAAGGGGTCGAGCCGGTCCCCGAGGGGCTCGAGGAGGCATCCTCGTGCTGCACTGCTAGGGAGCAGGAAGAAACCTTCGTCTTATTTAGCCCACGTCTGCTAAGGGAGATCCGTTGCTTTCCACCAAAGCTCCTAACCCTGGCTAGGTGAGAAAGCAGAGTCCTAAACCAGAGCCCAATAATTTCCTTATGCCTCATAAATTAGGTGTATTTAGGGGGTTAGTTTCTAAGCATTTGTGGAGTCTTCAGCTTGGAGAAACAAAAACATTCTAAAAGCTTGAAATAAGGTCAAATGCAGATGAAATTATTTCCCGTTTTATTTCCTCGCTCTCAAACGCGGATGAAATTCTCCCGTTCTGTTTTCTTCTGAGGCTTAAAAATACTTGCTGCACGTCGCCAAGTTCCCGTCAGGGATGAATTCTTGCAGCTGAGTTATAACTCTTGAAAATATGAGCTGATAACGGGAACACGACCAAGCGCTGAGCACCGAGCCAGCCCCCGCCGCCTCTCCGGGCGCCCTCCCACCTCGCCTCGGCCACCCCGACCCCTTCCAGCCTCCCCTCCCATCCCGCAGGGGATCCGCAAGGATGTCCTCGTGGGGCCAAGGTTTTCTGGGACCAGCTCCGGTACCCCCTGGGGCTCCAGAGATGGGGCCAGCCTAGATGTGGCCAGAAATTCTCCAATGAGACAGTTTTATGCGCAGGGGCAGCCCCGTTTCAAGGCTTTCTTCTGGCTTCCCGTGGGAGCTGCCGTGCATCAGTCCTGTGCTTTCCCTTCCCGCAAACACGAGTGTCCTCCGGGAGAAGATGCTCTTTGCTTGCACCGTTATCTCCCTTTTGCTCCACCTCGCTCCGCAGCACGTTGCTCGTTGCTGGCGGCAGGTACCACGCTCGCGGGAAGAGCCGCCCTTTCCCAAATCCTCGCAAATATTTCACTCCTGCCACTGCTTGTCTCGGGGCAGCTCCTCCCTTTCATTAGGGAGGTTTTTTCTCCTCCGGAAGCTGCTCCTCTGCCTTTATCACTGGCTCCCAAACAGCCGGGCATCCCTAGTCTCCCACCTCCGCGGTGCCCCGGGAGCCGGGAGCTGGTCCCTGCTCGGATGAGAAGCCGGAGCTGGGAGGCTGCCGGTGCCCCGTTTTGGCTGGGAGGGGGCCCGTTTCGCAGGGCCGGGGGCACCGTGCGCCCGGCGGCGCTCCCGGGCCGGGAAGCTGCCCGTCGTGCTGCCGGTGAACGCGCTGATCCGGCTGAGCCTCCCTCCATCCGCCGAGTGACTCCGTAACCGGCCGCGGATCGCGTATCCCGCGTTTGTTATTCCAAACGCTCTGCCAGCAGAAAATTGTGGGACGTGGTGCCCGCAGAGGAAGAAAAATGCAGGGGGCTGCTTCGCCTTTCCTGGTAGATTCCTCCAGATTAACCGAGGAAAACTCTCACGCCGGGTGACAGAAAGCGCAATGCGGCGGCGTTTGCACAAAATATTTTTAGCTAGCTATAAAAACGTCGCTCTGCCGATGCGTTCTTGGCTGCCGCCACTTCTAAATAAGCAAATCGGCTACCGGAGGGGATGGAAGTTTGTGCCGGAGGCCATGTGGAGACCCGAATAAGAAGCAGTCCGGCCCCGGGAAGCAAACGCTCCCGGAGGATGGCGAGGGGGAGAGCTGCGTGCCGCTGCTGACCGCTGGCGGCTTCGTGCCCGGCCGGCGCCGTGTCGGTCCGGTTGCTCTCCGGGACATGTCCGGCGGCAGCGGCCAGCAGCACCGTCGCGAACCAAGACCCTTGCAGGAGCCGCTCCAACACGGAGCCGAAAAGAGGCCCGAAGTGTTCGTGGTCTCCCCGCGAGCCCAAGCTCTTTTTTTTTGCGCTTTGCAGTGGGCTAAGAGCTTCCCCAGCTCAGCTGAGGAGCTGGAGCTCGTCCAGGCAGCAGGAATGCAACTGTCAGGACTAGTAAATTAAATATTGCTCCTTAGCTGATGACCGTACAGAATAATATATCGTGTTGTTTCTTGATGCTTCCCTGTGACTCCTGATCATAGAAAAACGTTCTTCGTTACGATTACTGTGCCAAGAACCATCAGTTTTATTGGGTCTTTTTCATTCATTGCTCTAGTTAAATTTCTAAACAGGATTTAAATCAGAATGCTTCAAGTAGCTTGTTAGAAATGGGAATGGCCCTGGAAATGAAGCGGCGCGGGAAAGACTTTTAGCCTGCAGCAAACAGGGTTTTTTCCTCTCTCCACCCCCAAGCTGAAACCTTTTCCAGGCCGTCTGCCGAGCCGCGAGAGGGGCGTTTGCCGGTGTCCGTAACGAGCCCGGCCGTGGGACTCGTGGGAGGTGGGAGGTGTCGCTCCCCGGGTCACGGACGCGTTGCATCCCGTTTTAGGACGACACGGACGTCAACATCGAATGCGTGACTGAGGAGAAGCATCCCAACAAGAGAACGTGCAACGTGAGCTACCCGTTCTTCCGAGCCAAGGCCAAGGTAGAGCCGTTGCCTCCCGCTTTGCAAGCGGTGGCGTGCACGGGGGGGGAAAGGGCTTTCTGCCCCACGTGGGGACGGGACCCCCCTGCCGAGGCGGAGCAGGGTCCCTGCTGTTCCCGTGCTCTGCTCCCTGCACCCACCACCCCCTCGGGACCGGGCTTTGCAAGGGCAGGCGGGAGGCTTGAGCAGGATTTTTAAACATACTTGATTTCTTCCTTTTTCCTCAATTTTGCTGGTGTTTGAAAGGCGCGTTAGGGGGCCTTGGATGGCTGAGATGTTGCCTAAAAGCTGCCTTGAATTCCAGGAGATCTTCAGGCCACAAAATCAAAACCAGCTCCTCTGAGTCAAAGAATTTGACTCTAATCCTTTGGAGCAGTTTAACGTTGGCTTTGAACCGCTGCTGGTAATTTACCACCAGACTTCCCTTGCTTGCAAAATGAGTCACCTTCCCCCGGTAGGTAGGGCACCTTCCTAGTTCTCGTGCTCCGAACAGCCGGGGTCTATCCGGACCCTCCCGTAAGTCTGCCCGAGCCCCCTCGGGGTGGTGGCATCCTCCAGACCACAGTCCGCCTTACAGCATTTCGCAGTGCTTGGCATAAAGCCACGTTCACTTAGTACCATTTTTTTTTTTTTAAAAGCCATAAAACCATTTTAGTTCCGTAGCACTGAATACTTTGCAAACATCACATGCAGCGTTAAGGTGATGAAAAGCAAGCTAATGTCACATGGGGCCAAGCCAGGACCTTGTCGCTAGGACTGCTCTTGTGCGAAACAGGCTCACCGCGTGAAAGACCCAGCAAATCTGAGCCTCCCTCTTGCAGGGAACACGGGATAATCCGTAGAGTGATGGCAGATGCAACTTTATGATCTTCAGGATCCGGATTTTCCACCTTTACTTTTTACAGTGCATTTTCCTAACGTGACTTGGTAAACACAAACATCTGACATCTCCCTTACCAAATACCCCCTGCCTGTCCCACATGCTCACGGGAAAGTGGTGCGATACAAGCAGAATATAAGCAGGTCATGATAAAAAAAAATCTTTCCTAGGCACAAATCAGTACGTTAGTTTGAAGCCTTTGCTTGTCAGAAGCTTGAAAATGATGGATGTGCTTCAGGCACCTCTCTAGAGTTTAAATAAAGAGGTCTCGGATGCTTGTGGCCGTAGATGAAAACGGAGCTGCCTGATTCCCCATGACCTACAAGGGCTGAGAATGCATCTGCGTGGCATCAGGTAGTCCAGGTCCTGCCAAAACAAAGACAAGCTGGAAATGGAAATTTGGCCCGAGAGCAGCAGGAGCTTTAATATTATAATCAGCTGTGCAGTCCCAGACAGTTTGAGGTCATTGCCGCGGCTCTTGCAGATGTGACATTCATCACATTTTATTGTTGTTGGACTCTCTCGCCGGCGCTCCTTCCCCTGCCGCGGACCCCGCGCTGCAGAGGGGAGTTAACGGCCCCTTGCTGCAAGACCCCGGGGGATTTTCCCTTTTAGAGGGGGGCTGCTTTGTTCTCCGGCCTAAGAGCTAAAAATACAGCGTACAGGCAGAGGAAAAAAAGTCCTGGTGCGGTCTCTTCTCTCACTGGAAAGATAAGGCTCTACCTAGAGCCTGCGGCTTCTCCCGTTGCATTTCGTAGCGCTGCCTGGCGCACGGAGAGCGGCAGGGGCAGGGGCAGGGCTGGCCGGAGGACGCGCTCGCTGCTGCAGCTCCGCTCCACGCCTGGGTGGCACGCTCTTTTTTTCCTAATTTTTTTTCCCTCCAATCCGTTCTCAATCTCTGCAGGTAGCTTTTCGCCTGGATTTTGAGTTCAGCAAGTCGATTTTTCTTCAAAGCATGGAGATCTACTTGACTGCCAACAGGTTAATGGTTGCATTTTTTCCTCTCTGCTCCCTTTTCATGGGTTTGCCTGCTCTCTCCGCCGCCTGGACGCGGCGTTGTCTGCACCGATCCTGCCTCCTGCCGCGCCATCGCGGCTCCCCGGCTGCTGGTTTCACCGCTTGCCCCCGCTCTGCAATTGCCCGAGCCATTTCCCTGGTGCGGGTTTGGAGAGGACGGACCGGCCGCTGCTCCGGTTGCCCTTGACTGGAGCCGGGGTTTCCATCTCCCCTAGCTGCTAGCACGCTTAGGTGATGCTGTTGGCTTTCCTCCAGAGGCATCCCTGGGGGAATAGCTGCATGGAAACTAGACTGCCATTGGTTATTACGGAGTATGCAGCGATGAATTTGGAAGCCAGGCTACCTTTATTTATCTATATATTTACATTCATACTTTTTCTGTATATATAGAAACGTTGTGCCATAGCTGCCAGGTTCTGCAGCTGCATGGAAAGGGCCTCTAACCGTGGCTTCTTCATCTAGCCCCTTTCCCAGCTGCAGACGTTCCCAGGAAAAAACGTCTCGTAACACCCTTGCAAAATTCTCCTCGCTCGCTCGCCCGGCCCAGGTGAATTTTCCTGACAGCCAAGTGAAATCTCACTGGGGCTTTTCTTCATTTTCATCAATCACCGTGCCGGAGGGCGGCCAAGGCTTTTCCGTGCCAGGGCTGGTGCACGTGCAGGACTGGTTTGAGACTGCTGCACGCTCCAGTGAGGGCACCGGAAACCTTCCTCCAAATGATCTACGTTTACAGCCTTGGGCTAATAAAAGTTACGGAGCAAAAGTGCTCCTCTCTATGCTTTTGCCAAAAAGCATTCGTTGAGGCTTTCCCCACGGCCCCCGTGCACCAGAAATGCTGGGCTGCAGCGGAGGAAGAGGAGGCGGGTGACGTGGGGCAGCAGCCCCCCCAGGAGCAGCACAGGGCAGAAAACCTTTCCGCGGTTTCAGACAGGGCTTGCTGCGGTTGTGACCGCGTTTGCACGGCTTGGCAGCCCGGGGGTCCCAGCCCCCGCGGTCGCCCGCGTCCCTCCTTCGCCCTGGTGCGGTCCGTGATGCTCCCCATGCAGAAGGTTGCTGTGGCATCCACACACGCACTTTGCATCCTTCCCACCGCCCCCGTGGGGGGCCAAAACGCGAGAGCCCGCATGCGCCACCGGTTTCCCCCACCAGCACGGCGAAACGGTCGCGCGCTGCAGCCGGTGCCCGGTCCCGCGGGTGGGCTCGCGCCGGCGCGTGGTGGCTCCAAGGGGAAAGGGCCGAGCGTTGCAGAGCACACAAGTGGCGCTGTGCCGGCAGCAAATGCCATTTGGCGTGTTCCCGTCCTGCCCCGCAGCGGTGCCCAGGCAGCCAGGAGCAGCAGCCCGACGCTGGCGCGCTCCGGAGGATTCCCCCTGCTTTCCTGCAAGAATAAAAGCTGCTTTGCATGCGTGTTTTTTGCAAGCTCTTTGCCCGCGGCGGGTCCCAGGCGGGTGCTGCTGGGCGCCGCGTGCCCCGGTTCTCCCGCCGGCCGTGGGACCTGACCGCCCCGCGCTCTGCTTGCGTTTCAGCGACAGCGAGGAGAGCGAGAGCACCAAGGACGACAATTTCGCCCTCCTGAATTTCCACCTCAAGTACGAAGCCGACCTGCTCTTCACCAGGTGCGACCCCGGGGGGGGGAAGCCGTGGGCGATTCGGGCAGCTTCCCCGGGCCCCTGCCTGCAGCGTTGCACTTTTGCTCCGATGCCGAGCAGCAGGATTTGCCGCAGGGAATTGCGGCAGCGAGCGCGGGTCCTTCCTCGCGTCCTCCCGGACGGCAGCCCGGCAGGGACGGCTCGTTTGCCGCTTTTTGCCTGCTCGCATAACGCTCGATATGCACCTAGAAAAATCAGCAGTGAAAAGCAGTGAGGCGCTGTGCATTTCACGGCGTTTCAATGCACGAGCGTACGCAAGCGTTATTAAATCCGCGTGAGTGCCGTTTTATTTTTAAGGGGAAAAAACTACTTCCTGCAGATAATGATGTTCGTAACGCGTGCTGCTAGCCGGTGCTGCGCCTGGGCCGGCAGCCGCACCGTCCAAAGCCGCCTCGCCAGAGGTGCAGCGACGGGCGTGCGTGGGCGGCTGGGGCCATCGACGTTAGCTGAAGCGCTTTCCCCAAGTGCAGTGCGTCCTCTGTCCAAGGAGAGCAGGCAGCGAAGGCACAGATGATAATTTATTAACCCGATTATAAGAAAAAAAACGCAGCCCCGAGAAGCACATTCCCTGGCGCCGCCTGCTGTAATTCTTACCAGGTCTTGGAGGCCTTCAGCCACTCTTTTTTTTTTTTATACTTGAGGCAGTGGGGCACAGAAAATAAAGCCACTTTATTGCTTGTAATTTACGGAGGGGGAGGACTCTGAGTCCGAGTCACCCTCCTCAGAGAAGGAAGAGCTTGGAAGAAAAGCAACAACGGAAAACCCACGTTTGGGCATGGTGGGAAGACGAGAGGAAGGAGCGGTTTTGGGGGGCGTTTGGGTTTTCTGGCCGCGCGCCCCAGGTGCGGGCAGCGGCGAGCGCGCGGCCCCGTGCCGGCGCTTTCCCATGGCGCTCCCATCCCATCCCGTCCCATCCCGTCCGGCGGGGCAGCCCGGCAGCAGCTCGCGGATCAGATGCTCCTGGCTCTTTCCCCTGCTCTCCAGCTGCGAAATATAAATTTGATTTACCTACTTAGATTTACATGCGAAGTCAAACCACCGATCAAGGCCTTGGATGTCTCTGTTACATTAAAGACGTGAGGAAAATTATACAATGAAGGGGAAAATACTGCAGAAGCAGAATAGCGTGAAAATCCTCCCCCCCCCCCCTTTTCTTTTTTTTGTTTTCGCGAGGTGCGGACGGGGAATGGTTTCCGCTCGCCAAGAGGCCGGGCACAGAGCCCTCTCTTTGGGAAAGGCGCCTGCAAGAGGGGCCAAGGCGGCCGGGAGCCGCGGTGGCCCGCGGTGGCCTCGCCGCTCGGCGCGGGGACGCGACTTGTTCTGCTCTCTCGCGGCAGGGCGTCGAGCCTGGACTACTACGAGGTCAAGTCGAACAGCTCCCTGGAGCGATACGACAGCATCGGCCCCCCGTTTCATTGCACGTTTAAGGTGAGGAGCAGGCTGAGGTCGGCCGCCAGCAGCCCCCCCCCCCCCCCCCCGGCCGGGAGCCGCGCCACCCTCGCGCCCGGGGCCGGTGCCGGTGCCGACGGTGGGAAAAGCTCCCTCCGCCCTTGCAGCTGCAGAACCTGGGCTTTTTCCCCGTGGAGGGGATCACCATCAAGTTCACCATCCCGGTGGCCACCAGAGGCGGGAATCGCCTGCTGCTGCTGACGGATTTCGCTACGGACCAGGTAGGAAGGGGAGGGGGGGGGTCCTGCCCCATTAACGTGAGCCGAGCGCCTGGAATTGGGAAGCCCCTATGGGGCCGGCAGCGAGGTGGGCACGGAGCTGCCGCCGTGGCTTCCTAAACGTGGCCGGGAAGCGGCTCCGAATGCCGCGGGAAGCAGGTCGGCAGCGGCGTCCCGCAGCGGGTAGCTCCTTTCCGTGTGCCCGTTCCCAGCCCGTGTTAAAGCCTCGGCCCGTGCTGCCGTCCCGGGGCTTCTCCCTTCGGCGTTCGCTTGGCTGGAAACACGGAAAATGGTAGCAGCCAAAGGGTTTAGTCCAAATAGTTCTCAGAGCTAAAACTCCCTCTGGTGTTTAACGAATTCTTGAGGGTCTTGAAAGAATTAGCTTTCTGGAACAAACCGGAGCCCCGAGCGGCCGGGAAGCGGCGGGAGGGCTTGGAGCGAGCCGCTAGGTATGCCGTGACTCACGCCGCCTCCGCAGCCGCGCGCGCCTCGCGTTCCGCAACGAGCCCCAGCCCTCCGCAGCGGGCAGCGGCGGGGGGGGGGGGGGGGGGGGTTCGCACCCCCAGCTCCGGCGAGCTGCCCGTGGCACCTGGAGCGCTCCGGGGCGCCGTGCCAGGCGAGGCTGCCTGCCGGCTGGGGAAAAGGCACGAAACGCGGGAATTAACTTTCCCGCACGAGGCTGCCGGGCTCCTCCTTTTTGGGCAGCGTTTGCTCGGTAGGGAACAGAAATAGCCCGTGATGTGTGACGCAGCGGGGAGCGCGAGCCCGGACCACGAGGAGCGGCGCGCTCCCACGCGGATAACTCTGCCCTGTCCCTGCAGGGGCGGGCGAGGAGCCGGACCGGCGCGGCTCCTCCGAAGACGGCGCCGTTTTAGTCTCGGAAGGCTGGTTAGGAGAGCGCTGCGCTCTCGTGCGCGCCCAAACCGCCTCGGTTTAGCCGTGAGCCCTTCCCCGGCTCCCTGCTGCCGAGCCGGGAGCTGCCTCCAGCTGTCGGCAAAGCCCCGGGGCTACGGGGGTGCGGGGGGTGCTGGAGGAGGCACGGGAGCGGCGTGCGCCGTGGCTGCCCTCGCGGCTCGCGGGGTCTTCGGGCGGCCCCGCTGCGAAGCTGCTCCCTGAGCCCCCCCCCCCCCCGCTTGTCCCCCCCCCCCCCCCCCCCCGCAAAGGAGAACACGACCTGCAACATCTGGGGAAACACCACCGACTACCGGAGCACGCCCGCGGAGGAGGACCTCTTCCGGAGCCCGCACCTGGTATGCCGCGCACGCCCCGCGTCCCTGGGTGCACAGCTGGCGAGTGCACAGCTGGCAGGCGCATGCATGCCCTGCATCCCTGGGTGCACAGCTGGTGGCTGGGGGGTGCACAGCTGGCGAGGGCACAGCTGGCAGGCACACACACGCCCTGCATCCCTGGGTGCACAGCTGGCGAGTGCACAGCTGGCAGGCGCATGCATGCCCCGCGTCCCTGGGTGCACAGCTGGCGGCTGGGGGATGCACAGCTGGCAAGGGCACAGCTGGCAGGCACACACACGCCCTGCATCCCTGGGTGCACAGCTGGCGAGTGCACAGCTGGCAGGCGCACGCATGCCCTGCATCCCTGGGTGCACAGCTGGTGGCTGGGGGGTGCGCAGCTGGCGAGTGCACAGCTGGCAGCTGCATGTATGCCCCGCGTCCCTGGGTGCATAACTGGTGAGTGCACAGCTGGCAGGTGTGTGCACGCCCCACATCCCTGGGCGCACAGCTGGCAGGTGGGGGGCGCACAGCTGGCAGTTGCACAGCTGGCAGACACACATCTCGCGTCTCTGGGTGCACAGCTGGCAGCTGGGGGGTGCACAGCTGGTGAGTGCACAGCTGGCAGGTGCGCACATGCCCCACATCTCTGGGCGCACAGCTGGTGAGTGCACAGCTGGCGGGTGCACAGCTGGCAGGCGCACGCACAGCTGGCCGGGCCACGGGGCGCAATGGGGAGCAGCAGCCCAGACCTGCCCCAGTCCCGCAGCGTCCTGGCAGCCCCCCCACGGCCTCCAAAGAGGGCAGGGGCAGGAGGGGCGGCAGGACCGGTGCCACCGGGCGCCCCACGGCCCGGCGCTGCCTCGGTCGGCTTCTCGGGGGTCTAAGGAGGCGCCAGGCGGTGCCCGGCGCTGGGCCGCGCGGCTCCTGCCGCTGCGAGGGGCTGGTGCTGCCCACGCAGAGCGAGGGAGCAAACGTCAAGGCAAGAAGCACGGAGCAGCTCGAAGCCCAGCTGCAGCTTCGCCCCGGCTCCGCTCCCACGCGAGCTCGGAGGCTGCTCGCGCCCGGGGTTTTGGTTGCAGTCCAGCCCCTAAGGCTTGATGTCCGATTCCTCCTTTTGATCGCAAGGTTTTCCTCTCCCCCTTCTCTGGGGATGTGCAAGGAGAGGAAAAGCAGAGCTCGCCAGCAGGGTCCTTTCACGTCGCCGCTGCGTAGCGAGGGCGACGCGGGATGTGTTTAGTCCCGCGCGGTGCGGAGCAGCGGCCGAGCCCAGCCCCGTCCGACGGCGACGTTGCCGGAATGCAAACTTCTTCTCTTGCAGAACCACAGCAACTCTGACGTCGTTTCTATCGACTGTAATGTGAATCTTGCACCTAACGAGGAGATGAACTTCCACTTACGTGGCAATCTGTGGATGAAGTCACTCAAAGCAGTAAGTCCGACGAAAGCAGACTTGCGGCCTTTGCCGAGAAATACCCCGAAGGCGAACACAGTGCAAATGCCTGGTTTTTTCCCCCCCGCAACTGCCGTCCCTCCCGGGAAGGCCAGGCACATGCAGCTGGATTTGCATTGTCACATCCTAGTTATTCCCTCCCTGCGAGCCGGTGTCCCCCTGCCCCATCCGCACCCACAACCTCGCTCAGCGTCGGGGGGGGGGGGGATTCGATGCCGAGTGCTCGCGCAGCCCTTTCGGGAGCGATTTGGCCACGTGCGCTACCGGCGGCTGCGAAGCCGGGCTGGGCGCGGGCGAGGGCGAGGGCTCCGCCGGGAGCCACCCGGAGCGGCGCCGGCTCCTCCGCGGCTGCCGGCGCTCAGGCGCGGCCCCGGGCGCCCCGCGAGCCCCTTCCCTCTCTGCGCAGCTGAAGTTCAAGTCACTGAAGCTCACCACGAACGCCGCGCTCCAGCGACGCTTCCGCAGCCCCTTTGTCTTCCGCGAGGAGGACCCCAGCCGCCAGGTGAGCCCGGCCCCGGGACGGCGGAAACGCGGCAGAGGATGGTCAGATCCGGCCGCGGCGGCTTTAGGGGCTCCGCGGCGGAGCTGCTCGGGCGCCCCGATCCCGTCCGTGCCCGCGGCAGCGGCCGGAGGAGCCCAGCGGCCGTTCAGGCAGGTCGAGGCAGCCAGGCTGGTCCCAAACTGCTCGAAAGCAGACGAAATCCCCATTTTCTGTGCTCCGAGACTGACCCCAGTCAGCAAAGCGCCTTGGCCAGCAGGGATGTGCCGGAGCAGCCGGAGGAGTGACTCTCCCCGCGCCCGGCACTGGCTGCCTGCAAACCAGCTCTGCAGAGCCCGGAGCAGCTCAGCGCAGCGTTGGCCAGACCAGGGCAGCCCTGGCCAGGCAGGGCCCCAGCGGCACCTGGATTTAGCAGTGGAAACCCGGGCAAACCCTGATGCATGGGGTGGGCAGCCTCCCTGTGTCCCCAGCATCCCCGTGTCCCCAGCATCCCTGTGTCCCCAGCATCCCTGTATCCCCAGCATCCCCAGCATCCCTAGCATCCCAGCATCCCCAGCATCCCCATGTCCCCAGCATCCATCGCACCGTCCCCGGTGTCCCCGGCGTTCCCACGCCCACGGCAGCCTGGCTCTGGCCCCCAGGGACAGTCTGTTTTTACGCTCTTTGCCTTGCAGATAACGTTTGAAATCTCCAAGCCGGAGGAGTCGCAGATCCCCATCTGGATCATCCTCGGGAGCACGTTAGGAGGCCTCCTGCTCCTTGCCCTGCTCGTCCTCGCGCTCTGGAAGGTGAGAGGCTCTTTTTTAAGCCGTGCGCATCTTCGGCAGCCGCTCGCCGAGGGCAGCGCGGGTGTTTCCCGCGGGCCGAGCGCCGCCCGGCGCACTCGCCCGCCGAGCCGCGAAACCCTTCCGCACGAGCGGCCGCGCGGCGCGGGGAGCACCGAGCGCTGCAAAAGCCGCAGGGGCACCGGCCGGCCCCGAGCGCTCGCTCCCGGGACGCGGCGGGTTGCAGGGAGGGGGCTCCGGGGGCGCCCGGCTGCTGCGATCGGGGCTGCTCCGGGCTGCTCCGCAAAGGCAGCGACGCTCCGACCCGCTCGTGCATCTGGGGTGGGGGAGTCTGAGCCGGCTGCAAAAAAGAAAAAAAAAAACACAAAAGGAAAAGTCCGAAACCTTCTGTTTCTAGACGCCTTCCCGTAGTGGTTTTCCAGCACTCTTAGGATTCTGCGATGTCTCAAGGAAGTACTAAATATAAACCCATTTTGGTAATGCGGGCCGAATGCCTTAACGTCAAACACACCTCTCTACCCAAATTAGCTTCTCTGACCTCTTCTGATTGCCGCATTAGCAATATTTAGGGCCTAAACTGCCTGGCAGTATCCCTTTAAAAGAAACGCACTTCCAAGTAATCGTCATCTGGAGTAATGGCGGGGTTTTCTTTTTTGTCTTTTCTTCAATTCCTACAGCTTGGATTTTTTAAAAGTGGCAGTCGCAAGCGAGATACGGAGCAGGAACAGAGTGCCAAAGTGTTAGAATGAGGCTTCCCCAGCGAGGGCCACTAACGCTCGTCTCTCTCTCAATCACCACCTTCCTAGTAATTTACTGGTTACGGAGTATGTGTTCGTCTTGATGCCGAGGGATTTGTGTGCTGAGCTCTGTTTGCATCGAGATGAGAATGCGCCCCTTTTTGTGTGAAATTGCCTAAACAGTCCCCCTCCCCCCCCAAAAAAAAAAATCCAAAAAAATAATAATAAATAAATAGTTTGGTAGCCCTGTGCCACGGGAGCACACGCAGCAAAGGTACTTCAAACTGGTTTTGAAATAGCTCTGCCGGTCCGGGAAGGGCCAGCGGCGCGTCCGGGCGCGAGGGACGGGGCGAGCAAATCGCCCGGCAGCCCCGCGCCTGGCGGGCGCCCGCCGGAGCCGCAGCGACTCGCCGCGGAGCCGGAGCGCAAATCCTCGCGCCTTCGCCGAACAGAGCAATCAAACGGAGATTTTTAATTTGCCTTCTTTTTAATGCACTGAATACAAATAATAGCAAATTAAAGCACCTTAATGCAAATCTCCAGGGTCCAGCTGTATATACTTATTCTGAGAATATTTACCTGTTTGTTTAAACAAACAAACAAAAAAAAAAAATCAAAAACCAGTTTGAAGTGTTTTCTACAAACTGAACAGTTGCGAAGAGCATGTGTCCAGCAAGAATCTGAACCTGTATTATAATTGTATATACTTGGTGTAATGCAAAAGCGGATGGTCAGTGCTGTTTGACAAAAATCTTTCTTTTTGCATAACAGAATTATTTATGCTAATATTAATTTTATGAATGGAAAGAAAGCATATGTCCACCTGATGTGTAATGAAGTTTGTTAAATACTGTCTTAGTATTTTTTTGAGGATTAAAAATACAGTATTTTGAAAATTAATAGTTTCCAATACCGTTCTGTGTTACCCCCCCCTCCAGCAATGGCCGGTTTATCAATAGGTGAATTGTCCACGTCCCTTTTAGCCCGAGCGGAAGAGGACGGGATTTGTGCCTGGCTCCCCACGTATTTATTTACTTTGCTGTAAAAGCCTTTTGCAGCACGACCGCGGAGCAGCCTTCTTTTAAAGGGACACTGCCAGGCGGGGGACGAGGGGCTGGGGCTGAGCCCCGCCGAGCGTTGCCTGCGCTCGCTTTGGCAAGTAAATAAATTGGGGGGGGGGGGGGGGGGGGGGGAGAAATCCAGTTTTCACTGCTGGCATCCTCCGCTTGAATGGAAATTATTAATGATGTCAGTGGGGTCTCGGGCTGCCCCGGAGAGCCGAAGTCCCGGCGGAGGGGGCCTGGGAGGGCCCGGGGCTGGCACCCATTTCGCAGCAGCATTTTGGGGTGGTTTGGGTGGGATGCGCTCCCGGGGATTCATTACAGTGCGGGGAACGGCAAACGCTCCCGCAGCCCAACGAGGTTGAACTTTGCAGATCCATTTGTCTCCCTCTTTATGCACAACCAATTTTTCATGATGCCATTGAAAGCATGCAAGTAGGATACGTGAAGAATACCGAAGGTATCGTTCCAGCATTTTATTCAAAAAAAATTAACACTTGCTTTGCAAGGGTGGCCTGAAAGGGACTCAGCTCCCGGTGCCATGGATGCGAGACCTGTTCCTCCCTCCCCATCCTTTAAATAACTGCAAAGAAAATGCCTCGAGGTCAGAAATCGCCAGGGCCTGATCCTGCACCAGGGCCGTTCCCAGCACCCAGCTTTCCGGCTGCCTGCAAAGGGCTCCGGAGCTGCTCTGCAGGGACTGCGGAAACGCGGGCGAGCTGGCGTCCAGCTAGCGCAGGTTAGCTGCTTTCCGTCGCGATGCAAGAAAAAAGCGGGTTTGCAACCAGCCGACGCTGGGGGCTCGGGGTGCTGTGGCCCGGGAGTGCCGGGAAGCGCCTGGGATCGGCTTCCCGCACGCGCATCCTGCCAAACCCCCCGCCAGCGCCGCAGCTGCTGCAAGCGATGCAGCAACCAGCGTGCTTGTGTACGGGGTATGTAAATACGGTTAAACATTTGCCTCTACCTTTGTAAACACGGACATGCTGGGACATATAATTTTAAGATTTGTGTACATGGCCTTAACTGTCAGCTAGTTATTCCTGGATTATTTTCAGAGCTCTCTTACTCCATGGTGATTTTGAAATGCTGCATAACAGGCCTGGAAACAGCTGAGATTTCCTTGGAAGGTTAGGAAAAAAAACACAGAGTTGTTTTTCCATGACTTTGGCCCCTTTCAAGCTGTCGCAAGCAAAAGTTGCCCCCCCCCCCGCAGCACGAGCCTCGCTGGTGTCAGATGGGTAAAGCACGGAAAGGACCAAACGTGGGGTGAGAGCGGGGCGCTGCTGGTTTAATTTTCGAGATGGTAATTTAGCTCGTGTCCCCCTGGTGCCATTTCTAGTTTTGCTAAAAGCCTTTGGGACAGCAAGCCTGGCTTTAACACGATACGGTACGTGCAAACACTGCCGCTTACTGCAGGACCGACGAGCTCGGCCACGGGCATGAGAAATTGGGGATTCAGGGTTGGGGGGGGGGGGGGGGGGGGATCGCGTCCTTCCCATCCCTCCGGCAGAGACCGGCGTTTGCACTGCAGGGCGTTGCACCGCTTTTGAGGCTCGGGCAAGGCAGGCGAGGACCATATAGACCTACAGCGTGATGTTTAACCCCGGCAGCAAACAGAGCATAAAGGTGGTAGTTGCCGTCGGGTGATGCTAAGTGGCTGCTCGCGTACTGCTCGCGGCTGTCGGTACTGTTTAGATGTGCTTATCAAATTGGATCTGCTTCTGGTTCGTTTCTCATAAAAAAAAAAAAAAAAAATCACGTTTTTACCTCCGCAAAACACGGGGCGTTGGAGATGCGCCTTTGCAAAGGAGCCCGCTCACGCCCGGACGCAAACGCGTGGGACGCGGTTAGAGCGCGACGCCGGGCTCTGCCCCTCGCTGAGACGGGACTCGGTTAAAACTATAGGGAGTTTATTTATCCCCACAGGTTTTTATCAATCTAACTGAAACCAGTACAGGCAGCTCCGCCTGGACGTAAGCGCAGGGTCACAATTTCCCACCCAGTTTGGCCGACGCTTGCACCTGAGCAGCCAAAGACTTAAGGAAAAAAAACCACAATTATAAACCAAGTTTACGTTAAGGGGTCACCTCACCATTCGACCCAGATAGATAAAAAGGGACTGTTCTCGTTTTCGCCAAATAAAAGTTTAACTCTGCAGGTCGACATAGTCTAAACAGGATTTGTTGCAAGTAGATCCGGGAGACAAAGCGGGGACCGAGCGGGGATCCCAGGCGGAGCCGGGCGGCCGCGGCGTCGGAGCCGCGCCGGCAAAATCCGGACGTTTCCCAACTATGGACCCGGCAGGGACCGAAGTGAACAGGCTCCGCTGACCCGCCGAGATTAAAAGAATCAAAGTAGTGAACGCTCAAAACAACGGCCAGGAAATTTTGATGCAAATTTGAGATTATGTAGCGTAAAATATCTCTTTTTATTAAAAATACACCCGGGACTTTTTTCCTGTAGGTATTTGAGATAGTCAATACTGGCACATTTAGCTTTAGAAAAGTCCTATATACCACCAACAGAACGGGAACAAACGGATCAAACAAGGAAGAAAATTCACTGTTTGTAAGTCATCAGTATGACCACAAGGATTAAATAAAGCGCGAGCGGAAAAAAACGACCGCGCAACGTCTTTAGGGTTACCGATCCCCACGAAAGGCCTGACTGATTGGAAAGCGGCTCTTCCAAAGCGACAGTGGGCACGCGGCATAATTCACGCCAAACACGCCTCCTCGGGGCGTATTTTTGCAAGTCGGGTCCGAGCCGCCGCCGCCGCCGCAGCTAGCGGCCCAGCACCGCGAGCAGCGACGTCCCCCCGCTCCTCTTCCCGGGGACGGGAGCACCCGGGGGCTTTGCGTTTAAATAACCCCCCCACCCCAGGAGCACGTGCACCCTTCCAGCTTTGAATGCTTGGGAAACACATTCCCGGGCTAAGGAGAGGGAAGGGCCCAGGATGCCGAGAACCGCGACGGATGTTTTCGGCAGGAAGGCAGCAGGGGCAACCAGCCACCCCGAGTTTTCCCACCCTTCGGCCACGTGCTTTTACTGCCATAGCAAAGGCAGCAAAGGGCAGGGGCGCGATTCCACCTTCCCCCTTTGCAGGTGCACAAACCCGGCTGCCTCGGGAGCGGGGACAAGGAACAGGGACCCCCGCTGCCCCCGTCCCCTCCTCCTTCCAACACCCTTCGCCAACCTCTGCCAAGAGGTTTCACGGCTGCTTTTGGGTGACGGCGTCTTCTCTCCTCAGGTCTTCACGTACTGAAACGGGCCCAGGAAGAGCACGAGCAAAGAGGAACCGCAGAAACCACGCTGCACCGGAGCCGAGGCCGGAGAGGAGCGGTGCACAGAGCCACGGGCAGCGAGGAAGCAGCAGCTTTCCCAGGAGAGTGTTTGGTGTAACAATTTTTTCTTATTAAAAGGCAGAATTTTGGGAGGAGGCGCTTCCTTTTCCTTATTGTTATCTACAGATATTTCAAACATGCACGCTTGTTCCAAGAACAGTTTTATACAGGTATTTCACAAGAACACAACACTTAGATTATTCTATATGTCAGAAACAGATCCTGAGAAATACAGTGCAAGGAAATACTGTCTCAATCAATCATACAGCAATTGGTAATTATTTCCATTAGAGCAATTGAGAATGCTTCCTGTTATCTACTGCTACCTACATAACAAACAATATTAGTCACTAACAAGTGCTCAGCCTTCTCCCTTCTTTTCAGCCGCTCTCCCAAGCCAAACAGATTCACGGACCACTGATTCTCATTTTTAGCCATACGCACATTATGAATTGTGGACGTGCATACGTAAAAAGGATCGGCAAGGTATCGGAGGTCTGTTTGATGCATGGGGCATAGTATAACAGAAGACTTTTTCCCCTCTAACGCGTACACACTGAGTCACAGATTGGTTAACTTTAGCTGACGTCAGCTCCCAGCAACGTGGCTGAGGAAAATCCATCTGGTGTGCGTTCTCAAGTTGTTCGAGTTACAGGTTCAAAGCTTTAGCCATAATGGACACAATCCCAAGGTGTGAGATTAAAAGCATTTACCAGTTCACGAGATGAGCCACAGTGAGTTAAAAGTTTTTTTGTGTTTCCAACAGTCATGTTAAAAATCACCATGGTACAGTCCCCGAGAAACACCGAACTCCAGCTTTCCTTATGACCTCGAATTGACACGTTTCGGACTGTAGGAGGAAGACATTGAGGATAACAGTTTACAGGAACACTAAAACCTTCCTAACTGTGTTAGAACATCCACTTGTTGCATTAAGGCCCCAGGTGGCTGAATTTGGCTTTGCCATTTTGCCCGACGTTCAACTGCAACAGTCAATTTTTTATTATTTATTTATGCTGTAGTCCAACCTACCTGAGATATAAATAGCAGACACATTTTCCATTTCAGGAGCTAGTTTTCATTCTAGCAGAGTAAAGTTTGCAGTTTAGACAACATAGTATTTCTAAAGCTTTTCCCTTTAAGGAGACACGCTAGCCAACGCTTACAGTACCGTACAATCTAAGCAGTGCTATTCTGCTTGGCACTAGACAAAAACTAGAGTTACAAACTAATTCCACATTCAATGTTTATTTATTTGTAATACAAATAGAAACGTGTGCCCAAATCTCGCCTTAAAGTTCTACTCAGATTGTTTAAAAAAACCCTACAGAACATTCTTTCATCTTCTGACAGTTAAAAAGCTGCATTTAAAATAAACAGTTTTCAGTAGCCTGTCAAAACAAGTGACATTTTACTGTTGGAGTATCTGCAACTTCTACCAAGGAGAAGTACTTTCTCAAGCAACAGATTTATTATACAATCAGTTGCTTATCATAGAAGATCTTATGATAGGACAATTTTTTAAAAATCAGTTTTAATAGAGATTATCATAATGAAAGGAGTAAAAATCATGGAAAAATTCTCAAGTCCAATTCAGGGAGGCACAGACTCCATGCTTATTGGAAACACCAGTTTCAAGCAGTATCACGCTCCAAAGGAAGACTCTCTTTGGCAACAGACTACTCCATTAGGAAGATACAGCATTAGGAATCCAAGAGTGCAGTTTTACATACTTTGAGTCAAAAAGGTGCATGTTCATCATTAACATAACAAAAACAAGTTAAAAGCATTTTTGAAATGTTGGGACACACACAAACACAAATACCCTACAAGTTCTCTAGGTATCCATGCATGATCTTTATATATGAGCAACTTAGCTACATAAAAAGAAACCATGATTCTGGTTCGTTTAGATCAATGTGCAAGTTCCTTTTTCAGAAGTTATTCAATACTTACTGTAGTATTGTAAATGAAGAGCTTGATAATTCAGCTGTTCTTAGATAAACATACCCATAGTTGAACTGAAACCTGTATTTCCTAACAGAGCATTCCATACTTCTGTAGCTGTTGATAACTGCTGTTCAAATTTTAATAAAAAAAATAAAAATTTAAAATATTACCAACATCTTCAGCATTAACTGAAAGGCATAAAAAAGATGGTGAGGTATGAGAGCAATGGGCTGCTCTGTATGTTGAGACTTCACTTTTAGCCAACTACCACATAATTTCCAATTGTTTTTTCTCACTTCACTCCGAGAAGATTTAAGACTTGCAAAGCTACTGTATCGGTAGCATGGTGACACGGGCTTTCAGAGGTGCCTTTGTAAATAACTACTTAAAGCACTTCTTTGCAAATTGTAGGTGAAAATGTATATTTGAAACAAAATATTTTGCACCAATTATATTTGTATTCCTTTCGTTTTGTTTATAACACAAGAGATAACAAAGCAAATTTTTAATTAAAAAAAAAAAGACCAAAATCTCAAACATCAGATTTGATTACAGGAAAACTATGTGGCTTCCCCCCCCCCCCAAGATCTGCATAAGAACTGAGGCTGAAGACTGAATGCAAAGGAACCAAACAAATAAAGAATGGAGAAAAACAAATCTCTGTATATATATGTATTCTGTTATCTGCAGTGGATGTCTTCACGGAATAGCACCACCATGAAAGATTTTATGTAGCCTAGTGAAACTTCACAAATTCTTCCAGAGTTCTGGGGATCTGGTTTTGGTAGCTGATGTTGTAGATCCGTACTGCTCGGGCAGCCAGGCACTTGAGACTCAGCTTCATTTGAGTTTTAAGGAGTATTTCAGACACCCCTGTTGTACTTTTATCGAGAGGAGTTTTCTTCTGCTTATTCGTCATGTCTGTATGCGCCCCAGCCTCCACCAGGCTAATGATGATGGAATGCAACGTCAAGAAGTCACTGATGGGCCTGTGGTACTGGACTATGATGTGGAGCGGGCTATTTCCTTCGTTGTCCACCGCGTTCACGTCAGCCCCGCAATCTAGCAAGAGTTTTGTGACAAGCGCGTTGGGAAAGCTGCAGACATCATTCGTGTGGAAGTCATCCACCGGCGTACTGGAATTGACAGCATGATGCAGCAAACTAGAGCCGTCCCGAGTCCTGGGGTCGAGATGAATCAGGTTATAAATTTGTTTGTTGATTCGTGACTGATCCTCTTCGCTGCACTGGGTCTTGGTAGAGATGCAGACTAAGTAGAGGAAGGTGAAAATATTGCATTCGTAGTTGTCCATGGCTGTGTGGATGTCAGTGTCTTGGGTGGTTTTGATCCTGGACATTCCTTGTTCTATTTCCAAGACACTGCACCTCAGAACGCTCTCGATGTCCTTGGCTTTAACAGGCTCGTTTAAGTGTATCATCTGGGAAAACACTTGAGCAAACCTCAGGAGATCCTTATGAGTATTCCTATTGCCTTTTTGCCTTAAATGCAAGGCATGGAGCCATAACTTGATACACTGTTCAAACTCCATGTTATCTGCATAAACAGCCCCACGGTAAATAATGGGGTGAGAAACATCAATATTGTCCGAGCCCAGAATTCTTTCACGCACAATGAGGCCTTCCATGTGAAGGGCATCTCTGTCCTGCCTAATAGACTCTAATTCCTGAGGAGTTCTGCATTCAGTTCTGTTTCCATAAGCTTCAATTTGTGGAAGAACTTCTTTTTCAATTATATTCTCGCTGTCTCTGTACCTCTCCAGCATTGCTAAATATAAATAGTGATAAGTCTTCATTATATCATAATTTTCTCTGTCGTTTGCAAATGAGGCACCCAGAAGTTCCAAAGCTTCAATCCTGCTCCTTCGATCGCAATCAGCATGAGCAAGCAGCAGCTCCACAACATCTGCCTTGCAGCTCTCGGCAGCTACTTTCAGAGGAGTCATGCCATGGCCGTTCACCATCATCGCTGCCTTCCACTTGACCAGCTCCCTCACTATTTCTAGATGGCCAGCTTCAGCTGCAAAGTGTAACGCTGTCGCACCACAGTGGGCTTTGGCATTGGGATCGGCGTGCTGCTCGAGGAGATACCTCACCACATCCGTGTGGCCTTTGTAAGCCGCAATCATAAGGCAAGTGTTGTCGTACTTGTTGGCAATGCTGATGTTGGCATTGTTTTCTACCAGGTATTTAACAATGTCCAGTCTGCCATCAAAACACGCGGCCCGCAGGGGAGTTGAATTGGTCACTGTAGTGTGATTCACATTGGCTCCATGACTAACGAGCAATTTGACAACTTCAAAGTGTCCAGCTCCTGCTGCACACCAGAGAGCTGTGGCTCCATCAATGACAAAGCTAAAAACGTAAAGACAGAAACAAGCAGTTAAACTGCTGCTCTTATAAAGAGAGCTGAACAATATGCAAAGAAGCACATACCTAGCCATCAAAGATATTTTATAGCCATCCAGTTTTTATACTTGAAGGAAATTACCAGAATGGCCAAGACAAAAGAATGAGACTTATCAAGTACACGGACCTCCTGAAGGAAGAAACGCTGGAAACTGAGACTTCAAAGCAGCCAGGGGGTTTAGCCACATTCTCCACTTGCACTTTCTGGGCTGCTTTGAAGGTCCCACCTCAAGCTCCAGCCCCCGGCCTACCCAGGCCTCGGGAAGAACGGTTACAAGAATTACCATCAATTTGATCTCACGTGTGAGAGACGGACACATTAGAGGGAAAACTTAAAGTTCACGTACTGACAAAAAGAGAACAAAACACAGACGTGAATAAAGGTGGAGCTATACGATACACTGGCTTTGGCAGCAAAGCCGGCTTAAGAAGTTCATATCCTATCGCTTGCTCTCTGTCCCTGTGCTGCAATTTGCCACCCCTTCCGTCGTGCCAATGCCTGTGAGACCACACTGTAAGCCAGACCAGCAATCTGGTTAAAAAAAAAGAAAGAAAGAAAGAAAAAGAAAAGCAGAGGTTATTCTAAGCAGTTTTGTTTCAGAGATCTGTTTTACATTATGGCCCTGTAGACAGCTTACTGGCACTCATAAACGAGGGGACAGTTAACTTTAGCAAAGGAATCACAGTTTCTTAAGCCGTTTTCATTCCCAAATCCAGCGTGTCGCATAACTACAAAGATAAAGGTTTATGTTCTTTCCATTCCACCACGTCTTTGAAGCAGCACTTAAATGTAGAAACAGGAGGCGTTCACACCGCACTTAATATACACTCACAGCACATCCCAAACCACAGAGGAAGGACAAATATCTTATTTCCATGTGTCCACGTGGTCACGGTTTTCCAAAGTTAAAATATTGTAACACACCAACTTAATTTTAACAGTGATTTTTATCACTTCACAAAACTCTGTTGTAGCCTAGTAGGAATAGTTGTGTGGCTATTTGCAACTCCAGCACCTCTAGACGACGCTTCAGAGGCCATGTAAAAGCTCCGGAACGCAGAAATGTCTATAGCGCAGATGTGGCTACCTTTACTCACAGTAAGAAGTTCTTTATTTTGCAAATAATCACACTAGAGCATTTTTATTTTAAAATAGGAATAGAGATTTCAGAGTCAGGACCTAAGATTTGTTAACCAAGCAATTTATAGGTGTGCTACAGGTATACACATTCACAAGCCAAAAGCCTGGAGGCCAAACAAGTGGATTTTCTGTGTCATGAGATGACAAGAGAAACGAAAACAATGCCAAGCATGATCTGAGGACACGTGACCTGGGGACTCCTCACCGAGGCCAGAGAAGAGGTGATGGCACACTGCGCCCATTGTGTCCCAAACAACACTTCCTTTAATCTCTTTGAGGCAGCGGCTCTGGCAAGCAGAGCCACCAGCCCAGCAATAGAAAAGAGAAAATTCAGCAGCAAAGCGGGGCCCTTTCTATCACTTCCCGCCAGCAGAGGCCCTTCCTCTACCTAAAATTGGGACAGACCCCCTCGCCCTAGGCATCTCCAATTTTTGTTTGAGAAAGGAGGGCTGGAAGAGAATAGGAAAAAAACCACACACGCAAGTCAACCTCTCCCCCTTCACTCAGCACATGAGAATGAAGTTAGTTTTTTCTTAGTTAGGTGGAGCTCCACAGACGTAACTGCAGCCCATCAAGCAGGAGCCAGATGAAAGTTATCAGTGGGACCCATTACAAGTCCTCCTTCAGTACCCGAAATGAGCTCTCCTTTCTAAAGCCTGTAGCGTACGGTAAGCAACCTGCAAAACCTGAAGCTGTTCACAAGACAAACGTAGCTTCGCGATTAGTCAGCCTCACTTAAGAGTCACGGATGAGCAAGTACTTGCTGAGCGCTGCGGGAGATCTCAGAAACAAGAGAGAGAATGACGCTAATGAAAAAGTTCAGGAATGCGTAAATGCAACAGCCTGCAGTTGTAACCTGAGCACAGGTAGCATTACTTCAAAATCTGGTAACGCGTCAGTACGTAACATTCACTGTACCAAAATACGTGCTTTAGCATGGCCAGGAAGTTAAAATTTGTTTAGAAACAGGCTTTCTGCAATGACCTAGCCACATTTCGCAGATCAAACCCATTTACAAATATGATTTGGCAACACAGCATCTACATACAGATGTTGGCTAGGAGAGCTAGCTGCCACCAGCAATGAAAATTTCTTCTTTCTTTTTCTAAGCGTGCTGGCCTGCCACCACAACAAACATCCCGGGGTGCCGTGCGTCTGGACAACCTGTCTTCAATCAGCTCCCTGAGATCGGAAACCAGCCTTTTCCAAGAGCAGGAGCGCAACCACCACCATCCTGGCCACATCCCAGTTCGAGGAGAAGCATTCCCTTCCTCCTACCTCCCCCTGCTGTTTCGGGCAGACGGTACACTTTCCTTCACCTCCCGTCTTAAAACGTCACCTCTCGCTCCGGGCCATCCCGCACACGGGTTTTCAGCGGCGAAGGAAGGGGCGATTCCCACGTAATCCGCACGTTTGTCCAAACTGGACGTGGAAAAAGGCGCAACATGAGCGGGCAGAGGCCTGGCTCTGGCCGCGCGGACAGCGCTCGCCCTACGCTCACCCGGCCTCCGGGGACGACCCGAGCCTGCCGGGACCCTCGACGCCAGCTGATGTCACAGAATGGCACATTTTGGTACGGCTGGGGGAGAAAAGGGCACCTGCCTACCGCGGCGGGCAACTCTCCAGGCTGCGGTGAGGCCGGTATCCTTTCCGTAACTTCCACTGGGGAATTTCAGAAATACAAAAGGCACCTACAGCTCTTACGGTAACTTTACGAACGTCAGTTGAGGGAGCGGTGGTCTGTAAGGCGCTCCGGTGCCCGCACAGCCGCTCGTGGCTTTCTCGGCCACCAGCTGAGCAATAAAGAGAGGGCGATTAGCGTCAGCAGCTCACAGGAAGGTCACGAAGGCACCGGGGGCCGGGTCGAACCGGGTCGCTCGTGTCGGCGGGCTCGGCCTGGAAGGAAAGGGGGCGAGGCGACGTGCTCTACGTACCCGTCGAAGCGGACCGTGCCGGTCTGCTGGGTCTGCACGCGGTAGTGCTCCAGGAGCAGGCGGACCACCTTGGTGTGGCCGTTGCGGGCGGCGATGATGAGCGGCGTGGAGCGCTGGCCGCCGTGCTGGCTCACGTAGCCCAGCAGGTACTTGATGTCGCTCTCGGAGCGGTTGAGGAGCAGGGCGGCCAGGGTCAGCACGCGCCCCTCGCTCGCCGCCTTGTACACGTAGCCCGCCAGGCCCTCCATGGCGGCCTCCTCCTCCTCCCGGCTCCGGGCCCGCCGCCCGGGCCTGCCCGCCACCACCGCCGCCGGGGCCACGGCCGGGGCGGCCTCTCCCTCCTCCTCCTCCTCCGTCCTGCCTCGGTGCCCGGCGGGGGGCACATGCGGCCCCCTCGGGGCGAGCCGCCCCCCGGGCCCGGCCAGCCCCTCCGGGCCGGCGGCGAGGCGGGGGCGCCCCAGCGCCCACCGCCGCCTCACCCGCCCCGCGAGGCCCGGCTGCGCCCGCCCGCCCCGGGCCCCCGGCCCATCCCCCGGGCCGCCGCCGCTGCCGCCGCCGCCGCCGCGCAGCTCCTCCGGGCCCGGCGCCGGAAGGGGGACGCGAACCCGCGGCCTCAGCGCCGCTTCCCCCCGCTCGCAGCGGGGCCCCGCGCACCTCCCCCGCTCCGTACGGGAGCCCGCAGGGGCCTGCAGAGGGCGAAGACGCGGAACGCGCCCCGCCTGGCCCCGCCCCGCCTCCCCGCGGCGGGCCGCGCTCCGGTCGGGCCGGCGGACGGGGGGGCGCCGCTACGGGTCGCCGGAAGGGACGCGCGGCGCAGACGGGCGTCCCCGGGCCGCTCCTCCCCCCGCCGCCGCTGCTGCCGCCGCCGCCGCCGCCGCCGACTCCGGAAGCGAACCCGGAAGCGCCGCGGCGCGCCGCGCCCGCCGCCCCCGGGAAACGGCGGCGGCGCAGAGGCGTTCCGGGACGGCCCGGCGGTGCCAGGCCCCTGGGCGAGCACCGGCTTCGCCTTCCCCCCCGCCCTGTGGGGAGACGGGACTGAGCTCCGCAGCGGGCGCCCGGCCCGGGGGGGGGGTGGGGGGCAGGGGTTCGTCCCTGGCTGCCAGGGGAGAAGCCCCCCGGGAGCGGCTCCTCTCCGTTACCCCTCGGCAGCTTCGCGAGGCCGCTCTTGGCTTAGCCGAGAGCAGCGCTGAAGCCCGTCCGCTGCCCTGTCTCTCCCCTTTCTGTACAGAGCTTCTCTTTTTCCAGAAGCCCTCCGGAGCTGCGCCACGCCGTGGCTCGTCACGCGATACGAGTAAACGGCGCTGTAAGTAAAGCGATACGCTAATTGCACTGCCGCCCGCTACCTGCCATTGTTTTAAAGGGGATACGGTATCGGCCGTATTAATAGTTAATCTAAAATCATGCAACTAGAGCCACTGCGCTTTGTGGAAAGTTTCGTACAAGCGGGGCCATGCATTATGGATGGGCGCGATGGCCCAGCTGGGCTGCAGACAGTTGCCAAACTGAGGCCGGAGGAGACGGGAGCAGCGCAAGTCAGGACACGGTCAGCTCGGAGTTGTTCAGTCAATAAGGATCAACTTTTAACAGTCACATAAACGTGTACGCTACAGCTCAACAACCCGGGTTCACGTTAAGTGGAACCCGTCTCCGTTACTTCAAGGATCTCCTCCACTCTTCATGGGAATTGTTTCCAGCAAAAGCTGGAGGTGTCCCAGCACTACTTCTTTTCTCCACTGTACTGGCAGAAAAGGTGCAATGAAATTCCTTTTGAAGAAGCACTAACGCAGCCACTGTCCCTCCTGAAGAGCATCACTCTGAGCACAAATTAAGGTTTCCGTTGCACAGCGTCTCGGAGCCTCCATGGGAAACTCGGTGGGAAACTACTCATATAGAGCTCATTGCAGTCCGGACCACGGTCCACCAGTGTGAAAGCTATTACACAGCTCTAAATTATTATCCACAGTTACCGTCTCAACTCTGTAGACTGACACAGCCAAGGAAACAGAAGTACTAACTTATCAGTGTAATTATTGCTAATAATCTCAGCTAGAAGCTGACCCTGAGAGGACTTTGCTCTGTGCAAGTCATCGATTCCCAGCGTGCTCAGCCCTCAAATGCCGAAGTCTGTTTCATTAAACTGCCTCGGAGCAGGGGCAGAAGCTGAAGGGAAGTCTCAGGGCATCAAACTGTTTAGTCCATTGCATCCCATTTCCCCTGACAAGCAGCGCATCTGCGACTGCATATTCATTTGAGGAGCCCTACTTGCTTCAAAAGCAGACACAGCTCCCATTTTAGACCCTCAGATATAAGCCCCAGGGGATGCAAATTCTTCACTGCCTCACACCTTTACTACCAGTGAAAAGTGAGCACTGTTTTGCCCTTAATTGATGGGATTCAATCTGGGACAAACACCGGGCACCAGTGAACCAAGCACAGCCGGGAGCAGCACCAACAGCTCCCGCCTTGCTGGAATAAAGTCATTTCCTCCGAGCTGCCTCCGGCGAGGGCAGGCAACCGGCCTTGCTGGACTTGCAGCTAAATGGAAAAATATGCCAAACAGGTCTATCAGAACAAACCCAGCAGGAACAGATGCCAGATTCCTCCCATGCTTGTTTTTGTCCTTTCTACGTTTAGAGCTTTGAGGTAAGAGGACTGAATGGTCCTTCCGTTTTACACCGTTCAGGTGCAAATCACACACTTTTCATTGCAGAGGTAAAGGAAACGAGGCATACCACATTTAGTGATTTGCTCATGGCAATAAGCCAGATCTGTAGCGATGTTCAACAACCTTATTTCAATTAAACCTTATACTTAAAATGATAAGGTGATTGCGTGAGACTGTGTATTTTGCACATCATTGTCTGTCGGCCTTTATTCACCTTTGAATCTGTTGGCCAGAAGGTGATGACTCACCTAAAGACAGCAGAGGTACTTCAAGGCCAACAGGTTTGAACCAAACAGCACTTAAAGCGTTAAACATCGTCCTTCTCCCCTTCCTCTATTTTAAAAATAGCAAAGATTATCCGAGCGTGCTTTGGCCAAGGAAGGCAAATAAAATAAGCTGCCCAGATTTTCCGTGCGGAACAGAGGGATGGTGCTCTGAAGGGGAAGGTCGCAGGCTCGGCGGATTAGCGATGGTTCCCCTCCCTCCTCGGATAAGCCGAGCTCACCGCTCCTCTCCTAAAACATCACCGCGCCTCGGGGATGCGTCTGTATGCCAAAAGCCCCAATCCCACCCGGCGGCTCGGCAGCGGGGGGCTGTTTCGGCTTTTTCGCCCGGTGATTTGGCTGAGGAATTGCGGTTGCAATAAGCTCCTGCGCAGCGACCCCGGCCCTCACCCGACCCGCTCCCGCCGCAGCTCGGCCTCCGCCGCCTTCGCCCTCTCACTACGTGGTTCTCCCTCCCCAAGACCCTCCCTGGGGCTGGGCGGGCTCGCGTGTCGCGGCGCGGATAGCTGCTATAACGTTAAGGCGAGCCGCAGCGGTGTGATGAGCCGTCAGGCCTCAGCCGCCCCGGGCGGGTGCGCGGGGAGGGGGGGTGTTGTCATGGCGACGGGGCCGCGCAGCCGCGCTGGGGCGGTGGAGCCTGGGCGGAGGGGGGGGGATGTTGTCATGGCGGCGGGGCTCGGGCGGAGGGAGGGGAGTTGCCATGGTGACGGAGCCGCGCAGCCGCGCTGGGGCGACGGTGTCCGGGCGGAGGGGGGGATGTTGCCATGGCGACGGGGCCGCGCAGCCGCGCTGGGGCGGCGGGGTCCGGGCGGAAGGGGGGTGTTGCCATGGCGACGGGGCCGCGCAGCCGCGCTGGGGCGGCGGGGTCCGGGCGGAAGGGGGTGTTGCCATGGCGACGGGCCCGCGCAGCCGCGGCGGCGCCGAGGCGGGGCCCGGGCGGAGCCGCGGCGGCCGGGGGCGGCCCGCAGCCGGGCCGGGCCGAGCGGCGCGGGCACATGCAGGGCGCGGCGCGGCGGCGGCCGCACCCGGCGGCGGCGGCCCCGGGCTCCCCGCAGCCCGCCGGGCCCCTCTACCAGGGCAGGTGAGCGGCGGGGGGGGGGACGGGACACCGGGCCCAGCGGGGAGGAGGCGCCCCCGCCCCGTCCGGGGCCCCCGAGCCCTCCGGACCTCCGGCCTGTCCTGCGGGTTCCGGTTCGGCCCGGGAGCCGCAGCCTTGTCCGTGCTCCCCCCGGCTCGTCCAGGGCTCCCCGGCTCGTCCCGGGTACCACAGCCTTGCCCTGCGCTCCCCCGGCCCTTCCAGGGTACCCCAGCCTCATCCAGCCCCCCCCCCCCCCCAGCTCCTCCTGGGTTCCCTGGCTTCATCCAGGGTACCACCACCTTCTCCAGGATGTCCCGGCTCTTCCAGGGCTCCCTGGCTCATCCCAGGCACTGCAACCTCGTCCTGGGTTCCTCAGCCTTGTCCACAATATCCCGGCTCTTCCAGGGCTCCCCGGCTCATCCCAAGTACCACAACCTCATCCTGGGTTCCTCAGCCTTGTCCAGGATGTCCCAGCTCACAAGGGTCCCCCAGCTCATCCACAGCACCTCATCTTATCCTGGTTACCCCAGATTACATGGAGACACCTAGCCTGTCCAGGGTTCCCCCAGCCCTCTCCAGGGAACTGCAGCTCTTCCAGGGTATCCCAGCTCATCCAGGATGCCCCAGCCTCATCCGTGTCCCCCAGCTCACCCGCAATTCCCAGGCTCATCCAGGGAGCTACAGCTCTTCCAGGGTGCCCAGCTCATCCAGGATATCCCGGGTCATCCAAGGAACTGCCAGTTACGCAGAGTTCCTCCAGCTCATCCAGGGTGCCCCAGGTTCACTGGCTCATCCCGTGTATCCTGGCTCTTCCAGGGTACCCCGGCTTGTCCAAGGCACCCTCACTTGTCCAGGGCACCACAGCTCTTCCTCTGCCCATGAGGTTCGGACCGTGCGCTCAGGCAGCGCAGTACGGCCATGCCCTTCTGATTACGGCACCACGGAAGAGCAATTTGTGGCACAGCCAGGATAAAACGGCCGATTTTCCTGTAGGGAGGTGAAGGTTTGATGATGCTGGAGCGTTATTTGATGAAAGGCTTCCGCAGAGTTGTTCTGCAGAGGCAGAGGAGAATAATCTTCAGACATCAAGGTGAAAGCACGTCCAGAGCATCCCTGTGCTTGAGTACCACCAGGCATTAATGCATTTTAGCATTCATCAGAAGTGCTGTGGGAGTTTAATTTTGCTTTGTCATGCAAAAGTTAAAAATAGTTGCACTTAATTCAACACTTAAAGCTTTTCATTCTGCTTTTGTGCTCACTTTGCAGCCACTGACGGCCTTCTTACAGGGATGTGCCAGTTTTTCTTAATGATGCTTTGCCTTTCTGTACTGCCTCCTCCTCCCTTCGGAGTCTAACTTTGTTGTTACTCCACAGATCTCAAACCCAAGAAATGCACCATCAGCCAGGAAAGCACAGGCTATGGGCAGGGACACAGACTTGGCTTCTGTCCTTGCCTCTTCAGAAACCTGGTGTATGACCTCACATATTTGGCCCCATTTCTCCGTGCTTTGTTTGCTATCTGAGTTTCTGCTTCTCAAAGCACGGTCTGTGACCACTGCACAGAGCAAGACGGTCCTTTTCCAAGATCACTTGAAACATGCTCTCTCCCCTAGTCTTAAACAATTCTTGAGGGATGGTTGAGGAGGGGGAAAGAAACACTCAACAGTACAAAACTGGAGTCATTGACCACGCTAGCCCACAGCAGGCTGACACTTTGACTTCTGTTGTTACTAGGCATGGAGCAGTCAAGAGCGAAGACACCTTCAAGACTTCTCAGTTTCATTTTGATCTGTGGTTCTACTTCACTCTGCAGAACTGGGTGCTGGACTTTGGGCGTCCCATTGCGATGGTGAGTGTGACGGAGGCAGGCCCACTGGGCGTTTGCGCTTGTTTAGGATATAGAATAGCAGAGTTGTGACGGTTTGACCCAGAGCGTCCCCTGTAGGCTGAGGGACTGTTTCCGTGCACTGCCTGCCTTCACCAAAGTGACATCCTTGAGTATGTTTTTGAAATCAGGACCACTGTGACATATTGGTGCGAATAACTGTTACCAGGCATGTTGCTCAAGTAGCAAGGAAGGTATCTGGGAAACTTGGTTCCAAGTCACTTTTCCTGCAACTTTGTTTTTGTTACATAAAAACTAACTACAGAGGTTTATGCCGTTCTTCTCCACAGCCTGCCTGTAGGTCTTGAGTTTAGGAACTGCTGAGACTCCTGCTCTCCAGATAATGCATGGCAGGACAGAACTGGTCTTTGCCTTCAAAGTATGTGGGGGTTTTTTGTTGTCGTTGCCAACATCTGAACATGACAAAGTGTTATACACAGAATGCATTGATGTAGGATTCCTGAATGCCTTTTTCACCTGGCCACGCAGCTTCACAGAGTCAGCTTTTGGTAGCACTGCAAGAGTGAATGGCTGAGATTTAAATACACTGTTCATTTAGTGCATATTTCCAAAATATGTTTTAGCTATATGTACTGCAAGAAGAGTTAATCAACTTTGTTATTAACTGCTATGTGAAGTCAAGTCAGCCAGTTGGCTGTTAACTCAAACCATAACAATTAGGAAACAGCAGCAGTCTAAAACAAAGACTTTCTCTCTCACTGTCTTTCAGCCAGTTACTGGGGGCTGCAGATGTTTTGAAAGTAAAACGCAGTAATTGCCCACTGGGTCATGAGAATGTACTGAGGTGCTTCTTTCCGCTCTCCTCAGATTATTCTACCTTTGGAGTGGTTTCCACTAAACAAACCAAGTGCTGGAGATTATTTCCACATGGCTTACAATGTTATCACACCATTTCTTCTGCTAAAGGTAAGCCTCAAAGCACAAGTGTTTCATTTTTGAAATATTATCTGTAAAACCAAGACACATAATACGGTTTTCTGAAAGACAAGAATTTCTCAGACGCTTGTTGAACAAATGTTAGTTACTCACAAATTCCTGCAAATGAGCCAGTCCTCCTGTAGGTTAGAATTTTTCTACTCCAGAAAGAATTTAAGGTACTATCTCTTAAGGAGCAAGGCAGTGACCATCTCCCCACCCTTCTGCATACTGACAAAAATGTTTTCAGCAAGTCTTACAGCAGCCACTCCTAGGCCACAGAAAGATCATTTAGTCTCTCTCTCTCTCTCTCATTTTTAGGCAGTTTGTATATCATGAACTAGTGGGAGTCCAGACTGGTTTCTCTGCCTGTTTTTTATGAACTGAAGCAAACATGGTCAGACTGGACTCTGTATGTGACCCTTTCGAGTCAGCCTCCAGCCTTTAACAGAAGCACAAGTTCCAGGAGAAGGCTGCAGAAATTTAAGCCCAGAAAAAATCATTTTGCTTATTAATCATATTTCCTGCATATACAAAGCAGATTATTTCCCACAGTAACTCCAGCTTCAGTGGAATTCTGAGTCCTTTACCCTGACTGAGCTAAAGCATATTTTTAAGATGACATCCATCCATGATTTAAAGACCTTAACAAAGCTGGAACTATTGTAGATTTTTCTAAATTGTTCAGTGCTTAATTACACTTGCTCTTTGACATTAGAATTATATCTTTAGCTTAAATTTATCTAGCTTCAGCTGCCAGCCACTGGATCTTGTAAACCATTTACGAGGTTAAAGAATGTTGTATCATTAGAAATCTTCTTATATTAAATACTTAGCAGCCAGAAGATCTACGAAAGCAATTATAAATATATTTTAACCTTCATTAGCTAGAAGTTGAATTATGTCCTGAGATGTAAATGGTTCTCTCTCTCCTGAGTCTGGGAGTTTCTAAATGCCATTGTGGCCAAAAAAAGAATATTCAGTATCCAGTCCTTTGGGGGATTTGAAGCGTACGAAACTCTCGGTCTGATCTGTCACAGTCTGACACAACTGATTTCTACAGGTTACGTACTCATCAGGTTAAAATTTGCTGTCTTTGGCTTGCTTGGCAGCAGAGCATGAAGGACTGGTACACACAAAAAAAGCCATTTGTTATTCAGGATACATTTCTCTTGTCCAGTGTCCTCTCGAAGGCAGTGTCCAACCTTTTCCTCTCGTCAGATGAGAGCTTTCCTGAGCCTTTTATTCTCCTCGCCTATCTGTGAGTCTTTTGACATTCATACAGCAGTTATAGAGAAAGGGAAAGTTAACCCTCAAAATTAAATACAAATAAGGAGCTTTTCAGTGCATATAGAGACCATCTATGAAGGGCTGCAAAGCTGATCTGGCAGCGCAGAGATGGGAAGGCAAAGGTTGCCACTGCTGATCCTCCAGCAGGGCTAGACTGACGCATTCACTCTGACCTTGAGTTTCTGAGGCCGACTTAGCATTTCCTCTTAATGCACCTTCCTCACGGAGGCAATGAGATTTTGGGAAAGTGGGGCTCACTTCAGACAACCAAGCCATGCATGCTTCTCTTCTATGAAATGACCGCAAAAGTAGTCACATTGCTGTTTTCTCTTAGTAGGTCTCTGCAGTTCGTTCTCTGAGGCATAAAGAGAATGATTAAGCTTTCCATCTCCTGCGTCCCAAATCACAAAGTACCTTAGTTGAGATTTATGCATTTTGAGGTCTTCCCACTTTGCAAGTTAAGTGGAGGGTTCCCTTCCAGATAGATCTTACTTCTCTTCCCCAGTCTGGCTTGCATGAGCTTGCCTCAGGCTCTGGGTCATACTGGGGCTGCTCCACATCAGCCACACGTACCTGTGTCCACCCAGACCTAAGCAGACCACAAAATGGTATGGGGAGTACTCCATCATTAAATTTGACTGCTGGTACTCAAAACGGTTGCTTCACTCCCCAACCTGTTTATTGGTGAATAGATTTTTTCTATATATTAGTTTGGTTTAAGTGAAGCTTCCTCTTTAGAAACAAATGCACAGAGAACCATGAGTCAGATTCCATTAGGGAGGAAAAAAAAAAATCTAAACGGTCCAAAAAGGGACCTTTGAAAAACATCTAGCAGAGAATTATAAATGAACAAATGTCCCTTAACCAAAGGAGTTAAGGGCACTGTGCTCTCAGCTGGAGTGATGCTAGAGGTTCTTCTCACCACTGGAGGGCACAGAGAGGCTTTCAAATAGATTTAGCAAAGGCACTACAGAAAGCAGCTGCCTTATTGTTCCTAATTAATCATGTTTTTGATCATATCTGGTGAATAAATTGCTTTGAGTACTGTATTAGAAATACTGGATGACTGACTCAGTCTGAGCATTGACTCTAGTAAGGGGTGCTGCTTGCAGAAAGGTTTAACAAGGCCACAAAGTCTGTTTTCGTTGTTGCAAAAAGGGATAGAAGTGCATACCCAAAACGGAAAGCCACATAGGCTAATGGAAGTGCGTCAGAGATGTGTGTTGGGGTCATAACCGCAATAAGAGAAGCACGCTCCCTTCAGGTCCAGTCACACTGGTTTGTCCATGATGGGCTATGTTTATTTCCCAGTTGGGGTGCTAACAGCTGTGGACAGCAGCTCAGATCTGCTACGGCAACATAACCTACAGTATTTTTTACAGGCTTTTGCTTGGTTTTAGATTATTTTTGCTAGCCATGATTAAGTTAGAGAGGGCAGAATTGGTTACAGCGTCGTGCTTCTCTCCTCATACCTCCTCACTCTTCAACACATCTCTATATTTTTAGCTCATTGAAAGATCCCCTAAGACCTTACCAAGATCAATGGTGTACGTCAGCATCATCATGTTTGTCATGGGAGCAAGCATCCACTTGGTTGGAGACTCTGTGAACCATCGCTTGATTTTCAGTGGCTACCAGCACCATCTGTCTGTAAGAGAGAATCCAATCATCAAAAACTTGAAGCCAGAGACACTGGTAAAGAGGCTGTGTTTTATACAAACACTTAAAAATATTAATTGCTTGTTCTTATTTAATAATGTACTGTTCCTCTGTCATTTTAAATCTGTTTCATTGCATTTCAGATTGATTCCTTTGAGCTGCTGTACTACTACGATGAGTATTTAGGTCATTCAATGTGGTAAGCATTTTACAGTGTATCTAGTGGCCTCAGAACATGACACAAGGAAAGGCAAATCTGTTCTGTTCATAGCCTAATATGTAAAAAAACAAAACACAGCTGATGAGATATGGTTAGGGGTAATATTCTTGTAGCTAGTGGGATTACAGTGGATTTCTCCCTTTGAAAATTGCCTGTTCCCACTATTCCATCTCTGTCATCCTCACTGATATTTCTAGGACGTGCAGTTTGACAGTTGCAGTGAACAGAGGAACAGCTCCTCTCTTCTCTCCCCTTAGTGGCCTCTTTTATGGGATGCCCAGATGAAGAGACAGTTTATAGTGCAAGTTTAAGGATTCTGCAGGCTCACTGACTGTGACCACCCGTGTTTTTGCTTCTCTGGAGGTTGACTCTAAAACAGCTTGGTTTTGCCTAGTTTCTCCAGGATGCTCTAGACACTTGCTCGTTTTCCTCCTTTATCGTGCATCCATTTAGCACCCCTCCAGCTAGACCAGAGGGTTGCTCGTGTAGCTAGACCAATGCCACCCAGTGACAGAGGCTACGTGGTCCCAGTACTCCCAACCGTGCTGATTCAGGGAGTCCAGTTAGGTTCAAGTTCAAATTTCACCACCATGGCAGCACTGTTGCCAGCAGCTGATCCTAGCAGCACTTGGTCCAGTTTGACAGTAGGCTTAATCCAGTGCAACTCCAGTTCCGTCTGCATCCTACTTAGAGTATATCTAGCCCTTGTGCGACCACGTGTGATGCTGAATCAACTTGCTAACCCCAACAGCCAAATAATCCTAGTCGCTACATGGTTGTGCTGTTGCTAGATTCTGCATGAGAGCAGGATCACGCTTTAGAACAGAACTGCACCCTTGGCCCCAGAGCACAGATTCACTCTGGGGGAACAAGCATCTGCACTCTGCACCCAGCTGCTATTTTAGCCCTGTGTGTCTGAACCAGACTTAGCCTCAGCTCAGGCAGGTTCCTCCCCCCCCCCCAGGCACTCAGCACACTTTTGCTAGAGCATGTTTGCCTGTTTGAACGTGCGTTTTTTGCAGAACGGCGCTGGCTGCCTCCAGCCCCCCAGGACAGGCCTTGACAATCCCATTTCCACATGAAATGCATGTGGAGATAAGCTGTTATGGCGAGTGTTTGAGTGGAGGGCTGCATCTGAATCAACAAGGTCAGGCTCCTGCGCTGTTGCAGGCGTGCTGATCACCTGCTTGTGCCGCTGCAGGCTGCATCAGGTCCAGGTCCGCGTCCTCCTGGCTGGTGTGGCTCTTGCAGCCAGGCAGCGATGGTGGCAGAGCAGCAGCTGTCGGCATAGACATGTCCCATATCCTGGGTGGGCTGATCTCACTGCTCTGCCTGTACTGAAGACCCTGGAGAGAACTGTCTGTCCCTTTATCTGCTGCCAGATAACCTTAGGTCTCTCTGATGTACAGAGGAAAGTCCTTCTCCCATCAGGCTACTTCAGATTTCTCTGCTGTTCCCCAGGAACTACAAAGCAAGCAAATTCCATTCCTTTAAAAAAGGGCTCTGTTAGTTTGTTTAAATCCTGGTCCACGTCCTGCTTTCCTGTGGTTTAGCTTTTAACACAACACAATGCGCTTAAACAGCTTTTGGAGTCTGGGAGCGTAACAAATGCAATTGTTCGACCGGGCACTTGAACCCGGTGTTTGACCTAATCAGCAAACTCTGGCTTTTCCTGCAAGAGCCCCAGAAGTCTAATTGTCTTCAGAAGCGCTCTGCATAGTGAGGACAGACAATAGCCCCACACTTGGCCCTGCCAGGCCTTTGGCTTTTATTGACACAATGGTAATCTCATAGCGACAGCTGTGACACTCGCAGGGAGGCTATAGCCTTACAGCCACCGTGGTCATAGCGTGACGCTATGGAGTTAGGCCCTACGGTTTTTGCAGGCGGTCCAGTTACACGTTGCTTCAGCAACTCGAGTCTTGGCTGGCCTGTGCTTCTGCTCTTTGGCCAAATGCATTCGTGGGCTCAGTACAGGACTTGTCTTCATGCAGCATTTAGATTTGGGGGGGGGTTATCAACACTTGTCTGCTGGTGAAAGATTAGCAGAGCAAACGCATGTTTGGAAGCTGAGGGCTAGTCTACGCTGAAGTAATGCGAGCAGAGTCAGTTACCACAAGGATCTCAGTTCCCTTGTTGCTTCTGAGACCATAACGTAGACATAACGGATGAACACCTGCAGAAAACCAGCCAGGCCCTGATACAGCGGTGAAGGCTCCAGGACTTAGTACACCAAGGTGCTGTTTTTCAGAGTCACAGCCCTGACGGGAGGTCTGTTTCCATTCACAGGTACATCCCTTTCTTTCTGATACTGTTTATATATTTCACTGGCTGCTTCACTCCTGTTGAAGAAGAGAGCAGGATGCCAATGGCTGCATTGCTCCTGATAGGGCCAAGCAGCCTTTATTACTGGTAAGTGCTTTTTGTCCTTTCTGGACAGGGGAGGGATGAAGAGGGCAGCAAGTGCTCGAGGCACAGTGCAGGTGGCTCTGCAGCACGCAGGCAGAGGCTCTCCCTTCTCCACAGTGGAATTTGCCGCAGCTTCTGCTGTGCAGGTCTCTGAAATCAAATCAAATCAAGTCTGTTGAAATTTGCAGTCTGTTTAGCCTATGCAAGTTGTCTGGGCCTGAGCTCAGCTGGGCCAACTTTAGCTTCCTCTCTCGGTGTGGTGCACTCTGTCACTGCTGGGTGCATTTCTTCATCCATGTTGTCCCCCACTGACTAATGAAGCGGGAGCAGGTAGGTTCAGCCCAGCTGGTTCTGCAAGGGCAGCACCCTCTTTTTGGAAGAGGCAAGGCCTCAGCTCTGTGCTGGCAAAGGCCCTATGAGTCACAAGTAAATTTTTCATCCAGGAAGCAGCACAAAGGAGCTGGCTATACTCAGCAAAGGAAAGATCATCTGTGAGCAATGAAGAGCTGCTTCTTTGGGCACTGTGGGGCACCTCTCCATCCTACATAACCCTTCTACTAGTGGTCCTGACACTGGTGTATTCTGGAGACAAGTCCACTCCCTTTGCTTCTGGCACTGATTCCACCCTGCACCAGTTGCTCCAAACCCACCTGATTAGCAGTCAAGCCAGTATTTTTCCTCCTCTGTCTCAGGAATCCTGATACAGGATATTCTTATCTCTGGAGCTCAGGCTTTCAGCCTCCATAGTATTTGCTGTCTGTCCCCTCTTTAAAGCCTGCTAGTCACTGTTAAGGGAGCCTGTGTTCTTTGAAGATTTGGGGGTGGTCACCTGGTGCCTGCAGCTCATCCACCTGATCTCAGGTTGTTCGTGGTAACAGAGATTGTCTCGTCAGTCATCTGGAGGTTTTACACAGAGCCCAGACCATTTGCGTGACAGCCTTACGCTGCCTCTTCGGCTCACCCTGCGGGTCCAAATAGCCTTTTGAGAGAGGTCTTATTTATTTCCCATTTTCATTAGCCTCATCTTCCCAAATGGTTTCCCTGATGGCAGTCAAACAACTTGTCATTCATCTTCAGAGACAATGTTCTCTTGCCTGTGGCTTTACCCCCTGCTGAGACTGTTTTTATACAGTAAATTAATTTTTGATAGTCAAAAGCATCAGGATGATTTGGTCAGTTCCCAGTTACCCCATTGCACTTCCTTTAAATACATCAGCATGAAACTCTGCAGTTTGCGTGCTAGCAATTTAAGAACAAGCAAGCATAATTCCTTCACTTCTTCCCGTCAGCCTGGCAGTTTCTCAATGCAGGTCTATTTAAGGAGACACCCATTTGCTAACCACCTGCCCCTGTGGATGGGCTCCCTCAAGAGCTATCATCCCAAATGTCTGGTTTCCGGTGTTCCTGATGAGCTTGCTGCCTCTTTGGACTCCCCCAGACTGAGAGCACTGTACTGATTCATGCTCAGGGGTCTGCGCAACACAGGAGGGGGAAAAAAAAAGGAACTGGTAATGATTATTCCCCATTTCTTGTAGATAAGAACTAGAGAACTCATCATGCAGCAGGTCTGAAGGAACATGAAAGAGTAGTGCCTCTTGATGTAGCACGTAATTACAGCTGTGGGACTCACTGCCACAGGAAACTTGGGGAGCGAGTAGCCTCAGAGCAGACAGACAGACTGACTGACTCAAGGAAGACAAGTTCCCCGTGTGGCTGTCAGACAGGACAGCCCAGACGCAGCCTGCAGATCAGGAAGCCTCTGAGCAGCTGATTACCAGGCAGGAAGGTGTGTCAGGGAAGGGTAACTCGCTTTGCTGGCTCGCTAACACCCTTTTCCTTAAGCAACCAAGACTGGCCACTGCCAGATACACCACAGGGAGAAATGGCTTTTTGGACTAATAACCACATGCATCCGTGTATCCCAGTCAGATCCCAACCAGGGAGGAGGTGGTATTTATTATTTCAACCCTGAGCTTAAGAGCGAGCCCTCCCATGCTATATGCTGGGGCTCCGCACAGAGAAGGCATTGAGAGTACAAACTCCCCGTGTAATTGCGCTGTCCTTGTTTAAGACTCTTTGGCTCCCTTGTTAATTTGATCAGGGACCTTTATTGTGACCCTTAGAAAATACCTTCTCTGCCGTTCCTCCGTTTCCCTGGGTAAAACGGGGAGCAGATGGCTTTTACTGTCACCGGAAACAATTTGGGCAGATCGACGAAGAGCAGCGTGCAAGCGCAGCACTGCCCTGTAGCAAAGCGGTGCCACGTCCGCGGGTTAGTCCTGCCGTCGGTCCCCACCTGAGCCCCTTTCCCTCGCCTGGTGCCTTGGAGACGGAGCCTGGCCTCAGGTTTGCATTTAAGCTTCCAGTTCACAAAGTGAGACCATCGACTTTAAAATCCCATGTTGGGTACACGTTTCTGTACCTGTTCTATTGATAAATTACTGATAGGAAACTTGAAAACGAATCAGTTTAAAAGATGGCAGTAGAGAGCAGCGCAGCTTTGCTTACCTAGACGCAGAGCAGGGAGAAGGGGCCGAGCGTGACGCTGGCCGTTCATTCGCACAGCTCTCGTAGGAACTTAACCTCTCGCAGCACCAGTCAGTCAGGTAGGTTTCATCATGGGTGCTCAAGTGCTTGGCTTGCAGATCTGCCCCAGGAAAGCTTGCTAGAGAGCAGAACGGTTCTTCAGGCACAACACAGCTGCCTGAGCAGAAGACGAGGGCCTTGGCTGTTAGCGGCAGGGCCAGTTCCTGCCGTCAAGGTCACAGCTCCCACGAGAGGCTCCTGGAGGGACCCTGGCGTGAGACGTTTCACCCATGTAACGCTACAAGAGCTGGGTGCTGCTGCTGCTGCTCTGTGCTTCCTCCCAGCGGGCACTAATGGGTATTTTTGCTTTGTAGGTATCTCGTGACAGAGGGTCAGATTTTCATCCTCTACATTTTCACTTTCTTTGCCATGATGGCTTTAGTGATGCACCAGAAACGCAAAGGACTTGTCCTGGACAGCAATGGGCTTTTCCTGTTCTACTCCTTCATCATAACATTGGTCCTAATTGCCGTTTGGGTGATTTGGCTGTGGAATGACAAAATTCTCAGGAAGAAGTACCCTGGCGTGATCTATATCCCCGAGCCATGGGCATTTTACACCCTGCACATGAACAACCTCCATGCAGCAAAGGAAAGTTTATAAGTTTTGATATTTTAGAGTGATTTGAAGAAAAAAAAAAATCTAGTTTTTCTAATGTAGACATATTTCAAATAAATTACTGACCAACGTTCGCTGCAAGGCATATTGTGTGTTAACCAGACCTAGCTCAGGAGGGGGAAAGATGGTCACTGTGACTGTTAACTCTTTAAAAGCTGCTAGCACAGCAGGGTCACCTCCCTTGGTAGCATCCATCTCCAGTTTGTGATGACGCGGTTCCACCCTGGACCTTTCTGGGTGCTTGAAGGACACCACTAATTCCCTGCTGCATCAGAGCGGAAAAGCATCAGACGCGTCCTGCGTTTGTGCGTGCCCCTCGGCTTTGCTCTGAGGCGGAACGGGCCGGAGCGCGGGTCCAGGCTGCTGGCGAGCGGCCGCTCGCCGTCTCCTTTAGCGGGAGCAGTCTGCCAGGAATTCGGAGCGCTCTCATCCTCCCTGCGTCTTGGCACGGAGCGGCGGCGATTTATCTGCTCCTCCTACGCCGCTCCCGGCCTGAGTAAACAGGCAGGGGAAGGGCTTCGCGCCGGGGAGGAGGCTGGGCACGTCTTCGCCGCAGGCTCTGCTCGCGCCGGCCGTGTCCCCCCACCGCAGGGTGCAGGGACTCGGGGCCGGGACCCACGCGGCTCCCGGCGCTGCGGTTGCCGGCGCTCGGGCTCAGCCCTCTGCTAAAGGCAGGAGCAGGAAGGGCCTGGCTGGAGATGAAGGCGGCTGCTCAGAAGGGCTCGTTCCTCCCGCCGGGGTCGCCGGTCCTCCCCGTTGCCGTTCGCCCCCTTCTCCTCCTCCAGGACTGGCTCCGGCCCCCTCCGCGCGGATTCCTGCCCAGAAGCTCGGCAAAGCCCTTTTCCAGCCCTGCTCTAGTTCTCACCCACCTGCAGCTCAGACCGATTCGAGCGCGAAATCGCCCCGTCCTTCAAACCCCTCCTGAAGGCAGGGGCCTCCGGAGCATGGCCCGGCTCCCGCACCCTGCCAGGACGCCGGGACACGTCGGAAGCCGCCAGCGCGAGGCAGAGCCCTGGCTTTGAGAGGGTCGGCAGCGTCAGGCAAAGCCGCGAGCGTCACCAGGGCAGCGGGGGAGCCTGCTCCTGGCCGGGCGCTCGCTGCCACCCGGCGAGTCTCTGCCGCCTGCCTTGGCGTTGGCGTTGGCGTTGACGTCCTTTCGCTGTAGCTCGTTCCTTATCACAGCTCGCTGAGTCTCAAGTCCTCAGGTGATGGAGCTGAGCTCCTAAAACTCTTCAGCTAAGTCACTGTAATGGTTTATGTCCATAAAATTCGTATTAGACCCCTGTGTGACAGAACCCCAGTGTTAAAAAATAATAAAAGTTATTAGCAAACCATGCAGAATAAAGATGTTTGGTAAAAGCTGTGCGACTCACGTTAGTTAACGAAGCCGTTCCGTTCTCTGAAGGGCGAGTCCTCGTCCCGCAGGGTTGCAGGACCCGTCCGTACCTCGGCTATGCAGCGATAACAACCGAGAGCTGCACGGTTAGGGCTCGTGCGACGCGACAGCAGCCGTTAGAGCCTCTGAATATTTTCTTCTCAGTCACGGTCTGGCTTCAAGTACTCGCGCGCCCGGCCTGCCTCCTTGCTGCCCAGCGCTGCCGTCGCCGGGTGTCTTCCGGTGACGCTTCCCGAGCGCCGGCGGAGCCGCGGGGGCAGAGCTCCCCCCTTCCAGCACCGTCCCGCGGCACCTCGCCCTGCCGCCACCCCAGCGCTACCCCGGTTCTGCTCGACATTCGGATTTTAGTCTATTGAAAACGGGAGAGGTTGAAACTGAAACGGTTTTCTCCCTCCTCTTTTTATTTTTGATGCGGGAGAAAAACGGGCAAGAATTGAAAAGTTTTGCACCAACGCCATTCCCTTCAAGCTGTTGGCTCCGCTTTTTGTTTTTGTTTTTAAACCGAATTGTGGATTTTTTTCTAGCATTTTCCTGTAAAAAACTTGGTTTTCAATGGCTCGAGTGCCAATTGAACGGCAGAAGTGTAACACTAGAAGGGAGCAGAAGGCAGGACCAGACGCAGCTGTTTGTCCAGGCTGTTCCACGTCGGGTGGATGCAGCGGCCTCCTGCCACACGCCAAGATTTAGGAAATGACGAGAGCGGTGGCCAAGGGGCCTCCCGCCGCTTCCACATCGTCTTCCGGAGGCTTCCCGGGAGAGCGGGCTGGATGCGAGTCCTGCAGGGCCGCAGCAGAGGGCTGGAACGAGGGTCGGCCATCCCTGAGGATGCTCACTCCCAACAGGTTAGTTAAAAGTTAATTAAAAAAAAAAAAAAAAGGACAACCGAGAGCATTTAAACCACCTTGAAACCCTTCTCCCAGCCCGTTTCTCGTGTCCCCAGCCCCGGGGACACGCGTTCGACCCCCTGCAGACAGCCGAGGCCGTCCCGCTCCTCGCTGCGGCTCCACGGCCGGGCAGGACGACCGGCAACATTGCACCGAGCCCAGCCGGGACGCGCAACTCGTGATTTATCTTGTTCTCCTGCCCAACAGCAAAACCCTTTCAAGAGGATGCAAAGCAGTAAATCCCCCTGCATCCGTCCCGAACAGCCTCCTTCGGTATTTGCACCTCTGCATTTGTCCCCCAAGCGGCAGTATTTAAGCTCAGCTCAATCTGAGATTATCCAACCTTTTGTATTCGCCCAACTCATTTCATTATCCAGCCCGACCCCCAAGGGCTGAAACAACCTTAAATCCAGCCGGAGGAGCTGGATTTAAGCGCCACGGCTCGGGGTCCGTCCCGCAATGCCGCTGTTCCCAGCCCCGCTGGCGAAGCGGACACGTGGGAATCCAGCCCCCGGCGCGGCTCCGGCCGTGTAGCCATAGCAGCCGGGTATTTATTACAGTCCCGGCCGCTCCGCCCGGCGCCTGCCGCGGACTTTAGCCCTTCTTCAAGCAGGAAGCAGGTAGGAGAGCGCAGCCCATCCTGGCGGCCGGCTCGAAAGCGAGGGAAGGACCCCAAAATCATGGTGAGCGAAACGCTTTGGGCGACGCAGACCGCGCGTCCCCGCGCCCCCCGCTCCAAATTTTAAAGCTGCTGTTTTCTCTCTCTCTCTCCTCTCCCCCCTCTCCCGTGCTACAGGCAAAATTTCTGTCCCAGGATCAAATTAATGGTACGTATGGTTTTGCTCTTTTTTAATTAAGACCAGTTTAACAAGCTTACAGCTAACAGCGCTTCTCACAAAAGGGTCCGATTCCGGGCTCGTGCTCCGCTGCTTACTGCCGTCCTCGCTCTCGAGGGCGTCTGCTGCTGCTTGTACAGCGAGACTGGAGGCAGCCGCCGCACGCACGGGGCTGCCGGGGCCGAAGCAGCTGGGGCGGGAGTCGCTCGCCCACCCTGCGCTTTCTGCACCCAGAAAGCTGCGTTTCATCCAGAAAGAGCCAGGGAAAGAGGTCTCGCCGCTCGCTTCCCGGCCCCTTGCAAGCCACAGCGAGAAGTTTAAGGTCTGCATTTGCAACCCCGGTTTCCTACGCGGACCGAGCGACGGCTCAAGGGGAAGGAGGGGGCAGGGGGCCCAGCCGCCAGCCCCGGGGGTCAGGGCACATCTCGGTCCCTCCTTGATGCAGGGTCCCCCCTCGAGCGCAGACGGGTGCAGTCCGCCGCGGCAGAGGACCAGGGAAGAGAGCCGAAACACGCGTTACGCTGGAAGAGCGGCTCCACGCACGCAGCTTTTCTCTACCGCACCGTGCACCCGCGCCCAGCTCCCGCGACCAGGGCCCCTCGCGCTGCCCCGTGCATCGATGCACTCGGTGGAGGAGGAGGAGGAGGGGGGATATTTGGGGGAGGCTCCCGTCCAAGCGTGGTGGGTCCTTGCTGGCCCCGCGGGCGGCGAGCCCTTCGCCACGCCGTGCAACGCCGGAGGCGAGCAAAGGCAGCGCCCGGCACGGGCGGTTCGGCTCACGGGTCTCACCGAGCCTCCTCTTCCTCTCCAAACGTAGCGTGAGAATCTGCTCGTGGCCAAGAGAGAAGCAGAGGAGGGGGGAGGAAGGGGATCAAGCCAAGAAAGGCTGAGAGTTTCGCTCGCAGGATGCTCTGCAGGCGGGACGACCTGCCCAGCAAACCCACGGGTTAGCGCCGAGCGCGATGGGGTGGCCGAGGAGCCCGCTGCTGCGGGAAGGGAGGGTGAGAGAGGACAGCGTTATCGAGGTCAGCCTGAGCCCTGATTTATTTGTTTAAAGCCTGCGAGGTCGGCGCTCCAGGGGGGAAGAGCGGAAGGCGAGGAGCCAGGCTGGGCTCACGGGGACGAGGGAGGAGCACGGGGGGGACAGTCGAATGCCAGGAGGGCACGTGGAGGCAGCAGCGGAGGTTCATCTCATCTGCAGCCACCCACAGCCAGTGGTCACGGCCTTCCACCAAACGCTAGATTTTCGGTTCTTTTGTCTTTGGTTAGAACCCGGCCGCGTACCCGCACGGCGGCCGGCTCCGTACGCATGGACCCCACATTTGGGATGCCACCCGGGGCCGCAGCAGCGAGCCCCTCTCCACCACGCAGTGCTCAGCAGAGCTAGCTCCTCCCCGGCACTTCAGCCCGGTGCATCCTCACGGCTAGGTCAGGCACCGCACAGAAACCCCTAGGTCTTCCTCATTTCAACTTAAAGCCTGTTACATCATGTCCTACCCACCACAAAGGAAGAGAAAATTACTTTCAAGTCTATCACATATTTGAAGAACCTGGCTCCACTTTCAGACCTTGTTAGACTGAAAGACCCCCAACGAGCTCAGTTATTCACAGGATCAGACTTCTAACGACCCTTGGCGCTTTCCGTGTCCTCCCCCGCTGCCCATCATCTTTCCTGAAACACGACACCCCGAAGGGACACCATGTCCCAGCTGGATCCCTACCGGCGCGGCTTGGCCAGCCAATTGTAGAAGCATCACTTGTAGATCGATGTAACCTTACATGGCGTAACGCATGGTTTTGGTTTTTAATTAGAGTTCAAGGAATGTTTTTCCCTGTACGATAAGAAACAAAAAGGCAAGATAAAGGCCACCGACCTGATCGTCGTGATGCGCTGCCTGGGAGCCAGCCCAACGCCAGGAGAGGTCCAGAAACACCTTCACTTGCACAAGATCGGTGAGTAAAGTGCAGCTGTAGCGCATCAGTGAAACGTATGGTATGGGGTTACGGTTGGAGCTTGGCCCCAGAAAGCAGGTCTAAATTTTTCAAAGAGGATGAGCAAACTAGAGTAGCTATCTGGCCTTGGCAGGTTTTTGTTAAAACTCGACTTTTCTGTGGTCGGGAACCTACGTGCAAAGCAAATGAGGCTGGCTAGGATCTAGATCGATTATTGGGTCTCAGGTGAAACAGCCCAGGCAATACGGCGTAACCAAGAGCAGTCACCAAAACCTGGTCCGACGTGCGAGATGGTGAACAAAGTCAGTCAAGCACACTGGTTAAAACAGTGCCATTAAAATAAAAACCCAAAAACCAAAAAACACCCCCTCAAGAGAGGAGTGGGGGGCGGCATCCTGCAGCCGCTCGGGTGAACCGTGCTGTACTGACTATGAGTTTGAGATTGGGAAACTGCCCAGTCCAAGCAGCAGAGGTAGAAGAGATCAGAAAGATTTTAACCTGCAAATACATATGAAGGTATTCAGAGGGGAGCACAAAGACTGAAGAACCACCGTGAGATAAGGCGCGGGGGATTAAGGGTTATGGACACAGAGCTTGCAGAGCGCAAGCCCAGCAAAGCTCTAGACGAGAGCCCGAGGGGCGACCCCGAACGCAGCCCCGCCGCTCCACGGCCCCCTGCTCAGCCCTGCCCACGCACGTACCTGCACTGGGTCGCCCGTCTTCTCTCTTTTGATGTACACCAGCCAAGACGAGGGCTTGCTCTAAATTCCGGCTGCCCTTACCGTTTTCACGAACCCGAAATACCTCATTTAAACCCTGCAACGCCGCAGCGGCCCCGAGGGTGCGACCTGGAGAAGCTCGCTCCGTCGCGAGCGCGGACGCCGACGCGCCGCACCGCCGGCGAGGCAGAGGCCAGGAGCGGTCTGCGAACCGCCAAGCGGGAACACGGCCGCTTTGCACGGACCGCAGGCTACCAGCAACAGGCAGAGCAGTGCCACGGTCTTGAACGCAGGGCTTCGATGAGATGCAGAAGCCGGGCAGATGCTCTCTGGTCCGAGCAGCGCGGGCAGAACAGGAGGAGGTGGCCCCGGGAGGGGAGCGGGGAACGGTGAGGCCGGGATCCAACTGCGATGCCGCCACGTCCACAGGGAACCTGCTCTTACTTTTCCAGACAGAAACGCAGAACTGGATTTTTCCACTTTCCTGAATATAATGTACAGGCAAATGAAGCAGGAGGAACCCGAAAAGGAAATCCTCACGGCCTTGTCCATGATAGACAGGCAGAAGAAAGGCTTCATCACCGCCGCAGAACTGAGAGCCAAGCTTACGAGACTGGGAGAGAAACTCTCCGAGGCAGAAGGTACGGTTTCGCAGCGGGCATGTCAAATACTCCTCATCCTCTACTTCCTCCTTCCCCGGTTTTCCACTTCAGGTGGGTCTGGGAGCAGAAAGCTGCCCAGCGGGGAAAACGCAAATCATCCGCGCTAGCAAAATTCAGGGCTGCAGCACCTGGGTGCCGGGGGCAGGAGGCTCCGTAAGCGCGTGCTCGGCTTTTCGCTTTTCGCACCCAGGGGAGCAGGGAGCTTCGGGACCCGCGTGCAGACCCCCGAGCGCTGCCGGACCCTTGCTGCTTGCACGAGGTCACCCCGCTGCCGTCGGCCTCCGCGCGCACCGGTCCCTCGGTAGCGACTTCGTGCTTTGCCGCTCCAGGCGGGGGGGAGAAGGCAGCTGCCGGTGAACTAAGGGAGCTTCTCCCTTTTTCAAGTTGTTTCCTGAATGATGGGGTTTTTTTTTTTTTTGCTCAGAGATGACTCACTGTTTTTTCAGAGTAAGCGTCTATCCCACGAAGGGCCTTCGGAAAGCTTCCGCGTCCTCAGCTCTAGAGATGCTTTAAGAAATACACAGGGGAACCGGCAATTTCCCAGGAACGCTGCTGCGATTAGCTCTGGGGCAGAGCAGTTTCCAAGAGGCAGAGTGGGACTTTTTAATTAAGATTTAAAAAAATAAAAACACAAAACAGCAGCAACAAAAAAAAAACCCTCAAAACCCCACCACTGTCCGGTTTGTCAGAAACCTGCCCAAGGGGCACTATGGAAGGGAATTCCCAGGGAGCTGAAAACAATCAGAACCCGATTTTGGCCTAGTCATTTTACATATGTACATAAACGGGTTTTAAATGCATGCTATGCTTTTTAAGGTCTCATAGGATGAGCCGGGGGGCCGAGGCCTGATGGATGCCAGCCCCGCCGCTCCTCAGATCGCCCAGGTCCCTGCCTGCAAGCCCAGATGTGCTGAGGGCTCCTGTCGCTTGCTCGCTCAAAAACGCACCAGCCGCACACGGCACATCTGGCTGCCTGCCGGTTCTCGCAGAGCTCTCGCCCCTTCTGCCTCCCTGCAGAGAGGCGGCGGCTTTGGAGCTTCGAAATTACTCAGTCTCTGCCAAAGACGGAGCATTAGAGAAACTTATCAGATGTCCGATACGGTCCAGGAGCATTTTACCAGTGTTACGGAGTTTGTGCAGAGCCCATTAGGCTCCAAAAGGGCCCAAGAACTGTCCTTGCTAACATTAAAGCAGAGTTTAGACTAAATCGGAGCAAGGTTTGACAGTCCGATCACCACCACTGGCTGTCAGCTTTATGGGTGATGTACCAGCAAGGCATGTCTTCTGAGCGCTTTCCTCAACTATTTAACTGGAATAACAGTTTATACAGCTATTTACATCTGAAAACACTTTCAGAGCTATTGTAAGAGCTGAAAAAGCAGTGAAGACATGGAGACATTAGCCCTAATTAAAGGCACCCTGGCAAGAATGTTATTATATTGGGGGGCGAGGCGACATTTCCCATCATCTTGCAAGTAGACGTGTGGCTGACACGCCAACTCGTAACCAGGCACTGCAGATCCCAGTGCAGCAAGCTGTGTTTCTTCTCAACAAGAAATTCCCCCTTTGGCTTGACAGAATGAACCCTGGCTTGCTAAGCTGCTATAAATATTTGATGCCAGAACAGACTCAATTTCATTAGCATCTGCGATTGTTCAGTAACTACTGGCACGTACCTTCATTTACAGTGGTTCCAGAAAAGCCTTCCCTTCATTTTAATTTAATGTACTTTTACCAAATGAGAAACAACACATTTCTCTTCCGAGTTATTTTTAAGTGTTCTGGGAAGAATTAATTATTTTTGAGTTTATGCCCCTGGAAGTATACAGTTACCATCAGGATATTCTCATTTGAAAAGCAGGATTAGATCTCCTGAAAACAAAGAGCTGTTACTTACCTTACAGCACCAGTGGCTCTGCAAGGCGTTCTCACCATAGCACTTCACTTACCCCACTCGGAAACCAGATCCCTCAGCAGCAGCGGCCACCGGGGCTGCGCTTCCCCCTTTTGCATACCGATACCTGTCTGCAAACACAGAGGTGCAAAGGGAAAAACAGCATCTCGGCCAACACCGTATCAAGCACAGAGGGAGAAAGCAGGTTACGCTGCTCGTAGAGACTTTCTATACAGAACTATTTACAGTAAAATAACCTTCCCCCCCCCTTCTCCCCCACCATGACCTTCCCCCAGGATTTCACAACTGACAACTGCAAAGCTATTATTTTGTGCTCAAATATGGGTACTAGGAGTCTTACTTAAAGGACCACAGCTCTTTCAGCCTGAACAGCTGTTCTGGCCACCTCAGTCAAGCAGTTGGCTAGTAAAAACACAGACCAGCCTCTGCAGAGCTGCCCCCACGTTCTTCAGGGATGGGTCACTCTCCTGGCAGGCAGGGGAGAGCAGGCAGCCTCCAGGAAGGCCAGGTGGCTCCAGCCCGGACAGGAGCAATATGCAGAAGACTCAGTTAGTGCATGGAAGGTGGGAGAGAAGTCTAATCCACTCCAGCAGTTCAGGGGATCAGATGGGATTCCTCTCTAAGAATTTTTTGTGCCGTTTGCTTTGGCCTGCAAATAGGTGTGGTGTGTAGTTATTCCCACTTGTCAAGGAAGCTCCGTGGTGCTGGTCCTCATAGCCACGTGACATCCATCTGTATTGGTCTACTAACAGGCTCTGACCACCTAGAAGGCACAATGCTAAAGTACTGACCATACGATAAACCCAGGTCTGCAACCCAACAGCTTCCTCTCTCCAGGCATGATACTGTTTGCAGACAGTTGGCCCAAAGAATTGAAGACGGCACCACGCTGGTGAAACCAGACACACGGACCCCAACATTAGCAAGCATGCAAGCAAAAAACACTCTTCTGGACTGTACTAGATGCCTTATCGGAAGAATTGTTGCCCAAAACACTATCAAATAAAAGCTCCTGAAATTCTCTTAAACTTGGTTTAGCACCCACCCACTGTATGTTATGGATAAACAAGCAAGAGAATTCTCCCCCTCTCCCGTGTAGAATATGGCATCTAATTCCCAGCTGCAACATCATTCAGCAACAGTTAATATTGCTTTTCCATGTGTTACTTATGTACTTCTATTTTATTGACATTTATTATTTGAGGGGGGAAATACCAAACTATCAATTTTAATGGCTTAGTCTTTACAGAAGAGAACATTTTAGGTTAGGCGACTGATGTCACTGCCAAGGCATTCCCAAAGCTGGAACGGAAAGCATCCCTACTCGCACGTGGCAATTTGTACAGCTACCACTTCTTCAGAAATATAGTTCAGCTAGAGCCTTAAGAGCCACAACTGAGGTGGTTTTCTTTGCTTCCGAACACTTTGCTTCCGCCTACATTAAAAAGTGACACTGGCATCCTTAGGGTCACAGTGCAAACTGACTTAAACCTGGGCACAGTCTGTCAGCCAGCGTTAACTCCAGCGCCTTCACTGGCACCACACTTCACCGGACGTCAAAGACGACCACCCCTGCTCCAAATTGTATTATTAGAGTTTAAAGCTGAAATCAAAATTAGAGTGCTAATTGATGCTAGTTTAAAAATGCAATCTGGGTGGTACATCCAACTGATCCTGGAACTTATCACTTCTAATAAAAATTTGAAAACCCAAATCCCACAGTACTGTTACTTAGAAGATCACAACACTCCTACTACGTGTCAAATTAAAATTATCTTTATATTTTCTTTTACTCTTACTTTCAGTGGATGACCTGCTAAAAGAAGCCAAAGTTGGACCAAATGGAACAATAAAATACGAAGAATTTGTCCGCACCATTAGTCTTCCTGCAGCCGACTACTGAAATTCAAAGCAAGAGATTGGTAACAGCAGGACCTGAAACTTTGATTTCAATTTTTCCTAGTCACTGTTTAGACTCAGGAATCATTATTTGCCATTAAGAATCCATATTCTGCCTTGAGTTTAGCTTACACAAACAGGTTCCCACCTCATTTCCAGAAAAACATTGTCACTTAGATGTGAGCTCTCAGAGTCATTTAAATAAACTGAATGTAACATTCCCTTGTGTAAAACGTGTCACGCTTACAAAACAACTGTTATTTTAAAAGTGCATTTAAGTCTACAGATCACAGCATAAATTATGATTTATAGCTGATGTCACGCAGTTTTTGCATTCCAAAAAGTCAGCAAAAATCATAACCATTTGCTATTTCCACACACCCGAGCCTGGGCACAGTTCTCCGTGTGTAAAGGAATTTCTCGGCAGGCTCGGTTACGTCCTGACAGTGGCAAGTTCAGTGTAACCGCGTAGCTCTCCAGTATTGCCGGCATCCCCAACACGGCTCCCATAACGTAACTCCCCGTCGGATGTGGCTCTGTCACAAAGTTGTCGAGACACCAGCACCGCGTGAAGGGCGGCCGCATCCTTTTCACTACTCAGAGGGGCCGGAGACGAGCAGCCTGGATTTTTCTCACTGCACCAAGACAGAGTTTAGAGGAAACTGGAAGGGCAACTCCTGCTCTCAAAGCACAGGAACTAGGATCACCGATTCATATGTCGGAGGAGTCAAAGAGGATGATGAATAAGATTTCTCTATGTTTCTACTTATGTCACATTATTTACTTTGCAAGATGCACGATGCTGCAGCGTCCAGTCTCCGTGCAGTTAAGCTGCCGCTGAATTCTGAGGCAAGACTGAAAAACGCAGCGCTTGGCAAAGGCGTCTGTCACCAGGTACTGGGCTAGCTGCCCAGAACACGCTCCCAAAGACAGCCAGGCAGGGAAAAACAGCGGCTGTGAAAATTCAGCTTCTCTATAACAGAAATAAAGCTGTTTCTCTTGACTTTAAACTGATTTAAACCAACATGCCCCAAAACAGTGGGTTTTAATCTTATTTTTACTATAGCATGTTAGTCTTAGATACGGTCCACAGACTGGCATGTGACAACATACCGCAGATCTCCTCTACTGTCACCTGGAAATTTTCAGAGACCATCTTTGCACAATAACAGAACTAACAGCAACCTCTTAAGGACGTTAGTAGACCACAAATTCCTGCCATTTCTACCCAGGGGAGCCCCCTTTCCTCCATCCTCCTCCCCATCCATCCAGACCTCTCCCTCCTTCTATTAATTCTGAATCTTTACCCCCAAAGCAACTAATTCACCCCTCTGCTCTATTTGTGAAATAACCTGGCAGATAAAGTGCCTTTTCCCCCACTGAGGTATGCAGTGACAGCATGAACACTGCAGACTCGGCTTACCACTAACACCATCATACATGGCCGCAACACTTGTAATCAACCATGACTAACTAGCACAGAAAATTGGTTAGAAACTGAAAAATGAAGTGCAGGAAATCTTTTTAACCCTTCCAAATTGGTAACAATATCTCTGTGAAGTTGAGATGGGTATTATTCTCGTGGAAAATTATCACATGAGGAGAAAAGCAGCACAGGAGATTACACGACTTGCTGAATGCTATGCAAGAACGGAAGGGGAGCCACAACGTACCTTTCAGTCCCGCGCTTGAGACCAGCGGCAGTTTCGTGCCCAGCTTCCCTTGACGCGGAGCCAAGCCGAAGTTTCTGCAGTTTTCACAAGACATTGGTTTTCAGCTAACCCAATAAGCTCAAACTCAAATCCTCACACACCAAGTGACTAAAAAAAGGTCCTGATCAGCAAAGGACTGCAATTCAAGGCATATCTTGTCATGCCCATCTACAGAGTCCCTCAATTTCGTACATTAGCTCTTCCTACTCAGGGGGCGGAGGGGGAATCCCTCATTTCTCTGAAAGTCAGAGTTACCAGCAGTTCGACACTCAGCTAACACTCCAGGAAAAACAGAAGAAAGCGAAAGAGAGATCAGGTTCACTAGAAAACCAAGAACTGGTTCTAGCTAACAGCAAAAGACACCATTTCCCTCTGTTGCCACTATTCACAGTCAATCTCAACCTTATGGCCAAAAAAACCAAACCAAACCAAAACCAAAACCAAAACCACCACCACAAACAAAGCACCCTACCTTTACGGAGGATCTTTGTGCATTAGCACCTCGCGGAGGTATGCCCACAGCTTGAAGGTGGGAAGGTTTCTGCCTACAAGGCTGAAAGGCTCTTCCAGACCTTTGCTATGCAAGTCCTGGGGAGGAAGGGGAGCAAAAACCTCTGTTGCTCTGACAGCGAGCGTAATTAGTTTATGAAACAAGGAGTTCATTTAGAAGCATTTGTTTCCAATATGCATCAATAGCCAAATTACAAATGATCCAATACACAGTTTAATTCTTCCCCATTGACCAGAACAGTTGATTAACAAATCCTTTCAGCTGTAGACAGTATAAAAGCTTGTATGTCACGGGGATTGATCGGCTCAAAATCACTTCGGATTATTCCAGAATGCATCTGTATCGTAACAGGCTGTTGCTACCCTCTCCGGGTGGATAAACATTACCCAAATAACAGCTAGCAAAAGGAACAGTACACTTCACACATCCGCACAAAACAAAGCATCATTGTTAGAGCTCAGAGAGGCAAGGGTGAAACACTCCACGCTACCAAGCTTTTAGAAGCAAAGCCTTCCTGTTCAAAAGGGTCCTTTGCAACTCTCGCAGTTCACAGAAAGCAATGCCGCCCCCCGTTTTTTTTGTTTGTTTGTTTTTAGAAAACACAACATAACTGAATGCTTTTTATTACATCTAAAGATTTCTACATAAACAGGTAACATTCAATAGGTAAACCATTTTTTCCAATGCATATAATAAATATTTTCACTTGGTACTTTTATACAAACTGACATTGGTCTACTATACATTTTTAAAAGCCATTTATGGGTTTGGCATGCCATATGGAAACTAAGAGAAAGTTTTAAGGCAATGAATGACAGATTTAAATTCATGGAATTAATGGTAATTTTAATATTCTGCTTATATACATTTTCCCTTTGTTAATTAAAACAATTAACAGCAGCACTTTCGGGGACCACCAGCAATTTTCCCTTGTTAGAAATCTAAGCTCTGTTTAAAAAAAAAAAAGAGAGAGAGAGAAAGAAACAGTTACACTGATAAAACAAAATCCTTTCTGAATATATTTAAAATGTGCTTAAAACCCTGAAATGTTAAACTGCAACAAAGACTTAATTTTCGAGATGTTCTCCTCGCAGTCTTTAGCTCTGCATTAGGAGGCAGCTCCAAGACAGTTCAACGCAAATCTATCAGTCATCCCATCCTTGACAGGCTTATTGAACCCTTGCCACGGAGAGGAATGGGCACGCCTGGAATTGCTATCGCGTCTATAATTATGGAAGTACTACAAAGTTCGTAATGCACAGTATAGGTTATAGGTTAGCACGGTTTTTCTTCTTTTAAAAGATGCACCAATAATGCCCACAAGAGTGATTCAAAGCCACTTCCACCCTGCTATTCAAACAACAGCTATTTACTCATACCTGTGTGTATATACACATACACACATACAGTACTATACGTAATACAGAGACACACGTGCACACACCCGCCCACCCCTCCAGTGGAAGAAGTTGAGGACAAGAAGGGTTAACCACTAGTCTAAGGATTACATAAACTTTGTAATCTACAGAGAATTTAGCAGGACTGCAAGCCAGCCTAACACCGGATTGCTGTGCTGCACCTTGAATAATACGCAAAAGAACAGAGATTTAGTTTTGGATTTACATTTGCAGGGAACTTCCAGAGAACTCAGACCGAGACTTCTACCAAGTAATGTTAACTGTGGTCAGAGGCACAGAGAGTCATCAACTATAAAGAACATCTTAGTATGAAATACGAATACTCACAAAGCATATGGAATTAACACCACAAAGGAGGATCTAAGAGCATTTCTGTCCCTTCTTTGTAGGGCAACGAGCTTAAAAAATGACAAAGGTGAACTGAAAAGCCTTCCTTCCCTCCAGGGTCACTTGTGAGGAAGCAGGAGACATCGTCAGTTGACCTCACTTTCCAAAAGCTAGAGACATGCGTAAAGGATGCCAGATTTTCTGTTACCATTCACTTGCCACATTTAATTTCATATGGGAATTAACGAGATTTTAATACCGCTGTCAAAACTGACATAAGCAGCTTTTCAGCTCATCTTTAACAACAGGGTCAATGGAAAGGTTGCCACAACGGTCAGTAAAATAGCCACAAGCTCTCCAGAATTCCTCTCCGAAGTGTTTTAGAAGCGGGGGACACGCACGCTCCCAGGTGCACTGGCGGCAGTCTGGGAGAATCAAAGTTACTCCAGATTTACAAACAGTGTTGTAGCAAAGCATATGCTCTGAAGTCACCCAGTTAATGACTAAAATGTATGAGATATATTCCTAATGTAGGTTTAATCACTTCAAAATCAGACTGAGTTTAAAAAATAAGTATTTCCCATTTTCTAGCCTTTTATTTATTTTTTTAACTGACATTTAATAAATTATAAAATTGGTGTATGGTGAAATATATATATCAGCCAGATATGTATGAAATACACATGCATGGGAAAAACTATTTAACTCACTTTTAACTCACACACACAGATCTATAAATACATATATACACACACATATACATATAAACACAAACATTTGTTTTCAAAATTCAAGTCAACTATTTAGTGGCAGAGTGATGCTGTAAAAACACTAAAAACAATTTTGATGCCACATATTCATGTGAACCTTTCAAATAACCATACAACTGATCATACAGCAATACCTAATGCTACTTGGATAAAGTTTTTTTTTCTTTTTCTTTTTTTTTTTTTTTTAATCAATGCAAGATTTTGAGACAACTTCATAGGCAAAAGGTGGCCCTTGTCAATGCTCAAAGCAACTAGCTGCAATCAATAGTTTGGACATTAAAAATTCAGATGAGAATCTGTTAATTTCTTGTATTCCTTACTATCTTTCCTGATAAACTTGTTACCTGCACTTTCAACCAGTTAAAAAAATATTTTTCACACCAGAGGAAATATTTACTCTCTGACATGGACTTTGGGACACAAGAGAATCACCTCCTTCCCTCCCCCTACTCTTACTTTAAAGAATCTCCTGAAAAAATGCATTCCAGCTATTTACACATTTCACTCTTTAACAAGAATGGATCAGCCCAAATGACCCACCAGTTCTAAAAAAAAGATTTTCCTATGTCATGCACAACTTCAAAAAAAATGAGAAAAGAAACCAGGGAGCAAGTATGGCTCCAAGTTCAACATAAGCGTACTGAACAACAGGGAAATCAATCAAAATATTTTGAAGGCCAAAAAGAGGAAACTGAATTTGAAACCCATTACCCTAAGAAACTTCAATAGGTAGAGAGTCATCTCAGTGCATGGGCTCTGGCTAGGGCTTTTTTATTGGGTTGGTTTTTGGTTGAAGAGACTCACATTGAACACTCAGTAGTAACTTAGCTTTGATGAATGTGAAGTGAGAAGACTGTACCAAGACCAGTATCAGCTGCACAAACCATGCAATAGTGCGTTGGTATTCATATTTTCTTCCTTTTGTTGACAAGTTCATTTTTAAGCAGAAATTTGATCTACTGCAACTAAAAGTAGGTTTCCCCAGACAGAATAAGGTAGGCCTCAATTCAATAGGCCACTTATACACGCATGGCTAACTTTAAAGCACAAGCAGTTCCACAAATTTAAAATTGACACATGCTTAATATTTTGCTGATTAGGATCTTAAGTTACTTTAATAGGATTTCATAGTAAGTTATTAGAAACAAAAACCTACAGTCAAACGTGTCAATGCTTTTATCCGGGGCTAGAGTCTATAAAAATTCTCTGTCTTGTCCCACACAAGTGCAGCCAAACAATTGCTCAGCCTGAGATTTTATTGAGTCTGGCCCACAAGAATAATTGGTGCACTAATGAGCTTACAACATGCTTGATTAAAGCATGGAATTAAAAAAAAAAAAAAAAAAGTCACTCCTGAAAGGCTATATGTTCTGCAAACAGAGGGAATGCTGTGGAACAGTGGATAGGGTTTATTCCACTTTAAGCGTAATAAAATCTGCGCTAAAAATGGGATGGGGGAATTAGATTCCACCACCAAAGGTAAATGTCTCCAAGAGGAGAAAAAAAAAAACTCCTACAAGTTAGAACTTTAAAAGTTCAGTTCCTTTCCCATTTATGTTACACTGTGAAGAAAATAATGCCATTTGTGTCCACACTAAGGAAGGAAAAAAAAAAAAAAGAAAAAAAAAAGTAACTCACATGACAAATGCACAGGTGTAAAGTCTTCAGTGTCCATAAAAATGAACTGAAGTTTCTTTTTTGTTTTTGTCATTTTTTGTTTTGTGATTTTTTTTTTTTTATTTTTACCAGTGAGGCCATCTTAGGTTTATATACAAAAGTAAAACTGAAAATATAGTTTTGTTCTCTGTACATGTAAATTTTTTTCCCTAAAAAAGGAAAAAAACTTGTCTATGTTTCTAAACATAATAAGGTAAAACCAAGCACAAAGATCTCCTCTGACAAGTTCATTTACTCCAAAACTCAGTCCAATGAAATAATGTCTGGTATGATACCAAAGATAGACGCCGTGTCCGTGCTGCTTCTACTTGCAACTGGATGACCATGATTCTCTCGCAGGCTGTTGGAGGAAACAAGACTGCTGTTACTGCCACTATTGCTACCATTTGTGGCCGGCAGAGTACTGCTTCCTCCTGCATTTAGCTGATCGAGAAACATCTGAGATGAAGTGTATGGGAAAAAACGAGAGTGTAAGAGTTCTTGATCATCTGATGCAGAAACTGCCGCAGCTGCAGCAGCAAGAAGGGAGGTGTTGTAATGCTGGGGGGGAAAAACAACATTTTCAAGTTACATTTCAGACACCATAGTTTTTCTTCAGACCAGCACAAAAATATATTTGTAAGCTAAAGCTCTGTCAGCTTCTGGAGTTCCCACCAGCTTGCCTACTCAACCTTTCTGTAAGGTAAGCAGACCGATGTAGTGAACTTTTACCTCTGCAGCCCCTGATTTCTGAAGCCAAAAGAAACTGAAAATATTGGTATTAGTAAAAGCAAGCACTAGAAAAGCAACAATATTGCAAGACACCCAAATGGCAAGAAACAGTAAGAAGCAGCACTCTTTTACCTCTTCAAAAAATTCCTTCGTGGAAAAATTCCCCAAAATTCAAAGAAACTTTTTGCCATCCCTCTCCTCCGCTCAAAAGTCACAGACCAACCACAGCTGGTGAAACTATGTGCTAATCACTGCTGGTGAAGGAAAGCATACTTCTGTGAAAAATGCATTTAGAAATAGCATGCTTAGTCCCATCAGGGGGAAGCAAGGACTGTTCCAAGTTATACTTTTTGAAGGGCAGCCCCAAAAGGCAAGAACTTTAGCTGCCAAGAACCAGATTTACCTCCATAATTTCGCTTTGATATCATTTCTGTCCGCTGTCATGAAACATCCATGCAGGCTACTCAGCCTGGTTCTCTGACATATATGCACTGGCATAATTATGCCATATCAATGCAGCACCAGACTTTCACAATACTTGTTTCAGAATAGTTTTCATACTTACATTTTACTGAATATCAAGATAGCTTTTCTGAACCCGAATTCTACAACACAGACTCTGGTCTTAATTGTCACCTGAGAGCATCCCTCTGCATTCAGTGCAATTCTGCTACTTGAGACTGAGGAACAGACATGAATGGAGAAAGGGCAGGCAAGCCACCCCAGTCCCCTTTTCTTCTTGGAGGCACAGGAGGAAAAGTGATCAAGTGGGAGGGCCTACCAACCTAGATGTCCTTTGAGAATGACCTGTTTAGTTCCCAAAACTGGAGAAGCCAGTACCAACCTGGCCTACTTCAGTAATTACTTACAAAAAGGTGGGAAGCATGGTATGAACAGGCACTTACTGATGCCAAGAAATTTTGCTAGGAAACCAGGTTGGCCAGGACCAAATTTTCCTCTTCTTTGCAGCCTCAGAAAAAAGAGAGTTGCCCCTGACTCTCAGAATTGTCAAGAGGACTAGCAAGAGTCCCAGTGGTAGGGCCCAGCATTGTCAGATGACCAAAGGTCAGAGCTCAGGTCTGAAAAACTAAGGAGCTGGCTGGTGGACTTTCTGCCGTGGCGAAGGGTTGTTCCACAAGACAACAGCTGACTGAGGATAACCTTGGCAAATAAAGTGTTTATCTTCTGTTACACCCTTATCCTACACCCAAATTTAGATGATGCTCATTTTGAGTTACAGTTTCTGTGTGTATGAAATAAAGCTGCAGCCTGCATTACACCTACATCATATGTCCATTCCTTCCTCGCCTATATATCCAAGCCATGAAGTCTTTCTCAAAAAAGAATTTCTGCCCTATGTCTTGATTTTCCTTGACTTACCTGATTGTCTCCTGACAGGAAAGGGAAGAAGTCTAACCCTGTAAAGAGCCAAAGGAAAAAGGTAAGCTTTCAAAACAAACAAGCACCTCCCCATTTTTCTACCATTTTTTTGAAATAAGAATCAATTTAACCAGCATAATTCTGATGAAATTTCAGATTCTCTTCACTGCTGGATTCCCTCACTTGCAAGAGAGATGGAGCTTTTAAAATATTAAGACACTAAGCTAAACTTTTTTTTAAAAACGCCATCTTAGCTTCTGTGTATATCAAATAATACTTTGCATCACTGCACTGCCAAACCGCTGCACATTTAAATCCTTTTGTAGTAGTCATTATTGCCCAGGGAGCTGTACTCACAGAAAAGAAAAATCAGAAGTTTACCTTGCAGGTCATAAGGCATAGGTGTCATATGGAATGGATGCCTGTAGTCTTGGATAAGTGATGTATTGATGTAGCTTGTGTCGACAGCAGGAAGGCTTGGTGTTCTTGACACAGGAGATGCTTGATGGGGTAAATTTAAAATGCTGGAAGAAACAAAGATTTGTTATAAGCATAAAAAATAGTCTTGGCTTTAATGCTGAAAAACAGCATTTGAAGATTCCTGTTGCTGACTCACGGAGGGTATGCCTGCTTGTCAAATTTAACACACAGTCGTGTTAAATTTGTACACCTTATGAATTACATAACAGGTGCAAAACCACTCCCCTACTAAATTTCAAAGCTTCGCTAGAAAGCATCAAGATGCTACAGCACCTCAGTGAGTGTTGTAGGGACTAAAGAGAGCAATGAGCATCACGTTTCCAAAGCTTTGTTCTCGCAACAACATTTTACCAGAAAAGTTAAGTAATTCAGGCTGAGACAGAGCTGCACAGAAGATTTCAGCCCAAACAGTTAAAGTTTAGCAAAATTATAAGCGAAGAAAAAATCCCAAATCTTAAACAATAGAAACTGATGGCTCTCAGTATAAATGGTATTGGGATCTCTGCTACAAATATACTACAAATACTCTTAAGCAAGAACAAAATAATCCTAAAGGTATTTTAATACAAAAAATAATTTAAAATCCACAGAACAATACAACAGTTATTTCTATATGCTCTACAAGGTAATTAGCAATGGAAGACAGCCAAAAAGGTCTTGAAGAGTTTTAAGTGATCACTGAGTAGTTTACATCACCGGGGTAGTAAACACTTCAACAACAGGATCCCTTCGGTTTAGCCTCAGTTTTCATCCCCATGGGTTTATGTAAACAGTGTGCTATTAACAGCCTGGCTACTTAGGTGTAATCAGGTTGTTCTGGCATTCTTATTACCATGCTGCTGGCAGTAATCACTGGCAAAACCCCCACACTCCCACACCACACCCAAGGATGTTTCTCACTGCTCTCCCTTCCTATATGCTGCTTCTATATTTTTCTGTGGAAGAAAAACATTTCCAAATCCACAAAAACATACTTTTAAGACACAACTTCTGGCACCACTTTGTACTTATTTTCACAAGATCCATTTACAAAACTGTTTAGATAGTGTTATGCATTTAACACCCCCAAAATTTACTTTTGAAAAGCTATAAAAGCATAGACAGCTTTCTCTACATGTTGTATACATTTTATATATTATATAGCATATTTTTGTATTCCATCTTTTCATGCCTTACAAGCTGAGATCAAACTCATTTGCTACAACCCATACTATACCGGGATGTACTCTAAACACAGAGCTTTCCAGATACAATTTCTTTTGAAATTTATCAATACTCTGCCATGTGAATATATTCTCTCTGCATTGGACTATGTGCTTTTTTCTCACCCCTTATTATTTAATGGTGACGCTGGAGATATGGAAGGACAGCTTCTCTTTGCAGATGGTTCCTCTTCCTCTTCATCTGATGAGCTATCTATGGTTAAATCAATCACTTCTACTTTCTTATTTTTATTTGATTGTTGATGAGAAGACACCTGATGTTCCAAGGAAGAGCTTATGCACCCTATAAAAAGTAAGCCAACGTTATAAGCTATAGTTTACAATACTAGAATCATATCATCACAGCTTGCTATACGCTTTCACAAACAAAGCTTATAATTCAGAACGAAAGACAAAAATTATATAACATTGCTAATAATCTTAAAAGCACAATCAACCCCAAATTGGCATTGCTCAAACTATCTTTCTTGTAACTGATCAAAAGCTACAAGCAACATGCAAAAATAAACATCTTGCATCAGAGTTAAGGGAACTTCAATACTTGAAACAGTTCAGCAGCACAGCATTCAGTCCAAACACAGACTTACCATCAACTCCGTTGTAAGATGCAGTTACTTCCTGCACTTCCTTTTTTGATCTCATAGGAGCCCACGATCCATCCTCCTTAAACTGAATTTCATCACAGTCTGTACAATACTTCAGGATTTCCATGAACAACCTGTCAATCAAAAAAACCCTTTAGAATCAGTCCTCAGAAAGAGCTTAACTCAAATTTCTCTTCCAATATCTTTATTATTAGTCAATGCAAGTTTAAACTACAGTGCTGAAAAAGACTTAAGTGAGAAATTTTGCTATACTGCCCCTCCTCATCTGTTCCCTTAATAACAAGGGGTCACTGAAAAATTTAAATATTATCTAAAATAAAACCCTGCATATTCACTTAAAAGAGGTACAGATGTGGAACGACCTGGATCTTATGACACAAAATGCCCCATTTCCCAAAATGAAGGAACAATGAACATGAAGAATCCCTTATTTATCCACGTTTATCTTTGACCATATTTAACTGACGAAGGAAGCCCATATTCTAAAGGAGTTGACACATCTGAGTATATCAAGACAAATAATTCCTGAAATCTCTTTTTTCCCCCTTTTTTAATGGAAACTTCCTAACAGAAGCCGAGCATGACAATCTAAACTCACAGCCTCTCCTCCTAGCTGTGTCTCCTAAGACTTCTAGGATGCTGGCACCACATCACTCCCAGTGGGATTTGCAGCTTTTGACCAAGACTATTCACGTGGTTCTGTGTAGGAAAGAGTTTTGCTTTAAAATAGTGAGAAAGCTCACTCTTTCCCAGACTGAAAGATTTTCTAGAGATAACATTCTCTATGGAATGCTTTAATTTTATCACCTAATCTCTGACATCCACACCTGGCAACACAAGAAGAAATAAGAACAATACATTGTTTTGATCATTACCACTGTTAGTCTTTACTATTATTGACTGACACCTCAAACAAGCAACTCCAGTTCTTTGATCCAAAGCAGAGGACTTGCAAATCCAGGGGTCCATGAATCCAAAGCAGCCTGTGCAACCCCTGAGTATCTCCACGAGAGCTCTTTTCACAGGAGATCAAAGAGAATTCCAACAAAATCTTATGCTTCGCTGGCAGGTCACCAAAATGAAGCACTCATTCACTAAAAAAGACTCTATGATTTATGGGGAGCGGGGGGTGAGGGTGGCGTTCTGGCTTGTTTGAGTAAAACATTCTCTACTTGTTCTCCTCCTTGATCAAGCTTTGGAAAGAAGGTTCCTATCTAAGGAACTAAAATCCAGGAATTCATACTCGACATTTCTTCATAGAGACTAATACTAGTTTTTTTAAATGTTCTGCAGGTAGGCAGTACCAGGGAATCAATCCCTCTGTCATTTCCTATATATAGCAACTCCCCAAGTGTGAAATTGTACATGAAATTCAAAATGCATCTGGGGGATGGCAATATTTATTTGATCTAACATGAGCATCTGCTATAAACTATGTCAGATTTGTGCAGTAGTTCCTGGGGTAGGGGTCGGGGCGAGGGAGAGAAAAACGCTCCCTCCCCCTAACAAAACTATTTTAGGGAGGATAGCACAAACGTTAGAAGGAATACCTTTAATTATTACTAATTTTAACAATTGGAGATCACCTCAATTCTTCCAGAACACCAAATGAACATGCACCTGGATTAGGAGTTTTTTCACCAACAGAACATCTCATATCCAGATAATCAAGATTTTAGAGGTATGCTCTGTATTCTCTACTGCACAAAAACAGTAAGCAGAAAGTGTAAATTATGTCCATCATTTGATTCAAACATTACTTACCCATCAATAATAAGATGCTCATAGGGAGCCTTCTTGTCACAGACGGGGCAAACCCAAGTTGGTTTCTTTTCATTCATTTGAATATACAAAGTGGCATCAAAACATTGCAGGTGTGAACAAGTCAGGGCCCTACACGGTATAGTTAGCCGCATTTTACCAAGCTTGAAAAGAAAAGAAAAAAAAATTGCATCATCTTGGTATTAAACTGAACAGGACTTTAGTGTCTGAAAAGAGACAGAGACAGGTTGAGATCTACTCAAGAACGAACTAACACAAAACCAAGTTTAGATTAAAAGACACCCCACATATACAGTTCCACTCTTCCTCATTTGTGGACTTGATCACAGCATCAACAAAAAAAAATGTCAACAAAAGTGACATTTTGACTACGTCTGATAAAGGAAACAGCAGACGACATCCTTTCACACTCCCATTCCCAAACCAGAGGCCAGCAGCCTCCTGTCACATGCCCATGTTCTGGGCTAACTGTGAGAAAAAAAATTCTTCTCCTTTGTTAGTATTTTAAAAGCTGATAAACACGGTTCAGTCCTTTCCTATCACTTATAGCTAATGTAAGTGTGTATTCAAGCTACTGTCCATATTTCAGTCATCAGAGCATTACTGTAACTGTTTACTTGTTTAACTTTACACTCACAGAAGCGAGCAGACAGAAATGCACTTGCAAGATTACGGCTCATTTCCTGGCATGCTTGTTTCTCTAACTCCATTATTTTCCTTGCTTTTTCCAAGGGACTGTCAGGAAGTTACTACTCAAGAAAAAGTCACATTTGTTAACTATTAAGAAACTGCTATTCTCCTTCTGGCATACAGTTGTGAGGTAACCTGGAATTCTGCTGCTTTTTTCTTAGGTAAAATACAAATAGTTGGCTATCCCCTACCGTACATTATATCTTTTAGACCTTATAAAGAGCCTGCAAACGTTACTGGAAGACGACGCAGGAGGAGAATGAGTTCTAGGACACGCTTTCAGACAGGGACCACCCTTTCCTTCACGTTTGCAGAAGGTCCAGGACAGCAGGGTTTGGCAGGCCAGCACAAAGCACCTTTAACACAAACTGTATACCGACTTCAATACAAAAAGCACACGAGCGCTTGAGCAGAGCAGACAAACATAGGACAGCTACACACAGCAGGTGTTTGGACTGAATTCTACCACAGGAATATCTTCATTTGGGTTAGATAGCTCAGCGCCATCCGAGACCACAAAGCACCAACACATGATTATGCTGACCGCAAAATTGATTTTGACAGTCAAAAGAAATTTCATATGAATCTGCAATAAATGTGTTTCCTTTCCTCAAAAAACAAGCAGATTTTTTCGGGCTAAGTACTTATGTTGCAGTTTAGAAGGGGGGTTAATTGACAACACTGAATGCAAAAAGTAAGAGATTTCTAAACAAGAGTTTTCCCCCCATGAAAAAAAAACCAAAAACCAAAAACACTTTATTAAGAACAATTTATACCAAGTATTTGAAGGGGTTTTTTTTCAAGTTGCATGTATTTGACCAAAACATACATGGTGGCTTCATCTGAGAACCCTCAGCCGGTCTAACAGGATAGTAGGAGGAACTGTTTTTAGTATGGCTTAAGCAAGCAATATGGTCACGCATACTGATTACCGGCAATACAAGATGGGTGCCACAGGATGGCACTCAATCTCGCACTATCAGAAAGCTAAAAACAATATCAAGAACAAAGGCTCTGCTCGCAGTCCACTGCCTCCTCCATGATGCTTTTTGCATCCCCCCATAAGCAGAAACCTCTCCACCCCGTTCGCGGCAAACTCGGCCATACTGCGGTGCCGCGCGCTTCCCTTCCCTGCCGTAGGTCGCTGGCAGGAAACCGGCCGCCAGACAGGAGGGGAGCGGGGACCTCCCCGGGGGCCGCAGGACCTGGTGGAGATCAGACGGCAGGAGGTGCTCGCGGCGCCATGTGTTGGCAACCCCCCTCCCTCTCCCAAATCCATGACCAAGCACATTATTTCTGCCACATAACCAACCCCCCAGGAAAGCGAGGCCCCCTCAGCCACGGCTGTTATGAATTCCGCGCTCCCAGATGGCAGGTCAATGGCTCATTTGTCTTTTGGGCACAATAAGAGTCTCCCAGCTCAGCCAGGATCAAGAGTAAGGGCACCGGAGGCAAAACCTGGATGCTTATATAGGATGCAAAATAAAAACAACAAGGGTCAGAGACATGCTGCACGAAGAACATACATACCCCATCTCCCAAGTGAAAAAGCACATTGAAACCTGAAACGGTTTCACAAGCTTTTGGTATCAAAACTGTGCCTATAATTTCTATGTAGCAATTGGATTTAACAGGACCCGTACACACGCAGAGAGAAACGGCACGCGCAGCGTTAACAAGTTCATGTCTCCTTTCCCATTTTTGGCATTGAACACCCTGGATCAGCTCTGCCATACTGGCCAAGCTGTGTCAAAGCGGACAAAAGAGAAGGGCATAAACGGAGGGATGCGCCCAACTTCTGCAGAACGGTCTTTCCCAGCGCTGTTACTGTTTTGATTCCTGCCTTTTGTCAGCCAAAGAAACACTGCATTAATTTCTTTTACAAGCTTATAAAACATAGCCATCTTTTCAAGTTAAAAAAAAAATGCACCCAAAACAGGAGTTAAGAATTTGTAAACAAAACTGCAAGCCTACAGTAAATGCTAGATTTGCAATTTTTGTTCAGCTAAGTATTTTGTCCAGCTGCAGAGCCTGAGGATTTATTTTTAATTGAAAAAAACATGAATTCAAGTGTCTTCCTGAAATACATCTTCACTACAGCCCCTTTGCCTGCTGAATCTTAGATAGATTCAGCCAACAGTTAAACACAGCTTTTTCTTATACCTACATGAGAACCTCTCTGAGGGAGAGCAGGCCTCTACGAGCTAAAAAAAGCTCAGGGGCAAACCAGAACACATTCAGAGGACACTGCCTCACTGCACTTCTTTGGAGGGCAAAATAAAGGTTTTAAAGTCTAAACCTGCCACCTTAAGCAGATATGCAATCCCATTTATTCTACTGAAGTAGATACATGAGACAATCCCACCCATCGTGCACGAGACTGGAGGAACAGCATCCTCCCATCAATAGAGCTGAAGATGCATTACATTTTAATTTTTGGTTCTGCTCTTGGAGACCAAATAATCATTTGTACTTTCAAAGCATACACTGTTCAAACACTCAAGCATTTGAAATCAAGCACAAAATATCTATAAAAAAATTCTCCCTGAGCCAGATGCTTACAAATTAGCAAGTGAAAATATGTAGTTTATAATAAAATTACATTCAGAACTGAGGACCGAATCATGCGAGTAAATTCCCATCACTATCTTCCTACTTAGAGGACAGTTTGGAAGGTGCAGTCCCTGTTCCAAAAAGCTTTTGCAACGGTGGACTATTCTATGAGCTACAGTGAAACCAGACAGCACCAAATGCGGAAAGTATTTGGGGTGGGGGGTGGGGGTGGGGGGGGGGCTGGAATAAATTGGTCAAGTGTGTATATTTTGTAGACATTATTTAAAGGACACAGAAACAAACATGCTCAAAATAATCCACTGTAGACTTTGTTCTGTGTAATTTATTAGAAAAGAATTAATTTAAGAGGAAAAAATGAAAAAAGGCAGGACTTCATAAGAGCTATGTCCCAATGTCAGATTGGTATTTCATTTTCTTCACTGACAAAGCTTTGAGAAAGTAAAATAATTTGACATCTTTAGGTGTTTGTAAACTTGCAATCCTAAAAACAGTCTTCTAGAATATCTTCTTGCTCTAGTATTAACTCATCTGAACCAGTCAGCTAGAAAAAAGGTGCATCTAAAAGCACAGCTGAACAACTTTTATTGATGAGGGACGTGATTAGGACAAGCAGAAGTATTTTGTCAGAAAACTCAAATGGAATGATCTATAAAGAAACATAACTGCCTTAACTGATAGTTTTGACAAATTGAGTATTGAATTAAACATCTATAACTCCAGAAGATACACAAGGATTCATTTAAGATAATGAATTAATACGTATGGACTTTTAAACTCTTAGTCATTTAATTCCTACTAATGGATTACTATTTTTTTTCTGTATTGGAATCTAATTAATTTTAAGTGGTAGGAACATGGTGCCTAGAGACTTAAAAAAAACAAAAGAAAACCCCACCACTCTAACAAGACTGTCATTGTACTTTCTAGAATAATGAAGTACTAACAGCACCACAAGAATTCAACTGTAACAACTCAGCAAAATAAGCTGCCAAGCGTCGACCTGGAATACTGAAGTATTCCAAAGCTGCATAACTCTTGATACAAGGCATAGATTCATAAGATTAAAGATCACTAGGTTATAGTTTAAAAAAAAAAAAAAAAAAAGTGAAATACTGATCTTTAATGCAGTCCCTGTGTCTTCCTTATAAATGAATAAATTCCTTACAAATGCATTATTATTTACAGTTAGCATCAATATTGTTGTGGAGAAAGTCAAAGACTGAAGATCACAAAAATACCACATTTAAAAATTTATAATAATCTGAGAAATGTATGTACTTCTATAAAAAAGAAACAGCAATGTCAACTGTACATTTTGCAAAACAGAGCTTTCATATGTAGAAGTTTATCTCTGCGTTGCTGGAGTTTAAGCAGATATTTAATAACTTGAAAAATAAGCTTCGATTTTGCCAGAAAAAAGTCAGCTTTTTTTCTTTAGGTTTCGAAACCGAAAGTTTCTTGTCAAGCATGAGCAGATTGAGCCAAATCAGGAAACAGATGTATCCTTAATCTCAACAAGAGGTTAAAAAGTTATGCTGCAATAAAGAGACTATGTCAATCAATGCAGAGAGCAAGTATTTTGAAGCAGTGTGAAATTTAAAAAAGAGCACAAAGAGATAAAGAGTGCACATAATATTAATATTGTGCAGTTCAGCCAGTGATAATATAAAACCCAGTATAAACTAATGCTTATTCCTCTATCTACCTGGTTAACAACCAATTAACAGATGAAGAAATAATCAGTCTCTGCAACTTCCCCATTCAGTGGATCTGAATCTTGCATGCTACTTGTCAGATAGAGGATTTGTGCCCAGTTGCACCAATTTGAGCAACTTCTCCCTGTTCAAATTTGGCAACAATTTTGTTTGAACATCCTCTAGAACACTGCTTCATTTCTAATCTAAGACTATAAAATGCTCAAAGTGTATACATGCATATAATCAACTTCAGTTAAAAGATGTTCAATTCTGTGGCTCCAGACACCAACTTAAGAGGTATTTTTAGTAGACAGATTCACCTACCTTACTGCTGAGAGTGGTTTTATCACAACCAAGCACCAAGGACCCAAGCTGCACAGACACTCACATGATCTAGTGACAGATTTAAATGTACTCTTACATATAGTTTTGAATAGCATTTTCAAGTTAACGGAATACTCATCTGCTCAGGGGTAAATCATATGCTTAAGCACACTGCTAGATCACTTCAGCACCAGATCCTACCCCCAAAGTTAACACGCAAGTAAACACAAGCTAACATCTACTGAAAACTTGTGCCAGAACAGCCACATTTCTATCAGAATCAGTTTTGAGGGAATTGAAAATACTTACTGGACAAAGAAGAGAAACCCTTAAGCTTGTTGTCGCTATTTCACTATCTGGATCTGCAGTCAGTTTCTCTTTAACTGTTATTTGAAAGAAGAAAACATTAATGTATGACACAAACTGGATGATAGAGAAGTAAAGCAAGCCTTAAACTATATGCACTAAACTTTTGCCATGTCTACTGGAAGCAGGCAGCAGTGAGTATTGTTTCACACTCCCACAGTAAACATGTAATCTAAGCAGTCTTTACTCTCTAGGAAGATCATAAATTACAACATTTAAGTAAGCCAGAAGTAGGAAAAGCTCATCTTAAACCAAGATCCCTAGAAAAATTATTTATACAGAGATGGCTCTTTTCATATACATGCAACTACATACTTGAAAATTATTCAAAATCTTCCAAAAACATCAGCCACATCAAGCGCCTGAAGTTAACAATGGACAAGTTAAAACAAAAAAAACAACCCAATATTAACATGTTAGTAACTTTCACATGGACAAGCACTGCGACCCTGTCATTTAACATTGAAAAAACTACTTGGGAAACAAAAAAGTAACAGAAGTACCCTGACAAAATTAGGGCTTTAAATAACTGCAGTGAAATACTAACACTACAGAAGACTTCCATCTCCACTGTCCTTGATTTGTGTCTATAGAAGACTGCTCTACAAGCAGGCACAGTCTCCATGAACAAGTCAATTCCACACACTAGCTGCTCTAGGAACCCAAAATAACCCTTATTGCTACCTGGAAACTCATCGCTAGATTTTTGTGTATTGAAATCATCATGCTACGTTAATACAATACAATTAATACACTGGCTTTGCAGCACTGTGTTTATTGGTGAGCTAGTTTCTTCCCTTCCGTAGAAGGTCCCATACAGTGTACTATACACATCATCTGAGCATCTCCCAATTAGACATTAAAGAGGGCGACCAACAGCTGTCAGGTGTTTGTTTTTTCATCCTTTCCCTAGAAAAGCAATGCATGCAGCAGTGTTTGTTTGGATTTTTATTACATAAACTTATAACAATGTGTACGTGTCAGGGAAACAACAAAGGAGGAAACCTTGCACTTGGATTTGGCGGAGGGGAGGTATTACGCTAGACCGTCTCTCCCGGAGCTCACTCCGCAACACTGCACCACAGGAACAAAAAAAACAGTGACCAAGACTTTCCTCCAGCACACCACCATCACGGTTCAATATCAGTCATTTAGTTTAGCTTGTTCAAGGTACTGAATTATCAGTTGACTATATAAATATCGTTGCTCTTTTTAAAGAAACACAACCAGCAGAACTGAACTGAAAGAGTCTCTCTCGCATTTTTCCCTTCACAGTGTCAACAGGGTTCCTGGACTGGCTCCTAATACAAACAAAGGCCTCCGAGTCTCTGGATTTCAGCTGAATACAAAGAACAGCACTATCAGATTCTCAAAACCCAGAGAATTGTAGGAAGTCCAAACCTCGGTTAGTACAGCGCTATTTCAAATCGCCTTTCACAAAAGCTCTTTTTTCCTTTTTCGTTAACAAGTATATCAGACGTACTTAGTGCTCGCGAGTGATCAGGATTCCGAATCCCTTTGGCTCGCAACCTCTGCAGCAAAACCGTGGAGGACAGCTGCTTTACGAGATAGACTGCCATGGAATAGTTCTAGAAAACAGAACAAAGAGCAAAACAAAATCAAACGGTTTCAATCAAAACCGCTTATTTTATACAACGCTTATGCAATTTATGTGCTTGCAGGGCCTTGTGTTTCTACAGTAATTACAAGATGTTAAACGGCAAAGTTTTCAGACCAGACAAAACCCATCATGTTTTAACAAGTTCACAGGGCTGGAGTTTTAGAGATGTGACAGAAGTGACAGGCTTCACGGAGACTAGATCTAGCTGCAAGAGAAGCTATTCCTTCTGCTTTACAACAGCAGTTAGGACACTTCTGAAAGTTTTGTATTTAACTTGGGCCGTGTAGCCTACAGGCCATCTTAAAAGGATGATTTTACATAAATAACGTTAGGTCCTGCTCTTGTGCTGATACATTTAAGGGAAGCTGTCAGGACAAATTTGATTAAAACTTACTTTTTATAAAGTTTTTTTTTCTTTCAATATATGAAAATCAACAGTGATGTCTTTTCAAAAGCAGTCATTAAAAACATGCATCATCTGCAATATTTCCTGCTCAATCTGGAAGCACTGTCCAACCTTCTTTTTCTTATCTTCTTGTATTGGCTATGAAATGCTAGAGCTACTTGACTGCTGAAGCTTAACAGAAATCAGAGTTAAAGAGTTCAAGCGTTCGGCGGGGTCAGGATGTACTCTAGTGCATCTAGCGGGCAAGAAATTACCCCTCCCAACTGCCTGTCTTTCCCATTGCTTGAGCTTCAGTTACTTCCCCCCTTCAGAGTCAGCAGAACAGATCACGCGAATGTTCCTTCTCTGTGTCAGCAGAAAGCCAGGGATCTGCACTTCTGCCACGGCAGAGGGGAATCCGGCGTGCGAGCGAGCCGGACGCGCTCCCACCGACACTGCCCGCTCCCCGCCAGCACGGCAGAGCAGGGCTGGCAGAGGGCTCCTGCTGACATCACTAAACGTTTTCAGACCAGAGTCTTAGATTTTGGAACTTCTCATTTTTCTTCTAAGCTACTAACAACAGCGGTAACACTATCTTTCTAAAAACGTGGCACTGTACTGTGCATTCCTCAGCAACCCCCAGGAAACAAGCAGCAAGGACAAGATTTATGCTCTCACATCAGGGGGTACCAATTACTTTTTGCTATAAAGCATATGTATATTTAGTTATATTTATATGGCTAAACTTGTAGCAATATTCATACATTTTAAATTGAAAAATTTAGGGCTCCTTCCCCCCACTCCAGCAACTCTCAAGTATGTTCCCACAAAACAAAACCACAACCAAAAAACCCCCATACACTTGTGACATTCACCATTTGTTATTTAGGATGCTACCAGAATATGAAGATGGGATTTCAGTAATTTATCTTACCATAAAAATCACACAAATTGAAATAGAATCAGAAACACCACATTTTACATATTTTATTCTTAAAACGAATGCTTCTCACATCGTTAAAAAACACTACTGCTTTAACTTGTTTGTTTAATGCCTCAATTAGTATAGAAGTTAGAAAAATGCTAATTAACATTGTGAAATTATTTACCGACAGCTTGAATCTACAAAGCTAGGAACTTGCCCAAGGCGTCTTGTACAGAAGGCTTTTGAAACAGATTGTGTAAAAATCACAGTTATGACTTCGGGAAAGGTAGAGTATACCAGTTGAGACAAGCAATTGACTCTTAAGGGAAGGGGAGATAGGGAATTCAGATTTTGTACTTTACAGGCACATCCGAAAATAAAATAATTCCTCACATTTAACTGTCAAGATCACAAACAATCAGATTAAGAAGCATTACTTCTCACGAGTGGGGATGTTCTGACTGACATATCATTCTCATGAAATACACTAAGAATTTGCCACTATCTTCAATTTTGTATTATAAGTTAAAAGGTATCCAATAAGTTTTAGATAACTGAAATATCTAAGAAGTCTGAGAAAACAGGCTAGTTCACTACAGAGCAGCTTAGAGTCCATGCAGATTTGTGGCATTTCTTTTCCCTAAATCCTTGTCTGTATTCTAAAGCAAAAGTGCAGCACTGTATTCACAGCAATAATCAGGATTCATCAACTTGTGTGCAGCCACTTCTGCAATGTAAATCAAAATAGGTTTATTTTCAAACGCTTATTTCAGATGCCTGCAGTTCTTGTTAGATAAAAGATGACTTTAAAAAAGTATTCAACAATCATTTATTCTATAACCTGAATGGAGACTCTTTTACACTTGACAAGAAATTCATCATGACAGGGAAGGAGAGAAATACCAGCATGATGTTTTATATTGGGCTGTTGTGCACAGTTGGGCTATAAGCGTTTTTCCCATTTGGTTCAAGAACCCTGGGCTTTGTAGACAGACAAGTTCTTGGAAAAAGTTTCATCTCAAGATAATTCTCAGGACTTCAAAAAACAAGATGGTTGCAACGACAAAGCCACAATTTTTCAAGTATGTATTGATTTTGTAATGTATATCTAGCAGCTGTTTGTCATCAGTGAGAGCCAATGCACTGATTCATGGAACAACTTAAAGTGACTTTTTGCAGGTTGTTTCAGATATAACTAGTCTAGTGGAACACAAGCAATTTTATAATCCCCTCAGACACAAAAAAGATTATAAAAATATGACTTCTTTAATATTAAGTATGTGGATGTTTGTGAAAACAGAAATATGAAATAGGAAAGTTATATTTTCTGGACACTATTGAGTTGCTATGCTTTGCTGTCTACTTTTTCAGGGTTAAGCAACACCAATCTGTATAGAATGTCACATGTTAGTAGGTCAGTTAAAAGTTGAATCCAAGATAAGGTTTGTCAAGCCTCAAAATCAGGAAAAGCTTGAAGTCTAAAGCTAAACAAAAAACCCAATGTAAGATTTCTTGAACTTACTATGTGGGCCCTCAATGAGTCACAAAGACAGGCGGGTGCATGGACGAAGAGCAGAGGTTACACTATGAAAAAATTTGAGGGCTACTGATCTAGGGAAGCGTGCCATATCTGCCTGGTGTAAAGTAACAGAGAAATGCAATCAAGAGAAGGAACAGCCTATTGCTAAACCATGAAGTATTTTCTGCACAATTAAACTTGCTTATCTTTCAAATCTTTCAAACATATGCCAAAACAGAAATTAATAAGCTTAGGCAGCATTATGTACCACATAAAGTTACTTACTCTTCCAATTTCTGCAGTCCACGAAACAACGATTGTGTTTGGTACCGTGGTGGATAATCTGACAAGTGAGGTAATGTTGATTGGTCGGCTAGGTCGCTTTGGTTCAACACCATTTTTGGTTGGTGGAAGATAGCCCTAGAAATTAAAGCATTTTTTAACTTACAGCAAAAAAAAAAAAAAAGTGCTCTTCTCTTCTCCCTCCCCTCTCCCCAAAATCCTGCCCCAATAAAAGCTCTGTATTCCACCCGAACCAGGCTCCCTCTTCAATTTAAAAATATACATGGCAGACAGTACAATACCTGGTATTTCACAAGTCCTTTTCCATACACAACATCCTAACCCTGCCCATGGGAATACTAAGGGGAGCCTTTGGCATCCCACCTTTCTCCGCTGGCAATATTCCTATTCAACCTGCCTGGCTAAAACCACCCAATCTAACCCTGGGCAGTGCCCCAGTACTATAAGTCAGTGTCTCTCTTGTCCTGTTGGCCAGTGACGGTCTTTTCCCTGCACACTTGACCTCCAAAAAACAGGGTCCAATTTCAGCCAGATTCACCAGATGTTTCTAGAACATAAAAGTTTACTGTCACTCTGTTAGAAAATTAATCTTCCAGATCTATTGGCTGGTCTCGTGACAAACAATTTACTTAACTGTCTTTTCATTCATCCATCCACCTTCATTCAAACACTCCAAAATGTGAAAACAAAGGTTAGGATAAATGCTCAGGCACGTTTCTGACAGACAGTTCATAACAATGCTACCTGATTATATAAACCCAAATAATATCTTACTTACTGGAAGGCTGCATGGTTTCCCATTTACTTTCACACACAGATTGGGTGGGAAGTGATCTTCTTGTGGACAACTGGTCTCTGATAAACAAAACCTGAAAGCAAAGAGCTTCCATCACCTTTCACTTCTAAAATGACTTAAAAGACCACCCATTCCTAGGAGGAATTTTTTTCCAACCAAGCTATGAGAGCATGCCAAATCCTGCTAAACACAGTCCTCAGATTAGTTGTATGGCTCAATAAGCAGGAAAGCCCCCCAAAATTACAGGTGTGGGTTAAGGTGGCCACAGGTTCCTCAAATTCCTCAGACTGGGTCTGTCTAACAGCAGAACCATTCAGACAGGCAGGTTCCTGCTACAATAGATAGACCATCCGGCTTCTTTCCCACCACTCCTCCTGCCTGACCTCTTCTTGACTGTTCACAAACGACAATACAAGCCATCTGTTCAACTGTCCCTCCTCCGAACTTCAATAAGCCAGCCAGCTATTCAGCTACAGCATCAGATGCTATGTCAAGCCTTTTACTTCAGTTCAGCCAGTTTTTGCTAATGCTATTTCAAAGGCTTATTTGCTACTGGAACCAAAATAAGACAGACCCTCCCTCGCCCTACAAAGTGCTGATAGGCCCAAGGCTGCAGGGAATGCACATTCAAAGGACAGACCTAAAGGACCCTCTCAAATCCACTGGATTTCTTCCAGGGACACTCAAGCATACCTTCACATCAGGGTATAGCTATGCAACGCAGCTGAGCCTAACAGGTTGCTGCTCTCAAAAAGGGGAGTTTCCTTCTGTCCTTGTTTTCTCTCCTTCCTTCCCCTTCCCTTTTGTTCACCTGACCCCTCACCAAGCCAATTTAACTTGCAGATCAGCAGAAGTTAACCTGACAAACAAGACCCAAAAGCACTTGCTTTCTTGTCTGCAGAGTTAACAGCTCACCATGTAGTCATGCAAACACCAGATCCAGTGCAAGAAAGGAGTGAGACAGTGCAGCCAGGAGCAGAGGGATGGAAGGCAAGACAGCAAGACAGCCATTTTGACAAGGAGGGCAAGCTGTGAAGTCAGCTCTGCTGTAAGGTCTGCTCAAACCCTTACAGAGAATTACAGGGATATATAGAATTTAACCAGCTTCCGATAAATTTGTTGAAACCTCTAAATAACCAACAGGTTAAGATCAAATACAGTGATTCCCAAAATCTTGCCTCCCATTCCCAGCAGAAAAGTAGATCTTGGGTTGCCATGCCCAGCAAATACAGTGTTTGGCTTCTCTTAGGAAAAACAACCCTCCCTGCACATGGAGTCTGAAGGCCAAGGCACCTGGAATCTGACAGATTCGGAATTAAGGGAAGGAGCATACGCACAATCTAAAACAATGAACTGAAGAAAAATCAGTTGGTTATAGCATGCACTACATGCAGAATTCTGACACGCCAGATATCAGGCCACCAGGAGCTTCAGGAAAGCTGCATATAACAGAGACAAGTAGTTAAGCCTGTCCTTTCCAAAGCAGCCAGTAGCTGAAATCCCCAGCAACAAACTTTTCTACAGACAGTAGGATGAGACTCTCTTCCACAAAGGTAAGACAGACTTGCTGGGGAGCATATATTTGATACTTTACATTTCCAAAATATTTTTAAAAACAGCAGCATCGAGAACAGGCCATATGAACACATACCTTAGCTGGACCTGTACTGTGAAGTCACATTTGGTCCCAGAAATATCCCTGGCAAAGACAAAACACAGGTTACAATGTGTTACTTATATAGTAGGTTCATTAATGCATTTTCAGAGTTTGCTATAAGTTGACCCTTGTGTGTGTCGACCCTTTTGCATACCACGCTTTCCTTCCTCTGGTCAGTCAAACCACCATCCTTAAGACACACTAAAAAAAAATGTACTTTTTATTCTTCAGAGTAAATAATTCAATTACATTCTCATCTCACCTCTACCATTCTCTTCTTTTGGTATACTGTACCGACGGGTTACTACACACATCTTTAAACTGAGTAAACATAGAACTCAACACAGGAATTGGCCAGCAGTGAAAAAGGGCTGCAGGTAGGAGAATTACGTGATTTGTAGGTAGTACAAGAGAAATCTGCCCACTCTTCACTGGACAGTGGTGGCATTAATTCTCTCTTCCTTGCTGCTTCCCTTTCCATCATCTTACATACAAAAGAGAGAAGAATTGCCCAAAAGAGTATTCTCTGAGGCACTATGCACTCTTCTGTGTGCTTTAAGATCACATTTTAAAAGAAAAGTTAAAGTAAGCTCATTCTTTTTTGGAGTTTAAATACTGTACTATCAATAAAACTCACTTACATTGAACTGCTGATTTGCTGCACTTGTTGTGGTGTCAGTGCAAACGCAAAGCAGGTTTCTCGAAATCGCTGACTATTATCTGATGCTAGAAGAAAACAAGAAAGCATCATTTTTAAAAAACAGCAAATAGAGAATAGTCGGAGCTACACCCTTTCATTAAAGTGTCTACATATATACACACATACACACACATATAATTTTATAGCAAGCACAACAGCATGACACATCTGTTTCTGCAAACAATTTCAAAACCAACAAGAAATTTGCCATTTAAAGCCTTTTGTAAATAAAAATAAAATAAACAAGCTATATATTTATATATAGACTATATATTAAAAAAGTGATACAGACAACAGCAAAGCAGAGACAGATCAGCTTAAGACTTTCTGTCAGTCATGGTAACTTAACTGTAAGTGTTTGATATTAAATAAAAAAATGTTTAGGAATCCTCATCAATAAGTTTTTTTTAATTTCCTTTAACACACAAGATCATGGATTAGCCTGTAAAAGCAAACAGAGTGACTGAGAAGTACAACATACACAACTCCTCTAGGTGCTTCAGGAGAATATCTTATAGAGCTAAATGCAACAAGTATATAGCATACAAGCATCTCATGAGATACACACAACAGAGATAAAATCTTCAACTTTGTGCTACAGAACAAATCATACTTAACAATTAATGCATCTGCTGAAAACCAAAGAACATTAAACATCTCCAATGACTATGTTGTGTATTAAACAGTCAATACGCTTATCATTTTTTGTTTTACTATAATGCACTTCCCAACTCAATCCTGAGTGACAGATAAGTGAATACTTTGGGGTGATGCTTCAGATATTTTGTTAAAAACCTCCATGTGGTTGGTCAGAAACAACCACAGAATTGACATTGACTTAGTATAAGTATTAACAGCAGCAAACTCACAAAATTACATTTATATTTTCTTGTACATTAATGCTACAAAACATGTGAATTTTATTATATTATATGCAACAACCATATGTAGTTCATTTGTTAGTTACTGTGTGGAGCAATTACTGCACTCAGAATACACCAAGAGCAGCCCCTGTGTGATCTGTAATACCTTCTTCGTCATTCAGACTTGTGGGCACACCACCACTAAAACTATGTGGGCAAGAATAAATAACCTACGCTGAATAACAGCTTTTGCAAAAATACTGGCAGTAGTAAATATTTTTAAAAGAATTACATTTTCTTGAATATTGTTTATATTCATGCACTTACATTTTCTTTCCCATCATTTCCAATGCAATTATCATATTGGGTATACCCTGAGTGTTTCCCGAAATACACAAATAGAAACTAAAAAACATTTATTAATAAAACGTTCTACTGTAATGTCCAAAAGCACTCTGTGGACTGGGTGCAGCATGGAGCATCAAGCCAATGTTTAGTTAGACCCTCAGGCCTACAGTATCCACCACCTGGTTTTAATAGATTCTCAATTCCTTTTCTCAAAAGAAGGACATGCAAGGCTCAAGATGACAGCCAGTCGTACTATGACAATGTAAGAATTTGCAGGAAGAATAAACACATTTACAATAAGCAATGAAAATCTTTTATAATATTTTGTGTATATATAGTTTACACCTATCGTTGGCTATAAATGACAAGATCAGTATTATATATTGTAATCGACAAAAGAGAAATTAGCTGACCAAGTTAAATAATCCCTTGCACGTCAGACCATTAAATTAACTCAAGTTATTATTTCACATTTTTACATGTTTAAAGGTGGCCTGAACATTTGTTTTTATTTTCTTCCCATGAATTGTTTGCTTTACCTTAGAAATTTCAGTTCTGCTTTTACTAGAGAAGTTCTGGAAAGTTTTGGGAATGTTTGTTGTGAACTCCAACACCTTTAATTGTTGGACAAGGCTGTTGAATGTTTAACAAAAGCTACCTTCATTAAGGACTTAATTACTCAGAGAAGTTTAACAGCAGTTAACAACAAGAACAATCTAAAACCAAGTCTCCCCAGTCGTCTTTTCCCCTCTCAGCTGCTCGGCATTTTGCCTGCTTGGGTTTTGCAGCATTCCCAGTTTACAGGTACACTCAAACAGCTAATACCCATTTTGTGCGGTGCTAGAAGAAGAAAATAACTGACCAAAGCAGCAAAAGAGATCCCAAAACTCAATTCCCCCCCTTCCTGACCGGCTGGTATTAATCCACCACTTATTTTTGCTCTATAACAATCTGTGATCTTGGAAAGGGAGTCTCAAGTTTCTACATTCAGTTTCATGGTGCTTTTGACATTGGCCAAATTAAAGCATTACATGTTAGAATGGCAGAAAATGCCAAAGTACATTCTTCAGCGCTGACATGGAAGCCTCCATAATTCAGGTTTTCCTCATGAGCTGTATTGCTAGCACATTAACAAGGCATTAAATAGCCTCTGCTTGATCAAACAATTTAGCAGCAGAAACAGCCACTTCAAACTCACAACCTTTAAAAAAAAAAAAAAATCACAGAAAGCCAAGCATTAATAAGAACTGGGTTCTGCGCTCTATAGTCAATGAATTTCTTCTTACCTAGAATTCACCTAAACTGAAAAAGGTAAGCAGGAAGGCTGCAGTGGGTATTTTTTGCTTGTTTGTTTTCAAATATTTTCAATTTAACTCAAAGAACAAAAACCAAAGGCCTCTATCGTTGTTTCTTATATTTGGCTATTAACTTCTCATGAGCTCATCTTAATAATTGTAAGCAAAAGTCTATGAGCTGATAGATCAATGGTCCCCAGTGATCAGAGATGTACTTCATCACACGCTACTTGATCTCATCTTAGCTGCAAAACAGCATTAATATACACCGGCCGTGTTTGCAATACCCTGCTTTTGTGTACAAGCAATCATTGTGATTACCCTTGGCAGCACTGCCAAATTGCAAAGAAGGAACAACTTGTTAATTAGGGAAAGATGATCCAGAAGCCAATCTTAAAAAGACATCAAAACTCTTGACATATTGAGCAGTAAAGAAAGAGGGGGCAAAGATGTACCAGCGCACTCGAGGAGCCCCATTACTCAGAACAGCGCACAGCTGGAAGATAGCTACAGTGGGACCCTCGACCTAGTATCAGGGTGCAATTCTGCCTCTTGGAAGCAAAACTGCCACCCTGAAAAAGAGCAAATTCAAACGCAAATTGCACAATTCAGTGTGTGCTACCAGAAGCATGTCTAACCTCTGCAAACGGGCATACTTCAGCCAATTATAAAGACAGCATTTGAATTTTTACATTCAGCATGATACTAAGAAGTGACAAGAACAAGCTACACGAGCACCACACAGAACCAGCTTAACACATGCTAAGCAAGCTGTAAAGAGTCCGTGAGCGGCAGGGAAAATACTAGGCTACCACATTTAAAAACACGCAGGTTTTACAAGGGCTGTCTGTAGCGGTTAACAGCATTGCTTCCGTTTCCTAGCTTTCAGTTAAGCTTCCACAATTGCTGCTGTGCCGCCGGCACTGCCTTCCCAGCCGGCCGCTCCGCCGGGAACCAGCCCCTGCAGCTGCCACCCTCCGCTGCGGCAAAGCCAGGGGCAGCCAATTCAAGCAGAGGTCGGTAAAATATGGCAAGGAAAACAAATAGCTTCAGAAAGTCTCTATTTACCATCCTTTAAAACCAACTGCCAATTTATGCCGCTGCTCATGTCCTAATGCAAGGCGAAGCTGGGGGCTGTGGCCTTGCCGGGGTCGGAGGGCAGCTGCTGCGGGTCTGCGGCTCGTCTTGGAGGGCCGGGGATACGCAGCAGGGCAGATCCGGCGAGCGAAACAAAAGCATTGGAAGGGAAGAAGGGAGATGAGAAATGTTTTCTGTGGAGTCCCAAAAAGAAGTTTGTGGTTTTCTCTGATCTTCTCACATACATTTTCTCACTATCCTTTTATTCTCTGCATGTTATTTCTAGATGTATTTACCCTACAAATGATGCAGAATATGTTAAACTGAGCTAATTTAGCAGCTTTCCATTGACGACTAGGCTTCCAAGCTCATCTATGACCATACGAACTCCCCTGCCTCTAAGAACTTCCGATTTTGCGAGGAAAAGCTAGAGGAAGTCTGAAATTCAGGAGCGTACAAAAGCTAACAGACTGTTATTAATTCATCTAGTATTTCTGCTGGGTTTAGAAGCACTGAATAGGTTTTGGTAAGTGAAACAGTTTACTTTTAAAGATCTGGAGTGTGCTTAAAACCAGAATTATGCATATATGTAATTTTACACAAGAAAATCATTTTGAGGGCTAGAGATGGCAGCTGTGCCCTGCAAACAACTGTTATTATTTAGCAAAGGAAAGGCAAAAATAGATCTCCAGTTGAAAACTGAGCAGATAAAATAGAACATATAATATAATAAAGAGGGGATCTAGCCAGCACAACAGAATTAATATGAACATTCGTATGAAAGTTGCCAAGATCATTTTTTCCACAACTATGAATTATTAAATTTTATAACCTTTTCTTTCGCAGTCTCCGAATGGTACAGAGCTCGGAGGATTAGTTAGCAGCGGTCTATAAGCCACTGCCTTTGCAATCTCAGAAAGAAATTCGAGCAACATACAATGCACAAGTGTCTCTTATTATTGTTATTTACATATAAAGAACAAAGGCTCGGTACTTTAAAAATATCACTAATTACAAGTATTGCTTTACCTTGTTGCTAAAAAGTTTCCTGAATAATTCAAATATCTGAAAGGGCAGATTTTTGAAAATGTGTAATAAAAAGCTTTCCACACACACTTATTTAACTAAACAGGTGCCAACAAGAACAGTTTCAGATGAGCCATATACAAATCCCCTCGTCCTCGGGAGTGTCACTGGTTTTGGGGGCCAGGAGGGGCTCGAGGGTGGAGTGGGAGTATTTACTTATCCTTCATTCATCCAAGTTAGATCCAGGAAAAGGAATGAACAAAATCTGCATTTTCTTGTAAATATATATGTGCACTTATTAAAAACTGGCACAAGTTCACTTCAGTTTCCTCTGCAGGTTCCTACGTTAGTGCAACACACTAAAAAGCATAAAATGTTGCAGAAATGCTACAGAGTGGAGCCTCTTCTTCAAAGCTGTTCTTCTTACCAGTTCACCACTGCCACAGTTTCCTGAATTATTTCATGTTTTGCTCATTCAGCTACTGATCCAAATAGCATATAGGATAGGCATACATTAAATCCAAGTGACCCAATTATCCTTTGCTGGTTGTAAATTTTAATAAATGTTTTTTCATGAGTAATAAGTCTGCAAAATCTGAGCAAAAACTGTCTTAATACATTAGGTCATCATTCACAGGCGCAAAATACTTAAAAAATATATACACATCCACACACATGTGCATAGAGTTTATATATATATATATATATATACATATGTACATATGTATATATATATACACACACACACTTCCTACTGATTTTATTCTTTATTTTAAAAAATGCTGTAGCACTAGAGTGAGGGGCGGGGGGGAGGGGGGAACCCAGCTTGAGTGGCAGAATTTTCTACAGCTCTAAAAATATTCTGTTCCACCTCACCAGTACCCATGGCTAAAAATAGTCACACAATCTTTCTGCAGTAAAATACCTCTTGCTGACTTGAGAAATAGCTAGTCTTTAAATTTCCATTCAAGAACAGATACCTTAAAACCTTTAATGAATCTGATACTATCATATTGTTGAGGTTGTGGGATGCTTCCTAAGGCAACGGCAGCTGAACGTCATACTGCCAACACACTGAGGTTAATCTTTCCCATCTTTCATCGCAAAGGACAGCTTATTAAATAGTTGAGAGAATATATTACCTTCTAATACAGCAATTTACTCTGACTAATATAACTTACTTTTTATACTGCAATAACTATCTTAGACCAGGACAAGAGAAAAATCATAACTGAATTGGCCTATTACCAATGATTTCTAATAATAGCATGTTTATTTCTGTAGACAGAAATAGTTATGTTAAGTAAGAGTATCAGGAACATAGCAAATTTCTGCTAAACGCTGTGAGATAAATTTTTGTCTAATTGCTTATTGACTAAGCTGATACAGTACATAATTTTGATCAGTTAAATTTGTCAAAACATTAACTAGAAAAACCTAAACATCATAGAAGTTGTCACCCAACACATAGGTAATTCTTGTATAAATACATCTTCCTCAAATATGCAAGATACCTCATTTTGTTTCAACAAAGCCATTTTGCTTTTTTTTATTCTTTTAAACAGCAGAAGGCATTGCATCAATTTATGTTCAGTCCTCTTTAAAATATCACTACTGAAAAGTTAAGACATTGGTTCCAAGTCAAGACCAAAATTCTTGCATTCAGATTAAAGTCCAGAAGAGGTTTACCTTTTAAGAAGTTATAATTTCAGACAGGCTTTGAATTATGTTAAATTGCAACAGAAGCCAGGAAATTCATAATACAGTACTACACACACAGAGCTCTTAATAACTTAGTTTTGCCAAGTCCTGCTGTATCAATCCAGAAGCGGGTTCGTTCACATGGTCCCTGTTGGAGGCGAGGTCAAAAGCCTCCATACGGTACCTTGCAATAGCTGCAGACGGGCAGAAACCAAGCTGCTCCCCGGGGCAGGAGACACCTTCCTGGGACCTGCATCTCAGGACGGCATCACCAGCCCTTTTCAAACCACCACAATTTACGAAGTTCCTATGTAACATAAGCATTTATACATCAACATTTCCTTTCTACTAACCACAACCTTTTAGCACCACGCTCCCACCATCTTCTAGAATCGAGCGGCACCTTTTAAATGGCAACCCACTGGGCCCCTCCGCTTCCTGCGGCCCACCGAAGGCATCCAGCCTGCGCAATACGCAGGACATCACCTGAGCCTTCCCCCCAGAGCCGCCCCCCGCGGCACGAGGAAAGGCTATTGCTACCCGCTACAGCCACGTCGGACCCGGCCCAAGCAGCATGCTCTACCCCGACCGGAGCCGTAGGGCTGTGCGGAAACGGAGCCCGTCCCGCAGGAACCAGCCGCCGGCGAGAATTTGGCCACACCGAACCAGCGTTTAGAGCTACGACAACTCCTAGATCCCCTTTCTCTTTTGTCACTCACTGGCTGCGACATCTTGGCCACTTCACTTCTTTTCAATCACTTATCACGATGGATGTTGCCTAATCTTAAGGTTTCAAAGCACCTCAGTAAACACACAAGTCATTCTTCCCTTGACGGTGGTGACCAGCTCTTAACCACTTCCGTGGGTTACAGTCACACTAGACTCACAAATACGCTGTACTACTCTGAAATGACAATGTGATATTCTTAAGACAGATGAAAAACTGAACTTAGGTTCTGGTCAGTCTATTGCAATTATAAATTAAGTTACATAAACAGCTTTTAACAGTTAATACTCAGAAGTAACATGCATAGCTATACTAAGGGTGGAAGAGGCAGGGAGTAAGGAGAAGGAAAGGAGCTTATCTGAAATAGCGCTTAAATATATATATAGGAAAATACCTTGGAAATACTCCAAGGGCTACAATTAATTCATAAATATTATGTGTTTTATTACTCTTCATGATACATTGTATAAACAGATCAAGTGGAAACTCTGTGCAACTGGACAGAAATTTACGTACTTAGTTTAAAAAAAAAAAAGTGATGTATTACAGCATTTTTGAGCAATGAACATTTCTGAAGACCTACAGCATGTATTAAGGGCCAATTTCAGCCTGACCATCCTGCCAGAACTCTCTGCCATCCCATCCTACCTCGATAGAGCAAATAACCAGTCTACGCGGGCACTCTTCTGGCCTGCTGCCCTTCCTGGGCCCTCAGGGCTCCGCAGCGACTCCGCTCCTCCGCTCTGCTCAAGGGGAGGGAATATGGCTGGGCTGGGAGAGAGGAGGAGGCAGGACCCACCTCGTGCCTCCACACCCCAGCTGGGATTTGGGGCAGACTGGAAAAACGCACCGACAGACATGCAACGCGGCTGAGCAGCACAGACAGGACCCACGGCTCGTAGCAAGGAAGCTGGGACAGCGTACCGCTTCGTGGTTTTATCACACGGAATAACAGTAGTACTCTGGTATTCATATGCAACCCACCACTAGTCACCAATACACTACACATTTCCATCTATCATCTTTCTAAATTAAATCAGACGGTGGATCATGGCTGACTTGTCTGTGTGGTACAGAAACGTGCATCTTCCCCAACCGGGGTTACAGCACTGAGCAAAGTGACAGCTGAACAATTCGGCTGTACTTCCATTAACTTAAAACACCCCTTCCAAGATTGCTACTTAGCACAGGGGGGAAAAAATTCCAAATATAGGTACTAAAGTTAGGATCCCCCAAATTTTTCTTCAGCATCTAAATGTTAATAGTTTGGTTTTCCAGAAGCTGGAAGCCCTTAGAAACCTCACAGCCATCAAGATGACCTGCAGCTATCCAGCATACTCAAGTAAGTTAAAATCATTTGATTTATTTAGACACCCAAATACAGATCCCAGAATTCAAGTGTTGCCATCCAGGCTTGAAAATTTTAGCTTCTATTCCCCAAAGCACAGGCAGCAGTAAAGTACTTCACCTGAACAGTACTGAAAAGCTACGACATTTCTGTAAGGGGTATTCTGATAATAAGGCCTACAGTATTTTTAGTCTACAACAAGTGACTAGTTTAATAAACCTAATAGCAACAGCATCTTAAAACTGAAGCAAAAAATTAAGTTTAAAATTTATGATTAGATAACAGAGTCCCTAGCAAGTTCACCACTATGATTAGCATAATCCACACCACCTTTTTCATAAAGCCATCGTAAAGGGAGATGAAAGGCTCTAAAGTCGCGGAAGACTTCCACATCCCAGCAGTCTTTCCAACACTTATTAAGTAATATCAACATCTCGGTTGCATCTGGAAATCTTAAAAACACATATTACAAAAGCACAGCTTCCTCTCTGATGATACGCAAACACTACCACTATCCCCCCTTTAAAGGGATACTACTCTTAAGCTCAGACTGGTTCATTGATTATTAATGGATTGCTTGCATGCTTTGAGTCAACCACATCATTTGCCATAACTCCTTCTACTAAAGACTAATTATCACAAAGATATTCTAGTTGGATCCTGTGAAGCAGAGTAGATGCCTCGATCCATCCACATCAGAGCAGCTGTGTCTGAAAATGTCCCTATACTGTAGCGTCCTGGAACCTGAGTGACCTCAGTTCTAAGCACAAGGAGCCTGAGCAATCTGCAAAAGTGAATAGTAATAAATTATACTCCTTTTCTTGTACCAAAAGAGCTACACAGTAGGTTAAAACTACCTCATACTTAAAAGAAACAGGCTTGAGACTACGGAAAGATTCTTCTTTATATATGAATTTGAGGCGTACCACATGCAAATAAAAGTTGAAGCCAACAAAAGAAACTAAATGCACTGCAGTTCTGGTTCACTTACAGCACATGAACAGAAGAGAGCTAATATTTCATCTTAGTCTTGCACAATTAAAAGCTGTAGAACCGGAAGTCAGAAAGCTCAGGCCCGAGTTGAGAATAGTGTTTTGTTGAACTTCCTCCCACAAAGTACATTAAGAAAAACAACAAACACACAGAGTAAAAACACGACTTCCATATAAACCATGATGGTGATTACACAGAGCAATAGATCAGCTTACTGATATATGAAAGGGAGAAATACTCGCCAAGCAAAACTTGTATAGCTTCCAAACTAGATTTCCAAGTGTGCTGAATTAATTGTTTAATAGTTGCAACTTGAACTACAGTCACCCTAAAGATTTTGGTCAGATTTGTTGCAAGATCTATCTTCAAACATGCAGCATGTCCAAGTAACCCTGATCAATCATGCTCAAAAAGGAAATTTCAAGGTAAGTGTAAATCAGAAGCGTGAATGCTGATTAGTAAGAGCATAATTCTCTCAACCACTTTCTTCAGGACAGGCCCCAGCGGTGAAATTCCGCATTACTGGAGAAACGCCGTTATGAGAGCCCACAGATTAGGAAATTAAACTAAGATTTAAGTAGATCAAGACAAGCCTCAGCAGAACCATCGTAATTTCCTTTCACCTGATGGAGAAGGACCTAGAGTCTGGCAGGCAAGATGCAATGTTTTTTTGCATAAGTGGTATCCAGACTTCCTAGAAAGCCTGACTTTTCTCTCCTCCTTCCAGAAGGCTGCAACATGTAGGTAAAAATCCTGATTTCCACAGCTCAGATCTAAGTTCCAATGATGCATTAAACATCTCTTAACGACTGAAGCACAGCAAATTGCAGGATGAATACCCCTACTCCGTTTAGGCAATTTTAAGAGAGTAGCATAGCCCATGGCCTCTTTAACCTTTTAAATTGAAAAGGAAAGTTTAATTTCCAGTTACTAACAGGTAAGCAAAGACCCATAACCTAGTTACAATGATTTTTGTAACGACTACATAGCTAAAGCAATTACAAATGACATATGCTGTATAACAAGAAGTATTTTAAAGATGTTGTTTGAGTATCTAACGTTTCTTCCTTAATAAGCTGGCAGAATTCTGGAATTCAGTTAATCATCTCATAGTTACACATTTCGCCACACAAAAGAGATCTGATCTCTGTGTTAGAACTTTTAGAAAATTGGCCCTAAGTTTAACAGCCAGTTAGCAGTGTCCATATGCTGAAGACTGAAAATGGGGAAACATTAAGCAAAAGCTGCAGCTTTGTTTGAGAAGCTAGCAAACAATAATTCTCCTATTTAAAGGAGTTTCTATTAAAAAAAAAACAAAAAACAAAGAAGTCGCATTAGTAAGGCAGCTTCACATACTGTTGTTAACTTTTGCCATTAAGGCCAAATTAGATACCTTTTCCTCCAAAGAAAAAGAATAAAATAAAAAATATATATATTTTATATATACACACACACACATTTCAAGTCATTGCACCCCATGGGACAGAGCCCTCAGCTCTCCATCACACTGCCAGAGCTCAGTATACAGATTTATCCACCAACATACCAACCAACACTGAGAACAAATACAGCGCATTCCTAACTGACTCATATACAAGAGCATCCAATATCGATGCTTTCTCAACTTTGCAATGCAGAAAGCTAATAAAATATGGATCAAGTTTCACAGCTCCCCTGAACATGGACAGATTTCTCTTCTTCTCAGAAGCAGCAGCAGCCCACTGATCATCCTCTTAGGACCAAAGAAAACGTTGCCATCCCTCAGCAGCACAGCCAACATAACCGTAAGGGTCTGCATTAGCCCCAGGGCTCAAAGCGCTAAGCGGGAGCGGTGTAGCGGGAATGCTCCGAAGGCCAAGGGAGGGAACCTGCAGCAGAGGCCCACAGTCAGCGGTGCCTGGCTGCTGTTTGCCCTTCTTCAAGGAAGGGCAGGTTTAAGTAGCATAGACTGAGTTTACAAGTTCAACCACCTAGGCAACTCTGCTGCCCCTGCAAGCATCCTACTCACTGCTGTGAGTTTTACAGGCTGCTATAAGCCAGGGAAAGTACAAAAAAGTTAGCCAATAGCCTCCTAACCTTAGCTTGTCACACATTTTCCAGTCAGCCACACTAAAGATCCTCAATAGCTGTTGGCAAGAAGGGTATGGATGGACAAAGCACTGAGTTTCCCCTTTGCCATGAATCCTGCCCAGCTAACAGCCAGCATGTGTATTTTATCACTGTTCAGAGCTCCATTTTGAGGAAACAAGTGCAAGAAGGTAACATCCATTTCCTCCTTTTGTTCTTCACATTAAAAATAATAGGTAGCAAATTTGATTTCCTTAGCTGCTATTCACATTAGCTTGTGTATTATCTACCTACGTAAACTATTTGGGTACAGCATGCATGATCAAGTGCCCTGCTGTGCAACTCCCTTCCCCCAGGCTTTTTCAAATTATTGCTTTTCAAATTAATAATCATCTCTTGAAGGTGCAGGAGGCTACTTCACACAAGCCTCCGAACAACTTCACCTTGACTAGGGAAAGATCAGGGAGAGTCACGCCCAGACGTGTGCTTTTTCTAACTTCTCTGTAATGACTGTCACATCAGAAGAACCCAATGGAGTTCGCTCTCGTTCCCTCTCGCACACACACTCCTTTTACCAGTTCCAGAGACTATCAACAGGCTCCACTTTAAGCAGGCAGATAATCATTCAAAACCCCAGATGAGGTCATCAATCTGTTCTTGTGGTGGAGGGAAAGAGAGTGAAACCAAAGTTTCATATCCCCCTGTGAGGAATCTGGGGAGAAAAAAAAGCAGGAGACCCTGAAGCGCTGGCCAGATGCCAAGGAGAAGTTTGGAGTGTTTGTACTGTGCATCAACCATTTGAAAACAAAGCCAGAGAACTTAGAAGTTCGACATTTAAATGCCAAACCCACATTGTTTGAAGCAGTGAGGAGGATGTCCAAACCATTCGAGGCAAATATTCAGCAAAACTTTCAACACTGTTTTTAGTTAGAGTATCAGTAACTGCATAAATGGAGAAATTTAAGCAAAGCTTTTTTTGTATTCTGTAATTAGAGAAACAAGTCCACATTATCTACATTTAAAACTGCTGAGCTCTATGCAAAATTTCTTTAGGTTGCTTTGAAAGTGTATAAAGCTGCATATCGCTGGTTATTAATCCAATGGTGGTTTTTTTCATTAGCATATACATTAATTACTTAAAAATATCCCCATGACATTTGTAGTTAGCAATTTTATAATCTGTAGCAACATTACTTACCACTACAAAAAGAAACCAATACAATTGTTTCTCACATGCATGGACTCTGAAGCTCTCTCTTCCCCAGCAAGCACAGGAAAAATAGTTTTTCAACAGTACTGCTTCAGATAAGCAAGGCAAAAAGACAGCACAGGACACACATGCAAATCAAAAACCCAAAACATATCCCTAAATTATTAACTTAAAGGACAAACAGTGCTTAAAAGGTACCTGGCTAGAATTTCAGCTGTTTCCATTTTCTTACTCTGACGTTCTGAAAGTCCACAAAGGGGAAAAATATCCTATTGTATATAAACTCCTTAAGCAATAAGACATGACAGAGCATGAATTATGATCTCTTAATTTAGGACTGGCTTGTCAGGCATGAAGCTGACAGCAAAGTGTTCTTACCACATCTAGGAATAAATGCATACCATAATTCCTGCACTGGAATGTCTTACTGAAATTATACCATTATTTTTTAAAGTATTTATATTATAAAAGTGATGAGACACATTCTGAGTACCTAATTATCCTGCACCACCAGCACTGCCTGGAAAGCTTATTAATCAATTAGATTTTAGACTAAAGCTAAATACACATAGTACACCTCTTAAAAGAATATCTGAGCCATAAATGAGTTTAGTTTATTCCAGAGATTATCAACTGCTACCTCTTTTTCTCTCAACATCTCAATCGTAACAAGCTAAAACAAAAAATAGGCAAACAACTGCGCAGGGGATCACACTTCAGCAGTCTGCAGACCACCACTCATATCAGGCCTCCTTCACCCCGCAGCAGTTCAGTCTATTAATGGAAATTACTTGTTCATTTCTGTTTACAAGGGTTCTCTTTCACAAAGCACGGTCGCCTCATTCACCCACCATCCCCCCCATAGCTGCCCTTAAAAATACCTTCCTCCTACTAGCTATTCTCAGAGAGATTCTTTTCCAGGGTTTCAAAACAGCAGAACGTTCCAACACGCAGGCAGTCCCTCCAGAAATCAACAGCACTATTGTATTTAAGGGGTATTTAAGAGTATTAAAAGTTAACCACGCTCTTAAGTGCTATGTGGAGTCAGAGCCAGAAAAATCACACATTATTATATAATGCTCAGTAAGCATCAGAATATTCTCAGCAGCTACACAAGTGTTTTATACATTAATACAGAAGACAGTTTAAAAGGAAAAAAAAAATAGTCAAAACAGCAAAAGAACCACAAGTGTTCCTAAACTCAGATGTTAGGGCCATAAGGGATCACAGCAAGTATCTAGTCTGACATTCTTTCACAGCACAGACAAGAAGATTTCTTGGGTTTGATGGATTCAGATTTTGCTTTGTTTTAATTATTAAATGCTGTGGTTTAAACTGCCTGCTTTCAATAGTTCGTATTTTCTTTAAAGTCTCTTTTTCTACGGTTTAGTTTGTTTCTTGTCAAACTCACCCCTCAAATACAATGGAACTTTGAACCATACTTAGTAGCTCAGCTAGAGCAACTAATGAGCGTTACGTAAGATGTCTCTCCATGTGTTATAGAACAATCTGTTCCAAAAGTTACCAAAAATAGCAATTCTCTAAACACTGGTGTGACGCAATATTTAACTAGATAATACACTAGCAGCTGAATTTATCCATTACTCCTAAAAAGTTTTCAGATACTGTTATTACGTTTGCAGCCTTACCTAGACTGGTAGGTTTTATCAGCTCATCCAACAAGTCATAAAAAGGTAATTTCTGAAGTTTTATGTCGGGATGGACAGGGTGGAGCGCAGATGTAAGGTGGGGGAGTTCCAGTTCATGTTTAGGTCCCAGAAGTGAAACGGGAAGCAACGGTGATGTTGCGGGGTGGCCATCGTAGCTGAGCTGTGGAATGGTAGACGGAGACAAAGTTGCTGGCATGGAACTTGAGTGTACGCTGGGGATAGATAAGTCTGCAGGTGTCATGATTTTCTGAGGGAACCTTCGCCTATAGAGTTCTTTGATTTTCATTTGTACAGCGGGACTGCAGCCAGCCTTTAACAAATGCAGTGCTTTTGTGAGAAGTTCGTGTTTTCGTCCGTGCTTGTTCCTCCCCGCGTAACCCAGAAGTACTTGCAGTTCAGAAACTCTAAGGCTCATAACCATTTGCTTAAAAGAAACAAAACAAAAAATTAGTATTCAAGTTACATCATCTTAAACACTAACATCAGAATGTAGCTTAATCCTGGTAAGCATACAATTTTTAAAGGCATACCATTACTGCTCTTCTCCCACTAATTATCTGAAATATAACACAAAACAGGACTTGTTCATAGATAGATATATTGACTTAGAAAGTCTAATCAGCAGTTTTTTAAAGGAATTTCTTTTGCAATAGGTAATTGAGGACAGCAATACTGGGGTAAAAATTTGAGATGAGGACAAGTTGCCAGTACAAGACATAATGCTTTTAATGCAACAATGTTCTAATCACTGCTCTACTAACATCTACAAAGTTAACAAGTTTTTTGACTTCCAGCTAGAGGAATAAAAAGTTACACATTGACAATATCCAAGTCTCCAGTACTTGCGCTTAAAAGCCGTGGCAGCCCTTCACGCTGGCACCCTACTTCACTTTCAAGTCTGTCTCTCACTCTTTGCCATGCAGTGTAACTAATCTGCACAGGTTCAAAGGAAGGCAGAGAAATGACTGATGTTAAAAACACTTAGAAAAATTATAATTTGATTTTTTTTGCAACCCCATATGATCATTACCGGGTTAAAGGAAACTTCAGATTCGATCTCCAACACAAAATTAAGCAATTTCCTTACTTATCCTCCTTCTCCTCTCACTTCTCAGCTGCTTGTTCTGTTGCAGATGGGGGAGCTGGGCTTTGCCTTCCATTAATTACCATGTGTTTTACACAGTCTCTTACTGTCTCCCAGTACAGCCTAATGAATCAAACTCCAAGACATCTAGACTGTTTCACTTCTTGAGGAACTGAGAAAAAAACTACGCAAAGCAGAGAAACCAGCAATCGTCTGTGTGCACTAAGTACTTCCCCGCTGGTCACAGCCAAGAACCTAGTGTCTTTTTTAAAACTTCTTGCAGTGCTTGACAGCGACTTTTTTGGCTTAACAAGGCCTGGGATATCAGCTGAAGTGATCCTTCTGTAGAATTTTGGATTCCCAAGGAGTCACAGAAAAATAACATGCCTCCTACCCACCACAACTGGCTATCTGGGACTTCTGTATGAAACCATTTAAAAATCCTGAATATTCTGTAGTCAATTCCAAAACAAATTCAACATAATATTTGCAGTGTATATTTGGGACAAACATTACTAATTAGGCCTATCGAGGTTCTGCGACTTCCCAACCACTGAAAGCAGTCTAAAGATTACTGTTTTCTGTTTGTTGAATAACCAAACCAGCACTTGCATTTGCAGAAATAATCTTTTAAAAAGAGTGCAGATGCTCTCCAGTTCTCCAAACTGTTTGAGATATTCATACGCATATATTATCCAATTTATTTTACCATTAATTCTAAAACCTACAGTGGTAATATTGGAAAGTATACTACCCCTGCGTTAGCAAAAACAAGCATAAGCTCCTATTGATTCCTCAAACCTTCAGCACCTGCAGGAGATCTTGTACAAAGGGGTATCCGCAAAAGGCACTTCCCTACACTGAAATAGATCAAGTTATTAAAGAAACCCTCAAACTATATGATTCGTGTATTTAATGAAGGATGCACCCAGATCATTTTAACCAAATTTGCCACAAAATTTCTGCTCTGTTGAATGAGCCACATGAATAGAACTGAATAACCTTGCGGCAAATTTTAGATACATGTTGTTGCAGAATACCACAAACACTTCAGATATAACACAATTTTGCTGACATTTTTTCTCCGAGTACCCTGCGAGCCTACTTCACACTTTCAGCTACAGGATTGTCACGGACCTACTAACTAGAACAGATGAGGTATTTCATAAGGCAAGGAGATATCTTAAAAGAATAAGTAAGGAGTTTCAGTTACTTTCTGAAGTGTTGACAGCTGAAAAGGAAAGTGAAACAAATAGATTTGAAACATGGAACAGCACTGTTTATAATGCTTTACAAACATTTCTTCAACAGAACGCGTAGTTACAGCTGAAGGGCTTAATGTCTGCTCCCATCCCCATTAAAAGTCTCTTCCTCAACAGCCAAAGTCTCAGAGCTTCCCTGTGCTCGTATAGGCCCAGCTTCCCGAAAACACAAATGAGCGAGAAATAAATGAGCTAACTGGGAAACTCCTGCTATAGGTTGGATGTTTTCCATTCTGAAGTTACAGGCAAGCTAGAAATAAGTATACAGAAAACTGGGTCCATTGTGTAGCCAGACTTGGGAACCAAAATAAAATTCCTCAGATTTTTCCCCCACTCTGAAAAATTCCTTAAAAGGAAGAACAAGAAAAATTTTATTTGCAACATTACGGGCACTGATACATCAATTAAAAATGCAGTCCTGAAAAAAAATGCTATAAAGTTCTGCTGTTTTATTACAGTCTCATATTTTACTGACAAACCTTTCTTACACATGTGAAAACAGGCAATGCCTTAACCCCCCCCACCACATGTGCGCGCGCGCGCACACACACACACACACACACACACCCCTATAGGGTTTTGCCAGTACAGCACGTCAGTCAGCGGCGCAGGGAAGTAAGATCCTGACAGACAGGCATGCTGGCAAAAGTCTCTCGCGTCGCTGCAATCTGAACATGAAAATTCTTCTCCCCTCCTCCAACATAGTTGTGTTTTATTTGAGGACACAACACAGCTATACCCGCAGCAGGGCAACTGCCAGCACAAGCACTGTCCATGCAAGAGCCCTTGGCCCACGCTACACTGGAATCCTAATCTTAGAACAGGCCACGTAATTGCAGCAGGGAAAGAAAGCCAGTGCTGTTAAACACACAAAGTAAAAAGGGGGAAAAAAATTCTTAAATTCTTTTCAATCACACCTCACCTTATCACAGTTCAAATGCTCTCCTGGCTTAGCTACACCAGCAAAGCTGAAGGCAAAGACACAAGAAGCACTTTGCATGAGGAAAGCTGGCTGCTTTTCTTCCTGCTGGCCGGAGCAGTAAGATCATCACTGACATCAGTGCGACTGCACCTACAGCAAGCTACAAAAGCCACCGCTGAGAGTCAGTCTCTGAGCGACAGCAAAACAGCCGTAATGGTCCTCAGCAAAGAACCACCCCGACCGCCGGCTGTTTATCAGAACAGGCAAAATATGTTTGCTCTTTTTTTAATGCAAAAGGAAATAAAAAATTAAGGTTAGTTCAAATTATATACAGATACCAAGGACAGACTAAAGGACAGTTTGCAAGCTGCACTTACAGGTTACTAGGTGTTTAGTTATGCTTTCAAGGACCAGGAAACATATGCCCCTGCAAACATCACTGCAGCATTCAAGATATTGAAGTTATCTAGCTAAGAAAAGGTTAAACTACTTGTCAGTCAAATAATTTTGGTGTGAGAAACAGGCTGTGATTGCAAGGCTCTTTCAGAAGCAACAAATGCCAGTATCTTTGTTTGGAGGATGATTTGCATTTTGGTATGTCATGCCATGTAGGTAACATCTAAAAAAAAATCAAAGAGAGGGCAAAAACAGTAGAAAAACTGCTCAAAGAGTAAAAACAAGCTTTACAGAAACTTGACTTTTCATAGTTTACTAGAGGATTTCTTTTCACTCACTGTAAAGACCATCACAGAGTTGAGAAGGTATCTTTAATCTATAAACACACATCCGACATTTCCTGCTCGACAACACGACGCAAACACGTGTTTCTCGACAAAAGTTACGCTGCTCCTGAGGACTGTGTGTCTCATTACACACGCCTCCCCGCCAACCCCCGCCCCTCACCCAGAGCTCGTGACCACGGCTCACCCTTCGCTAAGCCCACGGCCCACTTCGCTGCCTGATGACAGGTCACCTAATTGCGCCCAGCAGGCAGGAGGGCCACCGAGGCCTTCCAAGAGGCCACGTTAATCTTCACACAACCCAAACCTGCGTCACTTCCCGCCCTGCCGCGTTGCGTCAGCCCAACCATGCGGTCCAGCTCGTGCCGCAGCCACGTGAGCAGGCGCATCCCCATTTTTTCATTGGGGAAACAACTCCAGACAAGCCAGCTGGAAACACAGATACTTCCTTTGTCCACCTACTTCAGATAATCAATAAGGAGAAAAAAAGCTTAAAGCTGTAAAAGCATCCAGGAGCCATATCCAAGAGGGCCCTCTTGGTTAAGGCATCACCCACCTACTTTTTTCCTGTGACTATCAATAGGAAAAGATGTTCTACCTACAGGTCTTTCAATAAAATGGCTTTTTCTTTAAGTAAAAATGATGTTTTACCTAAATATCAGATATAAAAATTGTGTCAGCCCCCAAAACAAAAAATAGTATCTAGTTACACTTGAGATGAGGAAGAACAAGAGGTTTGTCTACGACTTCCGCAACAGGACCACGAAACAGAAAGCATCATGCAACATCAGTGCCCATTTCACAGCTCTTGGCACACCAAGGTCTCTCAATAAACAAGCCTGTCAGGTTGGAGAGCTGCGTCCATGCCACACAACAGAATTATTTTGCTCTGTAAAGGCTACTTAGGCATTCAGAGTAACCACTTTACCAGGAACCTGACATGCGAGAGAAAAAAAATGTCACACAGCAGTCAATGTTAACAGTCATTTACTTTGATTCCCTCTGCACAGAAAATAGCCCACACCTACTTTTAAAGAATTATTTTCCACACAAGCCAAGACATTCCACCAACAGAGGCAAGATGCCCAGGCCCAGGCAGCTTCCCGGCTAAGGAAATTCAGCCATTAGCACAGGCTAATAGGTGACACCAAAGAGGACTGCACTCATGAACTGGACCTTTTCCCACTGATCTGTGAAGGCTGGTAGTTAAGTTTAAAAATAAATAAAATCTAAGTGTTAGTCCTTATAGATAAGAAACTCTATTGATAATCCTGTGTAGCTGGTCTAACTGGCATGATTCAGAAAAATATAGCTAAAACAGCTAGATTCAGGCAGAGAACACTATTTCTAGACTGGAAAATAGGGGACGGCTAAAAAACTGGCTTGAAGTGTAGGAGGACAAGCTGCAAGTCCCATTGCCTCAAAAAGGATCAAATACAGGTTATCTGCCGAGATCCAGAACCAAAAATGGCGAGCCTTCACTTTCTTCTTTTTTTGAAGGGAGGGACAGTAGCTTTACCTGGGAGGTAAAAAAATCAGACAACAGTCAGTAATTTTTTTTTTTTTTAAACAAATTGAGGCAGTGTCCATAGGGCAGCATGATGGATAATACTGCAAAATTGGTCACAAACACCAGCATCACAAGATACTGACTTCAAAGCATCAGTGGCAACATTAATAGTCCCAAAAGGTAGATGAATGCTTTCTAGAAAGGGTATTTCTACATCTCCGGTAATCAGCCAAAGAATCTATCTAGAGAATTTAACAAGTTATTTCCGGATGCTTATGGTAACTAGAAGCTGCGAATAAGCTCCAAAATACATTCACAACATTTGCCAGAACAACAAGAAGCATTTGGCTAGGTACCACACCACACTGTGCCTAAAGCTATACAGCAGGTCCTCCATAATTCTCTAACCATTAACACAGAAGGGGGGAGGGGGGAAGAAGAAGAAAAAAATCCACCTCAAACACTAGTTAGAAAGTGGGAGAAGAGAGGAAAAAGGAAAAGAAGAAGATGCTAAATAGGGATATCAAATGGAGGGTCACCTGTTTAAAACCAGGAATTTAAGGCACCAACAGTAAATTTCTTCTGTTACTAGAAACCCAGTGATTAGCAACAGTTTATTAATAGTCTCTGAAATAACGAGCCGTTATTAAGGAAAAGAGCAAGGACTGCAATAAGGAATTTCCAAAGGCAAAGTGTAAGGAAAAGCCGTACCTTCCGACTGCACTGCTGTGCGGCTTCGCACGCTTCAGCCAGGAGCCCCCGTCCTGGCGTTCTGCACAGCACCTTCGGCCCCGGCATCCAGAGGGACCAGGCTCTAACTGCTCCTTACATTAACCACTTGGACACATCTACCACTGGCAAAGTTCAAAAACTGTTTTCAAGGAAAACGAAAATGGAAACTGTCCCCTTATAAAACAAGCAACAAATTACTAATCCAGGAATCCCACAATGCACTTCTATAATAGGGTTAAAAAAGAAAAAAAAGAAAAAAAAAAAGAAATCTTCAGAATTGTTCTTTGTTTCTAATAAAAGCCACAAGGAAGCATTAGATTAGTATGGAAATGGTCCTGAATTCATCTCAGTATACCTCCACCATCCAGCTGCAAAAATACAGAGTTTTACTGAAAGTTCTTGCATGCTATGAACAGCCTCTTTAAACCATGATATAAATCTTCTTGAGAAGAAAGCTATACACAAGCTGCAGCTGAAAAATCTGTTCACCTCTCCAGAGTTACACAGACTAAACTGTTGGAATCCTAGACACGCTTAAGATTTGTGAAAACAGGAGATCATGAAGGTAAAAATATTCCCCTTTCTTATGAAGCCACTTTCCCTAGTCCTAAATTCTATCTGCAAGACTAATACAAGGAAGCTATCAAGGCTAAACCATAAAAATTGAAATCAGTCTACTGAAAATGTGCACGAGGGAGTAAAACAACCAATTCATGGAAGCTCAAGTCCCTCTGTGACAGGTTGTAACTTCCTGCATTTGTCTAATGCAGCCAGAACACTAAAAGGTTGAAGTTACAGTAATTCAATATGGAAGGGAGGCAAAAGCACAGAAGAATAGTAATAAATATGCAACATACAATAACCTTTAAGGAGGCTATTGGTTTTCACAATAAAAAACTCAGATCTCTTCTACTGTGATATGTACAATGTTTTGGCAGGCAGGGCGGCATTAAAAAAAACAGGTACAAGCTAGTAGCAGGTACAAACACTATTTGCCTTTTATTACAAACGTAAGGAGATAGAATATTTCTTAACCAAAGCAACTCTGTATTTACACAGTATATTTGTGCTCATAAAGAACACTTCACAATCATATCACCAAATCTATGCATTCATCTAGCTGGCAATAAAAATAGATATTAATCAATTAAAAAAATCATCAACTAAATGATTTCCATATACTGTATATGTCAAAAATAGCCTGCATTGACCTATTGTTAGTACCTTCTGTATATATGGGCTTCTTAAGGTCAAACACTATGTTCACCATTTTCACCGGCTAACATACTTCTTCCCATGCTAGCAAACAAAGTACACTTCAAAGCTTAAGAAGTCAGGTGTTATTTACTTTATCATGTTCACAAATGTTATGTTTCCGTGCTAATGGTACAGTCGCATATCTTTTAACATTATGATCCTTGAACCAATCTACCCAAATTATGGAGCTCTGTTTCAAGCAGCTTCTAACGCTACTTAATAGGAATCTCTGTCAGTGAAAAGACCACCTAAAAATTGTAGTATTTCATTCTAAAAGGATGTGGTCAAGAGGTCCTACAATTTGCTACTGCCATCCTTCTGCATAACAGCTCACAAGATAACTTCCTGCATATCATAACCAGTTAACTCTTCACTGAATTTCACTGATCAGCCAGTACAAACAAGGACATTTTTCTTATGTGCTATCGGCAAACACTGCTTGCTTATATCTGTTGTGCTGGCTGCAGAAAAAAACTTGATTGCTCTCAGATTTGGTAAGTTTGGTCAGAGCAATACTGCTTCATACATGAACGCTAAAAAACCTCAGCTTTTCCCTCCAGCCCACAGTCCACAGAGGCCTCCATCTAATCCAGTATCAAGGATGTTATTAAATTCTTTAGAGATGCCTGCTGCTTACTGGAGACAAGAAAACCCACAATGTTGAAAGTCAAAATTCAATATTCACTGGAGGAGGAAAAAAAAAAAAGTCACTGAAGAGCGAAACAATATTGCAGAAGAAAACAGTAAGGCAGATCTTCCCCCACTGAACTGCCTGAGCAGCAGGCACTACAAGTTCAGAGTTTTTAATATTGTCTCCATGTGTTAAAAGTTGTTTTATGGTTTTTACAGACGCCTGTGGTATGTGCTATGGCATTATAAATGTGGATACTGATAGCTTTGACACATATACCCTGGCAAATTAGCACGCGTGATTAAGGCTTTTAGTTACCACCGCCAGACCTCCATTCCACCTCCTTTCCTGGAGGTTATTGCCTCTGTAACAGAGAATCAGCACCCTGGGACTGCCCTATCCCAGAAACGCCAGCTCAGCCCTTGAACACTTACATCGCTGATATATATTTTTTTTGGGGGGTGGTGAGGGGGGATGTTTTGTTTCGTTTTTTCAAATTCCACAGATTGCAAACCAGAGCAGTTGAGGTACCAAACCACAACCTGCCCTGCCTTCCCCCTCCGGGAGCGGAGGCGTGGGATGGAGAGCCGGGGCAGGAACTTGTGACAACCGCTACAGCCAGGTTGCTGCAGGAAGCGTGCCAGCGACTTCAGTCGGTTCCAAGTTGTACTTGATTTAAAGTAAGTCACATTTTATCTCAATCCGTAACAAAAGTTTCATCGTTCTCCAGAGATTTTATTCACTAGGTGAACTATATTATTTCTTTCGGTATTAAATAAGGTTGCTGACACAGTAGCAATCTTTATTTCAGCTCTTGGAGACTCAAATTTTTTTTAGCTGCACTCAAACTTAATTGCCCCTTGTGTATTTAGCTATACAGACGGGAATTATTTTTTACACAGCTATCCACTAGCATAATTTTCATGACAAGTAATTGCAAAAATACTAATTTAGACAATCTCTGGACACAAAACAATGTGCCTCTGTAAAGACAAATAGCTTATACTAGTAAGGCTAGTAATGAAGACAATTATTTTCAGCTATTTGGGAGAGGGTCATTGTCACACAAATTTACTTTTTATTAAGAATGTTCTTATCCTTAACTAAGCCTTTCAACTAGCTGACAGAAGAGCTTAATTCCTACGCAATAGGCTTCAGCGTAGCCTAAGCAAGCCACAAACAGCTGTGCAAAGAACTCACTAAATACAGTATGTCTTATTACGATCTCTCTAATGTAGAATATAAAAAGTTTACATCAATATAATCAAAATACTGAATGCTGTATAAGTTACTATATTAGTTTGAAAGATTGTCCCTTACTATAAAGAAGAAAAAAAATTAAAACCAAGACATCTCAACTTCGGGAAGCCATACAGGAGGACATAAACATACATTTTTCTCCCCAGGTGATTTTAAGCTTTATGAAAAGAAAAAATGGATATGCCTCATGTGCAATTAAAACACAAAAAACAATGCTTACATAAACATTTTGACTGATTTGAAACTTACAGACAGTTCTTTTAGCCATAATTTTTCAGCAGAATACTAGAGAATTAAGCTCTGGTTACTCTCCAAATATCTAAAGTATCTGTTTGAAGCAAAGTAGCTTTTAGAAGTCAAATTTAAAGGAAAGCTGGAGCAGAACTTCTGCTGGAGGAGAATGCACCTGGAATTCAATGAATGTGCCCACACCGCAACAAGGATAAAGAGAAGGTTTCCATGAGAAGCTTAAAGAACGTCTTAATCGCAAGACATATAGCAATTTAAAGATTATTCCTATACTCAGTTTTGGTGGTTGCCTGTAACAGCAAGTTAAATCTCTACTATATTAACAGATATTATTTCTTCGTATTTGTTAGCCAACTTAAGCATCATTTGATTTAAAAAAATTATTGCCATAATATGATGCACGTTTTCCTCAAAGGTTTAAAAAACAAACACAAAAACCCAACCCCCTCCCCACCTTTTTACTTCTGTACATTAGAGAACTGCAAAGTGATCTATTCTCTGCATGCCACAAGTTATCATCAAGTGCTGAAGAGTTTACACATCTGCCCTTTGCAAATTAACAAACTTTTGCTATTTACTTAGCTTTAAATGAGATAACACTTTAGGGCACAAAATTATACAAAAAAATCACAGCACTTTTAGGTAACATGCAGACTTTTTTTTCCTTGTCCTGTTTTCCTAGGAAGCAATACAGGAGACAGACCATGTTATCATTGACTGCTACTAATATCTAAAAAAGTTTTAATTAACTATTCATTCACATTAAATTCAAATACTGATTTGTAAAGTACGGAACAGCAGGTTTAAGCCAGTGTATAATTAATTCTCCTTTCTCTTAAAAGTAACCAATTGCTGTGTTAATGCCCCAAGAGCAGGAAAAACAGAAAAGAAAAAGTGAAATATCTGTTCACAACTCTCTTGCAAAAAACAAACAAACAAAAAACTAACCCCGAAACAACAACAAAAAAACTTAGCAAAGCAGAATGTGACAAAACTAGTCTCTCTAAACTTTAAAGCAACCCTTCCCACAAAGTTTCATTCTGAAAGAAGAATTCCCGGGCTCTGTTCATTCCAGCACACAGTGCAAAGGAGCGATTCTGCCATGGCAGGCTCCACTGCGCAAGGAGCATCCACGCACGGGGTTAAGGAGAGTAACAGCCATAACTGCCTGCACAGGCAAGGCCATAGCTGCCCAAGCCTTTGCACAGTGCACCACTTATCATATCACCTTGTCCCTGCACCGTCTCATAAGATGCCAGAGGACATCTTGTACCGCTTTTATCTGTAACCACATGACCATAGAAAAGACTGGAACAAAGGTTTAAAAAAACACCTAGAACAACAACTGAGGTGGAAGGAAAGGGGGAAGAGGAAAGAAGGAAGGGAGAGAGATGAACAGAAAGATTAAGAGATTGGGCAAAACATGGGCATGGGAAGTGCTCAGTAATTTACCATGAAAAGATTTCCCTTTCCCAAGCCAGAAATGAAACCCAAATGAAATAAATCTGCTGACAACAAATACTTATGAAATACACTGGCCAAATACCCTGTTCCCTTCTAACACTTGTCCACTGAGACTAATAATTTATTACTATTAACAATTAGCCTTAATTGTCATGGCAGAAATACACGATGGAGCCAAAAGTTCCCACTGTGTCAATAAGCTGAAAACAAATATTCCATCAAGCAATCACACTGACATCCATATAGCCTTTTTTAAAAAGCTAGTCACTGCATAACTTCTTTATTTTAAAAAGTTTCCATTACAATCCTCAAATTTTCTTATAAGAAGTGCATAAGGAAGCCAAAGTACATCTTTTTTTTTTTTAAATAGTCATAAAGCAGTAAGCCATCAAGATGAATTAGAAGCTTGAACAATACCAATAATTTTTCCTTTTATATTACCATCCCTCAGAGTATCAGGTAAGGTGCACCATACAAATGAAATATCATCTCACCAGTTCTGTGAAGACTGAATAACAGCATGAAATTGAGGGAAGCCTCAAGTTTCACACATCAACCTTCTCATAGCACAGATTAGCATCAAGTTCCCCTCTGTTCTTGAAAGAAGGAATGATTTCAAGCATTTTCCAGTAAAGCTCTAAAATCATTCCTTTAATACAGTTTCCCATAAGTCCTCATATGGTATGGAGACCAGCAAATGTTTTCTCCATTCAAGTCTTCCTCTTCTTTCAAGGCGAGACACCCATTTTCTTGCCTGTCCTCTACTAATTTCTGAAACAAAGCCATTTTTAATGAAGCAGGGGAGATGGTCCAAGTTCTTTTCATTCTGCTTGGTTAGCCCTAGCCCTTCCTAGAAAAAAAATAGACCTGGATGTTTGCCGGAGACCAAAACAGGCCTAACAGTCTTTTCTCTGTTCTTTAACGATTAAGTATTTTCTTGTTTAAGCATCACCAGTTATCTGGGAGCCACTCCTCCGCTTTCCATGTTTTATCTACCAATAACGTAGTGGCCATAACAACCTGAGGATGTAAGAGACAAGGTCTTAAGGACAGTAATACTTTTTATTACCTTTAGAGAAAGAACTTGCACATCTGAAACTTTTTTCAACCATACGAGTTAGTCAAGGGAGAATTATTATCCTTTTGTATTTTATAGAAGCATCTGCACATGAACAGACTCCAACACCAGCCTAAAAGCAAGGCCAAGAGACAGCATTCCCACGTTTACATGTCTTCTAGCCCACGACCAACTTCAGCAGCTTAGGAGATAACTGCTTATGAAATCCAAAGTTACTAAACACAAAGTAGTAAGACCTGGAGGAAAGCCTGTATTTCTAATGTGTTTTACTGTGTCGCTGATACATCAGTTCAGGATAAAAACCTCAGGCATCACTACAGGCAGCTCTTCATGCAGCTATAGTCAAATAAATGGATTTGCAGATAACTAGTAGGCTGGATAACAGAGTATATTTCAGAACTGAAGGAGGAATCAAAGATGGGAATCAAGAACTATGAGCAAGATGTAGAATGTTTCTCATCCTTTGGACATTCCAAAAAGAAAAAAATTCAAAATACATACTGTAAACCTCAGAAACATGGGCAGAGGTGGAGATGCGGGCATAAATCTGGGAATGGTTCATCAGTGCCATATGACTAGCCATGTCTATATCACAGGAACACATAGGGTTACATATGCAACTAGATCTGAAAGCCACCTAGTAAAATCACTCTCTCTCTCATCTATCCTAACTCATTTTATCTCTCAACAAGGCATCTGAAATACAGAGAAGCCACATAAATAGCAAAGCACTAGCAAGAAAGCTATGCTTGAACCACATGTGGCCTTCTAATAATTCAAGAGAAGTTGATTTTTCAGACTCTGAAGAGCTTATTGTCTGTCAGAGAGAGCACAGGGGGGAACGCTAATTATAGGTATGACCTCTGTTTATACGGATTAACGTACACCAAAACCTAATTTATTCCTAACTGAACAGACACATTAAAAATGCAATTACTTATTACATGCAACAATATGACATAGAATTCACATTTATATCAGATATTTAGACAGACTGATTTTAAAGCACCAAAATACATTTATTAATACAGAAGAAGAATCAGCAGCTGGGTACAAAATCCTCATTCTTAGGTCTCTTGTCCAAAAATCAGGTGAAAATGCTTGCAGTCAGAAGCCTGTCTTCTGTTTCAAAATCTTACTGTGCTGCTACTCACTCTAGTTCCCACTGAGAAGGATTCAGGATCCTAGGTCAGTCAAGTTAATGAGACATTGATGACTTCTTTGGCTGCTATTCACGACACTAGAACCAAGATTGTTAAGAATCACACTGATTTCATTCCAAGTATCAGGGCAGCTTGGAAAAGAGAGCAGTGGGCAGCATCAGCGCCAAACGCTGAATGCATATCCTGGGAAAGACATTAAAAAGAGGCATGGGGACAAAGAAAGAGAAAGCAGGAAGCTAAGTTTTTCATATCGCCCACAATGATTGGTTTCTGCTTCCCACTATGTAAAAACAAAAGATGATGATGGAATAATAGGAGAGGAAGCTGACCTTCCTGCTTTTCTTCAGTATTCAAAGGAGGATAAAGACAACAGTCTCAAATGACACCAGCCAGCAGAGGCAGACAGAGAAGGTACCCATTATGCGAGGCCGAGAATCAGGACAAAACAGTTCCTGAACTCCCACTCCTACCTCACTCCCTCAGAATTTAGGCCAGCCTGTCCTCCCACTTCCCAATGTTGCCTACACCGGAAAAATTAACTGCCTTGTGTTACCTGCAGGCCCAAAAGACAAGCGCTCAGTGCTTAAGAACCCATGAGTTAGCAACGCTTAATCCCAGGACAAAACATTCAACCATGTGTTAGAAAGCTAATAATACGTTCCCTGTGCAATATTTCCCTGGCCCATGGATAGCATAGACAAGGCCTAAGGAAACGGTTCTTTCAAAGTCACGCTGGCACACCGTAACGAGACACACTAAGGAAGCTTGCTCAGTGGGAAGAGGCATATTTAATTTCCCAGTCCCATCAGCCTGCCACTCTGTCCCCCTCCCCCGCCACCCCATACTTCAAGCCCTACATTTATCTTATAATCCCAATAAGACTGAATTCAATTAATCCATTCACCCAAGAACCCCTGCCCTGCATGGAAACAAACCACTTGATGGAATCAAGATTTTATAGGCCAAATTGCAGCCACACCTATGATTCAAAATACATTAAAACCATTGCAAGTAAACCACAAAAAAGATACTGCATTTAACTTGGCTTTAGTCACAAGAACAACGAAAATCGAAAGAGTTGCCTAAGAAAACTCTGACAGAAAAAGTTATAACTTTCTACGGAAATGTTGACCAAGTAAAAAAAGCAGAAAGGGTGTAATGTTTCTGCAGTAAGCATTGCACACACCAACACTCCCTTAGTTTCCTTGCACCATGGTAAGCCCCTCCGGATTCCCACCCCGCTCAGAGGGCAGAAGGGAGGATGCAGTTTCATTCACTGCTCCTTTTCATCTTTACTGACCAAACTATTGCCCCACCTCATTAACCGCACTCATCCAAATCCCACTCCGAATAGGAATTTGCATATATACAAGCCTTTTGTCGCTCATTAATGTCATCTGAATGACTCTCACGTGTTCGTGGATTTATCTTCTGCCTATCCCTTTTTACATATAAGGGCCAACAGCATAAAAAAAAAATTATTAGGCTCTTGCAACGAGGGGATTCGTTTCCTAGGTTTCAGTCCAGCATTTTAGAAGTCAAGTGTCCTCTCCCTTTTGTCTCTTGGTATGTTCACAAGAGAACACACAGCTTCTACTTCCACTGACTGAGGCAAGGATGCTGTAAGCATCAAACTACTTCCCAGCCTTGCTCAGCTTCTATACCAAAGCAAAGGACAGTCTAGTATAGGGGGAAAAAATAAAGATACCAATACACCAATCATGCACAGGCCCAAGGAACGAAGCAGCCAATGCAGTTAATCACTTTTACTAAGCAATGTGAATGTACTCTGAAACACAAAGGCACATTAAAAAAAAAAGACACACACACACACAAAAAAACTTTTTCTAGTTAACTGAACATAGGAAACAAGTTTCAGTACATTGCTGCTTCCCCTTAAAACAGCTTGGCACTACCTCAGAGTTCTAAATATGTTTAAAAACAACAGAATAGTATAGGTCTAGGGAAACTATGAAATCCAGTCTGCACACACAAACTGGTTATTCTGAAAATATTAATAAATATCAAAAAAAGGCCAGATATCCTTAACTTGCTGCTCAGTTAAAGTTCTCCTGTTACCAATATGTCTGAGCTGCCGGAAGATCAAGCAGTAGAGGAAGGTCACGGCTGGAGTTCTACAGGGACCTGTGCTGAGACACGTAGCTTTACCTATCCATTAATGACCTCAAAAGGGACGCAAGCAGTGGGGTGACAAAGTTTGCTGATGATATGACAAGGTTGTAAAGATGAGGGCAGGCTGAAGAATTGCAGAAGGACCTCATCACACTGAGTGACAGAGCAATTCGATATACATAAATGTAAAGTGATGCCTATGGGCAAAGACAGACCTAGCTCCACATACAAAATGATGGGCTCTGGGATGACCTTTACCACTCCAGAGCAAGCTCTTGGTCCAAGATAAACAGACACATGAAAACATCAGCTCAGTAACAGTCAAACACACAAATCAGTGTTAGAAATTAAAGGAAAAGGAACAGAAAACAAATGAGAAATCATTATATGCTGTATAAATCCCTGGTTCACACAGATCTGGAAGAACGGGTGATTTTGGTCATCTCATCTTACAAAGAGATGCATGAGATAGAGAGGTTCACAGAAGGATGACAGAAATACAGCGTGACTTCCCTGTTAAACAACGGCAACAGCTAGGACACTTCAGCCTAGAAAATAGAGAATTTGGGGAAGGATAAAACAGCAATCTATAAAACCACAAACAGCATAAAGAGAGCAGATAGGGATCAACTGTTCATTGTTTCTTCTCACAAAAATACAGCAATCATCATGTGAAGCTGGTAGGAGTCAGCTAGGTTCAAAACAAAACAAGGAGGGTCATCATGCAGCAAACAGCAGAACAACAGAAATCCCTATGAAAATATTGTGAACAAAAGAAGTTTATATAGGCTCAAGTGGACTCTGGACAAGCACTCGAAAAAGAGATTTATTATGGTTTGTCTGGCTATTAGCCCCTATCAGATTCAGGGGACCCTTCAGGGGACTGAGCTGAAAATAGCTGGAGACTGGGAGAGTATCATGAGGAGGTGTTAGTATTTCTCATGCTTGTCCTGTTTGTACTCTTCCCTGTGCACTTACTTCTGGGAGCTGTCGGAGACAATACTGGGCTAATGGACTCTTGGCCAGAACCAGTATAGCTACTCTTGTATTCTTAAGCTTCACTTTATAATACGCATTGTTTATTTTTTTGCCATTTCCTCAAAAACCCAAGTGATTTTGCCAAGAGCGCTAATAAAAGCACTGTTTCGCAACTGAGAGTGTCAAATTTTAACAACAAAGAGGTAAAAGTGAAAATTAAAACCCTAATGAAAAAAGTGGGTGTGCACCCTTTGGAAAAATATTATCTAAAATACTTATAATTCAAACTGACAACAGTTCTGTTATTAGATTTAAAAAATTTGAAGCCCTGCCATCAAGTGGCCTCAGCAGATTCACCGATGAGATACTGCTAAATCAACATGGGACCTAAGAACAGAACAGTTTTGTTTCTGTATCACTGCTGAAGTTTCTACTATTTTGAATTTGGTGCAATATGTTTATAGGTGCACTAGTAACTCCATAGATAGTTTGAGCAAAGCTGTTTCTTAACAGAGTTTTCAATACACTGAAAATCTGCACAAATACTTGGACCGTTTTGAAGATTCTTATTTTCCACCAGGGAAACAAAATACAACATCTGCACAAAAGTGAGATCATTTTGTCAAGGGAGTCTCAAGAAACAGTAATGGGAATGAATCTATTTGAAAACATTCTCATCCACACAACATTTTACAATATGCTCTTGCATCTCAGATTATGAGAGTATTACCCCTACTGGATTTGGCCTCTGCTTATCTGTATTAAAGAAAAGGGGGGCAGCGGAATTGAGCACACGCAAGAGAGTGTGAGAGCTGCACCTATGCTAAATTGCCAAGTAAAACTAGGTTCACTACTTCTGTTTCCATCCTACACTCTATTTTACATGCTAACTAATTATGTTTTCTGTTGAAAAGCTGAACAGAGTGGCCTTGTCAAGTCCAGATCCCACCAAAGAAGGCAGGAAGAACATCTTGCAGAAGATTATAAATGAGAGTAAGCAAGAAATTGCAGCTCTGAATGATTCTCAACTGACTGTCCCACCTTAAAGAACAGTAAGTGTCTTCACGTGGCTGGACAGTGAAACTAAGCTATCTACTTACATAGCAAACAGGCTGGGATGCTATTCTTTCTCCGAGATACTTTCTCAGCAGGAAGCTATCCAGTGTCACGTGCCAGAGAACAAGGCTGGAGGAACCCTGCTACACTCAGACCACAAACATGTAGAAGGACCGAGACTGGACTGAAAAAATGGAGTGAATCTCAGACTAACAGTTATTTTGCAAAGATACACATAGCTGATTTTAATCCCAGAAGCAACTAGGGATAAATTCTTTTGCTATACTCTGTCTTTTGGCTCAGCTGCCAAACTGATCCCCTTTGTGAGCCTCTTTAAGACCAGAGTAACAACATCAAGCAAATGCAGTTTGAAGAGGGCCTCGGACAAAGCTTGGTGGACCTAACACATCCTATTTCAAACCACACCCCATGAAAATGTTATAGATGCAACCCTTTGCGTCTTACAGCTGCTAAAAATGAATTATACAGCACAGGAAGGTAAGGCCACAATACTGGCCAGAGCTTGAGTACGTACCTTGTGGCAGAATCATTCTGAATACAACCCTTCATGTACAATTCTGGTGTAGCTAGAGCATTCTGGAATTTTGCACTTAGTGATCTCTTTAGAAGAGAACTTACTTTGTCTCCTAGCGTAAGCCTAGTCTAATAACTTAGAAAATGAGTCCTCTAACCTCAACTCTGCCCAAAGATTATGCCTCAATTCCTGCCCAACGTGGACTTCTGGGAACATTTATCATGTACATTTGCACACTCAAAAAGGCTGTGGCCACAAAAGATGCATCTTGAGAAAGTGAAGGCAGTGCTGTAAAGGAGCAGTAGTGAGGCTGAGCTCAGTTTTCAGGCTGCTTTACAACCATATATTTAACGGTGGGGAGAGGAAGAGGAGGGGAGCTTGGTATACCAATACTCAAGAGAGGAATACTACAAAAACCCCTAGTGAAGAGATGCCTGGGTGCTTCCTGTCATCCCATTCTCATCTCCCCTTAGAAGGCAAGCTGCTTTTGAAGTCTTAACTCTTTGAAGCAAATCTCACCTCTTTCAGAAGTACTAGTGGACAATCTCAGGTTTTAGCTTTTCACATTTCTGAGGTCGCTGAGGATTTTATAACACATCTTCATTAGGTTGTACAGTCTCCATTCTTGGAGGTTTTCAAGACCAGACTAGAAAAAGCCCTGAATAACCAGGTCTAACCTCATAGCTGACCATGCTTTGAGCAGGAGGTTGGACTAGAGACTTCCTGAGGTCCTGTCCAACCAAAATTATCCTATGATCTATGGTCAGGCTCAAGGGAGCAACTAGGTGTCAAACTGAACAAAACACCATGAAAAGCTAGTGGGAGAGGCCTACTAAACTCTTGATAAGAAGAATTTGGCATGACAGATCAGATCTCTGCTGCAAACCGGAAAATAGCATTCCAAGTATATACTACGAACATGCAAGACATGGGGAAGAAAATAACAGAGGGAGAGCTACTTCACTGCTTACTATTCTGCAAAATCTGTTGTCCGTGTATCAGCCCCAAGGCAGGGCAGAGAGAGAAAGCCTCCTTTTCTCGTACTCCCCCTTCCAGTCCGATGTACCAGTAAGACGGAAATTGGCAACAAAAGCACCACCTACAGCCCGTGCAGTCGAGGCAGAAGTCAAGAGGAGGCAGAGCTACTCACACATGGTTGCTCACAGGGCTACTCACATACTCGCACATACCCAGGAAGCTCATTACCATTTCCCAAACAAAACAAGGGAAACTCACTACAGAGCAACCTCCAATGATGCACATAAGGTGATTAATTCCATCTTTCAGTCTCCCATACCAAATAAACTTTAGTATATCCACACAGTCTTTGCTCTGCCACAGAGCCTAGGACCCTAGTCTTAGCAATAAAAGACTTTAAAAATCTTTCTTTTCCTTCTCCATGAATTATCATGCCACTTCCTGTAATAAAACTCCTATACATCATCTCCTGTAGACATAAAGGGCATGCTTAGGTTGACCTTGGGCTAGTTATATAATAGCTTTTCACTTCTTCCTTTCATGTATTCTAGACAAACCCCATAATACTCACCATCTGCCCTGGTCTTGGAACTTCACTCTTGTTTATGGAGCACTCTGGAACCCCTCCAGCATATGTCAAGAGACAGGATATATCAGTGGAGACATGGCAGTACATCTATAGCCATCCTTAATCCCAGCAGCAGAACAAGATTAAGCAAATTGCTAAGAAACTCTTGGATCAATAAAACTGCATCCGATACAGGAATATCGGCAAAAGAATAAGAAGAAAAATAATGACAGAAAAGTCTCTACCACAGCACACAGAGAATAATATAATGTTACCTACACTCTAGTTTGATTCTCGTTCCTACTGACAATTTGGAAGATCAGAGCAAGGCTGTACAAGTTAACATGTCCCCTCCCATGCATCCTCAACTCCATATAGTTTCATTTTCAAAGGTTTAACATCTTCCGCTTTTTGTTGTAGCCCCAAAGCTACAGTGCTAATTTACTTTGAATTAGCCAAGTTCTATGGCAATTAGTGCAGGTGTTAAAAAAGGGCTTTGATAGCATTGAGTAAAATTACAGAAGTAAACACCCTCTTGTAAGCTACTGAAGCATCCTTGGTTCTCCTCACCTCCCCTACTTTAACTAGCAAGAGATTCTACTTTTAAGAAAGGCATTTATTTTCATGAACAGATTCCATCTAAGGTACTATGAGCAATTTTCGCATTATAAAATTGAATCATCTTCATTTAAAACAAACAAACCAACATTCCTAGTATTTATTGGTCCACACAGAGCTGGAATAGTGACAGGGCAGTAAGGTAATCAGTTTAATGAAAAAGAGCTTGATCAAGACGACTCCAAAATTCAGCTGCTCAAGCATGTGTCACAGCAATCACCCAAACAACTCATTTTCCCACTTCTCCCCTCAAAAACAGGACAAACTTCTCTGTGATTCTTGAGGCACATTTGTGTGTTAACCAGTGGTGAAGTTCCTATTTACAGAGGATAGCATTAGCTGAGGCATCAGGACTGCAAAAGGCACACAAAGTATATATTGACAACTTTTTGACATAAAAACATGTTTACATTCATCACTGAACTTGTGACTTTCCCAAGACTTTTATTCCTTTTTACTCAGGGCAATAAAGTGGAGCTTTCCAGTAGGGGGGCACCTGTAACATCTTTAATTGAAGTAAAAGTTTCTAAAGTGGAAGCACAGCCCCAAAAGTAGAGAGACATTTCTGAGACAACTTAATGTTTGTAGGCAGAATTCTTTCCTTATGGAGCCAAAGGGCCACACAAATACCACAAGGTAAAAGGAAAGCAGCAAGAGATCCCACTCATCCTCTGGGACACTGGGTGATATCAAGGCCCCATAAAATAACCCTTTTAAAACCTTGATTCATAGCAAGAAAGGTACAATTACCCCAAATCCAACATTTTCAGCAAAGACCAACAAGCCAAACGTCAATGGAGTTCACCAGCTGATTAACCCTGGGGTTCAGCTACAAACTCACTCATAAGCATTACTACAATCAACAGGGATTACAAGAGATGCTTAAGAGAAATACCGAGAATAGCCACTCAGAGGAATGGAGAGGGCTGGGGGTATCTCAGAACAATTACAGGCAGCACTTAAGCCTCAAGTGTTTAGAAATTCTGTTTTGTTTTTCACTATAATGGCGCTACAGAGAAAAATGATCAGATGTTGAACTCCACAAGAACAGATTACAGGAACTAAAACCCACCATGCCAAACACATTAGTGACAAGTTTACACTTATCTTTGTGCTCTGTAGAAATGCAGGTCAGAGCATAAACCATGCTGATCAACTACAATGCTATAAATAACTTCAGTATCTGAAGATACCTTAAATGTCTACACCCTGCTTCAAGTGACATTTTTAAACTGTTTCTCTTACATATCTGATCCATAACCATTTTTAATCAATAGCCAAGCAGTCCTGAATGTCTCCCCCTCTCTAGGGTGATCTTTTTTGGTCTTATTCCTAAGGAATAAAGCTAAATAAGATGCATCTTCTACCTATTCATTTCTTAGCATCTAAGCTTTTTAGCAATCATTTATAAATACCCTTGTAACAACACGGGAATAGACTGGAAACCCATGAAAGATAACTGCTATGAAGAACTGGTTCTTACACCTTTCTTCCTTCTCACAAGTGGCCATGAATAAGAATTCCACTTGCACATACTTCCAGGATGGTCCCTAATGTTTGTGAAGGGTTTATACTTAAACTGTGCTGACACTATATTTATGTGTATACAATACGCAATCTGTTTTTTATTGGCAATAAAGAAGTGTTATGGATTGGGACTTTGACAGTTAAACAGTGATGCACAGCTGCCAATTTTATTCATCTGATCTCTTCAAGCTTTTAGTCTTCAACACTGGAATTGAAGAAAGACAGTCCAAAATACAGTTAAAAATACTATTATCTTGACATGCACCAAATTACAGACATGAAAATAATGGGATCCATAGACTTGGACAACAATGAAAAATGGATCATGTTGACTTTAATCACAGAAACCGCAGCAACTTATAAAAGGATTAAGTAAAAATAGCTCATAATACAGAAGAGTAAAAATTCTAATTGAACACTGAAATAGGTAGCTTATGCTCATTAGCATTGACGATGCAACTTAACACAACTGCATTTCCATACCAGAGATCCATTTGTCACTATTAACACCACCACCTGAAAGCTGTACTACTAGCCTCCCCCTCAAAAAACAGCTTCCCTGCATTTAGGGAAAGGGCATTTCCCAAATGATTTTTTTTAAATGGTTTGTTTTCATCATCATTGTGTGGAAATGCTATTATGTATTTTCATTCAAACTCTTGGTTCACTTTTTTTTTTTTTTTTTTTTTTTTTTTTTTAAAGTATAAATTGTGTCTAACAAGAAACACACCAGGGATCTCTTCAATCCCCAAAGGCACTTTCTTAAAAGGAGAGAGAACAAAGGAGAAAACCCCCCAGCATGTGCTTTCCAAACCAGCTTCTTAGGACAGTATCAAGAATGACAATACTAGAACATAAGCTTTTCTTTTTTATTCTTTGATCCATGTATAATTGAATTGATTATTGCAAACTGCGTAATGATTTCCAAAAGACTTGAGTAGAAGGCAAAGATCACAACAATCTAATAACCAATTTAAAGAGATGTAAGAAATATTGAAGGAAAGATTTAATCACTCAAGTATACTCCTTCCAATTAGAAAGAGCTTTAAATAGCTTACCTTGAGATAAATTAGAGTCTGTATGCAATTATACAGGAATAGTAATTAAGATCAGGAAAATTCACATATGCCTTAGCCTATAGAGTTAGGAAAGTAATCCACAGAATATTTTTAAGTTACCTTGTTTTATGAATAGAAATTAAAACATCCTAGTTCAATTTATCCAAAATTTTGAGAGTACCAAAGAATTCAGTTACCCTACAAGTCTAGGATCTCCAAAGTATGTTTCACCTTATCTGATTTTTTTCCCCTCAATAGCATGCAAATTCTTAAATGAGGCAGAAGATCAAAATAACTCTTGATCACAGTAAGAAAATACTTTACAAGGAACTCTGATTCATGATTTATAATTCTGTGAAAAATTATGGCAAAAAAGAATGACCACTAGTTTTCCTGGCGGAACAAGATCTTTAATTTTACTCTGTGCGTTTAGCAATGCTATGTGTCAAATCGCCTTCCCCATTTTCCCTGTTAATCCTGTGGGTCCTTTGTAAAGAAAGACAAGAAAGTTTTAGAGACAGAAAAACACGACCAAAATTCTCTGCCAAACTTTTCCTTGCAAAGGCAAGTAAATTACCTACCATGCAACTATTTGGTTTGATTTTAGTTTTTGCAAGTCACTAGATCTGAAATCAATGCCATTTGTTAATTAGTTAGAGGAGAGATGTAGAAAGATTTTACCCCAAAAAATTAAAATAAGGAAAAGATTTCATTATTTATTTTTCAAATAATAGTGTCTGAGTCACAAACTCTCCCTCAGTTAAGTCTCCTTTCAACTTTCAAAAAAAAGTAAGAATGTAAAAGTATGTTTTCGTGGGATGTATTCCTACTTAAAAATACCCACTGCACCCAACTATGATATAGCACCTTTGCATTAGCCACGTTTTTCCAAGGATTGCTCACCTCACCCAATACTCAATAATTGAGTTGTACTACTTCTGGAAAACACAATGTGTGACACAGCTAAAATGCCAGGCAGAAATTTCATCCTTCCTCTTCTCTCCCCCCTCCCTCCCAGCAGAGACACACATACCCCTTTTTCCTTGTATGGTCTAGAAAGAAAAAAATGCACTCGAGCCCCCTATATTGAAGGTTTCAAAGTATCAGTTTATGAAGTAACTATTTTTTTTTTCCTTCAGTTACATTGCCAAGCCCTCCTATCCAGCACAAAACCTCCTCTTCACAGAGGCACGGAATGCAGTGGTGCCATCCTGCCGTCCCAGCCTGCAGGTACCACTAGCTTCCCCAAGCAGCAAAGTGAAATTGAAAATAGTCAGTTTGACATTTACCCTTCAGATCCCTAAGGCAGCAACAGTACTTAAAAGAGAAGGAAAAAAAAACAAAAACATATTTTCCTCTCTACTGGTTCTCGAGAAAGAAAAGCAGGCTTTAAGAGGAGATCAATAAAAAAAAGTCAGCATGACAAGTGGACACAAATATACTTCTACACAACCCCTAACCGTAAAGCTGCAGAGAAAGACCAGGAAGGCCTCTACCCTGTGCCAGCACAGCAAAGCAGCACTCCAACACGTGTATACATACACAGAGCCCGGAGGCTCTGCAGCGAAGAGGAGGAGAGGCTTCAGATTTCAAAGCTCCAAAGATCAATAAATCCTCAGTTTTAATAGTAAAGTCACACCTTTTGGCACTGTCCTTTGACCACCATACTGCCACCTCAACACGCATTGGAAAGAAAAACTTTATTCCCTAGCTCTTGCCTCTTTTCACTCCATATGAGTCAGTTATGCTTATATATACACACATCACATATTTTCAAGCCAGCTACTGTGCACCAAAAATCCTAGAGTCAGTTACCAAAATACACTATTCCATTTATCATGCTGAGATGAACAAGAGTTTAGCACTGGAATCAAATCTCAACCTTTTATCTCATTACGTGGGAAGCATAATACAAAAAAAGGCTTGGGGGCAACACCGCTCAGGCAATATCCCTAGCAAGATACCCTGAAAAACAAAGGGCAGGGGAGGATTTAAAAACCTATTTGTCCTGACCTGGCAGACACAGACCCCAAAGAGTCTGAACACGCACAAAACACCAGAACTTCTTTACATCCTGACAGCACCGCAAACCTCTAAAAACGAAAGCACACAAAACACTTGATATGCAGAAAGAAAATGAAAAAAAAAAAAACAAGACCCGCATAAATGCTAGGAAAAGACAAAGGATTTCCCTAGACATGCTTCACATATTTTATATTCTACGTACTTCTGATTTATGTGTTTTTCACTACAGTAATGTATGAAACAGCAGTCCTCCTGATGAATACAGACCCTACAATAATTAAGTTCTCAAACTTTCAAATACATGGCGGTGTGCAAGGAACAGCTGGCACCTTCTCCCCAGTCACCTTGCCAACATAAAGCGATGGGAAAGGGGGTTAAATATTTGTTTGTGGGTTTTTGGTTTTTTTTTTTGCACTGCGTGGGCTCCCTTCCACCCTCTCCCATCCCTGCCGTTCCCCCAAACACCACACGCGCTACGCGAAGTTACGCCTTCTCCTCCATCCCACCCGAAATGCCACCGCAGCCCAGCGGCAGAGCCCACCTCAAGTTTCACACGCCTGGGGAGGAAAAAAAACTTCACTCCGGGGTGCTTCAGAGCACGGGGGCTGGGGTTTTGGGGGTGTTTTTTGTTTTTTGGGGGTTTTTTTAGGAGCTCCGCAGGGTGACAGGAAAGCCCTTACGAGGCCCTTGGCGGCCACGGGCGGCGGCGCAGCGGGGGCTGCCTCCCTCCCACCCTGCCTCCCCCCCGGCGGCGGCTCCGCGGCCGCCTGTCAGCGCCGCCGCGGCCGGGACCGGGACCAGCCCGCTCCCGGCGTCTCCCTTCGGAGCCGCCGCTGGAAACTTCGCGGGGACGGAGAGGGAGCTGGGGGGGAGCGCGGCGGGTGTGGGGGGGGAACCGGTAACGGCCGCCCGGCGGCCACCGCCGCCCTCACCCCCGCGCCGGGCGCTGAGGGGAGCCCTCGCCCCCCCTCCCCCCCTCCGCGGCCGGCCGGGGCAGCGCTGCCGCCCCCGCGGGACCGAGACGGGGGGGGGCTCTGCCCGGCGGAGGGAAGAGAAGGGAAGGGAAGGGGAGGACAGCTCCGCTCCGCTCCGCTCCCCGCCCCGTCCCGCAGCCCCCGCTGCCAGCGGGGAGCCGCCGCGGCGAGGCAGGGTGGCGGAGCGCCGCGCCTCCGCTGGCCGCGGAGCAGGGAGGGAGGGGGGTGGGCGGGGGGGGGAGAGGCGGGGAGGGGGGCGCCGCGGTCCCCGCGGCCCCCGGCGCGGCGGCGAGGGGCGTCGCGGAGGGAATTGGAGCTGCGCTGTACCTTTAGTTCCGCACTGTCCGCCATCTTGCAACTCCGCGCGCAGGCGCAGTGAACCCCGCCGGGACGCCGCCTCCCCCCGCGCTCCCCCCCTCTCCCCCCCTCCCCGCTCCGCCGCCGGCACGCCGCGCGCAGCGTTTGAATCAGGGCGCCATTTTGTCCCTCCCCTGGGCTCCGCCGGGCGGGGGACGGCGGCGGCTCTCGGGGAGCCCCCGCGGCGTCCCGGGGGACCTGCGGCAGGAAGGCGGCTTGCCCGCCTGCCCGCCCGCCCGCCCGCCGCGCACCCCCCTCAGCCCGGCTGCGTCCCGCCTCCCCCGCGGCTCCCTCCGTGAGGGGAACGCGAAGGAGACGGCGGCGGCCCTTTGCCGCCGGCTCCCTCCGGGGGCTGCCGGGCCCTCTAGAAGAGAAGGGAAGAGGTCGCTACGCATTCCTCTAGTCATAAGTTGATTAAAATAGGAATTTGGCACTCCGCTTCCTGCTGCTTAATCAAGTACCGCTGCAGGGCTCCCCGTCCCCCCTCGGAGCGCACCGAGGGACCCCAAAACTGCCGGATCAGGGAGCAGAGCGTCCTGCCAGGCTCCTTCCTCTGCCCCCCTCTTTTCTGCGAACTGCATTGCAAAATGGGAAAATGATCTTTTTTATTTTTTCCTGAACTCCTGCAAAGGCAATTCAGTGCATCAATAAAATACCATGCCTGCGGTTTTTTGGTTCCCCCTCCCCTCACAAAAAGCAAGAAATATGGCCTAGGCTCTGTGTTTTTATGAGGGCCTACAGAACCAAAGCAGAGCTTTTAGACCTAAAATTGCCCATAGCATTTTTTGAGTAAAAGCTGGGTTCTTATAACAGCAGACCAGATCATATAGAGGGAAAAATACATACCAAAAATGCTATGTGATAAGATTACTGTTTTGGTTGTGAAGTCAGTCGGCTTAAATATTAGCATTTAAGTCATGCACCTTAGCTTGATTTGGCTTCCTTGTACCTGTGGATTATTCTATAATTACAGATTGCCATGACACTTTTTCTGCTTGTCCTTTCCCTTAAGGAAGGTCAGTGTTGTACATCCTTTTAAGTGAGTGAGAGATACAGAATTCATCTTTTTTCATGACCTTTCTGTGGAATTCATCATCATACTTTCAGAAATGTTTGTAAAGCACTTGCATTATCTGTACTGCAAGATAAAATAGCATTAATATCTCCACTCTACAAATTAAAGAAAGCATGCTTGAGGCCACACAGGGAATCAGTGGTAAAGAGATTACCACTCATGATTATTACTGAATTACAATTTATGTCTCCCATCTGACCTGAATAGTTCGCCACAATTTAGAATTAGGTAGTTTCCATTGAGAGAAAGATGTGACAGTGGTATCTAATATCTTTCTAGTAAGCAGCTTTTTGATACCAGCCCTTTTATTGGTAAGAATGTGTACAAGGTCCTGCTCCTCTGAACAAACGAAACAGCCCGCATCTCTTTCCAAACGGCATTTCATTCAGAAGCATTCCTCAACTCTGTCTTCAGGCCAGATTGACAGAAAAACCCAGGTGCACCTTCCGACTCCTCTCTGGTCCCCCTCTTTCTTCTCCAGGTCGTGGAAACATTCCCTTTCTATTGCAGAGATGCCAAGGATCCACCGTTCTCACTGATTTCTGTTACAGTTCTGAATGTTCAGCCTCTGCATATCAAATCAAGTACTCAAAAAATGAGGAACAATTAGAAAAGGCCGATAAGTAATATTAAGACACTCTGGCTTAATACTGCATGTAATGAAGAGTTATCACTGTGCCTAAAACACTGGTTGAGGAGGGGGACAAGGCTGCAGGCAAGATATCTAAAAAAAAGTCAGATGACTACCCAGTCCACCCACATGTGCCATAATTAGCTGATCTATTTCAGTGGTCTGAACCAGCCCAGTTTAGAATACTTTATTTTGAATGATAAAATGTTTAATAACCCTGATCTAATATGATCTATTAGTTTGTTTCTAGTAATTTACAGAACTTGGCAAAAAGATCTAAAATCAGATTAATGCATATCCTTTTATTTCAATGCCTTTTTTTTTTCCTGAAAGAGGTTTGCTGCACAGCAAACAGTTTTTTTGCTTCTTCACTTCCTACCAAATTCAGTGGGATGTGGACATGTGCTTAAGTGCTTTGCTAAATCATGACATAACACTATCAAACCTGACACACGGCCATAAACCACAGCATCCCCTTTCAAAACTTGCTTTAAATAAAGCAGGCTGAGAATGTCTTCAGATACATTAAAATAAGGAAGCAAACTAAATGAAAGGGTACAGAATATTCAGTTCAAAGTGGCTCTCCCTCAATACTGTAAATATATAAAAGGTCGAGTTGTTTATAAAATTAATCTTATGTTGCTATTTTACTAGTATGAGTTAATAAACCAAGAACTTAGCAAACCTTTAAGGACTGTTGTAGCAATGACAAAAATAAATTGCAGCAAAGACTTTATCCTGCACAATGAAAATTTTTCAGTATTATACAGTGTCAAATTAAAGCAGAACCCTTTGTAAGAAGGCATGCAGCTGAACCATTAACATAACAAATCACTATTTACACCAGTGTATTCAGATTTGACACATTTTTTTGTCTATGTGTACTTTTGAAGACAAAGCTAATACAGGCCCTTTATTTTTCAGTTTGGACTTCTGATAGTCATTTCTTTTTTAATGTAATATATACTTAAGCATGAAGCAGGAACTTAATGTGAAAAACAATCTGAGCTTCTATTTTTAGACAATTATTTACATGTAATTAAATTTTGCTCCTCTCTGCTCCTCAGACTTAGATGATGGTTTCTTTGGCAAGAAAAGACTTTGTCAACACACAATAATTTTCAAAGCTGCTCGCAGTTGCTCCAGCTCTGCTGCAGTTCTGTCCATGATAGCAACACTCAGATCTCTTTGTCAGGATTCTCTCTTCATTTCAAAAAGACGGGCCCCTCCAGGAGTGCAACTAGCCTGTAGCTGGAGCAAGTAAGAGCACCTCCAAAATAGCCTTCCAGTTGTCAGTCTTCCCTGGTTTTCTGAGCTAAAAATACAATACTTTTTTCTCTTTTAACCTTTTGCAGAGAGTTGGGGGAAGGAACGAGAAATAAAAATAAAGATCAGGGATTTTCCTCAAACATTCAAGTTTATGGTATTTTCAATTCCCATATTCAAAGGTTCATTTCCCCTTTTTGCCAGATTGCAATAAAATAAATGACTTCCAGAATCTACCTTCCACCCTGATTTCTTCCATTTTCCTATTTTGTAACCATCCCAAAAATTTATCATGTCACGTAACTCGTTTTCTGAAAACTATATTCAGACACAATAACATTTTTTAATACAGATATGCAGTTTTAATACTGACATGTTGTTTTCATTAGTTTGAGCCTCTGAGACCTTCTCCTCTTTTTCTAATAGTCCAAACTTATCCTCTGCTCCAAAGCAAGCAGGGGGCAGGGCATTTTTGGTCCTGAGGATAAATAAAAAGTTATTTTAAAAATTCATTCTCTCTCAATGAATCTGTTTCCTGTTAGAAAAACATGATCAAACTGTTAAAAACATCTCTATTCTTGAGATTGTTGGAGGCATACAAAACATTTAGATGTATCACTGAAATAGCTTTTTCTGGAACATTTTAATGAAAATTACTTGGATGCATAGGAAGAAAATGGAGCAGCCAGTATGTCAGATAAACTAAGTCCATTCCATTCTTTATATGCAATGTATGTGGAAATGCTTAATCTGATATATAGTAAGTTTAACAATATAGAATAACACTGAAACCAGGCTAGTACATACAACTCCCCCTAAATTCACTTTCAAGTGCAACATTATATTATATTACCATCATCTCTCAGATTGGGCCCAGAGCAAAGCCTGCTACATATTTAGAAAAGGAATATTCATTACATCTTTGCTGCCTGTGTTATTAAAATTTACAACAAGTGAGTTTATCAAATAAAATCCTAAATTAGGAAAAGATACTAGGCCATATTGTTAATGCCACCTCTTTTATATCCTTAGATCTCTTGGTATAACAACGTTATTGCAATATGGAAAGTACATGTAAATGAGTTACTATAATCTTTAATTACATATGCAGTGTTACATTTGCGTATTTCCTGGGTTTTGTGTTCCTAAACTTCAACTTGTCTTATTCCTGAATACATATGGGTGCAGTTTAAAACACCAGGCACTCAAAACCTATCTGGGTCACAATACGAACCCTTTCTTTCCCTATTGCGATTTTGTTACATCTTTTAAAATGTTAATTGTACTCTCTAATATTTGAATGCCCTGTATATTGTATTTCCTGCCTGGAATTACACATTCCAAGTCAAGTTCAGCTCCCTGTGTACTTTACTGCTAGACAAAGAGTTGCAGCTGCAAGACAATAGTAATAGGACCAACAATTAGCCCATTCTTTAGAACTATTTGCTTAGCCTTTTCCACCCTAATGTCAATGATGATACGTGCTCGCTCATAGTACTCTGCTAATGTTCTTAGGGCCTCTCCTTCATAATTGAGCTGTTTTACATTTGGACTGTGTCAAATGAAGTATCAGTTGTGTCAAGTTGAGACAAAGTTTTATAGCAAAGACAAACAGAACGAGGTCTCTCCGTCTGGTTCCCCAGGGACCAGCCTCCCTGCTCGTCCAGCCACCGACGGCTCCTAGCCATTGCTTTCTGTCCCGCTTCTTTCAGGTTTTGCACCTTTATGGAGCTCAGGTGCAAGAAAATAGAAGTGGTTGGTTTACCTCTGAACAAGCAAGAGAGGTGTTTTGTGCAAAACACATTCATATAGCCTTAATTTGATACCTAATGACAGCAGTCTCAACAGCAAAACTGCTTTACGCTTGATGACTTTAATGTCATAGGAGGACTGCTTGCTTTACCAAAGTGAAGCATACATGTTACTTAGAGATAGCACTAGCTGAGAAGATAACAGATAGCATCCTGCTGCTCTTGCAGCTTCCAGTTAACTTTAATCCCAGGAAAACTGCCACTGTTGAATGTTTTTAGTTCTGTAGGTGCATTTGTTCACTTTTCTCTGAACTTTTATTTGAATTGTCATGTTTTTCTTTTGTTAATCAAGGCTAGAATAGTTTTTCCGCTGAGAAGAAATAGTCATTCCTGAGATATTCATCTACACTTGTAAAAGCATTTCCTTTGACTGAGTTGAATCCAGATTTCGTCAATAAAATTCCATTTCATTGAGTCACAATTGTGATTTTTTTTTATCATTAGCACCCATTTTCATAAAACGTAGTCTCAGCACAAGAAGAAAAAGTAAAGCAACTGCAACAGGCCATAACCGATTCATAGTGAGATTTGAAGTCTGAGGTGCTGTTTCAAAACCAAGTAATACCTCAAGCGTTGGATGGTTCAGAAGCTTGAAATGGGCCAAGGACAATTCAAGCACAAGGACAGAAAACTACAGAAAGTTACATCTATCTTCAAAACCTCTTCAGAAGCGAGGCAGGCTTTTAATTAAGCCATATAGACTTACAACAGCAACAGAAACAAGTTTTGACTGCGACAAACTCTTTCATTCCCATTAACAAGTGATTTTTACATAGGAGGGCAAGGTCCTAATGCTTAAGAAGTTACCTTCTGTAGATACTGAATAAATTCCTGCTTATGGCAGAGCAAAAAAATAAAATAAAATCAAGGTGCTAAATTTTACAGAACTATGGTTCAGCACAAGTCCCTGTTACGATGTTATGTGAAGGTCTTGTATTCCCCATCTTTCTGCGCTCACATGGTAGGCGTAAAATGCTGCCATTTTCATACAGTCCTGTTTTGTAAAATTCTGCTTGGGGTGTTAGAGTCATATACAGGGATCTAGAAGAAGGTACAGAGGCCTGTTACAGTTCAAATCTCTCTCCTCCTCCCTGTCCTTCAACAATTTTCCAGTGCTGCTATTTCCATTAAGGACTACACATGCAAGCAATGTAGGATATACAGGAGCAGAGAGGGCATTATGCCTCTAATGTCCTGTTCTTTAACTCTCACGTTGCCCAAAGCAGTTCAGAGCAGAGGTGGTTGAAATGCTGAATAAAATGCCAGCAGCTAGGCTATGCCTGCTGGCACAGAGATGGTATTTGGTACGAGGTACTCACTTCTTCATTTTTTACATAATCTCTATTTTTAAAGAATCACTTTACTCATGGGAGCAAAGCTGAGTTACAGTAGCAAGTAGAGTTGATTTCAGATGGCTCATATGAAAACAGCAAAGCTAATTATACTGTAGTAATTACCTGAAAATTATATGTATGCTGTTGTTTTTCCACCAGTCAATACTGCTATTTTTGAACTTTGCATTGTTCTCATGGCTTGCTGGAGTCACGCTGTCTCTGAACGGTCTCCTTGGCTCATCCGTAACCGAGGCTCTGGCTTGGGGAGAGCGTTTCTGAAGAAGTTCAGCTGCAGCATGTGCTGCTTAGCCCAGATCTCTTGCGCTCAGTTGCACTCTGCTCCACAATACAGCCTCACCCAGTCTACACTGAGAGAATAAATCCATTTTAACAGTGTCTCCTGTATGGATTATAAGGTGCTGTTTCTACAGGAGGATTCGAAAACAGCATCCGATTGAGAGTTACCCCTGCAAGTTGAAAGATCCCCATACACACGTCACTTTTGTTCCTCTGTTAGAGGCCCCTTTCCCACCGGCTGTCATTTCATGACTAAGTTTTTAAACAAGCTTTTGGACAACACAGTGTCCGACCACACCGACCGTAAACAGCGGTGATGGATGGGACCCCAGGCCTGTCCTTCATGTGCTAGCAAAACTCACCCTAGCCCACTCAGGAACATTAGTAACCAGGATAACTCTGCTCGGGAAGAGTTTGGTTTCCTCTCCTGTTTTGGGTGTGGCCGGCTTGTTGTTGTCTATTTTTTGTTTTGGGAGCGATGAATAAAAGCACCTGACAAAGGAAAGCGAGTCCTGCACGGGTGAGCACCACACCACACTCCCCAGACGGGAATGCTGTCTAGCAGCAAGAGCAGCAGAATGGGAGTCAGGAATTTTTGGATCATTCCCAAGTAGACTCCCGCCTCGTTCCCTGATTTTGACCAAGCATGGAGTAAAATGCACTTAAAATGACTCCTTTATGAAATGGGGATAATAATAGGTATCTCCCTGGACTCTTGAGAGAAAATTAATCAGCATTTGGAAAGTACTTTGAGATTCTTGGACGAAAGATGATGGAGCTGGAATGCTAGCAACATTAAATATACTGGAGTAATCTTAATATTTATTGCATACTGCGCTTTCATCTTCAAAGCTCTTTACTAACATTAATGAATTAAGAAAGACAAATACTAATAAAGATCATATTTACCCATAAAAATTATTCTCTCAAAGCATATATGAGTAGGTCTGCCTCCAGTTAAAAAATATTATTCAAAGAAAACCTAAGCACCAACTCTGGTATCATGCAGTAAATCCCTAGCGGTGCTGTCTGTAGCAAACCTAGTTTGAACTACGAAATATTAGTTTATACTTTTAACGAGGATAACCAGACCCTGGGCCTAATCCAGCAGCGCTGATGTCACTGGGAGATTATCACCAACTTCCAGGGGCAAAAATTGAGACGGCTAAGGATGAAGAGCAAGCAGTGGCTAGAAACGACCGCCGCTGGGCCGGGGAGTGTGCAAGGCTGCCAGGAGCGCGGGAACCGCAGGGCCACCGGCCCTTCCCCATGCCACAGCAGGATATCGCGTGTGAGCACAGTTTGTTGTGTCTCTGCAAGAAGCTACAGAGAACCGAGAACACACTGTACCACCTGGAGTGATACGCACGAGCCCAAAGTATTTCTGTGCCCATGCATAGGATCAAAAAGCTTCGGGGTGAGCAGTCGGGGCATCCCAGACTAAACACTTCAAACTTTGCTTGCAAGAAATTGCACGCTTAAAAAAAAAAAGCATATACTTATTGGCACAGACGTGACTGTCACGTTATCATTGGGAAGCACAGCCCAGCAATTTACTGAAAGCCGGTAAATGAGACAGTCCTTCCAAGTGCATTATCTGCATCCATTTCAACCTATATTTAAAGAACAGCAAGGGGCCTCTCCTTTTGTGTTTTATTTTCCAGTCACCTTCCCCAGCTCTGGTCTTTTCAGTTGTAAAGATAAATAAAACCAGAGAAAAAAAGCGTTCTCTTGTTACTTTCCCCCCTCTTTATTTCGAATTTAGCACATTTCCATAGGTCTCCTTTACTACAGCAAATACAGAGGGTGACTGGCGTTCTCCACCATGATGCGCACCAGGACACGTTCCAGAACATAATGGGCTATAATAGATTTTTTTAATCTGTGGTGCACTTCATAGACTCTGGAGGTCATTTTAGGCAGCCCATCAATGTCCAATATCAGTATTTCTGCTCGGAGTGCTCTCCGCACACCGCTGTATGCGCTCGCCAGATGTGCATCGCACAAGACCAGAGCAGCTCGCCAGTCTCTCCAGACGTGCTGTGAAGAAAACCACATTATCTGTGAAGCGTTTTGTAGCCCAGTCTTGTCAAGTCTGCGTTGCTGTTTCTTCAGAGTTGGTTGAAGGCTTTACAAAGTTATTCACAGATTAAAACGTCCCAGTTAAACTGCTACACAATGATTTTCAGGCAAAGCTTCAAATATGTTTGGTTTTGGATAGAAATCAAATGTTACCTTTGGGAAATATGCTTATTATTAGCATTAGACGTAGCTTTTGGTTTACTTCCAATAACTCTGCTGAATTATAGGGGGGTTGTTATTAGGTTGGGTTTTTTTTGGCATCCTGTATTCACGCATCATCGTCGGGCACACAATTTTAGCATTTATTGTTTATAGTGCTACCAATCACCAGAAGTATTTACAAACTTTAATCATTCTCTATAGCACCTAACGCATGGCAAGGAGCCAGTTAAGAGCGTATCACCTCTCTGATACGGTCGCACGAGGCCGGCATGTTGAGCGTTTCATAGGACAGAAAAACCCCGCGAGCAGGAGCCAGCAGCTCCGTTAACAAACTCGCCGTCGCTGCCGAAAGCGTTTTAACGACGAGCGAGCCTGACAGCCGGACAAACGGCCAAGGTCTCCTTCGCACCACGTGGCCGCCCCGCAATCCTCCGTTTCTTTCCTAGATCAACAGGTTCCTCTTTATTTGTCCTTGTCAGCTCGTGGCACAAAGAGCCTTTTGTCCGCGGCTCCGACCCAAACACACGCGACTTTTTTCTTTCTTTTTTTGGCCGTTCTTGGCCATATGCTTTCAAAAAGACTAACGGGCTCCCAAGCCAGACAGCAAGCCCTTGACCCACCGAGGGGGGACGGGTGCGGGACAACGTCTCCCTGTTTTGACATCGTAATCCACCCGCCGGCGGCTCGTGGGCGGCAGACGCCGGTGCGTCGGCAGAACGACGCGGCAGCAAGGCTCCAGCCTGCTCCGCTCTGCGAAGCTCGGAGCGGCGAAGACCCGGAGCTGCCGCCTTGTGCCCTCGCCAACGGTGCTAGCCGCGGTGCGGTAACGGCTATCGGCGGCACGTTACGGCAGACGCCGGCGGGGCCCTGCCGCCCTGGCCTCGTGTTCTGCTCTTCAAAGTCCCGTCGCGGATGCACGACGGCAAAACACCGAGTTCTGCATCTTCGTCCATCTCTCCGGAAACGTGTTGCCGAGGGAGAAGCTGAGAGACAATCACGAAAATGTATTTATTTGCCCTGTTTTCTCGATTTGCTGGACTGCGTCACCCCCTTGCACTCAACCAACCGAATTAAGGGTGTAAAAACAGGTGTATACATCATCATGTACGAACACTGCTAGTAACACACTGCATTTGAAGACAGTATTCAAAAACTCATATCCTCTAACTGGTGCTTGTTCCCACCTATCTCAGAAACCCTTTTGTTTTCCCGTGGAAATAGCTCCAGTGCCAAACTTCTGCCCGTCTCTTTTGGACCATGTGTCTTTGCCCATTCTGCCCCATCACATAACGTGGTTTTGCTCAAGGTGAAACCACCTTATCCTGGACCCTCGAGGGTGTCTCCTAAAGAGACATGGGGTTGGGAGGGGGGAGCCTACTTTCTTCTAGTGCTTTAAAAAAAAAATTAGGTTTTTTTTAATTTAAAAAAAAAAAAAGGCATTTCCTATCTTTCACCAAGGATTTGTATTTAATGTATCAGTCTTCCAGAGAGCAGGGCTGCATGTGACCCACTTCGTCTGGCAGCCGCTGCTCCACGCATTTAACCGAGGCTGTGGGATTTCCTAAGCGGAGCCTCCTCACCGGCTGGTGCTGCGGACGAGGGAGGAGAAGGGAAGGGCTCCTTATCGCCCCGGCCAGCCCTTATCTGAGCCTGCAGCTGGGCCGGGCCGGGGCGGCAGCGAGGGGCCGGGCGGCGATGCCTAAGGGGAGGCGAGCACAAAGCTCGCGTGTGCGCACGAGAAGGGGGAATCCTGCACCCGAAAGCACCTCTCGCGGTGCGGCTGCTCCGGCGCAGGGTCGCGGGTGGGAGCAGCGCGGGGCCCCGAGCTGGCAGCAGTCAACACCCGCGAGTCCTGCAAGGGCAGCGGCCGAGCAACGCCGTTTTCATGACGTATCGGCACCTTCCCTGGCTTCGAAGCTGCTCAGAGCCGTAAGGTGGGTCACCCCGAGCAGTGCGAGCTTGGGTCACCCAGACCCGGCCACCGCTGCCGAGGCAGGAAGAAACCCTTGGACGATTTGTAATAGGTACAACGTTTTGGGGCAGAAACGTGATGACAGAATTTACATCAGAATGGCTGTTACATTAAATTGAACACCGAAACTTTTAATTGGCCCAAGATCTCTCTCCAAAGGGAAAGACGCACAAGTTGTTCGGGACTGGCTGACAGATGGGGAAATGAGGTCTCCCGTCATCATTCCATTTGCTGAATACACTAAACCTTAGCACTTATAAAGGACCTGGAGGATGGGAAGAGCTACATAAATGTCAATTCTCCGGACGAGGAGGCAGCAAAAAACGGAGAGGGAAATGTCAGGGTCTGATCCTGGAAGATGCTCAGTACTCACGGCTAGTCCAGAAATTTATCTCATCAGCAGCATTACTAAGTGATTTTCCTGGGGTAAAGCAATGGAATAAATGGGTGAATTTAATATTAGACATAAAAAGCAGAGTTGCACGAGACCCTCTTCGTTTGCTGTCTGCAGCCAGCACACCCTTTCAAAACAGCAAGTTCTCTCTTTCAGGTGGAATTTCCTTGCTTAGAGTTGCAAGTCTTTTAACTGAAGGTTTTTTTTTTCTTTTGCACTAATAAAAATAGGCTATTAATACTATTTTCCCTTTTTTTTCATTGAGGATGGCCTGCAGTTTTCCTCCATCTAGGAAGAAAAATTCTTTAAAACTATAGCAAGAAATAATTAGTGCCTCTTGGCCACTTCACTCAGAGATGACGGCGCCGTCGGTCCTGCGCTCACATCGGGGCTCCCGTGAACAACGTAATCTGCATTAACGAGCACGACGGAGAAGACCGGAGGCCAAACCCTGCTCTCGGCAGCACGGTTATGGCACAGCTAGCCACGTCAGCGATGATGCTGAACGCCAGCCGGGGACACGACCTCGTTTTTCTCTCACCGGATCCCCCACCTGGCACAGGGCAGCTATGTAAAATACACCCTATAAAAAGCTAATGGCCAGCGAGCAGAAAGAAGATTAAAAAAAAAAAAAAAAAAAAGGCAAAAAGCAGCAATAACCAATTGCTTCTTGCGTGCACAGCAGTAATGCAGCATTGCCTCCCAGTTTACAGCCTCGGTGCGGTTTCAGGCACCCTGAGCTGCGGACCGGCCCCGCTCGGGACACCGCGTACCACAGCAAACAAGTAAATTGCTGGCATTTAATTGGCGCCTGTTGCTCTTTTTCAATCAATCAGCGCGCGGAGTCACCGGGCGCACGCGGGCGTGCAGATCCCGCGCCGATTAGAGCCGCCAGCAGCCGACTGTGGCGGCGGCAGCGCGAAAGCCCAGCGCCAGCCCCAGCCCCCGCCAAGGGGGGAAACACCCCAACGGAGACGATGCCCCAGGTCTCCCTGCCGAGAAGAGCCCGTAGCTCCGTGCGTGCTTCCCGAGGGAGGACGGGTCAACCGGCACCATAGCCAGGCGCTTTGCTCACAGCGCACTTCGGGAGATGGTCCCCAGCTCCATCCCTGCTGCCCCTGGACTTCCTTGGTTATTGCTCTTTGGAAAATCCACCCAGTCCCAACTGCCAGTACCAAACCCAAGGCCTATTTATTCCCTATTTATTCCAGGAGACGCATGAGTGGGGCTGCAGCCTCTGTCCCCTTCCGCACCCTTCGCTGCGCTGCCCTGGCATTGGCAGCTGCCTGCACTTTTAGCCTTTTTAACTTTTCTTTCAAACATTTCTTTGCCCACAGACACTAAAAAACAAAAACAAAAAAACACAAAGCCCAATTTAAACTAAACTAAACAAACTCCATTGTTTTCATTAAACTGAGCTACAGGAAGATTTCAGAATGTGGTTGTGATTTGCCACATCTGTTATTTTTATGCATTGTTTTATTGCCAGCAGTTTCATAAAAGGTGTTATATAACTTTGCGTCGTATCATGTAATTCAACATGCTTCCACAATTAGGAGCCCACGTGAGCGTTTAAGCAGTGATCTTGCCCAGGGTTTTATGTTTCTGGGCATCTTTTAGCCCCGCCAGCCTGAGATACAAGGATGAACTCTGACTGTGGTTTCCTCATCGCTCCTGCGAACTACCCTGTCATTTACTAATGGCCAAGTTCAACTACGATTCGTGCTGCATGGATCACTTCTGCATTTGCATTTAAAAAATAAACACACATTGCTTGAAGCCTGTGCACTGCTTAACAGAACAAGCAGACATTTATCCCGTGGATGCATTTAACTGGATCATCTCTCTTCACGACACTCATAGGCTCATTGTTTTTGAAATATTGTGAGATAAGCATTTATCGCATTAAAAGAAAAATACATTTGCACCGAAAGCTACCGCTGGGCAGATGAATCTAAGACTGGAAAAACAATGGTAAAAACCATATAAAATGGCTTCTGCTGGTCACTCGATGAGCAGATCTCTTCTGACACTTGGGGCTTTACAGCTCCATAGGACTACACGAAAACCAGCGATCGGGCCGCACCACCCTCCTGGGAGAGGGCTCCGTGTTGTGAAGTCGCCCTCCTGCAAATGCCAAGACACACACGGCTGCAGCTCCGTCGCTTCCCCCCACCACCTCCCCGGTTCAAAAAACGGCTAAAGTGGCCAAGAAACCGCTCCAGAAGCACCTGCAGGTCTGCAAAGAGACATTGCATTTCTGGCAGAGAAGCCCCAGAGGAGACGCTCGCACTCGTGAGCGGAGCCACCGGGAGCCGGGGCATGGGCGAGCTTTACAGCAGAAGGAAGAGGTTTTTTTAAGACATACTCTCCAGTTTTGCTGTAGGTGAACCACAGGGAACTTTGGAAATTTCCAGCCTGGCACTTTTTTAAATGAAAAGCTCCATCGTGATCTCCTGGGTCAGATATTCTGCATGCAGTTTCTAATTTGGACCACAGCTCTGGAAAACTTGATTAGAGCTGTGAAAATGGAATTTTTATTAGGGAGAACTGAGCTATTGCCAAGGTTTATTTTTCAAGGGAGTAAGACCTAATCCTAGAAGTAGTTCCAGGACTGTGCTATTCTGGATGCCCTTGCAATGGTTTATGGCAATTATGCAGCCAGACCTGGACTGACTGGTAATGTTTGCTTTGGACGAGTCACTGCAGATGGCAAGTGACTGCAAATTTACTTTTCAACTTGACGCATGCATCACTGAAAATGCATTTTCTGTAAGCTCCCCACCCTTTTTTTGTTCATTTTACACATTATTAATATTCCCAAATCCATACTACCTAACAGCTAGGCATTTAAAGGCATGCAGAGAATACAAACCAACATCATCTAGGTTCAGACAGAAGCCTGTTAGATGTAATCACTGGATGGACAAATCTATTTGCCAGCTTTCAAAGCTCAAATTTCTGCAAGATCAAATATGAAATCTCTCCTTAGGTGGATGCTTTTCAGGGCATCAGTTTTCTCCAGGGAACCCACCAAACTTACGGCATGGAGTGACCCTCTGGAGGGGGCTTTACGTCTGCGTCGCAAGCAGTAACCGGACTAAACTAAGCCATAAATCCAGGAATGCATGGGAAAAGAACAAATTAAAATGTGCTATACTTGGCAGCTTCCTTTGCGAGCACAGCGCTCAGGAAAGGTGACATTAAGGGTCCCGGCAGCTGAAGGCTGCTCTTTGTTCCAGAGCTGGGGGAGCACGAGCAGGAGCAGCCAAGGCTTCCCGGGAAGGTGCTCCCATCCTCGCCCGAGGGGGCAGGAGCTTCTGTGGTACCCACCAGCCGTGTCCTCCCTATGGTGGCAGTTTGGGACGGGTTCGTGGGGACGAACCCACCACCCCAGCACCGCCTGCCCAGGCAGGCCAGCTCTGCCGCCAGACGGGCTGCAGGGACGGGAAGACCCGCGTAGGCGCCTCGACCGGCGACAAGCAAAGCGGGACCAAAGCGGAAAAGTAGGAACGACGCTCCGGGAGCTCCGCACCGTCACACCAGAGCTACAGATCCTGCAAGAAGCCTCGGCGAGAGGATCCCCCTGCCTCGCCGGAGCCTTCCTCCAGACCCCCGGCCGGCCGCCTGCGGCCCCCCGCGCTGCCCGTGCCCTGCCGCAGCTCTCGCGGCCCCCGCGCTCCCCCGCAAGCTGTTGAGCAATAAAAGGGAAGTGGACCAAATCGCCGGTTTCTCCACCGCCTAAAATAGCAAACGCCTCCCCCCCAGCAGCGGCTCATCTGCATCCGCGCCGGGGGGGGGGGGGGGGGGATGGCGGTGGCACGGAGGGGCGCCGGGGCCCCCCAACATCCGCCCAGGGCACGCGGGGGCGGCCGCGCTGCAAAGCCCCACGCGCGGGCACCGGTCCCCCCGCGCCGCGCGGACCTCCCTCCCCTCCCCGCTAATCCACCCGCGCGGTGGCAACAGCGGCTTAATTCCTGCGCAGACGAAGAGCGAGAATTAATTTGTTAGTGTCAAATTATGCCTTTGGATGTGCGTGCTCAGCTCTCACGGACTTCAAGGAAAGCCTGGCCTTCGCGCGGGCGGCGAGAGGCCTTTCGCATTTGTAGCCCGCTTTGAAGCAGGGACAGTGTTGCGAGGTGTGAAGCGCTCTGTAGAGGCGCGCTCGCGCGATTCGCGAGCCCTCCGAAACGGTCGGGAAGCGAGGCAAAGCAAGAACAGCGGGCGCAACGCGGCGAGGCACATCCTACAGCTTCATTAGGAGCCAGAAAGGAGATCAAAGGAAATCATTTTCTGCTTAAAAAAGGAAAACATGTTTTAAGTTTCCAAGAAAACCACAGAGTTCACTTTGTTACATGAACATAAATAAGCGATTTTGTAAGCGAGGCAGAGCTACCTTTCCATACGCCATTCTCCGATCTGTGCAATGCAGAAAGTCTCGTTTGCACCCAAACCTGCATCAATTTAATTAAACCCATACTTACCTGCATGTGGACACTCCAGTCAGTTCACATATAGCTTACTGCAGTCACGTTCAAACTTGTTCCCAACACATTCAAACCCAAAGAAGATCGGCCATACAGTTCATTGCACAAATGAAGCTAAATCAATTTAAGCAAAACACTTAGGATAAAGGCAGGACGAGCTTCCATCGGGACAAGTACTAGATGCACAGGTTCTCCTTAGCCCCTTGCAATCAGCCAGAAGGATATCCCATCAGGCAGACCCTGAAACAGCCAGGATTCTTCCCCTAAGAAAGGGCCTTGGAATTTGACAAAGTGACACTGAGGCAGCTAACATCAAAGATCCCGGTGCACTTCTGTCAAAACTGCACTTTGCAGCTCCACTAAAGCCAAGTGGACGTGCAAATGTCCGTGGCAGCAGCTGGGCTGCACCCAAGTGTGCTAAAGGACCCGGACAATGTCATTGTGGGGCCACTCTCTACCTTCTTCAAATGGTCATGGCCACCCTGGTGACTGGAAAAAAAGCAGATATCACATCCATCTTCAAGCTGGGAGAGGAGGAGGATCCAGAGAACTACAGAGCCGTGAGCCTCCCCTGAGCCCTGGGAAGGTGATGGAGCAAAGCCTGCTGGAAGCTATTTCCAAGCAGACAAAGGTGGTGATTGGAAACAGCCAGCGCAGGGTTACCAGCACAAATCACACCCGACCAAGCCGATCACCCTCTGTCATGAGGGAGCTGGCTCAGTGGAAAAGGGGACAGCAATGGATTTTATTTACCTTGACTTTAGCAAGGCTTTTGGCATGGCTACCCATAGCATCCTAATAGCCAAACTGGCAAGATATGGGCTGGATAAATGGACTACAATGTGGGTGGAAAATTGGCCAGACTGCCAGGCTCGAAGTGTTGCGTTCAGTGGTACAGGTCCAACTGGCAGCCGGTTACTAGTACTGTCTCGTGGGATCAACACTGTCTTCATTAACGACCTGGCTGATGGAACAGAGCGTGCTCCTAGCAAGTTGGCAGATGACACCAAATTGGGAGGAGCAGTCGATGTCCTGGAGGGCAGGATTGCCAAGAGAGACCTGGGCAGGCTGGAGATATGGGCTGAGAGGAACTTCATGAAGTTCAACCAAGGCAAATGCCAAGTCCTGTCCCGGGGCAGAATAACCCCATGCACCAGTACGGGCTGGGGGTGACTGGCTAGAGAGCAGCTTTGCAGAAAAGCACCCCCAGGTCCTGATGGGCCGAGATGTTTGGGGGCTGGAGCACATGATGGACGAAGAGACGCAGAGGGAGCTGGGTGTCTCCAGCCTGGAGAAGAGAAGGCAAAGGGGAGGTCTTATTGCTGCCTGCGACTCGCAGATGGGAGGTCGCAGAGGGGACGGAGCCAGACTCTTCTCAGAGGAACAGAGAGAGGCAATGGGAACACGTGAAATTCCAGTTAGATATTAGAAACACTTTTTAACCATGAGGGGGGGTCAAGCACAGAAACTGGAGCAAGACGTTGGAGCTTCCAGAGACATTCAAGTCTTGATGGCATGAGGCCTTGAGCACCCTGATGTAGTTGGCCCTGCTTTGAGCAGGGATTGGACTAGAGCCCCCGAAAGGTCCCTTCCAACAGGAATTTCTCAAGGATGCTATGGTTTCTAGACCCACCCTTGGCCTAGAAATTCTTTGAAAAAGGAAAACATGTTTTCTCTCCGTCTCTGCACAGCACTCAGTGGGCCCATCGTCTCAGCTAATACTGACTCCAGCAGCAACACAGCTTTGAAAGAGCACACTCGAAGTCAGATGAATTTGACAAACACATCTTCCACAAAGTAGGAAATGATAGCCCAAAATTAAGCCTGCCCATTTTCAAGGAGATTGATGAGGCGATTATTCTTCCTCCCTGTCACCAACAGCAAATAGTATCTTGAAATCAGAGCGCCTTATAAAAGTTAACACTTTTTAGATGCTTGCTGGCAAGTTCTTTGTACTTAATGATTAGACTTTCCAAGCAAATGTGTCTTTTGATGATACAGTTGGTAGAACCTAAATAATCCTCATCAAGGAGGCAAATTAAGGGCTGTTTTCTTCACTTTTCACTTGAGTGTTAGCCTTCCTAGTGTTCACCTAAGTGAGTACAGCACTATTTATTTGATACCACTCCATAAATCTGGTGAGAGCCTAATGGATTTACTGAAGAAGAGTCTCTTCTCACTTAGGGAAAGAGCATCTTAAATTATCTTTAATGTTACTGCTGGCCTAGTCCCTAGAATCGGGTCCGTGATCACAGCTTCAGCCTGTGTTTCTCCTGACACCGGTATTTCACGGGGAAGCTGCTTTTCCCCTCTCCTCTGGGTTTTCACTGCCGGTGAAGCTGCTAGAGACACACGAGCCCCCCAGGACTAGCGATAGGGCTGCCTCTCGCCGCCCGCAGCACGTGCCGTCCGCGCAGCCTCCGGCACGGCACGGAGGAGGACTAGCACCCGTTCAGCCCTCATTTTCTTCCCCTGAAGTCCCCAGGGAGACTCTTGTGCAGGCGCAGTTGTAGTCACCGACGGCTCACCACTGCCCCAAGACCCACCTGGAGGCGAGCTCCTGCTCCCCTGCTTGCTCGCCTCTCCTGCCACCGCACCTGCTGCTTCAGCACGGACTCAACAGCTTTCCTGCTGCACGTTCCTCCTCTGCAGGAGCGATGGGCCACCGCTTCTGCCCGGCTTCCCCCTCCCCAAGGCTGCTCAGCCTGTGGCCCTCCACCTTGGCTTCGACGGCTTCCTCAGGGAGTGATTTTGATAGTTTCCCTGGGAGTTGCACAGAATCTCAGTTCAAAACCAAACAGATTCTAGCTAGAAATAAAGCAGCCGCCACTGCCACCAGCCGCACACGCCACGAGCAGCTCCGGGCTGGAGGAAGCAGTTCAGGGAAGTGGTGGGAACGCCATCTCCTGGCGTCCGCTAAAGCAGGGCTGGATGCTGGCCGGGGAGACTGCTCCAGCCAGGCAGCCCGTCCGGCTCGGCACAGGGTTAACGACAAAGTCGCGGGGTCTGTGACACACCGATAGACCGGACGCCCTGTTGGTCCCTTCTGTGCCAAGCACCTAGTGGGTCCTAACCCTGAGTGGTCCATGCCTGCGTTCATACCACCACGGAAATATCCTGGCTCCGTTTAAGAAGCCTAAACCTGACAGCTCATGTTTCAGGGGCTTTGGGACCGCTGGTATAGACCCACCGGAGAGCATCTACCAGCCCAGATGTCCACCCATGCTCCAGGGTGATGCCCCACCTGCGAGAAGAGCACCTGCAATTAAATCCCAACACAAGTATTCGTGATGGCTTCAAGCACTTCCCAAAATGAGAGGCCAGGCCCCGAGCGGCTGGAGTGATTTTAACCCTGGGGGTCTGCTGAGCGCTTACAGCCCCTTTAAGACACAAGCTGCTCTGCGGAGGGGACTTTGGGCTGAGAGGTAATCCGGCAGCGAAACCCTGAACAGACACTGCGCCGTCACTGGGAGCAATCACGTCTGCTTGCCTCCAAATAAACAGCGCAAGAGAAAATAGCATATGGGAAGGAGCCGTGGCAAGACTGGAGGTCTGGTGAGCAACCCTGGAACTGCTCTGCCACTGGCCTGAAAGAACAACTCCATCAGCTGCAGCAAACAGACCTTCTGCTTCCCGGAATTCAGAATTCATCACGGACTCAAATACAGACACTCCAGGCTTTTCCTGCTTTAATTATTTAAAAATCCTAACTCTGGCTGTTTATTTTCAAGGACTATTACTGCATTCAACTATTTTAGGACCAAAAAAAAAAATAAAATTGAAGCCTTTCCCTCATTCTGCTGGTGAAGTTTAATTCACTCTAATTATTTCATATTACTTAGAGTATAATAGTTTCATAATTTCTAGTATATTAAGCACTTAATACGTTGTGTCATTTGAAGTCGCATATTAAATTCAGCAAAGCACATTTTAATGAGAGCTAAGTAGTGTGAAAATATTAATACAACATAATAGTTCATTTTTGCACTCGTGTTGGCAAGCGCTGCTGCCCCGCGCACTCCACCCGCGCAGGTGAGCGCGGCGGGCTGCCCAGCTGCACGAGCGCTGGCCGCCGCGGGGTCACCCGGCGGGGCGGGCGAGCTGCCGGCGGGGTGGCAACCCCAGCAAACCTGGGTAGAATTGGAGCTGGGAGCGTGGTGGCGCTTCTCCTCCCTCGGCAAAGCCACCCACCACCCCAGCTCTGCGTCTCCTCCGGAGACACGAGCTCACGGTTCTGCCACGTGAGCACCCTGGAGCGCCGTCCAACAAGACCACGTAGCCAGGCCAAGCTCCACCGAGTCTGTCACATCATCCCACGTGCCACCCACGAGGGGCTGGTGACAACACCGGAGGGCCATGCAGGGAGAGGCACGCGGCTGCTCCCCTAGGAGCTCCAAAGGGGCAGACCAGTTTCACCCCAATAAGCCGCCCACCTCGCCCAGGCCTAAGCACCCCATCCCTGCCCCACTAGGAAAAATCTCCCCTCCCTCGGACTGACCTGCACCCGTGGGAGATGCCCCCAGGGATCCGGCTCCACCGCTCCCACTCAGGGTGACGCACTGTGAACATCCTCCGCAGCTCACACGCCGTGGAAGGAGGCCTCTCCCCCGGCGAGCCACACGAGAGCTCTTCAGAGCTCTGCCCGATGCTCTAGGAAATGAGAAAAGCCCCAGAGAGTCAGTTCTGGTTTCATCTCTAGGGTTTGGTAACCTTCAGCCCCATGAGTCAGTGAAACAAGCCACATCCACCCACCCCGGCTCTGGTTCATGTGACCTGGGCATTTCCTCGCGCAGGTGGTGGGAGATATCGTTCTCGGTGTCCTGACACAGCGCCGTTTCCAAAGCCGGGCACTCCCCACCCCGGCCTTGCCAGCAGGAAAAGCCACGCTGGGCTGCTGAGCGGCAGAATGGCCTTGTCTAAAGGTCTGATAAAAAATACAGATTTCGATCATGACTGAGCGATTCAGGTCGGCAGAGACCTGTGGAGGTCCCAAGCCTGGTCCCTGCTCGCAGCAGGGCTGTTGGGCAAAACCAGGCCCCACCAGCGCTTGCAGGAGGCAGCAGGCAGGTGGCACTGGGGACCGCGCAGGGGTTAAGTGGCGGCTGCAGTGTTTCCTTGGGGGTGGGTGAAGCTCCCGCACTGGAAGGGGGGGACGGACTCCCCTTCCCGTTTTTTCCCCTTCCCCCGGGATGGCTTTAAAGCCACCAGTTTGCCGCTCGCTTGGGGGGGCAGTGACAAACCCGGGCTGCTCTCGGGCCGCGCGCCAGCCGCGTTGCCAAACTCCCCTGCGGCTGCCGGAGCTGCACGACGGCCGGGCGCCCCCCGGGAGCACGTCGAGCCCGGGCCGGGCCGGGCCGAGCCGCGGCCGCAGCGCGCCCGCTGCGCGGCCCCGCGCGGCTGCAGCGCCGCCCGCGCCCGCGCGGTGGCGGCCCAGGCCGCGGAACCTGCGCCCGCCGCGCCGCGCCCGCTGCGCTGCGGCCCGAGGCGCCGAGCAAGGCGGAGGGGGGCTCCGCGCCGCCGGCACCGAGTTGCGCGGCTCCCTCCGCACACCCACAGCGCCGGCTTAGGGGAACCGCAGCCTCCCCGGGGCGCCCCCACTCCCCGGGCCCGCTCCCGGCCCCCCCCCCGGGCTGCAGCCCGCACCGCTGCGCTGCAGGACCCACGGTGCAAGGAGCAGCCGGGCCCCGCAGCCCCACAGCGCTGCAGGACCCGCGGTGCAAGGAGCAGCCCGGCCCCGCAGCCCCACAGCGCTGCAGGACCCACGGTGCAAGGAGCAGCCGGGCCCCGCAGCCCCACAGCGCTGCAGGACCCACGGTGCAAGGAGCAGCCCGGCCCCGCAGCCCCACAGCGCTGCAGGACCCACGGTGCAAGGAGCAGCCCGGCCCCGCAGCCCCACAGCGCTGCAGGACCCACGGTGCAAGGAGCAGCCCGGCCCCACAGCCCCACAGCGCTGCAGGACCCACGGTGCAAGGAGCAGCCCGGCCCCGCAGCCCCACAGCGCTGCAGGACCCACGGTGCAAGGAGCAGCCCGGCCCCGCAGCCCCACAGGGCTGCAGGACCCACGGTGCAAGGAGCAGCCCGGCCCCGCAGCCCCACAGCGCTGCAGGACCCACGGTGCAAGGAGCAGCCCGGTCCCGCTCCCCGGGCTGCAGCCCGACCCCGCAGCGCTGCAGGATCCATGGTGCAAGGAGCAGCCCGGTTCCGGTCCCCGGGCTGCAGCCCGCACCCGCAGCCCCACAACCCTTGCAGGACCAGCGATGCGAGGAGCCTCTCTGTCCCGGTCCCCGGGCTGCAGCCCGCAGCGCTGCAGGACTCGCGGTGCAAGGTCGCCACGCTGCAGCCCGCACCCGCAGCCCCACAACCCTTGCAGGACCCACGGTGCAAGGAACATCCCGGCCCCGTTCCCAGTCCCCAGGCTGCAACCGGCAGCCCCACAGCGCTGCAGGCCGGGCGGGGCAAGGAGCAGCCCGGCCGCGGCTGCCGGCTGCCGCCCGCACCTGCAGTCGCGCCGCGCTGCAGGAGCCGCGGTGCAGGGCGCAAGGTGCAGGGCGCAAGTTGCGCCCTCCCCTCCCTCGGCCCCGTCGGTTCGCTGCCGCCGGGGTGGCCCGCCGAGATGCCGTGCTAGGTTAATCCTGGGATGAAAACAGGTATTTAGGGCTAATAGGTGTGCAAGCCACCTTCAAACCCACTCTCAGAGCTCATTAATGTAATACTTTCATGTGTGAAACGAGCATATAAATGGGCATTAATGAGCTCCCGGCTGCGGCGCGGAGGAGGCGGAGGAACGGGGAACTTTGCAGGGGAGCGGGCGGCTCCCCCGGCCGCAGAGCCCGCTCCCCGCCCGCCCCCGGGAGCGCGCCGGGGCCCCGCGGCGGCCGCAGGTGCGCGCCCCGACGGCGCGCTCCGCCCGCGCCCACTGCGCCAAGGGCAGCCGGCCCCCCCGCGGGTGCGGGGCACGGCGAGCCCCTCCCGTGCCGTGCCGTGCCGTGCGCGGAGGGGACCCACGCACCACCGCCCCCCTCCCGCGACAGCCCCACGGACCAGGCGGCTTCTTAAAGTCGGCTTTTATTAAAGAACAAAAATCACGTACAGAGGTTTCTCTCCCCAAACCGGGCGAGCGTTTTGTTTTCTCTGTCTCCGGAGTCGCGAACCGCCCGTTAAAGTGCTGTTACATCCATAAATTTACAAGGGGGGTGGTGAGGGAGGAGGGGGCCCGAGGGGGGAAAATAAATATACATCATAAATAAATAAAAATCCAACAAATACTGTACCAAGAGAATCACAGTACATTTATATCCATTGCACATAGCCACTTTTGTTTCCAGTCTGGACAAGGGTTGAAGAAGCGGACACACAGGGAGGGAGGGGAAGACGCGGAGCGGGGCGGGCGGGGGCGGGGGCCCGGCGGCCCCTCCAGCCGGCCCGGGGCCGCTCCCCGCCGTATTGCCAGTCCGAGGAAGGCCGAGCTCCGAGTCCTCTATGTACAACGTCTCCTCGTGGAAATGGCTTGTGTGGGCTCTGCCCGCGGCTGCGGGCGCGCCGCGGGGCGCATGGCTTCGGGGGGGCCGGGGGGGCTCACTGGGGCAGCAGCGGCGGCTTGAAGGAGCAGTTCCCCGTGCAGTGCCGCGGGGTCAGCATTTTGCAGGAGAAGTGGTGCAGCGCGTCGTGGGCCTCTGCAAAGCGACGGAGCCGTCACCCCCGGCCGGGCCCCGGCGCCCCCCTCCCGGTTTCCCCCGGCCGCGCTGCAGGGAGGTGTCACCCCCCCCCCTCCTGCCCCGGTACCTTTCAACTTCTGCTGGATGGCGTAGCGCGCCTTCCTCTCCTGGTCCAGCTCGTTGCACAGCGTATCTGGGATGGGGGAAACGCATCACACCGCGCCGGGGGGACCCGCAGTGCGGGCGCCCCGTCGGGGGACACCGAAGGCGGGGGGGGCCGGGGCGGTGCGTGGCAAGACGGCAGCGCGCTCGTTTGCAGCGCCGGGGAGCAACGGCCGGAACGGCGCTGGGAGGCAGATGGATACGGGCGGGATTAACGCAAACTTGGGCATTACTTCCCAGGTAATTTTACGCCTCGATTTTTAATTTAGGCACCGTGGAAATTGCTGCGATAGGAAGGTTCATTCGCTCCTGCGTAATGATGCCTCGCAGCCGTTTGCGAGGCGGCTCGCAATTCCGAGGCTAATCAGAGTGCACAAAAGGATATTGAATAAAATGAAAAAGGAGGACAAAAACAAAACAAAACAAAACAAAAAAGCACAGTAGTAATTGCCGGATCGCCGCGGCGGTGGGCGGGCAGGCGGGGCCGGGCCGGGCCTTACCTCGGACGATCTGCAGCTGCTGCACCATCTCCTCGCGGTACGCCAGCTCCCGCTTCATCTGGTCCTGGAAGTTATCTGCGGGGCCAGAGGGGTGAGCGCGGCCCGCGCCCGGCCCGCGGGGCTGCGCGGACCTGCGCGCCGCCGAGCGCGGCCGCCGGGCTCCGGGGGCGCCGGTACCTTTCAGGCTCTGGAAGTCCCGCTCCAGCTTCTTCCTCAGCTCCATTTGCTCCAGGACCAGTTTTTGCAACTCGTCTGTTTAAAAATACATCGCGGGATTGAGGGGAGCCCGCACTTTTCCATATGGAGGCGGCTCAGCGCGGCGCTAATCGCATTACATTACATTAATCACAGGAGTTAATCACTCCTGCAGAAAACATAAATACCTCGAGCCGCGGGGAGAGGCCGGGGCCCCCCCGCCGCCCCCCCCCCCCCCCGTCGGGCCGGGCGCCCCCTCCGCTCCCGCCCCGCCGCGGGCTGCGCCGCCGCCTCACCTCGGGCCAGGTTTTCGATGTCTTTCTCCACGAGCTGCGTCCCCGAGACGTCGAGGCCGAGGCCGTCCTCTCCTGCGGGGGCAGAGCGCGCTCAGCGCCGCCGCGGGGGCTCCGCGGGCCGCGCACGGCCCCGCCGCGGCGCCGGCTCCGTCGGGGAAGCGGCGGCCGGGGGCCGGTGCAAAGCCTGGAGCGGCGCTTACCTCTGTCAGTATTTACAGGGCTCGGATGCGAGACATTCCTTTGGTCCTGATAGGATTTTCTGGTCTCTAAATCCTCTGCTGTCGAGTGATTGTCTTCTTTATCTTGCTCTTAAAGTTAATAAACCGATTTTCAACCATAAGCAATGAAAGTATGGTCCTGCTATATCCTTAATTACATAATTAAGGACAAAGTCCTCGTTAAAACCTTCTTAGCGAACATCCTAATCGCTTTGCTATTGGGAAGTAGCTTGCCGGCAGGAGCTTTGCCCCGAGGTGCCGCGCGCTCCCCGCGCACGCCGGGCCCGGGGGCACCTTCCCCGCCCGGGGCTCCCGGGCCCGCTGCCCCGGCCCCCCCCGACGGCCGCGGCGGGAGCTACCCCGCGCCCCCCCCCCCCGCCAGAAACCGTTTGCATCGCTTTTCGCCCAAAAGCCCGCAAAACGAAAGCGGCGGCCCGGGAGCCCCCCCGGGGCCGAGCAGCCGGCGGACGCGGCGCCCGTGGTCCTGCCCCCGATTTGCACCGGCCTCCCACCCCCCCCAAGCCCCCAACGCCCCGCGGGGGCCCCCGGCCGGCCCGGGCCGCGATTTACCCTTGGCCTCGGGGTGGCAGAGGAAGGCGGCCGAGGCTCCCAGGGAGGCGGCGGTCTTCAGCGGCGGCGGGTGCTCGCCCCTGTCCTGCGCGTACACCTGCAAAACAGCGAGTGAGCGGCCGGGGGGGGTGGGGGGGCGGCGGGCCCGTTGCCCCCGCGGCAGAGCCGCCCGCGCCGCCCGGCCCCGCACCTCGTAGGCGCCGCGGCTGCTGCTCCGCTCGGGGCTGCCGTCGGGCGGCCGGCCGCCCTCCTCGGCCGCCGCCTCGCCCGCTGCCTCCTCGGGCCCTTCGGCCGCGGCGGGCAGCGGCGGCGGCTCGTCGGCTCCGGGCAGCAGCTGGGGCGGCGGCGGCGGCTCCGGCTCCTCCGAGGGGGCGGCGGCAGCGGCGGCGGCGGCGGCGGCGGCGTCCTCTTCCTCGTCCTCGGGGAAGCGGTTGGACTCCACGTCGACCTCGGGCTCCTCGGCCGTGTCCCCCCCGGGGGAGAGCGAGCGGTAGCTGGAGCTGCCCTCGCTGAGGAAGTCCGGGGAGAGGTAGCCGGGGCCGCGGGCGGCCGCGCCGCCGTACGCCTCGCGGGTGCCGTAGAGCTTGGCGATGCTCTCCGTGTCCTTCACCACGGGCCGGAAGGCGGAGAGGTAGCTGCCCTTCCTGGGCAGGGGCAGCGGGGGGAGCAGGGCCTCGTCGCCGGAGCGCTCCTCCTCGCCGGCCGCCCGCGACAGCGCGCTGGAGCAGCGCTCGCCGTCCGCCCCGGAGCCCTCCTGGGGCGTCGCGCTGCTCCGCCCGCTGCCCGACGGCTCCGAGCCCTCCAGCTCGCCGTGCCGCCCCGCCAGGCCCGGCGGCTCGGCCGCCGCCGCTGCCGCCGCCGCCGCCGCCGCCACCACCACGGCCGTGGCGGCCGCCTTGGCCTGGCTCTGCGCCGGGTAGGGCGGCACGGGGAGGCTGCCGGCGGCCGGCCAGAACATGGGGAAGGAGGGGTAGACGCCGCTGTCCTTGGCGGCGCCGGGCTGGTGCGGCGGCTGCGCCGGCTGGTGCGGGTGCGGGTGCGGCGGCCCCCAGAACATGCCCGAGGGCAGCGCGCCGCCCTTGCCCGGCTCGCCGCCGCCCGCGCCGCCCAGCGCCTCCTCCTGCTTCTTGGGGCAGAGTCCGAAGGCGGCGGCCGGGAAGCCGTAGGGGTGGGGGAAGAGCGGCGGCGGCAGCTTCTGCAGCATCCCGAAGCCCTTGCTGGGCACCGGGATCACCGGGTAGCTGCGCACCGCGCCCGCGCCGCCGTGCGCCCCCGCCGCGCCGCCGTGCGCCGCGGGCAGGCTCAGCGCGCCGCGCTCGCCCGCCGGCTCCTGCCCGCTGCACCGCAGGCTCTTGTGCACCGGGGCCAGCTCGGCGCCGGCGGGCGGCGGCGGGTGCAGCGCGGCCTTGGCGGCCGGCGAGCTGCCGCCGGGGCCGCTGGCGGCCGCCCCTTGCAGGGAGAAGGTCCGCTTGCGGGTGCCGCCGTTGAACATGGCCTTGACATCCTCCCAGGCGTGCGAGAGCTCCTCCGTGGCCGTCTTGTCGCTGAGCTTGAGGTGGCGGCGCCAGGAGTTGAAGTTGGCGGCGTCGGGCTGCGTGTACTTGGAGTCCGGGGTGCGGTGCGAGTGGAAGATGAACTTGTTGGGCGAGAAGTACATGCTGCAGTAGCTGCACTTGATGCACTTGGCGCGGGAGCTGTTGTAGCGCGCCGGGATGAAGCTGCCCCGCGAGCCCCAGGCGCACTCGTGCACCACGTCGAAGGCGAAGTTCTCGGGCAGCTTGGGCGGCTTGTGCTCGCCCAGGAAGGACTTGCAGAGCCGCTCCGCCTCCCGCTTGGTGATCATGCCGCAGCGGCGGGAGGAGATGGGCATGGCCCCGGCCCGCCGCAGGATCTCCAGCTGCACCGGCGTGCACTGCACGCAGGTGATGCCCAGGGCCACCCGCCGGTTGTGGATCTCATTGTAGCTGTAATTCTTGAGCAGCGTGTTGGAGATCTGCGCCAGGCACAGCCGCTCCTGCCCGTCGATGACTAGGGACACGATGGGCACTCCGTACAGAGAGGTCTCACCCACTTGGTTGGGCTTGAGGGTATTGGAGCCCTGGTACGGCTGCAGCTCTTGCTTTGAATTTGGGGAGGAGCTTGCATCTCTCCCATTTCCCATCTGACTGGCGATCGCCTCCATTCCCCCCCAAAACGCCCCTGCAAAACAAAATCGGGAAAAGGCGCAGGTTAGGAGCGCTCCCGGGGCCGCGCCGAGGGCGCCCGCCGCCGCCGCCGCGCCCGGCCCCGCTCCGCTCCGCCGCCGCGCAGGCCGGGCCGTGCTCGGCGCTGCGCACCCGCGGGCCAAGCGCCGCCGGCCGCTGCAGCACCCCCTCCCCGCGCCCCAGCTTTGCGGCCGGCGAGATTTGGCCGTGTCCGAGCGCGCATCGCCCGCAGCCCCGCGCCGCCGGGACCGGCCCCGGCCGCCGCCGCCGCCGCCACGGCGGACACCGCGGCTCCGGGCGGAGCTCGCCGGGGCGCCGCGGGCGGAGGGGGGTCGCTCGGCGGGGCGCGCACCCTGCGCCCGGCCCCGCGGCTCCGCGAGGGCCGCGTCCCTTTGTGCCGGCTCGCCGAGCCGTGCTGTACCGGCCCGGCCCGGCCCGGCCCGGCCCGGCCGCCCGCTGCGCCGAGCCCCGGGCGGGCTCCAACGAAATGCGCCGGTGGCGGCGGCCGGCGCGTCCCGCCGCGGCCGGGGGCGCAGCGCGGGGCCGGGCCGCGGGGAGCCGCGCGGCGGCCGGGCCGGACCGGACCGCACCGTGCGGCGGGGAGCCGCGGAGCGGGGCCGGTGGCGGAGCGGGGCCGCCGGGCGCCCCTTTGTCGCGGCTCCGCAAGGCGATTAGGAGCGGGCGGATCACGGGGCCGGGGCGGTTCAGACCTGCGGCACGTAGAGAGCAGGAGGGAAACGAGCGCGGCAAACGGGCTTAGCGAGGAGGGCTCGCGGCGCTAAGCCGCTTCCGTGGTAATTACACGAAACAACGGGGAGCGGCTCCCGAAAACGCGCCCCGACCGCCCACCCGCCCCCCGGCTCCGCACTTACCCGCGGCCGCGCCACAAAGCCCGGCTGGACGTGCGAGCGGCGCCGTGTCCCGGGGTCTAGGGGCTGCCGCGCAGCGCCGCCGCTCCGCAGCCCGGCGCCGGGGCCGCCATCAGCCGGGGCTGCGCGGAGCGGAGCGGAGCGGCGCGGAGCGGGGCCGCCCCGTCCCCGCGGCGCCGAGCGCGGAGCCCTTACCGTGGGCACGTCGCTGGCCGCGCCGCGCCTGGAGAGGTGCCGCGGCGGCGGGCGGAGCGGCAGCGGCGGCGGCGGCGGCTCGGCTGGGGGCGGCGGGAGGCGCGGAGCCGCGGCGGGCAGGTGAGGAGTTTCATGAACGCTCCGGGGCTCCTGCCCGCCCCGCCGCCCGCGTCCGCCCGTGCCGAGATGCAACAAGAGCAGTGACCACCCGCGCCACCGAGGGAGGATCCGGATCCTTACTTGGAGACGCTGCACATTGATCCGGTGACAGCTAAAATAACGGGAAGACACACCCACTTAGCACCAGCATATTTACATTAACTGCCTCCGGGACCCCGCGGACGTCAATCACCGATGCGCTCCAGTCAATCACGGCGCAGCCCGGCTGCTTTAAGGCACAGCGGCGCGGGGCGGGGGGGCGCGGGGGGCCGCAAGCGAGCGGGGACCCGCCCGGGCTGCCCAAGGTAAGAGCGCGGCCCGGGCCCGGTCCGCACCTGCGCCGGGCTCCGCGCAGCCCGCGCCCCCCGGAGCTCCCGCGGCGGCGGCGGCGGGGCGGCGGCGGCGGGCGGCGGGGGCGCCGCCGGGGGGGCGCCGCTCGTTGAAAGTTTCCGGGGGTCGCGGGGAGCAACGAAAGGAAGCGCCGCGCTGGGGCGGCGAACGGCGCCCATCGAAATCGCCGCCGCGCTCCCGCCGCGCCGCCGCCCCCGCCGCCCCCGGCCCCGCCGCCCGCCGGGGTCCGCCCGCCGCACCGGGGCCGGGGCCGGGGCCGGGGCCGAGGGGGGGGGGCGCCCCGGGCGGGCAACGAAATCGCCGGGCGGCGGCGGCGGCCGTGGCCGCGGCCGCGTTTTTCGTTCCCGGCGGGGGCCCCCCCCGCGCCGCAGGGCCGCGGCCGCCGGAGCGCGGCTGCGGGCGGCTCCGCGCACCCCGCGGGGCGGCGGGGGGCGGCCGCGGCCCGGGCTGCCGGTGCCCCCCGGAGGGGGGTGGGGGGGGTCGCCAACCCGGGTGCCAGCCCGCGTGGGTTCCCGCGCCGCGCCGCGCCCGTCACGGACACGTTAATTAAACTGTAATTAATCATCGCGTCCGGCCCCGATCGGAGCAATTACACTGATCAAACAGAAGTTAATAACGGCGCGCCTCGCCCCCAGCTATCACTTTTGTCACCCCCCCCCCCCCCCCCCCCGCCAGCGCGGCCGGGATGGCCGGCAGGATGCGGCGCATCGGCCGCGGCCCGCAACGCGGGCGCGGAGGCGCCGATCACCTCCGCGCTCCTGGGGCGCCGCGGCCGCGGCTGATCGGGCCCCGGCCCCCTCGGCCCCCCCTCGGCCATCGCGGCCCCGGGAGCGGCGCCCCCCGGCCGGACCGCTCCCTCCGCGGGACCCCGCGCACCCCGCAGCGGGGTCCCGGGACGCCCCGTCGGGCCGGGCGGACGCGGGCCGCGGTCCTGGCGACCGGGCCTTGCGGCGCGGCCTTCCCGCACGGATCACAGTCCGCGTCGGTAATTATTCCTCGCCTTTTAATTATTTAAAGCCCCCCCCCCCCCCGGGCTGCTGCGGGCGCAGAGCCGGGCGGACAGAGGAGCCGCCGAGGGCTCGGGAGGGGGAGACCCCGCCGCCGTCGGGGTGCCCCGGCGCCACACCGCCCGCCTGGGGGTCCGGGCGCCGCTGCCGCCTCCCGCCGCGCGATTTCGGTGGGGTCCCGGGGCCGATAAATACCGGAGTGAATGCGGAGGCGTCCATGCTACGGGGGGGAGCTGCGGGGTCCGTCTGCGGGGGGAGCGGTCGGGGATGCGGGACGGAGCGGGCAGCCCCGGAGCGGGGCCCAGGACGGCTGCACTGCGGCTGCAGCCGCGCTCCTGCCCGCGGCGGCCCGTCGGGGGACCCGAGGGGAGCTGCTCCCCGGCCACCCCCGCCATGCCCGTCCCCGCGTGCTGCCCCAGGCCTTGCGGCAGAGCCCGGTGGTCCCTGCTCCCGGCCGCGGCTGCTCGGGCCGCCGCAGCGGCTCGCCCCGACGGCCCTGCCGGCAGCCGGAGCCCCGGGCCCGGCGTTGGGGAGCTCCGCGGCCGGCCCCGCCGCTCCGGCCGCTATCCCTGCCTGCGCCCCGCTCCTTGCAGCCGCCGTATCTTTTAACAGTTGAATTGACTGCAGTTTTTGTCAGTTAATTAGGTTTAATTTACATAATTAGTACAGTATAAAGAGTATTGGGGATAATCAGGAGGTACGTCTCGCTTACTGTGTAAACACGGATTCGGAATTAAAAATCAGATGTAATTAAGGCGTGTGCGCGCGGCTTTTAATTGTAATGAATTTCTAATTAACGCTCAACGATCGCCGCACGCGAGAGCCGGGACGTTTGCGGGCGCCGCCGCCGCCCCGCGCGTCCCCCCGGGGGCTGCGGACCGGGCGGAGGGTGCGCGGCCGCGGAAGGGCCGCGGAGGGGAGCGGAGCGGGGCGGGCGCCGGCCGCGAGGGATGCGGCGGGCAGGGCGGTGCGCCCCGACGGGCCCCGACGGGCCCCCCCCGGCCGGCGCCGCTCGCAGGCGAGGCCGGCGGATAATTTAGGTTAAAACTTAGGGAGCCGTGTCACGGGTGTATAAATAAATAATCACCCGGGGACGGCCGCGAAAGGCCCTTCTCTCCTGGAGGGCTGTGCCGAGATTGCCACATAAATCACGGCGGTCTAATTCAGTGGAAGTTTAATAAACGCCTCCTATTGGAAATGAATGTTCCCCATTTAACAGTTGTATCAGCACCATATAAAACCATGACCCCAATAAATTTAATTTTAGAGGCCGATCAATCCGGGCTTCTCGCTATCGATCCGCAGCGGCTCTGCGCATTTACAGCCTCTTCCGCGGCCCTTCCCGGGGAGGCGGGGGGAAATAGCGTTTCGATTAGACTCTTTATTAGGAAAAGATTGCTCCGAGAGGCCTGAAAATTAAACGGTGACATTTTAATTACTGGACATTGACAAAGGAAGCGGGCGGCGGCTCTCTGCGGGCCGGGCACCCTCCCCCTGACCCGACGTGCTAAGCACCCGGCGGAGGCCGAGGGGCGGGCGGCGGCCGCGCACCGGCCCCCCCCCCCCCCGGGGCTCCCGATGTGCCACCCCTCGGGGCGCCCCGGGCCCCTGCCGTGCGCCCTCGCCCTGCTCCCCGGGGCCCCCTCTGTGCACCCGGTCTCCTGCCAAGTGACCGCCCCCTCCCCCCCCCCGGGCATCCCCCTCTATGCACCCCGGGTCCCTCTGTCCGCCCCCTCGATGCACCCCAGGTCCCCCCCCCCCCCCCCGTGTATCCCCTCTATGCACCCTGGGTCCACCTCCGTGCACGGTCCCTCCTTGCCGTGCACCTCCTTGGTGCACCCGAGGTCCCCCTCCGTGCACCCCCTCACCACGCTGGACCCCCCCGCTGTCACCTCCTTATCCCGTGTGCCTGACCCCCTCCCAGGCCACGCCGTCTCCAGGCCCCCCCGATGGACGGCGGTGCTGCCGCTCACCTCCTTTTCGGCTGAACGAGCCCTCCCTGCACCCTGCCTGCCGGCTCTAAATCTGCCTAATTTCCCTCGGCCGGTGCGGCGGCTCGGTGGGAAGGGATGCTGCGGAATGCAATGCACCCGATCGATAGACACGACTTTATTGATTAGGTTAAAACAGCGCCTTCGCGGAGACGGAGCAGGATGAGCTGAGGGCCGCAATTAACTCTGTCTTCCCCCGCTACAGACACGGCGGGATGGGCCTGGAGCGGGGACACCGTGACACCGCCAGCCCCAGGCCCGCCAGGACCCGGGCGCACTCACCTGGGTGCAGGGCCCGGCCGCCTGCTCAGCCGGGAGTTTTGTCTTGGCTGTGGAGAAGTTTTCCTTTTCCTGCCTGCAAAAGCCCCAGACATCCATTTGCCATTAAACGTCTCCTGGGCTGACCAGCTACTTATAAACCTTGAACTTTTGCTGCAGGACTCCACGGCGAGAGCAGCCGCGATGGGGTGCGGGCGAAGCAGAAGCCGCTCCAGTAGCCAGTAAGGCTCAATCTATAAATCCTGTCCTTAGTGCACACTTGTAGTTTATGGCAATACCCTTTACTGAAGGTAAAACACCCCCAGGTCAGTGCAGATCCTCGGCAGTCATACAGCAAGACTCCAGCTGCAATTTCCGGGGAGGAAAGGCACAGACCTTTGAGCTTTTCCTTTCTTAAAGGCAAAAATTCTTTCAAATTCGATGTGCTCAAATTATTGGGATTTTTTTTTTTTTTTTTTTTTTTTGCATGTTAGGCTTTTGCAGACCAGGCCGAGCGGTGCTGAGCAGCCCTGTGGTGAAACAGCGGTGAGCCGGCAGAGCAGGGCGCTGCGCGCGGGCGAGAGGCACCGCTGGGCTGTGCTCGCCCCGGGGCCGGCAGCCAGAGCCGCAGGCCCAGGGGACGATCCCCTTGCTCCCCCTCGCTGCGGGTCTGTGCTCCCTGGTGCCCGAGAGCTGCCCCCCAGGGCTGAGGATGGGTTCCCCTAAAATAGCTGCTGCGTCGCGCCAGGCTGCAAAGGATGCACCGAGCTCCGGCACGGATGTGCCGGTGTCCCCGCAGGGCAGCAGCGGCACGGGGAAAACAGCGGGGTAGGGGCGAGGGGAGGGGAAAGGGGGCCGCGCGGGTCAGGAGGGGCAGAGGGGACGCGGGGCCCTATGTGCAGCTGCCTCCTGTTTAATAGCTGCGGCTCCTGCTTCGGCTCTGTGCTCACGCTGCTTTAGGCAACGGAAAACCACCCACAGATAAGCTCGCTTGGATGAGGAGGGTCTCGCGCGCACCCTCGGGAGAGGCAGAGAGCCCCGAGCTTGTTCTGTAGCTCTCGAAAACCTGGGGTCATTTCTAAAGGGTTCAGTTCAGTCTGGCGCCAGGCTGCTGCTGCAGGGAGCTGAGGCCCATGTCCCCTGGCCCCGGCATCGAGGGAGGCTGGGCTCCGGCAGGGATGCAAAGAGCAGAATTCCCGGATTTCTCTTCCAACCTGCCCCACATCCTCTTTGCACCATGAAGAGGCAGAAGGGCCGCTGCCGGCAGGCCCTTTTCCTTTGCGCCTCCAGTTAGACTTTCCCCCTAGGGCCGCAAAGCTCTGGGAGTCAGGAAAGCACATACGCTGCTCCCGGAGTCGATCCTCCGGTTCGCTTGTGCTCCCGGATGTCAGAGAGATCAAGCGAAGCTCCTAAGAGCTGCTCCTCGGGATTGCTCAGTTATTAAGGCTGGCATCGCACTGGCCACTGCTGCCTTCCTCTGGCAGCGGTTACGCCTGGGAAGAGGGACGGGTCGGTGGCGGCTCTGACTTCCCGGAGCTGCAGCCTGCTGCAGTGCCCTGTCTCTGGTTTCCTTGCCAGATGCACGTGCACACACACATATATAGACACGCACACATATATATACACACACACACACACACATATATACACACACACATGCAGCTTTTCAGGCTGTTAGCTGGAAAACAAAGACTGACACTTTGCCTTTGGAAAGCTGACAGCGGGATGTACTTGGCTAAAGGGTACGAGAAACAAAATATTTTCTAAAAGCCCGTGCCGCATTTAAGGGCGAACCAGCCCAGGCCTGTCCCGCAGGACGAGCTTTGCCCGGCAGGGAGCGCAGGCAGAGGAAAGTGGGAAACACCTGAAGTTTGGGTGCCGATGGAACATGCCCGCTTCTTCGCAGAGCCTGCAAATCCCTCCCTGCCCCAACACGCTCCTGTTTGGGGCTGGTTTTAATGGTACCGCTCCGACTGCTGCTGCAGGGAGACGAGAAGCCCGTGAGCGAGGAGCGGTGCTGGGGTTACCAGGGGGGTTTTGGGGGCGAACGGGCCGGCAGCGGCCCTGCAGCACCGCCGCGCGATTGCTCCTACGTGCTCCTCGCTGTCCGCTGTGCGGGCCGGGGGCTCGGCGGCAGGGCGCGACGCTGCTGCGTCTCCTGCAGCTTTTCAGCCCAAGAAACGGCCTGATTCGCACTCCAGAAAGTTGCAGCAGGAAGGGCGAGAGCGGCGGTGACGTCCCCAGGCAGCCGAGGCGCCGGCACAGCTCCCGCATCTGCACGGAGAGCAGCGCCCGGCCTCGAGGGCTGCTCGGCAGCGAGGGAAACCTCCCTTCCCATCGGCGTCCCGTCCCCGGCGGGGGGCTCGGGGTCAAGGTGACGGAGCACCATGGGCTGGGCTGGTGGCAGCACGTGCCACCGGCATTTGCAGCACCCGAGTCACCCTGCGCCCGCAGCCCGGCGCACCCTGCTTTGCCCCTTCATCCGGGCCTTAAAATCGCCCTCGGGTGGCTTCACCTTGCCGCTGGCGGCGGAGCGGGGTGGACGCGGTGCCGCAGGACGGATGGTCCCGGTGCCCGTCCTCCTCCTGTCCCTCAACCCACCGCGCTTCAAGGACCGGGGGGAGGAAAGACGAGAGAGGCCCCAAACTTCCGCAGCGATGGCCGGATTGATTAAGTGTACTGATGAAGACAGCAAGGATAATACACATGCCAGTGAATTATAACACTGTCAGCCCGTCCGCCGGGAGATTTTTCACGGTTGCATCAGCTGGCATCCCGGACAGATTTTCAGGGTGACGTCGTCCCCTCCTGACCTCCCTGCCAGCGAAAGTGCGAGGAAAAGCCTTGGGTTTACCGACTTTTTAACTAAATCTGAGGGAGAGACTTTTTATCCAGAGAAAGCTAATGCAAACTGTTAGAGATAAATAAATGAAAGAGCTGCCTCTGGTCTGGTTGGCTCAAAGGGAAGAAATTTGTCTCACTTTAGAAAAAGGACCTGAAGGTATTGGTCACGTCGGCTCATTCATTGCGCTGTTATCTGCCAGGGAGGTTGTGACATCAGAGCAATTAAGACAAACTTTAGTCTATAAGTTCATGCCTGCAACCCCTACACTTCACGAGAAGACAAACGATCCCTCCAAGGAAGGAAACAAAGTATTTTCCAGACTACTTCCAAAGTAATATTTAGGATTTGCAGTGGTTCAGGAGAAATTTTTCACTGCAAGGGTTTTTAACTTGCTGGTATATAATAAACTACCTCAGCTTTTTTAACAACGTTTTATTTCTAATGCAAAAACCAACCAACCAACCCCCCCACCCCATCCCCAACAAAACCACATAAATGCTTAATATGCTAACCTAAAACCCAGTTTATACATTGAGTCTGTCTTTTATGGTCGTCTTCTCTGTTTATGTTTTCGTAATACGCGTCTTAACACAAGGATTGATTAAATATGTGTCAATCTGTTGTGACAAAACACACAGAAATTGTATGAATAAAAAGTACATAGCGGAGACACTGTAATTCTCTGTCTCGCCTTTATGGTGGCGGTGAACCTGGGAGCCTTTGCTTGACCGGAGCAAAGCCGGAGCAGCCTGCAATGCTCCCGACAGCGACGTGGAAGATGAAGGGCGACCACGACTTGCAGGTCCTCCCTGGTGATGGAGGACTTTTGCGCCCAAGGCCCAGGGCAGCCCGGGGCAAGTGTCACCACCAACCTCCACTCAGTGCCCACTCACCTCTCTGCTCGCGCCTTGTCCTACAGCGACCGTGGGCTCCTGTTGCTCGATGCAAGCTGCTGGAGGCTGCCATGACCCATCATGCAAGGGAGGAGAAGGAGGGATCAAGGCAGAGCGGAGACGGGCAAGACACTTTCAAGCAAGCTGCAAACTGCTCTGCTGGTAACTAAAACCCTGGAGCTGGGGCCAGCGGCCCAGCGCGGCTTGTGCCCCCGCGGGGGCTCGCTCCCCCGTGCGTTGGTGGGACGGCATGTGAGCCTGTGCCTTGGCCCTCAGCTTCCTCGCGTGGACGTGCCAGCGGCGCCGTCGCCCTCTGCGCGCTGCAGCCCCCTGCCCGGGGCTCGCGCCGGCGCAGCCCCACGGCCCCATCTCCCCCGCTTCCCGAGCCTTTAGGAGGGGACCGTCCTCCTTCATCTCCCTCTCGGCCTCAGCAAAGCCACCACGTTGCGGGGTCAGGGTTGAGGTCCCCCTTCGACAGCGACTGCCCTGCGTTTTGGGCCTGGGCCCTTGGTCGCTCCTTACGGAGACGGGGCTCTCGTCATTCCTGCTCAGCCCTCGGAGCAAACCCGACGCAGCTGCGCAGCGGCAAGCGACCAGGAGCCCGGAGACACCAGCGGCCGATTGACCGCGTGACGGCTGCAAGAGCCGACATGCTTTTATTGGGGAAGGGCAATTCCTCGCCTCCTCCCCCAGGGGCGAGGCCCGACACTTTTTTTTTTAATTTTTTTTTAAAAACAAATAGACTTTCAAACAAGCATTTTGTGGACGCCTGCTGTCAAAGGCAGCCAACAGCTCCCTGAGAAGTCCTCTCAGCAGTCAGCACGTCATTCTTGCAATAGCAAAGACCAGCAGTTAAAAAATACTCTGGAGCCATGAAATATACAATACATTCAATAACAAAAAATATAGATATAAAATACTTGCTTTAAGGCTGTGTACAGTTAAACTGAAGATTATTTGAGGACATTAAATTGCTCAGCAACAAAGAAACGTGTGAAGAAAATTCCTTAATATGAGGCGGGGGGAAAAGGGCAGCAACACATCCTGAAAGATCTTGTTGATGCTTCTATAAAATATTTTTTAGCAAAATATGATCCAGCTACACTGACAGTCCAAGGTGCGGGGCTGGTTCTGCTCGTCCCAGGTGACCTGCTGTCCTGCGCGCTGCGGTGAGCCCGGGCAGCTCACTGGGGTCCTTGGTTCGCTCGCCGCTCTTCCAGCATCCGGCACACCCACATGGACACGACTTCTGCATTCCCATCGTTGTACTGCACGATGAAGGGGTGGCCCTGGAAAACGGCATAGGCAGAGTTAGCCGAGACAAACACAACTCTCCTGCAAAAAAAAGTATATATATTTTTTAATTTTCTGAAAAAATACATCAGAATATCTTGTGGCTACAATCATAAGAATGCAGTAAAAGACTGGCTCAATCCAGTGAACTTTCATTTAGATCCATATTATCCACGTACACTGTTCATACAGACTCTTTACTGAGGCCGTAGTCTGGCACTCCTTGAAAACACTATATTTTTTATGTTCAGTGAATTCACCATGTTTTGGTTCAGCTCCTTTCTAGGATGACCTGCCAGGCTGTTCAACTTCTAAATAATATTTTGGTAAAAAGATATTCCAGCAAAAACACTTACCCACTAATTTCTTCGTAAAGGTCTGTAATCTCTTAATTTTAGATCTTACCTCTACAACAGCCCCTTTTTATGGCCCTTTCTCATTTATTAACCTAGTACTCTCCTTTGTCTAAACGAAATCAGAAGAGTAATTGTGTTCACAACCTGAACTGCTCCATCTATGGGGCAGAGGCCAAATCGTGCCATTTGGCACGTGAAAACACACAGCAGCGTGAACGCCACATTCATTTATATCCATGTCCTTGACTCATGTCGGTGGAAGCCTCATGCCTTACCCTGCCACACATCCTTCATTCCTTAAAATGGATGGTTCTACAAATTACCTAAAACCACAATATCCCTCCAATGTTAAGTCCCTCTTACTACTTGGTCACTGATTTTCGTGCCCGTAGCTGCGGGAGCACCAGGCGCCAGCGCCCTGCAGCACTTACCTGGTGGTCCATATGGGGAGGCACTTCGTTAGGTACCTATGTGATAGCAGGTGTCACTTGGAGTGATCGGTTGACAAAGAAATGAAAATCTCACTTAACACAACAACTGAAATGGGTCTTCATAGGAAGCTACTGCAGGAAATTACAGTATGATGGAAAGAGGGATAAGTATAAAATATTCTTGCCCATGAATTCAATGGCCACCGCAGACACTGGAAGGCTGCGTCTCAGACACCTCGCAAAAATCAGAACAGCACCTCAGGAGGAAACAAAAATATGGCCTGCAATTTCAGCAGCCAGCTCATGTCTCAATCTGGCCACATTCCTAGAGATGGGAACATGCCATCTTCGGATGAATCTCAAATGAAGTATAAAAATCCACAGGAAACCCAGTACCGCAATTATATAAATGGTTGAAAGAAAGCATTCGCCAGGAGAAACCATCACGGATGATGAAAACCTCTACTCCAAATCACTCAAAAGCAGCTCAGTTTTTGCATCACTAAACTTCATAGTTCTTGCAAACAACGCCTGAAAATAACCAGAGTGGATGTGCTGGGGAGCCTTTGGGGATGGTGACGTACATGTGGGAATTACCAGCGCACACAGCACGATGCCAGCCCCAGCAGCGAGCGGTGGCAATGGGCTCGCTGAGCACGAGAGCTGGGCTGCGCGGGGCCCGCGAAGCCTGGCACGAGGCTGGGCGAAGATGGCACCGAGCGGAGCAATGAAGCAGCACTGGGCTAAATAGAGCACAATAAATCCTCGCAGCGCCTGCTCGAAGCCATAAAACACTCTGTGGGCCAGGGCCAGCAAATGCAGGAGCCACAGGAATAAAATATGCCATCATCTACAAAAAATAGGGAGGAAGCACGAGATGCTCTTGCTTCAACCCTTTGGGATGACTGGAAACTCAGCTAAAACTTTTAACAAAGAAGTATGAGATGTGGGGAGCTCTTCTTCAAACCTTACTGGGACCAACTCACTCACTTGCTTTCCCAGTAAACCTTGCAGAAGAAAGACAGCAGGAATATCCTGGTGGAGTGACCTAGCTGAGCAAGACTTTCACTAGCCAGGAGAACAGGACACACCAACTACGCCATGAAGAGCTGCAAATGTCGCAAGTGTTTTATTTCGCTGCACTGCCTTCTGGTGCCCTGAAAGCTGTCCGTGTAACAGCCCTGGGACTGACCTGCTTTGTAGCACAGGCCCCGGCCAGCCCCGACCCCAGGACCGGCCAGAAGGGCAGCTTCCCTCCCTGTGCGGGCATTTCCAGGCTGCCGCCCACATCCTGGCACCTCTCCAGGCTTTGGGCAAGGGCAGAAGATGCAAGAGGTGTTGCAACCTGAGCCCTGCACACACAGGGCAGAGCCCAGCCCTCTCCTCCACCCCAGCAACCTCTGGCATCTGACATCTCGGCTCGAAACGGGTCGGCATCCAGAGGCAGGAAAGACGCTGCCACTTTGCCGTCTCGATTACAGGAGGTGCTTGCTGAGCTCTGCCATCTTTTAAGCTCACAGAAGAAAACCAATGCAGAGCAGTCCCCATGCCTGGAGGATCCCCGACCGGGCAGCTACGGGCTCCGGCAGCCCACAAAGCCGGCACCATGAGGTCTTCATTTCTTCCCCCAGGGCAATCTCTGCTGCACTCTCCTGGTGGGGAAGCCGTGGATCTGGTCCCTTCACAGTGCAGACGGAGGAACAACATAGCAAGAGGCAAGACAAAGCTAACAAATAAACGAAGGCGAACTCCTCAATAGTCAGGGAGAGCCAGTTCTCATTTCCCTTCATCTCAGAGGGCTAATTCCCATAATTAAACTGGTGAGAGTCAAAGTGATAAGGCCCACCGACTTCAGAGAAGACATGAGGTGTACTAAAAGCAAAGGATATGATTAACCAAAAGGGGCAGGGGGGAGGATACGCAAAGGTGGGACAAGCAGAGAAGCAAGTGTGCAGGTAGGCTAGTAAAGAGTTGGGAGGTCACAGAAGAGGCAACTACATTGGTCAGGACGTTTAGTGGCATAACCTCCTGGCTATAAAATGGATCTTGCTTCAGAACTATTTAAAGGAAACTTCTCCCCACCCATCCATCCAAGAGTAAGAGACTCTGCAGATTTATGCTGTGACCCACACTACACGCACAGCCCGGCTTATCCCCTTGGCAGAGCGGGGATAATTTAATTTAAACCACTATATCCCAGTTATCTCAAACGTTAGTCTGCATAAAATTCCCTTTGTGTGAAAGCGCACGTACATGTGCATGTACGCATCTCACGGAAAACAAACACCCAGCTTCCCAAATCCACAGATACAAGATTCAGAGTCCTGGACCTCCTCACAAAGTACCTTTCCTCTTTTTGTCTCCAGGGTGTGTCACGTGGCCAGTGACAAAATCAGGAATTTCAGAGATGCTTTTTCAAGTGCTTAAATCTCAGCCGCTCTCCTGTTGCGTTAGCTCCACAGTCAGGCACCCGCGCTTTGTATGCGGGGACCTGCAGACGCGGTGACCTTCCCGGGGCCAAGCAGAGCGGATTCGGCTCCGCAGAGGCCAAGCGCAAGCTCCGAGCATCACTGACCTCCCCTCTCCCCGGGGAAGCAGGAGGGCAAACGCACCCAGGCACCATTCGCACTTCTCCCTCCCCGTATCCGCCACCGGTGTTACCGCAGCGGGGCCCCCGGGCGCCCGCCGGCAGGGTTGCTGCAGGTGCCCACAGCTGCACGGAGCTCCTCGCCATCCATGCTGGCGGCCTCGCCACGGATCTGTGCGGCTTAAAGCAGTTCATCACCCGACCCCTGCTAACTGAGGGCCTCGGCATGACTCTCGTGCGGTTACAGGTTTCAAAAGGAAAGTCAGTTCAAAGAACTCGCTTTCCCCGTCTCCGGTTTGTCAGCGCTTCCCGCAGGGCTCAAGCCGCAAGCCCTTAATTTTATCTTGAGGCTTTTGAAATTGTGGGCAGCTGCTACCTGCCATTTCAATCGACCTTTCTGAGTTTGCTCTTCATAACTGCTACAGAAATGGATGTTTTCCCCCAATATTCAATTTTTTGAAGCAAATTGCTTCCTTTCAGCCATTCTTAGTTGTAGACAGCAACTTTAAACTTGACAGGGAGCTCTGAATTTCCCATCCCGGCAGATGTGTGCGTTTTCACACACAGTCACTGCTTGGGAAATGGGCCACCAAGGAAGAAGAGCATATCCAGAGGTATCAAGAGCCCATTCGAGAGCTTCGAGGATGGCAGCGTATAGCTCAATGCTACCAAGAGAAGATGAACACTCTTAAAATGATGCATTTAAGCACACAGATGCTTACAGCACTGAGCATATGGACAATATCTTTTTCCTTCCAACACCTGGCTATTAGAAGTCTTTTATCGTGGTCTGGAATGTCTAATATCAGGAATGACATGGAGGGGAGACAGCACCCTCTTCTTTTTTCTACCACCTACTCAGACATGCTGCATAGATTAGAGCTTTAATGAGTTACTTAATAAAGTCGATCTGAAATATTCTTGTTTTCATTTGATTCCTACCTATGAAAACAATTCAGGAAAGGGCACAATTGGGAACCCAGCAGCAGGAGTCCTGGCGTTTATTCCCAAGCTGCCATATACTTTCCAGCATGACCTTCACGAAGCTGCTTAATCTCCCTCAGCCTCATGGTTAAAAAGGGAATAAATGATTTTGCCCTCTCATGAGAGTGCCATGAGAGTCAGCGCACGTGTCTTTTGTGCAGCACTTTGGCGTTTGTGGGTGCAAAAAAGTAAGGTAAAGGCTTATAATAAACAATATAGCCTAGAAATAGCTGCTTCACCTCTGAAACGAAACAACAGTCAAGGACACTAGTGAGAACTAGGAAAAAACAATCAAGAGCCCACAGACAAGGAAGAGCAGATGCATTGGGGCAATTAAAAAAAAAAAGCTATTAAAGACAGTCCGCTTCTCCCATGAATCTCCTTTACGATGGAGAGACTCCCTGCAGAGGAAGGCATCTCACACCCATATACCCTGGCAGTTAAGCTCACAACAAGCAGGGGAAATCTGTAGGATCTGCAAGGTTTAAAGCATCAGCTAGCCATGCTGTTAGTCCTATCTGCTTTGTTTTGTGAGGTTATTTCACTGAAGCCTTGAGTTTTCCACACTCATTTTGCTCCCTAGGAATAACTTTAACTTGAAATTACTGAGCGTTTAGATTACTGTTTTGTTTTCAAACTATACTGCTCTAGTGAGGATTTTTCGCAGGCTGAAGAGATGTTTTTACTAGAGTTTGATTTTTTTTTTTAATGGGGAATGTGAGAACAGAGGTGTCCATCAAAGCTAAGTCTGCAGTGTCAAGTGGGACTATTTTTGCAAAACTTGGCAGACAAGCCCAGGTGAGCCAGTGAGAACAAGGTCACAAGTGCCATGGGACGTACAAGGTCCAGGGACAGCCCATGCTGAAGTCCAGGCCAAAACCACTTTTCTGCTTCTAATACCTGAACTTTCTAGCCCACAGCTGGCTCAGCATCATCTTGCTGCTGCAGTCATGCCTGCAACTGCAAAATAAATGTATGCCAAAGAGCAACACGTAATTGTGGACAAGGCGCTAGTCCATCAAACTTGCCCTTGGTCTGCTTACAGCAATGTATGAAGAGAAAATGCAATGAAAACTTCATTAAAGGTACTTGCAGTTAGCGAAACTTTCTCCAAAGTCCCAAATTACCATGACTGCACCAGCAGCAGTCAGCTCTGCTCTTAGCAACTTCTTCACAAGATCATCCTGACACGTTCTCAACATCTTGCCATTATTCGCCATCTAGTCCCCTATTCCCCCTTTCTAGGCATCGAGTACTGCAGCCATTAACTCTCACAATCCAAAATATGCTCCTCAGAAACCAGTGCCTTTTGCTGGAGATGGTTTTGAAGGAGATAACGGAGAGAAGTGGCAAGGAGATCAGATGGGGATGAAAGGAAGGAATGAGGGAAAAAATGGGTAAAAATCAAAACTGCTAGTGGAGAAATGCAGCTGCCCAGCTCCAGGTCCAGTGCATGCCCAGGCTGCAGGATGGGGCCATGATAAACTGTCACTTCAAGAAAGAAAAAAACAAACCAAGCCGCAACAGCTTGGGCACCAGCTATTCAAGAATTCTGGCCTCTGAGCGTCTCAGCAACAAATAAAAATCACTGGCGTCAACAGACCTCACTTCAACAGTGAGCAATATGTTCTAAAACAAACATAAGCAACCTGTTGTACTTAAATATTCTGGTATTGATCTGTTTGGTTTTGCAAGGTAATGCTGAAAAAACATTAAAAGCATAGAAGCTTGAAATGTGTTTGCAGTTGCAGTGAACAGTTTCTCACTGCCCTGGTGAGACAACGTTCTCCATTTGGCATGGTGTGCATGCCTTTTTGTGGCAGCCGTTCTTTATTTTTGAGGCTAAGAAGTTAGCTTACTTTCAGGACAGAGAGAGGCCCCCAGTCCTGCCACCAAATCCCCTGGGCAGCTGCAGAGTCGGGGCGCTGAGCTGCACCAGGCTGTCCTGCTTCCAGAGCGGGCTAACACCAGCAGAGAGCACGGCTCTTTGCACTAACATCCACGTCCACTCATTGCAAATTGGCAAATCAGGGACTGATGCTAAACCTTCCTTAGTAAAATCACTGTAACGGAGACCCTGTTCATGCCCTATCAGTGGTGGTTCATCTAACAGTTGAGAGTCTTGGTAACACGAGAGCTCGCTGCAATGCTGATAGGCCTAATCACAGAGGGAAACATTTCGCCGTGCAAAGGGATGCTCAGAAGAGGAGCCCAAAGGTATTGCGGTCCGTCCCCCTACCAGAGCCGATCCTATCCCCACGGCATTTCATCTGCTTGCTTAGACCACTATACATGCTCATTACGGAGTAGCAACCATCTCCTTGCCAATTCTTAAATACTCAGCATTAAAAACCGCTGTTAATCAGTAGGTCGAACACATCCGAGCAGCAGAAAATACACTGGAAAGCTACAGCCAGGCAGCTCTGCCGCACCGGCCAGGGTCCTGGCTCTGCGGCGTCCTGGCGCGGGGGTCCGGCGCAATCTGCCGCTCGGCTGCGCAGCGCTGCGGCAGGCAAGGGAAGGCGGCTGTCGGTGAGCGCGGAGCCGCTCGTAGCGGAAAAGGTCAGGCAGGACGGGGCCGGGGATAGCCACCGAGTGAGTGTCAGCCAGCCTAATTTTGTGTGTCAACTCTGAAAATTAGATAAACAATGACAAACCAGGCTTTTTAAATGAACTTGTCTCATCTCGTTCTCTTGATAAAGGGTACATTTCTCAAGTTGCAGTGTCCCGCCAGACAGGTTAACTCTTTCAAAGGGGAGCACCTCGCAGAGGGTGATGTAAATGATTTAAATATCTGACACGAAATTAAAAGGGCACTGTCCCCCTGAGCACACAGCTCTGGTAATTCGAACTCGTTGCCCACAAACCATCAATCATTTAGCCCAGTCAATTAAGTTGCCATTATTCAAGGGTAAAAGTTCCATAATTTTATCTACCCTTAAAATTCAGCAATTTGCTTTCCTGGCATTCTCCCCAGGTCTGAGGAGTCATCATTTCTGATATTAACCTGCCCACAGCTTATTGCAACGGGCTTTAAATCGCATCCTCGGTGGGACTGCAGACACGCAGGTCTTCTCCAGCCGGTAAAAAGGGCACAACGCAGCACTGCTCCCCATCCTGACCATCTTGGTCAGGAGCAAGCGCAATGCAGGGAGAAACAACATATCTGCTCAGGGGAGACCAAATTCCCTCCGAGAAATAGCCGTAATACGTGGTCTTGCACCACTCGCAGCCCCAAACCTGGGCTTCAGAGAGTCTCCGGCTTCACCGCAGTGAACGTCCCTGCCGGCGTCCTTTCGGCTACGTTGGCCGAGGCATACGCAACCGTTCACGTTGGCTATCGCATACAAGTGCAGTGAGGAGCAAAGCTCCGCTTTGCTACACGAGACACTACTCCATACGCAGGCCGGCCTGCCGCACTCGCCTTTGCCCCCGTGCCGCTGACCGCAACGTGCTCGTGCGGGAAAGCAGCTCGTGCAGCGAGGCTCAGCCCTGCGCGGCAGCCCCCGAGCACGGCCGGGGATAGGCTGGCAATAAATAACGTCGCTCTCCGCGATGCTTCTGCGATTTCGGAGGACTTACCCAGCGCAGAAGAAGCGAGTGTTAATCGTGAGGCTGGTTCAGAGGGTCCATGGAACAGGCTACCAGAGCCAGGATAGCCAAAAAGTTAATTCCCACAGGGAAATACTGGTTGGTCCCCATTTTCCTTGCAAATCTGCACAAGTGACAGGGGCAGGGGACAAGAGGGGGACTGGCAGGACTGTGGTGCTCCTGCCGTGCCCCGGCCAGCCCGGAGGCCGCGGCCGCCATCCCAGGAGTGCGGCCATGGCGCCAGCCGTGCCCAGCCCGTCCGACGGCTGCAGAGCTCGGCACGGCTCCGGCTGCCGCCTCCAATGCTTGGGGCTGCCTGCCAGCGTCCTGCGAGCCGTCCCCTCTACAGCGGGGAGGGAGCTGCAGCGACAGATGTGACCGTAACCCTGAGAAAGAAGGAGGAGGAAGGAGGGAGGGAGAAGGGGTTGCAGGGACTGAGGCCTTGCACTCATGACTATCCGACACCCAGACGTAACCAGCACCCCTAACGAATTAGAAATGACAATAAGAGACCCCCCCCGTATGCAAGGTATGTTGCTAATAACAGCGTTGCTGTGGGTTGCACAGCGCCGTTCTGGAAGTGCCCTCTGTCATAAGAATTCTCCCAGGCTGCACAGTAAAAGGACTGTGCCCAATTTATTACAAAGAAGCAAAGACAAATTATGCATTTCATTTAAAAATCTGAATTCAGCATAACAAAAAACATAATAAAAAGATCCCAACTGTTGCAGGCACAGACTATCAAGACGATGGCAGTGCCCTTAGACAGCATTTCAAATACAGTTTATTAGCGTGTGATATGAAAAGGGTATTTTTATTGCATGATATAATGCAATGGGACCTTGGGCGCTCTGCAGAAGGACCTTGCACTCAGAAGTGTAATGAACCCATAGTCCAAAAAACATTATACTGTACATTAACCTATCATTAATGGCACATTAGGGCTAGGGGCATTGCACGCTTGCTGGTCAGGGCTCCATCAGGACAGTATGGAGGAAACCACAGTCTTCACAGGCTTAAAACAAATAGAGAAAATAAATATTACTGATGGCTACAGGCTGCTTTAAGGGAAGCTCACTCTCCGCCTAACATGCGATTTTGATGCCATTTTTGAAAGGGAGAGGGAGAAGAGTGTGCAGAAGTTTATTAGGCAATATTAGAAACGGCACGTCACTGCTTCACGGCCCGATGCCGCGTGGTGCGTCGGACGCGCCAACCAGAGCTTTTCCTCTACAGAACATGGCAGCTCTGAGCACCGGGGCATCTTTCAAGAACAAAATGAAAACTGCAGACCTGCTCTCCTTCCCCGCCGTTCCCTAATCCCTGCCGACGTTGCCAACGCCTCCCTGTCCGTAAGGGCTGAGACCCAGGAGGAACGCAGGCCCTGGGAAATCCCGGCTCCCCGCAGGACGCCGGCGCTCGTGCCAGGGGCGCCCGCTCAGATGGCCATAGTGCAAACACCGAATCAGAAAAGCCTGGCTGGCAGCTCAGCCCTGGCTGGCTAAAGGAGTGCGAGCTCTGCAATTTTGGGAAATGAGAACTTGGCTGTAAACCAGTGGACCACAGTTATCATCCCCCCCTAGTCCTCCGATTGCTGCTGATGTTTCTATGCTATTTACAGCTCTCGTAATTAAGTGGCGGCGCACGCTCAAGAGGAAATTCCTACCCCTCCCAGGCCGGATGGGAGCAGAAGCCAGGCCTCCAAAACGACAAACACAAACCCCGGCGCTGCAACTGCACTGTCCTCCCAGGATGCCCGGAGAGATGAGGCGCTCGAGTAACCCAAACTACCCTGGACCGGCCCTGCGTCCCCCTCTAGTGACCCCACCACAGAGAAGATTTCATTACTACCGCCTCCAGTAGTGGAGGATTTTACATCTAGAGCTTCTGCCTCCAAGGACAAGCCAAACTAAATGCTGCTCTAATTATCTGTGCTAGCTATCCACAAGGCCAATTTCTGCTCCCACAGCCAGGAATAGCAGCTAGGAATCCTCAGGCCAATACTCTCTAGCTGACTCCCAAATTGTTGCTAATTCATGGGCAGCGAAGGTGTTTGAGTCCCCCGCGGCCTGCTCCGCGCAGCAGGCTTCCCCCCACTGCTCGCTTCTAAGGCTGGGCTGGGGTAAAAAACTGGAAACCTTCAAACACTTGCACTGATCCATGGAGACATGGAATAGGCACACGGGTGAAAAGACCCTGCAAAGACACTGTGTTTAAGCACAATCTGGCTGTTGCATCCCTTGTTTTACTTTTGCCGTTTTAGGATGCATTTTGATCATGGCAGCTAACCCTTCACAGAACAGGACGGGTGTCTGAAGTGCTCAAAAAAGGAGTGACTGGGAGGCTTGGCATGTCTAGAAAGCATGTCCCAGTGTCCAAAACCTCCAGCAAGGTCGCCCCTTGCTTAACAGACATCCTTCTCCAGACAGGAGGCCTCCTGGTCTCCCACATGGCACCTGCCGTGATGGGACTGGGTATGTCAAATCACAGCCAATCCGGCCGGAAAGCATTATCTTTTCCTATTGACTTGGACGTCTGGGTTTGAACGGGTACCAAGTGTTTATTGGCCCAGTTCTCTCTCACACTTCCTACCTTCACAATACCGACTACTGAGGGCGAGAACTGCCTCTTGCCCGGTTTGGTACAAAATTCAGCATAGCTGAGGGCCTCCTCTCAACCGGGCGCTAGAGTGAAATCTCCCACAGCAGGCGCCAAACACACGGTGCCTCAAATACATCTGCAGGAGCCTGCAAAACACAGGCAGGCTGAGGACCAGGCGGTCCAAGAGCCAGAAACAAACCCACCCCTGTGCTAACTTCTTCTCAGTGTTTCCCACACCCATGAGGACACCACCTGTAGCTTCTGCCGGCTTAGGGAGCAGAAAGGACTGGCGCCAGGGACTAGAGAACGGTGGGTACCAAAAAGGGTCAGAAAGCTGCAATGAGCAATGGCGCCTACCGGGTGCAGATGAAGCAGGCATAAGCACACATCTATAAGCGAAATCAAGTATCCCTAGTCTCCTTGAAGTTTCTGCTCTCCTTCCTCATTCCCTTTTTCTGAGCCGTTAATAGCACAGCCCCAGCCTGCTAACCACTTCCACGCCGAGTGTCAGAAAGTGGTGAGTTTTGTTTGTTGCATGGCCTCCCTAACATACATTGTAATTAAAATGTTGATTACTAAACAGTTTAAATATATGACAGACAATGCAGTTAAAGCCTACAGTTAGGTCAATATGTGATTTAGATTTGCCATTTAAAAACTCCCATTTAAATTTTGCATACATTAATCACTACCATACTTCAATGTTCTGATATCCACCTGACTACACTATTAAAATAAAACTTGCTGCCCCAGGGAAATCCTACTTATTCTTAATTGTTTCGAGGCTTTGATGGGCTTTTAATCTAAGATTAATTTATGCAATTTTAAATAACTCTTCTTATGATTAATAAGCTTGAAAATTAAAAGGAGTCTAAAGCAATTATAATGAGCATTTGGTCATAACCTCATTAGGAGAAGGAGTGAAGGATACAGCTCTGGAATTCTTACAAGACTACAATTTAAGGTTACTTTCAGAGGAGTCAAACATAGTTCTTGAAATTGCAAAGGCAGATTAGTCTAGGTCAGTGTTAGAGTCGTGGCTATCTAGATTAGCACACTAATGATTTATCCCTCTGATGATATTTAAGATGGTGAAAAGATGGTACAAAGTATATCAGACAAAATGATAAATGAATAATGCTACTAAGCAGTTAAGTTTTGGAACTAGATTTTCAGTTTACTATTATTTTGTCTTTTAAGAAGGATTCCTTTTTTTTTTTTTTTTTTGGTATTTTTTCTGTGTTTGTAGACTAACTTTTTCCAATGCAGTTTTACTTTTTGTATGTTAAAGTTAATGGGAAGTGATTTTCAGCTGCTCTAGTATTTTGGTTGAGGCATCAAAAAGGCTGCTACAGTTTACAGAATTTATCTTTAAATAATGACATTTCCCAAGTGCAATGGATGGACTAAGAGGAAGAACAGCTTAACTTGTTATTCTACTTCGGTGCAGATATCGCCATTCCCGAGTTTCTTGCCTCCATCGTAACTCACAGGGAAAGCCCTTGGTGGCCCGTCCCTCTCCAGCACTCTAAGGCCCGCCACCTGAAGAGGAACGGTCCACACACCACACCTGAATTTGCACTTTTAAACAGTAATACAGATTCCCCCATTATGATTAAAAAACTTAAAAAAAAAAATAAAAATCCTTCTTCTGAAGCTTTGGACATTGGCCATAGCCAAATGATGTGCTGGTGGCCTTAAAAACAGTCCTCAGGAACCTCTTGTGCTCCTGGCTGATGTGTTCGGGCTGGACACTGAGGACTGTAAACTCATCCCTGGAGCCAGCATCAAGAGGGCGTTTTTCTTCTGGCCAGCTCAGCGCGAACTAGTGCAGCTACTCTGCCTTCTGCAGCACGGAGCTCGCCTCACACTACTCACTTCCCTCCTGCGGCAGGGCCCTAGGGTGTGGGGTGCGCGTGTGTGCGTGTTCATGCCGGGGGGATTTTTGCTGTTCTCTTCCTGTGGCACGCAGTAATCTCTGGGGCTCCTTCTGGACTTCTGTCCTGAAGGTCTTACATTTATTACGGGGTTTTGGTTTTGGCTGTGGCACAGAGGAGTCTATTTGCCCATCTGCAGATCATTCTTTCCGCGGCAGTTTTGCTTTTGATATTTGCTGTTAAACCAGCGACTGTGCTTGGCATGTCCCTTAGTGCTTAAGCTAACAAAACAAGTTAAGTTAACTCCTAGCAAAGGTATGTCTTGTGATGACTCTTAAAAAATTAAGGCAACCAAAATATAATTGAAGTGCGCTTTTGCAAGTGTTGCCGAGGTTAGGAAGAGCAGCAGAAGAGGAAAAGAGAGAGTGGCCCAAGGCTGATCGAGTATGTCAACATTAGCAAGCTGTCGACAGCAGAAGCAGATCCGTAGCATGAAACGGCTGGTGCAGCGTCGCGGGGACGGAGGTGGTTTGCTCTGCACCGGCTCTAGCCTGGGTTGTGGCCGGAGCACCCCGGAGCGCATCTGGAGCCCTGGAGCACTTCGCCCTTAGTTTCATTTGAAATCAGCTCAACCCCTGAGCTTCAAGACCTCCCTGTGAAGAGGATCAAAGCATGGTATCTCTGAAGGATCAGGAGATCCACACCAAAACCCCCCACCTCACCCGAGCTCTAACGTCAATGCAGACGCACCCTCAGAGGCGTACTTCAGCCCGTGCCTCACCGCGAGCGCACCAACGGTCTCATCGACACCAAACAGAACTAGACAGACACTACAAGCTGAGTTAGTATTTCCTTCAAATGGGGCCTGAGCGTTCCCCTGGACTGGGAAAAAAAGGGAGGAAAAAAACAGTCTAAATTTTGAGAAACTGGCTTCTATCAACAGAAAAATACCCAAGCAAATCACTGCAACGATTCACACAATCTCCTAAATATTTGCCACCCAGACCTTGAAGCAGAAAGTGCTGCGCGCACACACAAAACAACCCCCCACACACCAGAAAAGGAAACGGGCTGGAAACTACAAGGAAGAACGAAGCAGCCTGCATTTCACTAGCATCTCAGTAATGAAGTTTGTGCAATTAAAACACACAAGTTGTTTTTAAAAGTACTGGGAGGTTCTCAGTAAGATCGTACCGAGTTACATGCCTAAACACCTTCCACATCTAGTGCAAAACAACATACCCATGTGTTGTCAGAAAAACTAAATCGGGTATTAAACAATCAAGTACGAACACACTGTCAAATCATACTCTGTCCTAGGAGCAGAAGTAGTACTGATATAAAACTATATATGAATAAATGTGTGGAGCCCTTTTAAAAACACAGAAAAGAACAAAAAAAATATCACCACTAGTTGGCTTGAAAAAACAATTCCTTTGAATCTCACCCAAGGTCATTGAACAAACGATCAAGGCCACGAAAACCATTTCCATTCTCTGACTTGTATTTTAATGCCACCGTTTCCTAACAGGAGCCTTTATCCAGTGAAAATCCCGGCTCTCCCGAGTTAGCCGACCAGATTTTCCCATCGTGGGAGCAGACTTCAGCGGCGCCGCTCTGATTTACACGAGCCGAGCGTTTACCCCAGCATCTCCCATTAAATGCAAGCAGGCAGATGCACATTTATGGGACAATGAACTTTTCCATGGATGCCGCTCCGAGTGCTTTGCTATTACTGCCTTAATAAACCTGCGCGTTCCAGGGCTGCGGCAGCTGCCTTCGCTGGGAGTCGGAGCAGCGAGCTCCAGCGGAAAGGCCGCGGCTTAAAAAATCATGTTTAATTTAAAAATTAGAAACTGGAGCAGGCTGTGAGCACAGAGGTTGATTGAAACAAAATTTAAATTCCTGTCAAGCCCATTTAAACACAGGGGCCCTTCATAGACAATTAGCTGCTCCCTGTGAATGCGGAATAAACTCAGGCCTGGTCACTGTTAGAAGAGAGCAGACCTACTGTGAGGAGCTGGAAAAAAATTAACTAAAATCAGGCTGTATGAAATATTTAGCCTCCCAGTTTATCACAGGGGTTTGAAAGTGTAAACAAGACAAAAATCGATTCCTCGGTGCCCTCCAATCAATCCCCCAAAATGGTTAGGGCATCTGTTTCTGCTAAATTTTGTTTACTCTGGCAGATTTGCCTTAATTGCAGTTGTTTATCTCCCATTGTCCCCGGGGCCCTAATCTCCCGATTACTAATACTTAACACTCATTTCACATCTAAAGCTACTTCTAATCCTCAACAGGTTTCTGGGGCTCTTAAAATTATTGAAACCGCGGAGACAGGCGATGCAACCTCTTTGTGAAGGGAACATTTTCTTATCTACTACCAGCTGGGTCCAATCATCACCAGGGAGGGCCACAACAAAGGTGCTAAAAGGCTCTTTCACAGTCACGGCTGCTCCGCTGGGGATTCAGCAGATAAAAAAGAGCTTTGATGGAAAAAATCCGAACAAGAGGGCTATAACAGTCCAGCCAAATAAAGTTACTGTCATAATCAAATGCTGTCAATCACAATGAAAATCCAATTAAAAATCTTTCAGTTGCAGCCCTCTTAAGTAGAAAAATGTCCCCTATTTATATGCGTTTTTTTGTCAACTGCACAAATTAGAAAGTAGTATTAATTGATTTTTTACTACTTTAGGCCCTGATCCTCCAGCTGAATTTCTGTGCATGCAAGAATCAACCGGCACAAATCTGATTAAAGGATTTGAGACATAACGCACACAGGTCACTAAGAAGCCATATCTGTATCTCCTGCTTTATACTCTGCTTATTCATGGGCAATTATTGCTATTATTTAATACTGCAGGAGCATCTTGAGGTGCTAATTAGAATACAGACCCACAATAGCCGGTACTATACAAATGCCAGCAATTTTAATCTGCAGTGGCTCTGAATCAATTTAAAATTCCAGTTTTATTATAAGAATAAATATTATATATAGATTTCCGAAGCTGCCTGTTACAGCAAATTCTACGATGAATTTGAAACAAACGGGAAGAATAATGTGCTGGGAATTAAAGATATGACTCTTATTTTAGAACTATTAACAGATTTTTTTAATATATAAATATGGAGGGAAGGCAATCAGCATAAAAATATCAATAACACAAATACACAAGTTCTCAATGCATCTTCACTGAAAGATTTGTAATTCTGCTACCAAAACTGAGATGTAAATATTTGTCCAAGTGTCTGGAAAACTACAGAACAAGCAGAAGTGCCAAATGAGACATTTGCTCAAATTAAACTGCAAAGCCCGGGAGACTCAAGGAACCAAAAATATGAACTGTATCATTCTAAGCTGCTGCCAATTTGTTTTTGTCCAATTTCCTTACATTTTTAATACTTCCTTCAGCCCACTCAAGTTACTTCTTTTCACATTTCACTGGAAAGTACTAGTATGTCATGCAGCTTTAGGGCATGTTAGAAAGAGGAAGTTAGATTTTCACATTTTCTGTAAAAAGTGAGTGGCTGTACAAACAATGGGACTGCAGAAGGCAGTGAATAAATATAACACCTTAAAACTCTAATGCTCTCAAGTTAACCTTGTCACAATCTCAGTCTTCTGTAATTGCCGGATTTAGTGACACTGATGGAATGTATTTCTCCATTTCGATAGCTGATTTCTCAAGTGACAAAAAAAGAGCAAATCATACCCCTAAGGACAGAAACAGCATTTTTTTGAGAGACAGAAGGATGGAGAGAGAGAGAGAAAGATCCACAATCACCTTTCCCTGTTTCAGTGGAGTGGGGAATTGGCTGAGCAACAGAGCCACCTGAAATAAGACACATTTTTTCTCCAGCTCTGAGCTACACTTATGGAGGAAGAGGACTAACACTGAGGAACAAGCACCTCCTGAGCACTGGGGTGGAATCCTAGCCTCGGTAAAGTCAACACAAATTTTGTCACCAACTTCAACACGCTCAGGATTTTACTCCTTGTCTGCTGAATGACTGACTTCACAGCTTGAAGAGACAGCTTAAAAATTATCATATTTGTAACAGCTAGAACACACTGGGTCTGTACTTTGTTCCTTAGAAATCAGAAGACAGCCCTTGCCTCCACAGCTGCTATGTGCTTTGGTGTCCATCAGAAATTCTCCGTGTCGTGGGGCGAATGAACTAGGATCACTGGGACAGAGGAGAGTCTCAAAGTCTGCAAACAGAGCTATCCATCACAGGTTCAAGCACTGACAATTTTCCTCTGGACAAATCATCACTGATAGGAGATCCTGCACTGGCTGAGGGGAAAAAAAGAGTTTGCAAGTAGCCAGGGAGTGAAATTTCTTGGCTTACTGTGATCCAGCAATGACACATAAACATCTAGATAGATGCAGACAGAAAACATGTATCCATAAAGCCCTCTTCAAAAGATTTACTGCATGCACTTGAGAAAAGTAAAGCGCAGACCTCTATCCTTTCTCAAAAGTTAACATGTCATCAGAAAACCCAGCCTGTACAGCAAGCCCAGGTATTCACTCAATTACGTTATAGTAGAGGAACTGAAAAGCCAAATTATCCATTGGGGAAATCCTATTTATTGGCAAACCTAAGTGGCAGTATTTTATGGGCTTTATTCTGAAGTTTGATACAAAAATCCAGGCAGGATTATGCTGATCCTCCATTTGTTTGTTTAAACTATAAAAGTCCTTCCTAAGAGCTACAAACGCAACAAGCTGCAAACAAGTGCAGCTCTGCCTAGTAGGGAGCGTTACTGTCCAGACTCTTTAGAATATAGCTACTTAAATGCGTCTCATTTTTAGTTCACTATACTTGTTGGGGATGGGGGCACAGCCAGCCAGGATCCATTTTTGAAAGTCACTAATATGCCGACCTTAAGAAAACACACTTAAGTATAGAAACAAATGCTCTATCTGAAAAATGGCCATCGTAGCTAACGAGATCAGAGGGCCTGGTCTAAATGCCATTCCCAAAACCAAGATAGAGGGATCGCTGAACGCACATGAACGGGGAGCTTCTGCATGACACTTAAAAAAACGAGGAAAACCATGTCTTTTGGCAAGTCACTGTTTTTGACATGGAAGATGTATAATTTACTATACAATCTTCTAAATTAATGAAACATCAATATAAAAAGTATCAGCAATTTAAATTTAAAAAAGGAGAAAAGCTACAAGTTGTGATTCCAATTTGGAGACTTAAACAGAAATCAGAAGATCTATGCAAAAGTAATCCAGTGTAGAAGTTGACTGTATCCTTGGCCAAAAAACATTGCGTTTTCCTACCCCATACTTTCCTTGAGAAATCCAAATCCAGCATCTTAATGACTATATTTTTATGCATCCATGGGAAAGCATAAAGGAATAACCACTACATACTTGACTTTTGGTATTTCAAATACAATTCCTTTAAGTAAATCACATGCATTTAAACAGTCATATGTAGCATGATAGAGTTCAATGCTGTATTAACAAAAAACTCAACAAGAGATGTCAACAATTCTGCTGGCTTTCCGAGAAGTGCATACAAGCTGCAAAATAAAAGGCCAACCTTCCAGCTGAAGAAGAGAGATTTTAAACAATTACCAAAGCAGGCTACTGATATCATAAAGGCAATTTCTGCGCTAGCTTGTTTTCCGAAACTCTCTTTGCCACTGAACAGCTAGAACAGATAATAACTATTAGTAAATCAAACTCCTGCAATATCCAGCTGTGTCTCACACATTTACATACAGATAGAATGGGTATATGTTTTTAATATGTATGCGATACGTACTTTTACCACAGCTGAAGTGCATGCTACAAAGGAGGAGGAGAATGGGAATGGAATCAGCATGAGATAATAAAGTGGCCTAGATAAAGTATTAGCCAGCGATTGATCTCAAACAGGGGATGTTGCTTCTCTCTGACCTGATTACTTACTATGCATAGATTCCATTAAATAGAGCTTAGAATGGAAAGCTTCTGAAAAATACCGTAAATACAGTCAGATCTATGGCTTCCCGAGCCACACCAGCGTACGGACGCCCACCCACACATTCGGCACCAGGAGGAGTTTAGTTCTTACCCGCGCTGCCCCATCGCGCCTGCTAAACATACGTGCCCCACTCGTGCACATCTGCATTTCATCGGGACTCAGGCTTGCAATGCCAGACAGCTCTGTATTTTAAAAGAGAACAGGATGTTCAGGAATTTTTTCCCCCCCTTTACGGAGAAGATTTGTTGAGGTTTTCCTTTTCTCGTTGGAAGGGGAGAGAAGAGAGGCAGAGCAATATTCTAAGATGTCGTGTGGACTTCCCTGGTGCTGAAACAGGAATACATTTGATTTAATTTGATTGTACGTCTTTCACCTCATAAGAAGGAACAAAAGAGCAGACACAGTAAGAACATGGCGCAGAGTATCCACTGGTGAATTATAAAGATTATTCCTTTCCCAGGATAGATAATTTCCCCCATTGCTCAGTGAAATTTCTTTTTTCAGTCCTGTGAAAATCTGTTGATTTGAAATATTTTGAAACAATTGTATCACTGAATACATATACATTGAGAAACTGATGTTATAAATATATCTTTTTTGGAGGGTGGATAGACTGAACAAAAGGCATAGCAACTGAGTGTAAATATAAGGATTTAATTTATGCTAGCTGTTATGAAAATTTGGTGTTCGCGTGTACAAGAGTATCTATGGTACTAGAAAGCCTGATTTTATGTAGGAATTTCATATAGCCTTGGCTTTGGCCCTATTTTCCGACAAAATGTGCATAGTGACTTTTATAAAAATAAAAAAAAAGGGCTTCCTAGCATGATAGACAGGGTAAATCCATCCCTGATGTAACCCGGTGGCTTCAATGGAGTTGCCAATCTGGCACTGCCGGTATTGTTAGCCAGCTCTTAAGATGCATTTAACAATTCACTGATCATCAGGAGAGTAGAAAAAGATTGATGTTCTGCTCCCTTCATTTTGCTTTCAGTCTTTAATTATACTAAATTGGTTACAAAATAGTGACTTCCAGGAGGGTTAATGTCCAAGGGGAGAAAACCTGCACTCTGATGTTTTGTCTGAAGCTAACGACGGTTACACGTTACACAGTTCGTCCTTGGTAGCACATTTCATCTAAAGCACAGAACAATGACTGAGGTGAAATCCTGGCCGCATTTAAATCGATGGTGAGCTCAGTTTGACAGGTCCAGGATTTCACTGATAATATCTACATCATGCTACCCATTACTGATAGTTAACACAGGTGCAGCTTTCAAGAAATGAAGATACCCATCAGAATTACAAGTTCCAGAAACGAAAGATGGCAAATTAGAAAGGATATTATGTTCAGCACCTCTAGAATATATTTAATCAGCCTTAGCTTTGGTCCTATTTTCCAACAAAGTACAGAAATGTATATTCACCTATGTATGCACAGATATGTTTATATGTGAGCATGCGTGTGTGTGTGTGTATATATATGCATTTTGCATATGTTAATGTATATATGCGTATGAGTTTTATAAATAAAGTGCTCCTTGACAAGACAGGTAATTCTGTCCACAATGCAACCCTATGACAGACTGTCACGTAGACTTCAGATTTCACCTAAATAATGAATTACCTAAAAAGCTGTCACCAAAACAACAGTAAAAACTTCTGAAACAAGCAAACTCACTCTTCTGGTACTAAAATGGTGTTCAGAGTGAATCCACCAAACCCATGCTTTGTGATCTGCGTCAACAGGAACAAGCTATTCCTCAGCAGGATGCTATTTGCAGTGGGATCTTTCAAAGAATGCTCTTCCTACAGAGTCCATCTTCTCTCAAATCAAGAAATTCGAACAAGAAAACAGCATTTGCTTACTTCTGCACCAATAAAAAGCACAACTATGCTGAAAGCAGTTACAAAAATAAGGCTCAAATCTTGCTCATCTTTGAAACCTGGCTAACTTTACTTCTTTGACTTCAGCAAAATGTACACTCTGTGGTAGGTGTGGAAGGACGTGGCCCTTGAATGATTTTCTCAGATTTCCTCCATATCCCCTGCACTTCCGTGCCCCTTCTGTTCTTGTTTTCCTCCTCCACCAAGACCATCAAACATGGCAGTGCAGGAGTGTCCAGGAACATGTAGGATCTGACAGCAGCGCAGCGACTGGGCTGCCAGCAAGTCTGCTGGAGAAGAGCCCGGGGTGCTCTGAGCCCATGAGGCTGCAAGGGGGGATTCAGGCCAGCCACCGAGGGTCAGCCGCGCTGTGGGCAAGTAGTGGGTCCGCTCTCGATTGCAGCAGCAGTCTATCTCATGCTTAAATACTTGTTTCCGCAAGTTCATTTATAATTGAATAGAAAGTAGGGTGAGGGGAAAAATGCGTTAAACAAAAGATTTTGTTTAAAAAGTAGAAAGTTTTTTTTTTTTTCCTGAACTGCTATAATTTTAAAATTATTTTTACAGAATACCTCCTTAAAAGAGGACTAGCACACTCCAGGGCATGTAGTTGTAAAGATAAATCTGTGCACTTCCCTGGTACTGCAGGCACTCACCCTTTGGCCTCGTTTTTATGACTCTACACCCTGGAGTGGTGTTATTGCTTACAAACATACATATATACTTATGGGGGTATGTGCGATCTGCAGATGTTTTATTTATAAGTGGCAAGCCTATTGCATCACTGAAACATGCATTTACAAACAGACATGGGTTTTATGAAACCCTATTCCGTTGTTTTAATAGCTAAGCTATCCAGCCATAGCATAATAGTGCACAAGGTAAATGTGTCTACATCTCTAGAACCTGTTCCAAGTTTTCTCAGATGTGACTAACTGCAAGAATTTTCCAACCATCAAAAGTTAATAAAAAAGACAAAATAAGGCAGCGTAAGCCTTTCATTCTAGACTCATAACAACACAAAGCAGAGGGGCTCTGATAAACTTAAAGCCTCATTTTGCCAAGGTATTTAAGCAGGTGCCTAACTTCAAATGTAGATCTATTGAAGTTAATACCCTTAAAATTAGATTCACAGTTAAATACTTTACTAACCAGGGCCTAAATTGAGACTAGTCTGAGTTGTGAGATATCTGCCCCGGGCGTCCTCAGAGATTAGCCTTTAACTAGAGAATAGCTGCGATAGAAACACTTGCTTATTCTGCTTGTAGTTTGTAGCAAGTAAGCAAGAAAGAAAATGATGCAAACATGTTCTTACCCTGTTAAAATCTCCTAAAATTATTCGTAGACATATAACCACAAAAAATAAATTATGATGATTTTTTATTAACCTCTACGTGGCAGGAAACAGCATATGAAGAAAATTAATGAAACACTTAAAATGCAAGGTATTTGATACAAGTCAGAACGGGCTACTGCTCCTATCTACAGTGTAAGTTATTGTAAATATTTACAATAATTGTTTGATACGATATTTTTCCAGCAGCTTAAAAACAGTCAAAACAGCACTCTACACTAAATACACAGCCACAAGGGACCGGCTGGAGAGCAGGTACCCTATTACTGCTTAACTGAAAAAATGACATTTGCAAGCAAAAGAAGTGATCTCTGAGCTCCGATTCCAACATGGAGAGCCGAAAGACCAAAAGCTACATATTAACTCAATCTTCTGCAGCCAATCTAATTTCATTCTACATGAATATAAGTGAAAACAGTAGCTCCTGCATTTCATTAAAAATACAATATTTTGACTGTATCCTCTGTTTCCAATCTTCAGATTTTGAAAGGTTAAGACTGGCAAATGATGACAAAGCGTGACCTACATTAAGCAGTAATCCCTGGACATAAAAACTGAAAAAAACTGTGTATTAAGCATCAAAATGGTTTTGATTGAAATTTGCTGCTGGCTGTGGAAGTTCTGTATTAACTTCCCAAATCGCAAGTGAAGCCCTGGCCATACTGCAGGTAATGGCAAAATATCCGTTAACTTCGAGGGAATCAGAATTTCACCTTTTGTTTCTATGTGTGCTCTTCAAACATGTAATTGTTGCACAAGCCCGAATAAGTTCAGATGTGAACTTGCACATGCTGAAAAATGCAGAAAAAATGCATACATTTCTATATACATTAATAAAAAGTGTTCTTGGACAAATACATACTGAGGGGCTCTGAAGTTTCACTTACCATTAAATCTTCAGGTGCTGGCCTTTCCTTTGGTTGCTTTTTCATGCTATGTATCATAAAACAAAATGTTCACATATAAACAACTGTTTGTTTATTCCACTTGCTTAAATATTGAAGACTTCTTCCTTTAGCCCAGACAGACTGTGCCTGGAATCTCAATGCGCTTAACTTTTGCACGTACCAGTGGAAGACAGGGCTCCTAATAGTGGCTCAAATATTAATCGATTTCTTCCCTCCCATCCCTCCCTTATGGTCAGGGTTGCTCCATTCTTAATGCACTTATATTTTCAGTTGATGAGAAAAATACCTTGTTGACTGTTGTCCACTTTTCACCTGTGTGTGAATCTTTAAAGTTTCCTACAAATTTATAGGTTTCTTCTACCATTTCCAAAGGTGATTACACTTACTAATATCTCCCACAGAATGGCTGCTTCCCTTGTATAGCTACCCAGTGACAATTATTTGCCTTTTCTTCGGTGGGCTACTCCATTTCTTACCATGAATGTGTTTAAATGTAATGATCATTGAAAACCAATCAAGTCAGACAGCAAAGTAAGCTGATTCTCATTTTGCCAGGGATTATTACATAGCTTGACACAAAGTATTGCACAAACAGGTGGGAAATTTAACTCTAACACCGAACAGCTTCAGGAGAACATGCAATACCCTGGGGTTTCTACCTTAATTTTTTCACATTTGTTTCCATTACACTGCAGGGTGATAGTTCATTACACAGCATTACGCTGTTTATAAGATCATGTTTCTCATCCAAACAGTGCTAGTTTTCTGTGCAACAGGTGCAATTAGCTACTGAAGACTGTGCTTAGCTGCATGAAGGCACACAATAACGTGGCACAGAGGTGACCATCAGGAGCTGCCTACTGACTAATTGGATTACATCCAAACAGCCAGAGTTTACGGCGTAACCGGCATAAAGTCATCAAGCCTGATACGCTGCTCACTTGACATCTCTAATACTTATTAGAAATTGATTGCTTAAGCGGGGTATAGAGAGTTTTTCCTGCTTGTTGAGTTTTTCAAACAGCAACGCCTCGCACTAAAAATCATTGCATACCATATGGCCAATATAAAGTTATATCAAAAATACTAAATAATTTGTGTTGCAAATAGAAGGTATTAATGATGCAATTTACCTTCCCTACAAGTAACTAGAAGCACCTCAAACAGCGGCGGCACGAGCGAGGCCGGAGCTGTCTGACGAGCGGGCGGGTAACTGCTCTAATCTGACAGTCCAAAGCAGCCGTGTCTCCAGGGAAAACCAGGCTATTAGCCGCCATCAGTTATGCTTCAGCTTGACATCTGTGGAAATTTTAACACAGGTTATCCCTCCCTCTGCCTAAGACTTTTTTTTTTTTTAAACAGCCTGTGATTAATTTTTTGAAGGGATTAAAAAAAGCGCAGCTCCGTGCACACCGGTTAGTCACACTGCAAAATCCTCCAAACGCTGCTCTCTGTAAACTGAGCCTATTGAAAAAGGAGGCCTGCGTCATGCTAACCATTATTTGCGTTAACTGGCAATTGGATTGCTTTCCATTTCTGTGTTATTTGTTACATACAACGTCAATCTCGAGAGGTCCTTTCTCCTATGCTGTGTATTGAAAATACTGATTTTATTTACCCAGCGTTTGCGGCAGCGGCCCTGGGGCATGCTAGAGGACGTGATGGTGCTGTGAGGCCCAGCCTACAGATAAATATATATATATATATATATATATATATATATATATATATAAAATATATATATATTTGGGGCCACGGGCTCCGAGCACCCAGTTTCACTGAGGATGAGGAAGCGTGGCCGAAGGCCCCGTGTGCCGAGGGGCTCCACCTACTCTACAGCGCCGAGCAGCCTGGTCAGGATGCGCGCCAGCTCCAAAGGGACGCTTCTCCGTCAAATACATTGTATTTATATAAAATCCAATCTTGTGTTTTCTGCCGCATGTAAACGGCTGTCTATTATTCTTTTTTGTGAATGAGCCAGTTAACAACAATTTCCCCTCACTTTGTTTCTTTAGAAGAGCTTACCCTTCAGATATTTACTGCCTAGTCACTCAAGAAATGTATTTTTTATTCCATAAACTCCTCCTCTCCCCACTCCTCTGCTAATTTAAAAGGCTTTCAATGAACTATTCAGTTTTAAGTGAAGAAAATATACCCAATGGTGTGTTTTAAAATACGACACTCAGTAAAAATTACTTACTGAAAAGCCAATAAATTAATCAAGGCTGTTTGCCCTTCTAAACATTGAGGCAATTTTGTAAGTAATATTTTAAAAAGCCCTAAATAATGATATTACACACAGGAGTCTTTGTGGCCTCTTTACCCCCGGATGAATTTGTGGGAGTCTCAGCACACAAGAACGCACCCAGATTCAGGGCAGGTTTATTAAAACAGGAAAAACCCTTGTAAGTACTTTTACGACCCTTTGTGTAAATAACGTTTACATAATTTAAACAGTTTGCTTAGCTTTGCTGCCCCATCTGCCCAAGGCCCCCAAGTCCCTCTTCTCTCGGAAAGGATGCAAGGAAAGCCATAAGGTCTCGCTGAGCTGCCGAGTTAATGGCATGTATCATTTACATTGAGGGCATGGCATGTTTGCAAACTGAGCTTACCATTGAGTGATGAAGTGTACAAATGGCTCGGAGAACTCCCCGGCTGGAAGGACGGGCGATTCCTGCCAGTGGATTGAAACGAGAGACAGAGTCAGGAGGAGAGAAGACAATTTTTTAGAAGGAGAGTAATATAGCAAATAATGCAAAAAAAAAAAAAAGAAAAGAAAGAAAGAAAAAAAGAAAGGAAGCGACAAAGCCCCCTTTTCACACAGAGAATTTGAGGGGGAAAGGTACAAATTCTTCTGAGAATGTGTTATAAAACACTGAATTTCAACTAATGAGTATTACACAATGGGTAAAAACATGTGGAAAGACATTGAGGGGAGGTGAAAAAAGGACAATGATAGCCACAGGGTAAAAAGGAAGGTAGGGAAAGTGTAAATGAGAAATTAATGATTATTTAAGTAACACACAAATGGTCTTGTAATTAACAAAGAGCTGTGAAATTATTCTTGTGTTGACCTTTGTTTCTTTCACTGCATTTGCTATTTATTTACACTCATGTTTATTTACACTTATTCATTTTAGAGGCTGTCCTAATATGAAGTCTGTTCTAGATTTAAAAGGGGAAACAATTTTTAAAAGAATAAAGGTAAAATTTACCAGTGTAGGGAAAATAACCATCTAGCATTTATGAAAGCAAAAAAAAAAAAAGAAAAAAAGAAAAAAAGAGCACATGAAAAAAATATACAAACAGGGAACAAACAACATCACCATTTGCAAAGAAGGGCTTTACGAATTTAGGAGTTTTTCCAAGAATGACAGAGAGCTCCACTGTGTTTATAGTGTAACAGCTCAGGATGTAATGAAATTACACTGCAGAGTACTTTAACAGTGTCATCTCATTAGACCTACAGTTGGAACAAGAGAGCCACATAAAACAGGCAGCTGCAAATGACTCCATTCTCATCTATTCTCATTTGCTATTAAAAATACCTTTCGGCGGCTTTTTTCCTCCCTGACATCCCTACACAAAGTACCCTGCAAAGTATGATACATGCACCTATTTAAATTAACAAAGGAATGACTTATTTTAATCTCACTGTGCTTTGGAGTGCTTTGGCCATTTGGATGAGCAATATATCATTACATACAACCTTCCAGCGCTGCAGGCAAGAAACTCAGAGCGTGCAGCATTTGGTGGGAGCCAAACAATTTCTCTAGCACACAACTGTGTCAAATGCATGCATGTATTCATTATTGAGAATGCGAGGAAATAGCTTTGATGTAGTGGAAAAAAGAAGATGATAAAAGCACCTCTGCAATGTGTGTGCCATTATCAATGGTGGCAGATAGACACAACTGCAGAGCCTCCTATGTGATTAGTAAATATACATATAATTGCTGTGGCCAATTATCAGAAAAATGAGATCGGTAATTACAAGACAGAAAATTAACTAGAACTCTTATTAAGGCTTTGTTTCCAATTCAAACAATTGGAAACTGCTGGAAAATACAATTAAATCAAAAGTAACTGAAGAGTAAAAGGAGAAGCCAAAATTGCTTTACAATTTTCAAAGAGTTCTATTAAATACAAGGAGTGTTTGATATAACATGCCCAAATTCTCTTTGAACTTAGACTGGGAGAAGGAGAGGTTATTGTTTCTAAACTTATAAATGACATCAATATAGGAAGGTTTTCACCGGAGAGGAGAAGGAACACAAGGAAATAAACGGTGCAATTAAACTTCCTCCAGTTCAAAGAACTGCACATGAAAATTATTCATATTAATATGGAAAATGCAGAGCAAAACATCAGGCTTGCTTATACCGAGTGGAGCCCAGCAGGTTTAGCCTCTCTCCATCTTTCTCTCCTGTCTGAGAGAAGCCTTCCTGTGCTCGCACGTGAAGTGGCAAACGCTGCCTTCCCCAGGTGGGACAGCCTCGGAGCAAAGGCAGACTCCGAGAAAAGGTATGAAATTCTCCAGGCGCGTATTACGGATCATCTTTTAAAACGGTAAGCCGAAGCTACGAGATCACATTCCCTGGGGAGCCGGCTCTGCCTGGCAATCTACCCCTGCTGTTTATTTTAAGCACAAGGCAAGTGAGGAGCTTCTTACAAACGTCCCTCTAACGAGGGCTGCCAGCTTGGAGCCGTGCATGCGGGGGGAACAGGACAGGCATACGGCACTTCACACTAATTTGGTAGGTGATAATTTCTGCAATCACAAAGAGATGACGGACCCATAATGGAGCGAAACTTCATTATGAGAGCGGAGGAGAAGCCGACGAGCCGCGCTGAAGCCATCAGCCTTTCATTTTGGCCATCCCAAGCTCAGCTGACGTCGTGGGTCGGGCAGGAAAGGGAAGAAGCTCCGGCATGGCAGGATTAACTCCATGCCCATGCAGCTCCTGAAACACCTTCCAGCCAGAAGATGAGGTGCACCTGCTTAAGCATGCAAGAAAATTTCACCCGGGTGAAAAATGCTGGTTTTCTAGCACAGTGTTCTGCACAGTGCGGCCATTTCAACCGCACCCAGGCCAAGCAGCTCCTGCCGTAGATCCGTCAGTTGTGGCCGTGCCTCGGCTGGCTGCTTTCCTCTCAGGAGCTCAGGAAGAGATTGTAGGAGGCTGCTGAAAGCAGACTGCATCTCAGTAAAAAACTAGATGCTTTAAAACAGTCTTCCCAAGGATTTTAGACTGGGTGGCCCACAGACCTATTGGCTTGACAAATTGCAAACTTTTTGTGAGAATACATCAGTCTCAAGAAAACACTTCCTAGGAAATGTGGTTGAGGGCAAACAGATCAGTGCAAATAAATACCTTAATTTCACTCCTGAAAACAAGAGCCAATTGTAACTTCACAGCAGAGGAATGATAGGGGAGAAGGAGGGAGGTATTGCATTTTAGTTGATCCAGAAAAGTCTGGACCCTCAACTGCTTCCACAGCTGAACATTCAAAAAGCAGCCTCCTACACTGCATTCTTTAAATGACCTTAGTCAGAAGCAGAGAACATCCAATCAGTTATGGCATCTACCCAGGGAAACCGATGACAGAAATATTGCTATTTCTGCCATTGTTCTATTCAGGAACATTTGAGTAGTAGAAAGGTGAGAGTATTTTGTACTTAGAGCTATTCCCAATGAGAGAAAGTGTTGCTATTGCTACCTCTGTAACTTGAGCAATCACAATGTTGTTATATAATGTATAAAGCAAGAATCTACAAAAGCTACACAAAATAAATGCAGCTTATATCATATCCTGAAGTTTCCTAGAAGATGACTCCGGCTGACTCTCAAAGAGACAGAAATATGATGAAAAAAACAAAGCTACGCACGTCTACCAAGTCTCGATACTGAAGAACTGTTATACGCATCCTGTATGATAAGACACAGTGACCCATTTGATATAACCACCGGGAACCGTCCGTCGGCGCTCCAATGGCCTGCCTTGTTTTACACACCTGCACACTGAACTTGCACTGCTGAGGCAAAAAAAGTAGAAAACCACGTACAATTTTAAAGGAGTGAGGAATAGGTATGCTTGTTCTAAACTAAGAAATAGGTCTTTCATTTTCATTAAAGATCACATCTTTTAATCAGTATCTTGGAGATCTGTAGATTGGGGTGGCTGATAAAATGGTAGCAGAGTTGCAAACACAGGGTCGAGGTACCAATCACCTTTTACATCCACAGGCAGCTTATTCCCTAGACCAGCTATTGCCCTAAGTATCCAAGCAACATCTCTGTAACTGAGACCTGCTGCAGGAGAAGACAAGATCAGCCGCTCTGACTTCTGAAGCAGTCAGCTTGATTCTCAAAAACAGCCGAAATGTGTATATACAGCGAGAATGGGGAAGGGCAATAGGAAAAAAAGTTTGAGTGATGCCTTTGCCTTGTGAATAATGAACAGTTCAAGAAGGTCAACCCATTACAACTGAAACCGTTTAATTATTAATTATGCACAATCTATGAGCAAAAGGACAAGTTCAGAATGTTTAATGTGTGGTAACTCCGACTGGACCCTCTCTTGGCATTTTGTTATTAGCACTTGTCAGCAAGGTGCTCAGGCATAAAGAAAAAAGCACAGCAGCAGAAAATCTGAGCTAGCAGGAGGAGGGAGGGCTTTAAACTTCAAACACTGCTCCTAATATTTAATTTATGGAGTGCCAATGCTCTGGTGTAGACCTTATTGACTTCCATGGAGTTAGGGGAAGTCACATTATCTAAATGAAGACATGGGAACAAGTACACTGAGACAATCCCTTCAAAGGCCCTCTCTTTTGAAGGGAGCAATGGCATTACTATCTGTATCCAGTTTTTTTTCACAGGTTTGAACAAAGGAATGAATGAAAAACCTAACTGTGTGTCCAGAAGTCAACTGATCCTTTCCCATCTGTGCACTAAGGGTTTGAATTACAGGTTTGAGCACCAGCCTCAGCTACTCCTCAAATCTATTATCCAAAACGTCTCTTGGTCTGTTTGCTCTCACTAAGCAGAGCAGTAGCAGAAATGCTGTTGCCATTCAGGCAATAAATAATGTCCAGCCAACCCAAAAAGGAAGGAAAGAAAAAAAAAAAAAAAAGGATGAGCCACCTTCCCCTCCTTTCTGTCCGCCTTGGAGAGGGAAGGAAGGAGGTTTGTCTGGACAAACTCAAGAAGCAAATTCAACAGGTACAGCTTTGAGTTGCTTATTTTTCTTAGAAACACTCTTCTGGTAATGAAACTCAGGAGTAGCTCAACCAGAAATACACACCCAAACATCCTGTGCTTTACACACCTTCAGAGGTCTTAGCCCACCAGAGTATTTCTTGAGGGTGGCACATCTCTTCAAAACAACTAAAAGTTCGAGTTTTACTGCATCCTTTCTGAACAAAAGGGAAGTCCACAAGCTCCCTGTAACAGGAAAACCGGCAAATACAGGGTGTTCTACTTAAATCCTTCAAGAAGGTGATGACAAAGCCCCCGACTGTGTTAAGATCAAGCCTGTACTCCCCCCACCTCCTCCTCCTCCTCTGCTCCCGGGGGCCGTGCTGATGGACAACCACAGAGCAGAATGGCAGCCTGTCATCAACACGTCTCCAGCAGAAACGCTGGCTGTGCAGCTGCGCACGCTTCAAGAAGGCTCAGCTACACTTTGCGGGCAACAGAACTGGTATTCTCAGCAGATTCCCAGACTCGGTGCAAGGAGGTTTTACCCCCTCTTCTCATCTGCTAACTCCCTCTCTGGGAAGGGTTAAAATTTCCCATTCCCCACAGCTCCAGAGCTACTGCTATTTTGCAATACTCTTTACTCAGTGTGAATGTTTGTGCAGAAGGAGATGCCATGGTCCTATGGCTCTATGGCCACAAGAGGGAAGTTAGCAGAACAGAGCAAACCAAACTTCAGCTACTCTCTCCTCTGGGTTTCCCCAGCACACCCTGTCTTTGAAATTATCATCTCCTCTGGGCAGACACTCCTATTCTGCAACTTGTCTATTAATGGTGAAATGGCAGTATTTAATAAATAATTTGTGTGCTTTACAAAGCATTTCTGGCTTATCACTTCAGCCTAAAAAGTCTCTAGGGTTAAAGATTGTTTATGCACTCCAACATCTCTTTTACTAAAGCTTTAAAGAACACACCTATTTTTATATAGTAGTTGCATTTTACTTTGTGGCCAAATTCTTTGCCCCATCTGATTTTTCAGACACACTATATTTCAGATGCACCAGAAATATAGCCAGATGCAATTAACTCCAATGCATTTACTACTGGTAAAGAGCTGTTTCAGTGAGACCAGCAAATTACAATATCATGCAAGTTCAGATTTACTCCTGCAAGGACAACTTTCTTTTACAGTACTCCTAAAATTTCATTGTTGACTTTCTAACCAACCTGCTTCAAAAGTCTTGCACAAACCTCACAGCAGGTGAATTCTTCCAAGCAACAAGCTTTGCAGAACACAACAATGTCTAGAGGTGGCTCAGAGGCCCAGACTTAAAAGAATTTCTGGATTGTCCCAATTATACTCCCACCCCTTAGCAGGAAGGTGAAAGATGATTACATTTCTGCGTTAGGTCGCTTCTTGCTCTTTTCTTAGTAGCAGATGCCAAATGTGACAAATTATATGTGAGGGCATTTTGGTGTGAAGTTTTGTCCGCTGGGATTGGCGTGTCAGCAGTAAACTCATTTATTTCCAGATCTCTAGCTGGACTGGAACCAAGGTCAAAAGGTCAGTGTTTTATCCACCAAAACACTCAGCCTACCTTTAACACCTCAAATCACGTGAGAGGCAGCTATTCTCTCAGCCAGCACTATACCTGCTCCCCAAGTTCTTGCAGATATCACATATGCACAGCCTGTGTCCGTACAGACCGCATGCAAACACTCGTGGTGAAATAAGCCACTAGATACTTGGAGCTATTTGGTTGTCACTTTGGCAGCATTTGCTACTAGGAGGCGTCTTGCAGAGCCCAGAAGAGGCAAGGAAGGAAGCAGAAGAGTGTAATTAACATTAGGAATAATCCGCAGTGTACAACATGCCATTTTCTACCTTTCACCAAGCTTTGCACTTGTTAGTGTGGCTCTCTGAAGGGCCTTGCAGATAAGCGTACAGGTAGCTGGAAAACAGGTTAATCCTTTAACCGTAACTGTAATTGCTTTCTCTCTAAAACAAACATAAGAATTTTTTCTTCTCATTGCTGGTCTCTTGTCGATCATAAGCCAGCAGAGCACAGCAGTGTTTTGGGTAGATACACACACATACGCACATTTCAAATAGCTAAGGCACAGCAGCATGAAACGTAGCCTCTACCTGTTCGCACCAAAGGGACTCAATTGAAAAACTAAAACCATTTATTGTTCCCTTTTCCCTCTGTACACTCCCAATGCATTTTTATTGCTTTTTCATAAAACACTGCTGCAAATAATCAAGCATGACCATTGACATCCACAAGATTGAGTTTTAGGAACCATTAAATGAGCTTGCCCTCTTGGGAAGGTTCTTGCTCAGGTTGGTCTAAAGGTAATTATTCAGCAATTCCTACCTGTGGTTTTACCTTGTTCCTATATAAGTCTCTGAATCTCATACACTAGTAAGGTCATAGTTTCTGTCTCAATAAAAGCACACCCTAAAACAACTGATCTGCAGGACAAATTATGGTGGGTATGCGTACACACATGCACACATGTATATTCTAACACCAGCCTTTCTTGTATTTAAATCTTCAAAACTTCAGAAATTTTCAGGGTCAAATATAGCTGTCCATACACTTAAATCAATGCATGAAAATCTAAAAGGAAATTCACACACACACAAAATTCTGAGCCTTTGAAGTTTTCTATTTCATTTATATAATTAGCAAAACATGGCACTGATGCAACAATAAAATTAAGAAATTGAGCACTCAAAAGGCAAAGGTCTTCATTGTGTTGTTTGATCAAACTGAACATCCTGTGAATTTTTAAGACTATGCCAAAGCAATAAATAGAGGGATATATTTTACCAGGAAAAAGGGAATAGAAATAACTATAAAGGACACATGCATTAAGGCCAAGTTATTTTTTCATGGGAAATTCTGAGAATTTATTGACATTGAAATGCTTCATAGCTCAGCACTAACACTACCCTAGCATTTACTGATGCTGTTAAATGCTTCTAGATTATGAATTTAAAAAGAAGCTCTTCAATTTGTGGAGTTTGTGAAGTCCTTGAGTTAGATTAAAGTAGAGTCTTGCGAGACTATCTCCATGGAGGTGCTCAACAGAAATGTCCAGGACACTCATGGAAAGCTTCTCCCTACTCACTCATGAAGCTGCCAGAGTAAGGATTCATGAGTACAACTTTTTTTTTTTTAATTTTGTCTGGCTCTTCAAAATATGCAGATTTTTGGATATTGCTGTCTCCTATCAGTAAGAATAGGATCTGCTCTTGAAAGTCTTTACTCCTGAAGTTTCTAATGTAATTGATTTGGACCGCCACCAATCCCCAATATTCTCCTTGAAACTGATGGACAAAAAACAGGACCTTTTTTCTCCATAATTCAAAACAGTAAAAACAAACACACACACAGTAAGTCACTGTTACACTAAGACAAGCCATGGAAACTTTCAAACCAAAATTAATTTATTTCAGCTTATGAAAAAGAAGGGGTTAGAAACTAGAGCTGATGCTTAACTATAGCGCTTGTGACCACAACTGCTCCAGTACAGTGAAACCCAGTTTAAAGCAGCCACCCGAGGGGCTGGCAATAATTGGTTTCCTGGTAGGGATACTCTAACTAAATAAAGGTCAAACAAAATAGCCCTGGAGAGCTTAAGGAAAATTCAAAGTAGTTGCTTAAGCCAGGGGGATTGCCTATCAGATGCACTCCACAGCATAGGTTTGTCTAGCTAACCATCTCCTGACCCAGAGCGGACACCCGCAAAGCCAACAGACACAGCACGGAAAGGATGGAAGGTTGATGTGCTGAAAAACAGTGCGCCTTAGGGTTTGGCCTTTTGGGATCTTCATATACAAGCCTGCAAGCACCTAGGTGTTTTACCGAATACTGAATGCAACTCAACGGTAACTTCCTATGTAATACATTTTGATATCAGCATAACTGAAAAGTGAGTGACTGCAGGTTGGAAGAATCTCGAAAACAGTGCTACTTTTCAACTGACTGCAACGCACACAAAAATACCCTATGATCAGAGCTCTGGTTTTCCTGAAAACTTAAATCCAGATTTTGCTGCAGGGTCACAGAGCCCTGCTACCCACTGCTTACCACACTGGAAATTTAGAGCAGCCTCATTTACATTTTTAACTGGGAGTTTTCCAATGCATTAAAAGGCAAATGCATAATGGTAATCAGTGCCACGGTTCACACAGTCTCTGTTTGGAAGAGGAATTTGATTTACTAAGTGACTCCTGCAGACATCAGCAAAGACAACACATAACTGGGACACAAATATTGCCTGAGAGGTTGCTGGAGATTTGGAGGCTGGGCAGGGAACAGTTAAGCTTTTGGTCAACTAAAAAATCATGGGAGGCATTCTGAGACTGTGAGCAGCAGGAGAGGTTAAATGGCATGCTCATTTTCCTTGCAATCTTTAGGTTTCAGCGTCAACCCACCAAGCCAAATCGGGTGGTCTGCATCTCTCTGATATATCACTTCTGGAGTCTGCAACATTAATGGCATTATTCTAGGGTACTATTATGTTTCTAAATTATCATCTGAGGACCAAAGGCCAGACACAATTCTTTTTTTTTTCTTTTTTCTTTTCTTTTTAATTCACCCAGAGCTTTTGCAGCATGATCCTGTTGGTGAGTAGATTCTATTGCAAATGCTTTGGCTGCATGATCGTGAAACATAGGGCCATGTCTAGGACATCTTCCAAGCCAGGAATGGCTCCTGCTTCCAGCAGGACTCCATTCTCCTTCGTGTTAGAGTGTTTCTGGAAAGACTGCATGCACAGCAAGAGATGCATGTCCTTCCCAGGAGGGATTCATCTGCACTGCACAGTGCTTTCCATACAACATTTCGGTGAGTTGGAGACGAACTAAGTTGAGTGCTAGAATATTAAATTACTCTCAACTCTCAAATAACAGCAGACTGTCTTTATTGCTGGCTGTACTGTGGGATGAACTACATTAACAACCATTCTATGCTCCTCTTTGGACCAGAAGCAGAAGTCTTCTCATGGTGGGAGAAGCCACTATGATTAGGACTGTTGCTTAAATGAGCGTGTCTTATTTGTAGCTGGATCAGATTTCACTGTAAGTTACCACATGTTAAAAAATAAAGGTCCTGGCAGGCATATATCCTACTCTCACAATGCTTTGCACTAATTTTGGTGTTTAAAAAAAAATCCCAGAACCAACGTCATAAAAAATCCAATAACATAATTTACCAAAAATTTGTCAGACCCAGTTTACAATGCTTTCCAAATTACTTATTCTGCAGATTTTCGGCAAGTAAATTTAAGTTCTAGGGAATGAAAAAACAGACTTTTGAAACTGCCAAAGTGACCTGCTATGTATCATATATTTCATGGTGACTTGGAAAACAACTCCAAAAAATCTTATTACTGCAGAACATCTAAAAATTTCCATGGACAGTTTTTACTCTACAGTGTGTCACCTTACAGAGTCTGTGAAAAGTCCAGGATACCTATACCATACAAAAGCAACCTCTTAAGTAGTTCAGTCATCAATAAATCTTAAGAATTAAAGATAATTATGAATGAACAGAACATTAACTTTTGGATTACTGCTGTGTTTTGGTGGAATGTGTAATAGTTCTGAAAAAACAATGATTGCCAATATAATAAGTAACTACTAAAAAGAATCAAGGGCTTAATGTTACTTCAGTTTTATCATTTTTAAAACCAAACTGTGTTAATTTCAGTTTATTGCATTTCAAAGGGAAAAAAACCCCCTGCATTTTTTGGACTGTTTCTTACATCAAAAACAGAGCAGGATCAATTTCCATCTCCCCAAAACACACTTCCTAAAATGATGATGCTGTTCACACTGACCAAAGTATGAGACATTACCACTTTTTTTCTAATCTATTTGTATATTTTAATCAAATCCATAAATATGCAGTTTATCACAAAGATAATGCAACATTGAATTAATCAAAGTACATGCTTAAGTCTCATTGTTGACATACTTTTATAAATAAAGATGAGCATACATGGATGCTAAAGTGATTTGCTGCATTTAGGCCTCATATAATGGAAAATATGAAATAATATTTCTCCTGGGTACTCCAGGTCCATTTAAAGGTCATCTCGCCCCCTGAAAGTCTTCCACATTAGTATCAACTAGTCCTGCCTCCCCATCTCTCTGGAGAAGCCTGGAGTCAGCACGGGACACTGGGGATACAATTCCTGCTTGGCTTCATATGCGCAGCTCCAAGCTATGCAAAGGCAGTGGTGCAAAGACAAATTAGGTACAGGAACACCAGACACAGACTTCTGGGTTCTCCTCGTATCAGGTTCTGGAGTTTTCAGCCAGACTCCAGATGGAAAAAGTGGGACAAGCATGCTGCCAGCAAAGGCCCAATTTGAAGAAACATCCTCTTCCACAGAGTTGTTTACTCGTAGTTTTAGGAACCAAACCTCCAAACCATTCTCTGTCACATGAAAAGACACATTAGGAGACTTGAGAAAAAAAAAATCCAGAGTTTTCAACTGTAACAACTTCAGCAAATTATTACTATGGCATGGAGCTAGCAGGGGACAGGAGATCCTTGAGAAAGCTTGATCCCACCCTCACAGATCCCAAGTCAGAAGCTGGTTGTTCCTCCCATATCCAATGATACTATGGCTCAACCAGGAGCCATGCCATTATGGGATGACTGCTGTGCTCTATCTGTCTGGAGGAAAAGGGAAGCTACAGATCATCACTCCTAGCAGTTATGCCCATCATTAAGCTAGGTGGGGAATTCTGCACCAGTGTCTGCGAGTTCCTATGGGGACAGGCTGTACAGAGCAGCTGCAGGAGAGGGGCTCTGCTCCTGCCTCCTGTGAGTTTTAGGACCTGCCTACAGCCGAGGGGAAAATTTGGCCCCAAATAATCAGTCTTACAACACTAAACATCTCTAATCTTTAATACTCATGGTAGCAACAGCAGCTGTACAGTACCAGATAGTAAAGAGACTCTCCCTCTCAAAAGGTCCTTGCACAGAAGAAAGAGTGCAATTAGCTAAATAAGTGGATCCCTCTGTTACTCCTCAAGAGTCACATCTTACAAAATATAAAGTGAGGGAAAAAAAAAGTCTCAAGTTAAAGAGATGTGAGGTCTTTATAGATGGGACAGGGCTGGGGGTGGAGGAAAGGATCTATTAAAGTCAATGCTACACATGTGCTAGAACACAATAACCCTTAATATAAATGTCCTCCAAGACACAGTCATGCCAAGAATTTGCACTTCCAGGTGTGACAGCCACTATCTAAACACTATATATCTTATTAAATGATGCCCTAACGATACACACGTACCAAGCAAATAACACTACAGAGCCAATCCATTCCACTCTTCCCCCCAGGCTCTAAAGGTTATGGCATGCAACTTCCATTTAGACATCGAGTGTGTTGCAAAACAAAGTGAGTTGCACTTAAAGAAATTTCAACAGAGCTATGCTCTGTAACCTAAAAATCTCAACATGCCTACAAGCACAGCGCACTCTGAACCACCAGCTCCGGAGAGTGATGGGGCAGTGGCATAGCCTGGAACATAAAATAAGTTAAAACAAGTAAATACCAAGATACTAACGTTAAAACTAGCACAGCACTCACGGATGTTTGTGGACTACACTACACCAAGAGCCTTGGTCAAAGTATCTGTAAGAAGATGGGAGCAATACTAATCTTGAGGAGAAGATGTGAAAGCTGCAAGAAGCTCCACTGTATCGTGCAGCCCTTTAGGGCTCCTTTCAATAATATTGAGCTTAGATTTAGACACTACTACCAGGCCATTTAAGAGTAATTTATCTAGCAATAGCAAAACAGACAAAAAAATACGAGCATCTTCAACTTAACCTTTTTAGGACAGGGATGGCCTTTTTGTTACTTGTATATATAGCACTGGCACTTTGGAATTTCCATCCCTCATCCAAGGACCTACTTAATATAAATAACAACGGATGAAAAAAGATGATAGAAACAGAAAGATCTAAAAACCTCTCAAAGAACCAGACCATCATAAACAGCCAGGCAATAGAGCTGACTGCTGTGCTTCTACTGTAAGTGCTGGAGGCTTGCAAGACAGAGGGAACTCCTTCCCTTTACACAAGGGATACATGTTCATTTTAATTTAACTGCATCCATCAAGGCCCAAACGTCACTTTTTAAAGGATTTTCAGCTAAATCATTAAGTCATTCTCTAATAAAAGGACAAGCGCGTTCACTGCAGTTAAGAGCAGCAGGTTTAGCAGTTCATACAAGTAGCAGTTACGGATCAAGATACAACTGAGTTAGAGTGCTTGGCATCACACTGGTTACAAGCTCCCATCAAGTTAAACAAACATGTTATAAAGGATAGGTTGGAACTAGCTGAATAGTCTCATTAGGCATGTCAACATCCAGCGGCTACAATCTGATGAGACAGCAATGAAGTTCTGCTAGAGGTTGAGATAAGTCTTTAAAGTTACAACTTTTTTCTTCATGAAACTTATTAATTATCAGCACCATCTTATTACAAGTTAAAAACAAAGCAAAATTTACAGCAGCCTGCCTTGAAAGAGGCATCTGAACCCCACTGCCTTCCTGCCAAGAGTAGAAACCCTGCTTTACCTCTGTTTGGACAGGGAGGTGGAGCTGCAGAAGAAGCGTTTCCGTGAAGAAATACCAAGTTGAAATGGCTGAAAAGCTATTGTTCACACCTGGATTTTCTAAACCTCAGCTTTTTACTTTGTCCATCTGACTAAATAAAAAAGACTAGACAACATTCAAATACATTCCTCCTCACACTGCAGTTTTATCTCCTCTTCAGAATACCCTTTTTGTTTTTCTAAAATGCATTAAGTATGCCTGATATAAAGTATGCTCCCACTTGAATTTCTCTGTTCCAACTCATCTGGCAAATGCAGAAGATCAACTAACATGACGAGGCTCAGGCTTTAGGGCCTAAATAGCTAAAAGGACTAGCCTTAGAGACAATTAGTTTTTCAAAGACTCAATATTGAGAATAGAAAAAGTGCATAAAGTGGGACAAGGCCAGTTCATGTTCGACAGCTCCGAGCTGTACAAGGCAACTTGTGCTCTGAGGATGTCGGGCATTGTGCTTCATTAGGAAACAAAATATAAGCTTTCCACTCCATTAGGAATGACTTTAGGAGTGAAAGCACATAAGACGGCGACTCACCTCATCAACAATGCACTGCAATAACTGGAGAGGCTGCAATGGAAAGAGAGGGAAAAAGTATTAGCCTATATGCAATATCTTTACAGTGGAGTGGAAAGAAAAAATCATTAATGCAATAAAATATAGCAAGATTAATCAACAGCAGCAAACTCTTATAAAAACATTGATGCTCAGGATGTTCTATTATTTCTAATGGTACCTAATCTAATACAGGCAGTTAAAGGTTTGCATTTTCTTCAAAATGCAATTTGCTAAGTTTAAAACAAGGCATTCAAGCATGCAGAGGAAGCAGCCATCAGGAAAAAGAAAAGTGAATTTTTTTCTGAACTCATAAAGCTTACCATTAAAGATCCCTGGTTTTTCTGAATCTGAAAAAAGGCAATATGTAATTAGCATGTCATAATCAAAATGACTCACTTGGACACATTATGATCACTGAGAGAAAATTATTGCATCGCTGGTGGCAATTTGTGGGCATGTGTTAACACAATTTACATAATGAAAATACACAAATGTTAATAGCTCGCTTCTCATTTATAGGCGAAAGTCAGCAGAATGTTAATTTCACACAACACTTTTTAGTACCCTCCAGGTTGTATTAGAATAGGAAGAAAAACCATAATCCATTTCAAAAGGCTGTTTACGATTCAGATATAAATAATGTTTTATATTGCTAGATTGTGAACACTGGGCTTAATGTTGCAATCATTGCTAATGTTATGAAGCTCACTCTTTTTAAATTAAAAACCGATTTATTTAAAATTGAAATTAAATCATAGTCAGAAATTAGAATTTTGGATCACTGCCAGAGTCAGCTCACAATCCCTTTTTTGTGAAGAAAACTTTAATTATGTGCTTGAAGTATCTGCTGCTACTCAGGAAAGCCTTTAACACTCCACTTTTATCCAAATTTCTTATATATTCCAACCCAGTTTTACTTTGACTACATAGAGCATTGCCATCTGCGAGGCTAGGAAGTTTGATGAACTCCGTATTGTTTTAAATGGCAAAGGAAAGACTTGTTACCAGTTGTGCCTGAGCCTTTCTGAATTTCTTATCATCAGTTTGGTTGGTAGAGTGGTTCATAGTTTGTAGCAATGAAACACTCGGTTGCTTACAGAGAGCTGCAAGATGTTCTGGCCCATACCAGCAAAGCACCTTTTGATTACCAAAACCACAAAGGCAGAGTTACAACACAAACAATTCAATGCAACACAGTGCAAGTACCTCGTACACACCATTTGGCTGAATGCTGCTATCCCGATAATTTGTATATGCATACAATTTCTAATGGGCGTGCGAAATTAATTGCGTATTTTTCATAAGCAAAGTTGCACGAATCCTCTCCTAATCACAACGCAAGCAGAACGCAGTCTTTAGTGAGAGCGTTGTCTCCTGTGCTAACGCCGGTTATTTGGCTTGCCCCTTCCATTTAATACTCTCGCTTGTACCGTGCCCCGATGACGAATGTTGCAGGGCTGCCACGGGCTTTGCTCTCCCCAACACCCAGCCAGAGGCATGATCCTCCAGTAATGCTTTACAGGTAGTAAAATGTAACATAGGGTAGGCTGAAAACCAGCACCAGGAAAATAGCTGGTATTATGCACGGGTCTTTCCATATGGTATAAGCAGCAAACATCTACAAATAAACTTCCTGCATATAGTTCTATTTTTTCAGAGGGGGGAAAAAAGAAAATAATAATAGCTAGAAGTACCCCAATATATTTTTAATGGTCATTTTCAATCTACTACAGTTCAACAGAATAAATTTGCAGTTTTGCTAACAAGCAAAACATTTTGTGGATATAAAAAAAAGTCTTTTTTTATACTTCACTTTTAGATGTTATATGACAAAATAAGACTCAGCATATTCAATAGAGATGCTTCTGAGTTCCTTTGTATTAGTGCCTGTGAGTAGATTTAGTTTTTCATCAAAACATTTAATGTGTCAGTCACATTTCTGTACCGGGAAAATATGCCTTGTCATGAAAAGGAATAGAAGTGGGATCATATATAGTAATTTTAAAATTCAACATAGGTACAATTATACCCAATTTGAGAACAGGATTTTAAATATTATTTTTAATAAAAGCTCCCAATTCTTCTAATAAAAATAAGGCAACACAAACAGAAGTATTACCGAATTCTTGCTGTGACATTACAACTCGCTACTAGAGCAGCAGGCCTCGCTTCGGAGAGAGACGTGTGCTCGCTCACACACACACATTGTTACCAGATTTTATTACACAATTTTGATGGCAACATATTATTTTGAGATCATCTTCATAAATTTTGCATTAAGGTAGCTGTGCCAGTACCTGGAATTGATTCAAAATGCTTAAGACACTCAATTACTTTTTAACACTGTTACCCGATGTAATGACATATCTGCTATTTCCCTTGCATTTGATGATGCAACATCATTGTAATTGATTCATTTTCTCAATTAAATAAAGCTACTGTGCTTTCCTCTATGTGAATGCCACAGAGACTCCCGAGTTAGATGTATTACCTATTTTCTCTCTCTCAGATACATTGCTTGTAAGGCTGCACTGTGTTCCTCTGTTAACTCCACTAGAAAATGTAATGTTACAGTCATATTTTTCAAGTTCTGAACAGCAATGAACTTAGCTGTATTTATATTAGGCATATTTTTCACTGTTAAAACTATGTGGTTTACCTTTTCAAAGGCCACATTATTGGACAGTCTCTGCAACTATAAAACAAACCTAACTGAAGACAACTTTACAGTCAACGCTTTGCCGTTTGCACACAGTTCATGAAAAAGTGAAGCATCCCGTTTTATAGCACATTAAGAACCAGTTTTAAGAGTATTCAACATAAACTGTTTTATCTTTCTGTTCACCCCTTCTCCCTTTTTTTTTTTTTTTTCCTGCCCTAACATTCTGGTTTTCATGCACTGTCAGGAGACAAAAAGTTGAGGAGGCAGGTTAATCTTCAATGATGTAACCGCATATGCTTAAAAGGAAGACAAGAAAGGTATAGTATGCATTTTAAAAGTATCAAGGAAGGCTTTGATGCACTCATTAAGATATCATTCTCATCTCAAAAAAATCACTTAAAGCCTTTCACCATTAACTTGCTCCCTCAGACACATATGAAGAATGTGTGCGTGTGAACCCATGATCTGTGCACACAATCATCACTAGAAGATCCAGTTGGTCAGAAGCTTTTATAAGTGTTTTCCTCTACATCTGGAAGTCTGTGAATTTGCAGAATTAGACCAGTCATTTGATATTTTTGAAGCTGTATTTTATTTACTGTGGGTTTTTTTCTGTATTTACTGTGTATGACAGTTTAGAATTTGAAGGAGGACAGAAAATGATAAATAAATCTATCACATTAACAGTCTATTTCCCAGGTCATGAAAAGTCACTGGTATTTGGAAAAACTACTCTATTCTCCAAATGTCATTTTTTAGGTTGGTTAAAAACGCAAAAGTTTGCCTCTTGCTTCATCTACTATTTAATGAATGCCTCTGGTTATGAAAAGCAACTTTTGACAGACCATCAGGTTATATTTCTGTCTCCATGGAGACACTTTGGACGGGAAGTGGCTGAGAAGACCTCTACCATCCCCTTCACATTATATTCACAAGCACAATCAACGAAACTCAAATGAATCCACCCCAGGTAACTTAGAGAAGTCACTAGCTATAGCTTTAATTTTCACTTTTACTCTCTGGAATTAGGACTTGCCCTGAAGCTCTTGTTTGAGAGATTTGCGGGTGACCCAGGGTTAGATCTTCCCATATCAGTTAACAAATTTTCTCTTTACATATATACCGCTTTTCAAGCTAGTGTTTTTTTCATTTTTTATAGAAAAATACATATACAAATAATACAGCTACGATTTTTAAGGGAGGCTTCAGAGTAAAACATTTATTTTCCTAATCCAGGCAATTGTAATTTTAAAAGAACATATAAGTTACTTTTAATCTCTAAGAATGAGGGTTAAATTTTATTGAACAGCAGAAACAGCAAAGATCGTCTCCTCCTGACAAATGCCCAGCACACACTTGCTTTGTCTCTGCCCTGATAGGAAGCAAAAGCAGTTTGTAAGTGTACTGCATCTCCATTCGGCCTTCGCTATCATGACTTTTATTCCTCCTCTGGAATGAAAGCATGATACTTTTTCAGGTATATCTTACAAATTTTAAATTTACAAATTAGAAGTTGGTTGAGCTTCTGAAGGATGTCAAAGCACTGAAAACCAGTAAGACTGACTCCCTAATTTGTTCCTGAACTTCTGAAAAGTACCCACCGTCTCTGGATTTTGCAAACGGCAAACTTCATTCATCCCATCAAAGAAGAGAGGGCAAAAAGGAAAAAAATATTTTCAAAAGAAAAAAAAAAAAGACAATTCATAAAAACCTTAATATTAAATATATTCTTACAATTATATTGTGCTGGTTTTCCCAGAGGTCTGGGAACAAATTTATAGAGAGAGATTATTTCATCCACCATTGAACTGCAGCCACTTCTCACAGAAATCTGTTTACTGGAGTTTAGTAACACAATTCAACAAACTGGGCATGAAAAACTACACACTGATGAAATTATGGAGGGAGTAGAAGAAGCCAACAACAGCCACCATGCTGGAGTATGACCAGGATGCTAGTGCTAACACATCCCTCTTCTCAGAAGGAATGGGGGCCAAGCAAGGCCCATTTACTTCACCTCTTTGGAAAGACAGTAAATTTAGGAAACCACTATCTCCGACATTGTTTCGAGCATCGCAAAATGTGCTTTAAGTAGAACAAAGAGTGGCCAATTCCTAACAAAGGAATGGGTTTCAGTCCTAACCACGTCTTCTTGCTTAACATCACATTTATCAACTCTAGTGAAACGACTGCCAAGCTATGGGCGAGGAAAACTGGATGAACCTGGATGACACTACAGAACAGGACAGCTGATCACAACCGAGCAGGAATAATGTAAAAAAGGACAGATATCCTAGTGGGATGTCTAGAGAGGAGTACGGTCTGAAAACACATGGGGTTGCCCCTCTTCCATGTAGCACAGGAGGGCTGTGTCTGTGCCCACGCGCCGAACACCCAGGGAGCAGCGGGTCAGCTGGTGAAAGTTCAAAGAAAAGCCACAGGAATGATTCGAAATCTAGAAAGGACAGACTGAAAGAACTGGGGCTCTTCAGTCTAAACACAGAGCAGGGGCGGCATAACCACCTTGAGGAGTGCAAAAGGCTCCTGCGAAGAAGTGCCCCGTCTGCTCTCCGCATTCACTGCACACACAACAACCACTGTATCCTGCTGGGAGGAGAACCTTCCTCATAGCAAGGCACAGGAACAAATCATCTAGGGAAACAAGAGCCTCCGCTACCAGAAGCCTTAAGAGTAGTAGATGACTATCCTCCTTTTAAGTAGAGTTGCTGCAAGTCCCTTCTAGTTTGAAAGGAAACTGGTAAAATGTCAGTGGTTAAGGCATTAGGCAGCACATCCACTTGTCACTGAAACCCACCCAGAAAAATCCTGAGCTTTCTCTGACGATCTGCAAAATCAATAGTGATCACTGCGAATGACATACCATACCTAAAGATTAAACATAATTCTAGGGACATCTTAAAGGATCTTAAATAACCCAAAGAAGCAACAATTTGGATATACAAGTGGAGTTCTCTAACCAAACTGGAGTGCTGAGGGGGTTTGGACAATAAAAGACACCACAATGGGCAATTAGCACCTTCCCTTAGGTCTTTACTTGCCTACACGGATAGCTGGACAGCGTTGTACTCCTTGGTGAATTAAAGACACTGTTCCTTGGAGCTGGCCGCTGAAGAGGTGCTCTGGAAGGGAAACGCCTGCCCGGCCCTCAGAATCATTCCCTCATATTCCAGCCTTGGGTCCAGAGGACAGAGCTCTTCCCCACCTGAGTAACCGCCATGCAGCAGAGGAGTCCAGGATGGTCACGCATGCTGCATATCCATCCCGGGCGGGTGGAAACACCGGCCTCAGCCCCTGGCAGAGGCCCTGCGTTACCAGTCTATAAATGCAGGGAAGAGCAAACTCCAGGGTGGCTACGTTTGTCTCCACAAGTGCCTCACAGCATCACGGACGTGTGAGGAGCAGGTACTCCTACTTCTCTAACAGGCTCAGAGCCACAATTAATTTCTGAGACATTACAGCTGCAGCCTTGGTAAGAAAAAAGGCAAAATGGAGCAGAGCGCTGCTCCACGCTTGCCTCCATTTATTTCAAATCCTGCGATTCCCTTCCTGGATTACTTGGGGGGAACCATGCCTCATTCTCACCCCAGCCAGGACAGCCTGCGCAGAGTGCAGAAAAGAGATGTAAACGTTCAGTAAATCCAATATATGCTGACAGTTAGTAAATGGCCACCTAAAATAACCAACCAAACAAATCAATCCACCTACTACTAGCTTTCTTCCTAGGGCAAGTCTGATCTCCTAGGTTGTAAGTTTACATTCCGTTAAGTTATTCAGTGACATCCGCTGCAGGAGCTGCACCTGGGAGGGAAGTTTCCTTCCAAGCACAGTCGGAACATCTCCCATTCGACAGAAGTACCAGCCCGTGCAGGGGATGCCTACACACTTGCAAACATCCCTCAGAAGAGATTTCAATATTTCCTCCTGGATGTCTTTTGCCCTTCTGGCAGGTAGCTCCTATGACAAACCATTTCAATTCAGGATCTTGCTCAACTTATACAGTCAAAAAGGTCCCAGCACAGTCAGTCCTTTACAGGGCAGGAAAGATAACAACTGTATGTAAGAACAAAAGGTTTTGCTGCATTAAGCAATTTTCTTATTCAAATGATCAAAATTCTGAAGGGTGACAGTGCCATAGCTCCTAACTGGAAAACACAGACTTGTAGCCTGACCAGAAAGTTACACCTGTGGGTGATTAGCTTTGGTAGTTAATTTTCCCACTGGAGTAAAATGAACCGTTCACAGGTTTAAAGTTGATGTCAGTGCGCCTAGGTAGGAGCTTTTAGACAGCGCGTGTAGCAGACACAAAGCAGCCCTGGCGTTCCAGGCGCAGCTGCAGCACCATCCCCGGGACTTCAGCCTGCCTGGAAGTGTTAGAGGTAGAAAGCAAAAACAATATACAACAGTCTTGCAAGATCATAAGCTGAGAATCCGCTTAGAAAAATATATTATAAAAATCAAGATTGACTATTTTCCTACATTTCCAAGCTTGGGCATTGTATTCAAGCATGTTTTTTTTTTTTAATCAAAGAGATTAAAATAAAAAATGTATATATGTCTTGATACTTATTCAGCTAACAGCAAAATATGTGCTAATTAAATCTCTCCATTTCCAAGAAGAAAACATCTCTGGAAAACCTGAAACTCTGTTCAGATTGTACAACAAGTTTCTAATAGACAAATCAAATTTAAGTACAAATTTATTTCTGGTTAAGGAGAAAAGTAATAAAGCAAAACATATCCAAAGTATTTTAGCTAATTAATGCTACATGTAGTGAAACCTATACTAAGAAATGGATAGAGTTTAAAATAATAGCAAATGACTTAAAATCTTTATCAGTAATTTCTGAAATATATTATAAAAGCAAAAATATTTTCATAAAACTGATATTTAAGATACTGTACAATAATTTAATTGGGAAAAATCACTGTTTTGGCATTAGTATTTGAACAGTATTTAATGCCTTTTAAATGGTTAGATATAATGATGTATGTGGAAGATAAAGACATTTCTTTCTTGCTAGGAAACATGCTGTAACCAACCCTCAATTTATTCTCACAAAATAAATGAATGCTTAAATGACGTTTCTGTCAATTGAAAAAACAACAGTAAAATGGCTACTTTACATGCCAAGTTAAACTAAATATTTTTTCTTGACAACCTGCTTACATTTAAATGAAACCAGGCCAAATTTGGTCAATAGTATGGATTACATATAACAAAAAGAATCTTAGTCTATGTTAATACAGGGATCAGAAAGCAGCAACTTCATTTAAAACCATACAATTATTTAGCAAACTAAGATACAGCACATAAATTAATCTGTTTTTAAATGGAAGTGCTTGCGTAGTAGCTTTTTGACCTATAATTAAATCTTACTTGCAGAAATCACAGCGAGGGTAGAATTTGCTGATGAAAGGATAAAAACAAAATCTTGCAAAAACCAGCTTTGGTATCAGAAATCAAAAAGCATTTGCAAAATCTATTCCTGCTGAAAAAGAGCTATGGAACAAAGCTGATGCAAGTCTGCATCGTGCCCAGATCTCCATGGAGCAGAACTGATTTGCTCCAGCTGAGGATCTGGCCCACAATACGTAGCATATTCTGCATCGTCTCTCTGATGCTTTTCGTACGCTGGGATCTGGTAAAAGTACAAACCTTCCACTAACAGGAGCAGCAAAACAATTTCTTTCACTGATGATTTTTGGCTGTATATTTTCTTATAAAGCAAACCAATGGCAAGTCTATAGCAAATGCTTTCTTGGGCTATAAAATTTCCTATTATCCACTTCTGTTTTCTTTGCACTGGGATTTAAGAATGCCTCTTCACTGAGACGAGCAATATGTCATCATTTTGTTGAACTAACAGGCCTGACCGTCTTGTCTGTCTGAGTTAGGGACACCAGTGCTCTGGTTTGCACATTGCTGGTAAAATGAAGGTGAAAAAGCTGTGAGAATAAAAAGAAGGGAAAAATTTGACTAGAACTAAATTCTTTATTAATTCCTTTCCATTATTTATCATGCCACAAAAATAAGCTCTCTGTTGAAAATACCTTAAAATAAGGTCTCTCTTACCTTCACTACATTTTGAAATAACTTATTGGATACTTGGATTATGTATTTTAACAAATATCATCTTCTCTATTCATCATTTCTCTTGTCTTTTTGATCTTTTTTCTACTTATCATGTTCTTTATTTGAAACAGATTTTTAACAGATAATCTTGATCGTTATAACAATATCTTGCTTGCATTTTATTCAAATAATTCTTAAAAACAGCTTAAAAAGCCGTTTGGAATAACATCAAGCTCTCCATCAATCAAATGAAAAAATTCCGCTGGCGGTTGTATAAACATCAGATCAACTCTGATGTCTTCAAGGATTTCAGAGTGAACCATAAAAAACTCCATTAACTTCTGACAAAGAATGCAAATTAATCACAACATGGGGTGAAATGAAATTAAAGGCTCTTTTCTAATCAATGACAAGGCAGGATGAAATATTTGTTACTCTCGCTCTCTCTGCATTCGGGCTGCCTGGATGCTCGCACTTTCCCGGCGAAGCCCAAATGCAAGGTGTGAGCACAGATTCACCCACAGTAGCTGTTTAGCCCTCCCCACCCACAGAGCTATCTGCTTACAAGTCGCTGAGATTCACAAAACACACTAATCATCTGAATCTCAGGTGCATCCAATTTGTTATTCACACTCTCCGGTGCCAGTGAAAAGCCTGGCGTAGACAGATGCACCAGGAACCTTAAATGACAGTTTTGGCCTCCGGAAGTGCGATCACTACAGCAAAATCTAGTACAGCCTCCAGGTGAAATGTCTGGAGCTCCATATGGAGCAGGGAAAATTAACAACAAGATGAAAATCGCTGTAGCAGCGGGGAGTCTGAATTTTTTGAAAAAAAAAAAAATTTAAAGATGAGGAAAGAGAAGTAATAAATTAATGGGGTGTGAAAACATTCAAAGCTTTACAATACCAGGGGCACTATTTGCTCAGATTTGGGGGTGGGGGGAGAAGTGGGGTGGGAGGGTGCAGAAGGGGAGACAGGCTTTTTTGTTTTTTTTTCTTTAAACTTCAGGTCATTTTCATGTAATTTATTAACTGAGGCCTGGAATCATAGCCAAAGGAAGGAAAACATTTCTCTAAATGCAGAAGTATCTTAAATACAGTCGTCATAATCTGCGCTTTCCTGCAGTTGATTAAATCCTCAGCAGCTTAGTATTGCCTATTTCTTTGGAATATTTCCCTAATGGATGTATCGTGCTTTTAAGATACTGCTTTGCTATAAAGTTTGACTACAAGCCGAGAATATTCAGTGGGCAATTCTTTTCATTTCGCCTAAATTGCATTATCATTAAACAAGTCACTGCCCCCGTCATGTTTTTTATATAATATACTGAATTTGAATCTATATGATTAACTGTACATCCTTGAGTTTCTTCAGACACTGCACATCTTTGGGGTTCCAACTTAAAATTTAATTAAATAATAAAGGGAAAAGGAAAATGCTGTGAGGTTCCACAGCATTTTAGTTTTTTTAGCATTTTTAGCATTTAGTTTTTTACATTTTTAGTTTTTTCTTTCTGCAGAGACAAATAAACTGCCATCAAAAATCATATAAATTAAGGTTAAACTTTTAAAAGACATATGAAACTAATTTCTCCTATGTTCCTTCTTCAACTATCTAAAAAGCTAGACTACGTACTAGTAAGTGGGTTTGGTGAAAGGGTTTTCCTTTCATTTTTAAATGTTTACATAGGAAAGAATTTTATTCAAAAGAGTCTGTTTTTGCTCTGTGTGTCTGTGTGCACCATTCCCATTAGTGTTAATAGAGTTATGCAAACACATCAGGGGAAGAATATACCCTTAAGTGCTTATGTTTGTATCTACAGAAAATCCTATGAGCGTCATACTCTGCTTCTTCCAAAAGGAATTTTACATTACAGCAAACAAGTAACAGCACATTGCAATACCATGCCAGGGGAGGAAAAAAAGAAAACAAACCTAAAACCTAAAAACATTAACCAATTCAGAAGTATATGAGATTTTTAAGAACGAGAGTTTCCTTTTGCAAAGTTTTTCTAATGGGAAAGTTTGTTCAAATCTTTACTATGTCTTATTTTCTTGTTCAAAGCACTACCTTTGGCAGTTCGCCACAGACTATGAAATGAACTGCATATTAAGACAAAAATTTTACACTAGCTCTAAACGCTTACACGCATGGTAGCAACTTTACTTACACGAGCAGCTGCTTGCATGCTCAAGTGCTTCCAAGATCGGGCCTTATTGTGACCATCAGATTAAATAATGATAATATGACAAATAAGTTTTAGCAAAATAAATGCTCAAAAACTTGGAAAATGAAAAGTAATCCGTTCCATCAGTAAAATATTCTACTAAGGGCCAGAAAACATCCATCCTTTAATCCTGCTGGCATATTGCAGGAGTCCTGAATTTCCACACTGCAATGATTCCCCCTATAAATCTTATTCATTTAAACTGAATTTATACGCACCATTTGTCTGTGTCTTAAAAGTCGAGAAAAAAGAAAAGAAAGCCCCATTTTTTTTCAGCTACAGCTGGAAGTTTCAGGTGTTCTTGAACACATACTAATACTTTCCACTTTCAGAGAGAAGTAACTCCAAGTTATTTAGGGACAAATTCTGCAAACACACATTTGATTAGCTTATTCATTTGAATAAGCCCACTGAAGTGAGGAGGATTTACTCAAGCGAATGACTGCAGAATCAGGCCCTTACACACTGAGGTAAACATGTATTTAGACAAAAACAAACAAGCAAACAAACCAAAAAAACTAATTACCGATCTAATCAGAACGGGTTGCTAAGGGTTCTCACAACCAGCTATGAAAGTACATATCTGAAATACATATGCTTCACGTTAAAAAGCCCTATGAAAAGCAGTTGCTCGAAAAGCTTAATAGCTACATTTTGAAGTTTCACCTCCTCAACTATTTTAAATTAAAAATATATACAATTTCATGGACTGCTGACTTGCCAAATATTCTTTTACAATCCAGAGCCATTTTTTAATTAGGAGAGCAAAAAGGATCTTAAACTGGCAAACATGTGTTTTGCTCCCATTTCAGAAAACATTTTTTTGTGTAGACACATACATAATGTACACACTAACTTCTTTCCCAAAGCTCCAACACTTCCATGAACAGAGGAGCATCTTAAGTCGTATCCCAAACCATTTTCGTTAGGTGCTATAATCCACTACCTGCAAAGAACACCAAGATACTCAACTAGCACGAGTGAGTATGCCAGAGCACAGAGCCACTTCAGCGCAAGAGCCTCCTTTTCAACCCTCTCTCAAAGGAGAGGGTTTGTTTAAAAAGGTGGATAAATATCTACGGTATGTTCTGCTAACCAGTTAAAGCTCTCTCTTTCAGTCAGTAAACATTTTCCATATGAGAAGAGAAAGTGAAAAATCAGTATACTTCTACATACGCAGAATCTTTACAAGTCCATAAAAGTGTCAGGAGAATTTGCTTAAAACAGCTTATAAAAATGGGAGAGAGAATGAGTCCCAGCCTATTATTCAATAACCATGTTTGTGAGGCATCTGCATAATCTAACCATGCATAAATTAGTATGTGTATTACAACAGTTATTTGCATAATAATAGCAAGTTAATAGATGCTTAAAGAGCACAGACCAACACCACCTTTAAATCAGACATGCCTCCAGGCACTCTGATCTATATAGACCAAGATGCAGAAAACAGTGTTCATAAAACATGAAAACATAAAAACCACATTCAAATAACTCATTTTAGTCCTTGGACACTTCATTTTTTCCCCTCTCCCAGAAAAGAATAATTTTAAGAACTACAGAATAGTTGTTACTATGAATTCTAACATCTACCTTGCAATAAGAATTTAAAGTAACCATCAAACCTATTTCTGGATTGGCTGTTATTTTTAAACCTTCATGATTTTCAGGAATAAGCATACAGTAAATATTAGCAAAGTAAAATTTTATGCATTAGTACAGTGCTCAGCATTGGCCTACCCATTGCCACTGAAGTTAGAAACAGTTTTACTGCTGGCTTCAATGAAACTGAGTTAAGTCAGTGGGAAGTTAGAAAACACCACTATATAAATAAAATACTAGTATTAGATCCCCTTAAAATGGAGAATCTGGAAACCTCGTAAGTATTCCATTCACATTATACTTTTGATTTGGGGAGCATTTTAGACCATTGTACTGCTATTCAAAATTGAAATTAAAAATAAAAATATAAAAAAGGAGCAGATACACCTTCCTGGCTCTAAAAGCACTGTTGTACATACTGGAATATTTTGTAAATGCCTTAATCTCACAACAAAACAATCATTAACATTGTCATAATTTTCATTCTCTTGAGGGAAAGAAAATCTAGAATTTGAAAAAAAAAATTCAATAGAGACTTCTAAATGACTCCTTCAAGATACCACTTTTCAATTTAACAGGACAGATTTATTTGTATGTGGCTCAAATGTTCACAATTGCTCTCTGCACCTTCATACATAGGAATGAATGTCACAGTGGCAAACGGCAGTAATGAACAATCTTACCTGAGGATATGGAAACCTCCCAAGAGCAAGCTGGGAAAGGAAATAATATTTGTCTAGTTATATAGATTTGCATGGAGGGCACATTTTCTTAAAGAGAGAAAAGTACTCAACTCTTACTATTGTATGAACTGGAAAATGCCAGCAACAGTAATTCTGCAAACACAGGAAGAGCTGTATTTAGAATGGAGTCATTCACAACAGTTACCCCTTGTTTTACATTCCTGAACATTTCTGAATTTCTCATGCTCTTTTGTCTGTACCACTTAATAACACTGTTTGATGCCCAAGTTCCTGAGGACTCTAAATTAAACCAGTTCAGTCTCAATGGTGAGGCCAGCGACACTAACCTTTACGGATAATTATCTGCAATGAAGAGGTATTGTAAAACATGCACTGAACTCCCAAAGTTCTTCCTTAACTGGCTCAGAGTAAAATCTGGGTTATATAGCTGGGGTTTGCTTCCTTATTGGTGCCAAATCCAGCTAGGAACCTGAGAGTGGGATCGGGAGCAAGACTGTGGCATTTGCAATTTGATACGTCGTATGTTCTTCAAACATATTTTCAATTACACATGATATGAATTTGATTTATCGCCCAGACTGTTTTATAAGTTGACTGATGTGTTATTAGAGTATCTACCAGTATCAGTATTAGGCCCAACGATACTATTATTGTTGCCATAATGCCACATCTAATAATTATTACATGATAAACCATTTGCTTGATACAAGACTAAGTTTTCCTGATTGGTATCCGAACCTTGGAAGCAATTTGTGTAAAACACAACTGGTTTAAGTAATTTTGTCGACTTTTCAGCGAAGGACGAGGGTTTTCAGAGTTGAAACAGGCTCCTTCAGAAGTGTAGCCAGAGCAGCTCTGTTATCTCCCTGCTCTGACCTGCTCTCTGGAGAAGCCCACCTCTCTCCCCAGTCTACGGAGGAGCCATAGGCCCACCAGCTTCGCTGCGCTACAGTTAACCTTTGTGAAACCTCTCCTTACCAACCTTCAAAAGGAGGTGTATCAAAAGGTTATGGATGTACTAGTATCACTGATTTGTCTGCATGATAAACTAGTTTTTTTCAGGCTGGACTGGGTAACAGCATTAGTGCCGAGGGTCTAAGCCACCATGTTATGGGCCACTGGTATGTGCTGTACCAGGCAGCAGTGGAGACGGTGCCCTTTCTGCAGTCCTGGCTGCAGTCCAAACCTGGTGCTACCCTAGACATTCGGCTGTGAGCCTTAGTGAACCCAGTCAACTTCCTCCAGATCCTCAGAGGAAGAGATACTGCAGAAGCAGAGGAGTATTTATGTGAGAGGCATGCAACAGAAACCCAAAGAAATGAAACAATCCTTTTTTTTTTTTTTTTAATGATCAAGCTACCTTCAAAAGAAGCTTTCCCTATACTGAGATAATAGTTGTAATGACAGTCTATAAACATGGAAAGTTAGTGGGCTCTAAAAGGCATACTTAGTTTGTATAATAATTCCGAACAGTTAATTACTGAATAGACGCATCACAGTTTCAGGAACTGCACATCTTAATTCCATCCATCACTCTGAAAAATCACCCCAATCTTTGCTAAATATCTCGCCAGTGGGAGTTTGCATAATGACCGAGGAGGAGCCATTACGGCCCGCCCTAGGAGTCTGGTGCTGAATACCCATCCCTACTCGCAACGGCATGACAGAGCAGAGCACCCTTTTCCGGAGAAAACTCTGTCGTGTCACTCATCTATCTACAAGTGATTTGCCTGTAGACTTCCATTTGGGGATCTTTGGGTTTGCTCGGTTTATAAGACTAACATTTACAGTATGTAAAAGGAATCACACTTAAGAGAGACCTAAAAAGTCGCAAAAGCAAGGCCTCTAGGGAGTGCTCTGTTCACCACTGGAATAGGTAACAACATCAAGATGGCAAGACAAATCAGAACTCTTCACCTTCTTCAAAGTTAAATAATTTAAGCTAATTTTCCCTGCTGGGTTTCTTATGTGCACTGTCCTCCAGGTCTGCCTCAGACTATAAACTTTGGGGGTGCATTCTGCCTTCCAGATTTGTTTCTGGTGCGGTGCTGAGCTCAGTGCTTCTCTTCGCAACAAATTCATCCTCATAAAGAAGAAATCTGAGCTAAGCAGGCTTCACTGCCACCCTTTCTGTCACCTCCGTCTGGTTCACAGCTTCTCCCATCTCAGCCCTCCAGCCACAGGGATTCACTGGCTGGTGGCAGGCTTCAAAACACACTGCTGAAGAGATAGGGAAAGGCCCCACAGTTGCTGTCATGCTCAGTCTTAAGGACCAGAAGCTGCTAAAAGACACAGACAGTGTCCTTTTACCTTTTGGGAGGAGCACCCTTAATTTCCAAGGAGCTGCCTGAGATCCTAGGAAGCACTGTGGCTGTGATAGCCAGAAACCTGCAAATGCCAAACACTTTCCAGTGAACGGAGGTAGAAGAAATCCTGATTTTTCCTATGGCTGCTGATTTAAGGATAGTCATTACAATAGCTGCAGATCTATAGGAACGTAACGTTTATCCCACTGCATGACAAGATAATTATAGGTATCTGCACAGAGCATCGTTCTGCAGAGCTTATTTAAACAGAAAACGTACTGCTAGCTCAGTGACGACTTCTGCCTAAGTGTTTACATTCTCTCTGACAGTTCCCTTCCCTGACCACCACCGGCCACAGCAGGGCTTTGCCTGCGCGACTCCAAAGGCAGCAGAGTAACTGGGGAAGGAGTTTTCCACCAGACACAACTATGTAGCGTATAAATGAGCTCTGAAGACTCAGAAACAGATCAGGAACAAGTTCTTCAGCGGCTGTTAAAAAAGAAACGCGTTTCTCAGTGAAGCTGCTTCTTGCCTGAGACCAGCAAAGCAATGCAGTGACGAGCAGATCAGGTGGCAGTTCTGCAGCCCCCAGAACCATCACGCGATTCATCTAGTCAGAGTTGTTTCCCCCCTGCAAGATTGTCAAGGTATTATAAATTAAGAAACTTACCAAAGAGTATGTAATCTTCCCTGAAATAGCCTGCAGATATGTCACTGTACTAAATGTGTTTCAGATTTAATGAAGCTTTAATGTCCTTTTTAATTTTGCCTGTTTCTATATCACCAGGGGTCGAGCAAGGCAATCAGCACTCAAGAGGGTGGTTTGGTTTAAAACTAGGAAAAACTCATTTGCTTATGAGTTGCACTGTATTTTCTTAATTAAATTTACTAAGTAAAATGGTTTAAGTTCAGCCAACCAATGACCTCTGTATGTAGATTTAGATTTATAAATAGCATCACAGTTAAAGTAAAGAAAAAAATAACCAAAAAAACAAACAGATTAGAGCTTTACTAAAGGGTTTTTCATACTCTCTATCATCTGTATCAAAGAAGTCATTTAAACATATGCCGCATAAGCCCAATGCAGACTGCAAAAGATATAAACTACTAAGCTAAAGCACTATCAAAACCTTATCTCCTCTGCATTTACATGATGAAACCCAGGGACTTTTAATTTTGTTTTTAAAGCATTTTAACTAAAATACAGTATTTCCATTCTGATTAGTCAGGTTCAGAAACGAATCAGTGTTTTATGTAGGCTTGGAGGAGAGAAGGGAATGCTTAAACTTTAAGGAGTTGGTTCTCGTTTCCCTCTGGGCAGCTTCACACTACACAAGAACTGCAAAAAAACATCATTTAAAAAAGGTGCAGGGAATCACACTGCCAGCATGCTACAGAAGCATAAATGAGAATCAGACCATATCAACAAGAAATAAGTCAGAATAACACTTTCCTACATGATTTTACTTTAGAGCAACTATGTGCCCATGTATTTTAAAAAAAATTTTTTGCTTTCTTAAACACAGAAATAATGCATCAGAGTGCTGAAAATGGTCATCTTTGTGGTGCTCAGGGAGGCTGCATCATGAAAAATGATGTGAACGTCCAAGTGCACATATCTGATAGGAGCATTCCCCCAGCCTCGGACAGGGGGGTGCATGAGGCACTGGGTGCACCATCGGGCTCTAGAACAAGAATTGATAAGCTGGGGTACAGATAATTCCAAATAACTAAAAAACCATAGTGATACAGTGTGCATGTATGCTGCTTTTTATCAAGTTATACAAAAATACCCTAAAAACAAGTAAAGGGAAAGCAAAAAGAATAAGATGGCCAGTTTTGGTAGCATCAGGTGCCTAAACCCTATCTGCTGAGCAGCCTTAAGAAGGGCTGGAAGGCAACTTTAGCTAGGGTCAACCTGTTTGCACATAAATACAGATATTTAATGTACAGATAAATGAAGACAGAATTAAAATGACTTGTTGAAATAACATAATTAATCATTTTGGAACTGAAAATGGAAATCCAGAAGTCTTGGCTAACAAGCCTCTTTCTCTACATCAGTCTTTTAAAATGATACTTGATTGCCTCTTGCCTGCCTATATTGTTAATCCGAATTGCAATAGCAAGCGTGGGTGAGCAGTCCTTATCCTGTTCAGAAAGCGGCTGAGGGAAGGAAGTTCAAAACATATTTTTAGGACACTCAGGCAATAAAGTCTTCCACTTAGATTATTGGCTATGTTGTGCAAGTTGTTTTTTAATTTACAGTTATACTGAAAAGCATGGGATGTTTTTATTCTTAATTTAGACACATTCCATGTTTCTCAGCATAACTGCAAATTGAAAATAAGCACTTACAATATCGCTAGTGATCTAGCTGAAAGAGGACTTTATAGTCTGAAATGTTCTAAAATTTGTTCTTAATTACCTTGTGCACATTTTACACAATTAAATTTCCATCTAAGGATTTTGCATTTAGATTGTGCACTGCAGTTAAACCCTCATTTTATGGAAAAGCAGCCGCCACTTCGGAACATTCAGACACAGGAAACTTAAAAAATCAGACTTAACTACTGGATAACATAAAATTCCCCAGGTGAAATTTCATTCCAAGACCAATTTATATATTCCTAGATAGATGGCTTAAAATCACCTGAAACTCTGCAGGGTATGGACCTTAATAAATATTAAATACCTCAAAAACTACCCTAAGATTTTTCTTTCCTTCTAATATCAATTTCACTGTCCTCTTATTGCACAAGGAAAAAAAAAAAAAAAAAAAAAGAGAATCCAAAAGGATATAACAGCAATTTACCAGCGTTAAAGTGCTTCTGAGGTTAAACTGACAACAAAGAAGAACAGAAACACAAAGCATCTTGAAGTAGGGTTTCAATTAAATGTGCAGGATTTAGTAATGCAGGACAAAAAAAGAGTTACAAATTAATTTAATCTTCTGCCTATAGTTTGCAGCTGCACTCCAAAGTGTCTGGGGCTTAAGAACAAAGCCTTGAAAGGCCTCAGAGTGAGGAAAGCTTCAATTTTTAATGTATAACGCCATTAGCTGATAACTTGTGGAATCTGCGACCCCTGCGGAGGGGCATAAGTGCGGGTAACAGAGACTGATGAAGTGACATATTTGTTCATGTCTAGAACTATGAGAAAGAAGGTTATTACTAATACCGTCAGGCCCAACAGAAATATGCCCTAATAACCTTTGGGACATTCCTTGGCTTGAGCAGATGAGTTCAAGATCTCTCTGCATAAAATATATTAAAAATCAAAGCCTAATTCACCTTAATTAAAGATAATTAGTTTCACTTTGACTTCTTTTAAATATGAACTACAGTAAATGCACTGCAAACTAAAGACTGCATACAATCATGATTAAATTGCACATTTCTTCCTATCCACAAATCCACTATATTACCAGGCTTTTACCGCTACTTCTTCAAAGGTGTTGCTCAGAGCAGCAGCGTGCCGTAGCCTTCTCTAAAGCGAGAAATGTCTGTGGGTGAAACCCAGGTCTTTCAGGCCCAATCCACGTCAACTGTCATGTACAGAAGTCACACAAATGATAAAGATTAAGCAGACTACTTGTTTGAGTAAAGATGCTTCATGCTTATTTGTTTGCTGGACTCAGATATCAAGAAATAACAGTCCTTAAGAGGAAATATTTAAAAATACCTGGGATACAGTCATTTTAAAAATCACAGATCTGATCCAACTGCTGGGACATGCAGCACAACTGAAATCACATCTTTGATTTCACAGATTATAGATCGCTAGAAATGAGTGACTGCCCAGTCCATTCCCGTTCAGCACCTACAGGGAAAATGCTAAATTCAGTTAGGCTGATGGAAAAGCAGCTCAACTTCACCGCAGCAATAGGGCTCTTCTCCATCTGCGCTGGCGTTAAGGAGCTCAGGCTCCGGTAGGAGCACCTTCCATTACAAACCAATTACAATAACATAGACAAAGGCAGACTCAACTGACAAATACTTCTAATTTTTAACTTTTAAAAAGTAGAAGCAGCTATACTACTCAGTGTAGGAACAGGTAACCTTAAACTGCATTACATAAACCAACACATTACGTATCCGCACAGCTGATATCCTTTAATTGTCCATTCATCTATCTACTCAGGCAGAGGACGGTATTATTTATTTTGCTGCTACACAGACTGCCCACAGCGGCCTAGCAGCAATTGCTGAGAAACATGATACATTGAGGTCTCAACCTGCGCAAACTGTACCTAAACTTACACTTTATTGCAGCTTAGTTCACAATCTTCACCTAATATAGGGTTACATCCCAGTGCAGCAAGCGGATAAATCATCCTAGAATATTTCTCTGGCTAAGTTTAGCTGTGAGTGGAGCATATGTGCTTCCAAGTCACTGAAGCAAAGGCCCATAAAATACACTAATTACTGGAAGTTATGGTCACTGAGTGATTGATAGCGCTCTGCAAGGCAACTTCCCCATTTTCAGCTATTCTGACGGGCCTCCTCCACCACAGAGCAATTATTAATTCATGACCCAACCCTCAGGCACTGGTACCTTTACTTCTAATTCTGCTACCACAAAAAGAGTGGTGTAGCTGGACATTGCCTTTCTTCATCCTGATGGCCGGGTGAAGATGGTAGATGTGGAAACTGAGCTAACACCCACTGCTTGGATAAATCACTCAAAATAGCTCAGAAAAAAATATTTAGGCCGGCATTTTCCTAGGAACAAGTTTCTAAAATGTGTCATTCTGTACAGAACAATTAAAACTACATAAATATTCTACAAGAACAGTAATTTTTCCTTCAAGTTATTCAGCAAAATTCTGTGTGTGTTACAGCCATTCCCCATGGCTGAATGAAGCGTGTAAGGGTTTGCCCACACGAGCTGGAAAATCATACTGCATGCAGTCCTTAGCAATGCACAGTAACAGGAGGAGGCTTATTGCAAAAACAGAAAAAATGTGTTATTTATTTTCTTACTTTCCTTAATCCTAAATTAAAAATGTCTTCTATTGCACAGTCGCACCCAAGCAACCATCAGTGGTCTAAGCTGAGAGATTCAAGGGCTCAAGCATGAGTCTACTCTCAAACAGATTGCATGAAACCAGAAAAAGGCCAGAACTGAAACACCTTCTTCTCCCTAAAATTGGTTTCTCCTCAGGAAGGTTGTGGCCGAGGAAACCAGCACTGCCCAAGGCCCTGCTATATGACTGCTGCTGGCCAACGGAGGACGTCAGCCCACAGGGATTGTAATCCAGCACTTTCACAAACGCTGCTTTTAAATTTTCTCTAACTACCTTATCTCTGAAATACGAATGCTATTTAGAGTGATTTGCAGCTACAAAGTAAACACCCATCACATCCAAGCACTGCTGGTTACTTCGGTGGTTGGGTGCAGAAGCGAGGGTGCTTTTTTAGTTTAAAGGAGGTTGGGATTCAAATAGAAAAAAAAAAAGGTTGAGTCATTTAAAACATCATACTGTATCTACTGAAATGTGATCTAATGTGTTCAACTAATTTAACAACTTCTTGAATTCTCAGTGTAGGAATGGAGAAATAAAGCTCTTCTAATATGTCTGATTAATGGTGACCTCATACCTTCTAGTAGGAGCCACTCTTGATGGCCCTGGTAGCCACCAGAGGCACCCCATGAGAAGGGCTTTCCCAGTTTCTTCAGTTTAAGCAAGTGGAATAAAATTTTGTTCACAGCAAGTATGTCACACTGCAAACTGGGAGAGCAGACCTCAGCACTGAGAAAATTATTTAAAATTTTGCTTTAAGTTGCTTCTGACAAGTCTTATACCACCACAAATTCCAGCTGGTTCATTTGTGTACTTCTCTTTTAGACACTGAACCTGTAAGCCTGCCACGGACAACAGCTCAGCCTTCAGAGGAGCACAGAGCTCTGACCCCAATGGAGGTTTCAGCAGAATTAACTCTGTAAGAATCTCGACTCGTGTCTTTAATATGAAAACTACCTGCAGCAGTGTTTGAAGAATACTTTTTTTCAAACTGAATTTACTGTTGATGGTGATATGCAATATATAACACGTGATTCCCAGAAGTTGCATAGTACCAGTATGCTGTTACAAGCATATACACTGCATGCTCCTTTTTCACTGTCAACCGATGCTTTAGTGCAATTCAGAGCATTTGTTATCTGCAAAACCATAATGAATAAGACTCTTGGTCTGCAAAGTCCACTTCTCTCAGTGCACAGTCAGTTTGCCCACCAGGATGTTCCTGATGTTCATCCCCAGGGCTAAATTTATAGGAGTAGCAGCAAAGAGTTCAAGAATTTCCCATAACGCTTCTCATATCTGCTTCTTGCCTCATGCATCCCTTTCAGCCTCCCTCGGAAAAACTGCTGCAGAGTTTCAATGTCAGGGCAATGACATGGAACATTTGTACCAACTACACCTTAAGATCTCTTGAAAATCGCATGTGGATTCTGCACGGGATTAGCAAATGGATTTGATCATCAGTGAACACATCTGTAAGATTACCATACAAATCCAAAGCTTCACATTGCAAAATGCTCTTTGGAGATGGTTGAAAAGCTGAAATAACTGTTATAGGAATAAAATCTGAAACCAAACAGGATCCAAGACTGGAACTCAAGAACACTACAGGAGTTACAGAGAGGATTATGCATTATTTTCTGATTGTGACTTGAAGTATATATTCCATTAAAGATGATGTGCAAACTACATAAAATTAAATTCTCTTACAAATCTCAAAAAGCAACGACAACTCCAGTAGGAACTCTCACTTGATTGGAAACACCTCGCTTCAACCAAGTATTTTGTTACAATATGAAGATTCCTGCTCTGCATGGAGATTAAATGAAAATTCTCATTTTCCTTTTAAGCTTGACCCTTGTCATCTTCTAATGGACTATTTTAATTAATATTCCTCCTGCCTCTACTCAGCGTAGCTTTCAACACTGTAGGTCACTGCATGGTCAGTGTCCGCTTCCAGCAGTCACACAGACATTCACAGTTGCCCCACCACAACTGTACCCCTTTCTACCAAACCGTCACCGTCTCAAGTGCCAACGCAGAATGCTATGCTGTCCCAGTAAGCTTTGGGTGTCAGACATCCCCCCACATCCGTCTAACTACTACTGTTTAGGTATGGGTGTAAAGTTGACCAAAGACCAACCACAGCATCCAGGTGTAAGTGAAATCCTGCGCTTCTGCAGGATTTCCTGGAGATCAGCTCACTATCTTCACTTCAATGCTGATGATATCTGACTGATCGCATATTTTAGACTCCTTAGAAAGAAATCTCCTGAAACCTCCTCTCCTTTACACTTACATTTACACTTTACATTACATTACACTTTACATTACATACATTTTGAGCTTTTGTATCAGTTTTATGTATTTAAACATCTCAAAGATCGAAGTGCTTTAAGTAAGAGAGGCATCTTAAAGCAGGGCTTTGTCTTTTCTAGCACCCTCTTCAAGCATGTTCCTCCTGGCCTTCACTGTCCAGGAGTGCACTCTTCTTGCATTTCCATGTGTGCTCCTAGCCCCAGCGTGCTGAGGAGTCTGAGAGCCCATAATGCTGACATTACAAGTCAACCCCCCTCACAAGATATGTATACGTGCCTGAAATACACGACACAAGGCATGCTTTCTGGATATATATTGGTGTTGCTATAACTGGGAATGCAAAAAAATCCTGAAAATCTGTAATATGACTTCTTGCAATATTGCTTAAAACAGTATCTTAACATGAATAGCGCAAACAATTATCTAGCAAATATGCAGATAACTGAAAACTCTGGTGACTGCAGACATAAAAGTCCTCATTCTGTGAGATTTAAGAACTTGTTTCTAACACTAAGAAACAAAAGCTTGTTTTTCTGGAGGAGAGAACACCGATAATCTTTGTAAGAAAAATGAATTTTGAAAGAGGGCCTGAAACACAGGAAAATACTTGCTTTTCTCAGCAGAGGACAGTGGAAAGTAGGGACTAGGAGATGATACAAAAGGAGGTGCAAAAGGTATCATTAGAAGATGAAGCCAAACACACAGAGCTCATATTCTACTTCCAAAAGTTACTCAGTTTGTGGCATAAGCAAATCACTTTCATTTTCAGCATTTAAATATAATATACCACCAGTTGTATTTGTGGAAAAAATTAGCCCTGGATCTTTTGCCAAAGATAAGCAAAACCTATCCTATGCCTCAATAAACACCTAGAACCACAATTATATTCCATTCCCTTTCCAAGACTTCCTTCTCCTCACCTCCCATCTCCTCAGGATATGCAGGAGACTGATCCTTGAAAGTCTTGAAAGTAGAGAGAGCCTCAGCAGGCAGTTTTAAGATGGCAAAGTCCAGGGGAAAAACAAGAAGCAATTCCCCATGGGAGCAGGGCTACCTAAAAACACATCAGTTCTACAGGGTCAGAGCAAACGTTCTTCTCACCCAGCTCCAACAGTGGCCACTTGCCCCAGGAGAAGTGGCTCAGCTAAGGGAACGGTAGGCATGTCTACACCTTAAATCATCGCTACAAAAAGGCAACACTGCACAGCCAAGAATGTTGTCTATTAAAACCCAGCAAGATGTATTTTATCCACCTTTGGGTGTTTTAATGTTCATTTTCAGATAGCAGCCATGTATGGCAGGAGTAGGGTCATATTTATTAGAGAGTAAAAAGAAATATTAGGCAGTCTTATTTATCCTCCTGTGCAGGGCACAGTTCTTGGGAGGGAGACCGGATCAGTTACAGAATGCAAACAGCACTCAGACTCAGCCCAGGCAGCCTGGAGTATATTTTATGACTGAGTTATAAACCCCTGAAAAACAGCTCTTATAATGAAAATGCTGACACAGTCTTCAGTGTAGTGACAGCAATGTCATTGGTTTAAATTGAACTTGCTTTGTCAACCCAAGAGCGCTTAAATAAAACTACATCTGAAAACCTCATGAAAATACTACTACTACAAATTATTTGAAATGAAACTTTTTAAACAGGTTTACAGATTATGTATTAAATTTAATTCACCTCAAAGAAAGAAATGCACCTGAAGAAAGAAATGCAAACTCCAAAAAAAGGAAAACAATAAAATATAAAAAGCAAGTTAGGAGTATTTCCTCCATTTTTTGGAAAGAGCAAGACTGATGGGAAGCTAAACACCCTTAGTTATCTATTGCTTCAAAAGGAACAAGAGTGCTCATAGTCTCCCAGGCTTTTGTGGTACTTAGATCTAATACTTTTCACCCTCAGCTAGCCTACTTCTGGGGCAGTTTTCTTAACCTTCAGAAGTAACAGTTTGATTTCTCATTACACATAGCTTTGCAGCAAAGAAATTCAAGGCATTTTAGAGGCTCAGAAGAATACTGCAGAAAATGAGATTTGTTTAGCTGCTGTTTTGTATCGTCATACATCAAAACAGCCCTTGTTAACTTAGTCCCACATGAAATTTCTTTTTAGCATGCTGTATTTGTGCTAGCTTGAAGTTGTAGGGATTGGAGTATTGCAGTACTAAGCAGAGACGATTTTAAAATCGTACAATAAATGCTAACTTCACTTTTTAACAGCTCCATCAACAAGAGCCTGGGTGTCTGCACTACCAATCCCCATGTCAATAGACAGTGTTACTTTAATGACAGTGACCTTGCGTGGCTCTTTGAGCATCTTCTTCACCTTTTTTGAGACATTTTTCTAAGCCACTGTCCTTGCTTTCATCATTTAACACATCACTCAAACCACTTCAATAAAACAGCGATCTTGTTGAGGAGAGGTCTCGGAGGACCAGATGACATACCAATTAGCAAAGCACACAGAACCAAAATTGTTTTGTACCATCTGGTTCAGGAGACATTCACAGAAAGTGGGAGAGAGAAAAGGAAGTTGAGAAGGTTTGAAAGCGGAGAGTAAATGCAAATGAAAGGACTTTTCCTAATATTGGCTGATATGATGTGAAATCCATCCTTTAATTCATGACTAGCCAGGTTGCCTACTAATAATCCTACACTAAATTCCAAATATCTGGTCTACATGGAAATTCTTCACAGCTTGGAGACTGGTGTTGCACATGGAAATACATCTTTTATATCTCTCATATTCAGCAATGGAATCTGTAAATACTTGCTCTACACAACTTCTGCATATATATCACTATTTGGCTGTGAATGAAGAACACCATAGTCAAATATTCATGTAATACAATCTCATTTTAGCCCTTTGTCAGTTAGATTCATTTACAGAGTGTGCGAATGTTCTGTATCTCTCCCAAAATTCTGAGGGCTCTCCAACCATTGAAATTTGCAGTAAAACAAATTAACAGCACTGCATCCCCTGTGACACATTAGAATATGTCACTATTGTATATACAGAGTTAGCTTTAATCAGACTTGAAAAAAGATTTACAAGATCTGAATGCAATGATTCAGCATTAAATATTTTCATTTGGGTTAAAACTGATCATGCATTTGGCAAGGAATGTTTATCATTTGAAAACACAATAAAAGTTTCACTTAACGTTCAATTGGCAAAAGGTAAAATTTGCCTAGATGTAGAAGGCCAGCACCACGACTGCTTAACTTTTGTCTAAACCTCTGCTAAGAACCTCAGTGGTACTTCACCAAAAGGTATACTGAACTTCAGTTTCATGACACTGTATTTACCAGAAGAGAAGGGAAGGGCACCTATATTTTTCAGTAATCATATCATGCTTTTGTCAGTCAGGCTGTACAGGAAAGATGATGCAAGTTTAAGGCAGAGGTTCCGACTAAACCCAAAATCTTTTGCAGAAATACATGGAGGTCTTGCTGATTCTCATGGGAATGCTTGGAGTCTTCAGGTGACAGGGAAAATAATGAAGAGAAAAGCGAGAGCATTGTGCCAATCATATATGGGAGACAGAATATCTGTGGTCAAGTAAATGGCAACTACTCTGGAAAGCAGCTACTGAGTCTCCCAAGTTTGCATGTTTTTCCCCTCCTAGTCAACTGTTGGCATCTGTAGAAGAACAGGGACCTTTGTTTATACAAAATTTGCATTACTATTTGTCCCAAAGTCAGTGAATGAAAGCTCTTTCGCATGGACGTTATGTGAAATCTCAGTGGTTTGAATGAACTGTTCACGTAGGAAGGAACAATCAAAAGGATCAGACCTCATCCCTGACAGAGTCTCAGCTAGTAAAGGTGATCATCCCTAACACAGTGAATACGATACGCTTACACATCTCTTACAAATGGAATAGAGCTTGTGTAACGCTCACACTGCCCATGGGCTAGATACTATCCAGCTCTAACCGAAGAGGGGGAAAGTTCTTCCATGGCATTGCTCGTGGACTGAAAAAGTCTCCTGAGAACCTATGCTTGAGCTTACAAGGCTACAAGGTTTTCAGATGGTAGTTGGCTTGCTTGTGACCAGCTCGGGCCAGTCTAAAAAAGGCTACATAAATACATCCTTCTATCACCACCATACCAGCGTTACTTATCCCTTCTCCTGGACCAAACCAAGCCAGATATTATCTTACTTGTCAAGACTCTATCAGAAGACAGGCATTTCTGCTCGGCTTACACACTCAAGGTTCTCTTTCTTATAAGCAGTCATCCATTTTTATAAAGTCCTTGAAATTTATGTTTTTAAGACATCTGATGAGTACTAAGTAGAAACAACAAACCACCTTTTTCCTGAATAAAAACTGACCTTGTACTGACTAAACTTGCAGAAAGTAGGGATTCCCCTGCATTACTGTTTTTATGATCACATTCTTTTTAAACTGCTTCCTTTCGATATGACTTTCCCCAGTTTTAAACTACGTTTGTGAGAAATCTTTCTAAAACCCTGGTGAACACTTAAATCCAAACACCTTATTTAATCACACTGGGAAGGATTCCTATCATGTTGCAAGTATTTCTGCTAAGATTTTGCAAGGACGTTAACCAACTCAAACCTTGGATTTGCATAACTCTGTTTAACCCTAATAATAGCCCTCTCTGTCCTGGCTGTGAAGACGTGATAAAGGATCCTGCCATCGTCAGCCCCAGAGGTGTTGAAGGGATGTAGAGGCATCCATGTACCAGGCCCTACCTACTGCTCTCACAGAGACCTTTAACAGAGGATTTAAGACTGTAACAGGCTTGTGCAGAGGCTCTCTAGATCTAACTGAATTTAACTCAGTAAGAACAAATCCATTCTAGATACAGCCAGGAAATTTAGCAATAGTTAAAGCGTATATTTATAAAAGAGTATAGAAAAGACTAAATTAAAATATTCTGAGGTTAGATTTCATTTGATTCTTTCAATATGCACAAGAAAATGATACATATTTACATACCTCCATGAAGGAAATCCCTAAACTCCAAACGTCAGAATGAATTCCATACTGTTCTCCCGAAATCCGTTCAGGCTGCAAAGAGATGGAAAAAAACATCTTCTTGAGCCTAGCAAACAAACATGCATACTTCTCCCACAAAAGCTAGCCCAGGGCAAGTAAATCAACTGCAAAAATGCAAAGGACCTTAAATTAGCTCACCAGCTAATCTGACAGATAGCAACAACACTGTTCAAACATGTTCTATTTATTTTTATTTTTTTTGCCTCGATTCTGCAAGAGCAAAGGGCTCAGTTATGCTCAGACTTGCGGCCACGCATTGCTCTGCATCTTGTAAAGATGGCCTTGGCATTTGTGTTTGGGCTGTTTTATTCGACAAGAAAGCCAATGATTTGCACATGCGCAGCAAAGCACAAGGTCAAGTTGTAAGAGTCCATCAATGGTATACATCTATTTTGAAGCTCAGACGCTGCAGTAAGGTATGCTAGGAAAACAGACTCCTAATGTTGAGTCAAGGGGTTGGGGAGTAACTATGGTTTAAAAAACAATCAAAGTCACTGAAACCAAAAAACCCAGTGAGGTCACATGCCCAGCAATTTTATTTTATATATGTTTTAATTTCATTTTTGACCTATAAAAAAAAAGACTTCATTCAAAACTATTAATAGCAAGTTTAATGCCTCATGAAATAGAGCTGTAAAATATAACAGCTAGTTTTTACTTGAAAGCTACAATTTAAGCATTTCCAAGGTCAAGTACAGCATGAAATGTAACAATAAAAGGCTCCATGAGACTTCTCTCCCTACTGTGCTGTTAATGCACCTGTCTAGCCCAATCACCTATGAAGCACTGGTTGTATTTTTAGTCTTTAATAATCCAGAGACCTTTTTAGAAAACAAACTCCCAAATTAGTGCCAGTCCAATGTGTTTTTGGATGTTTACTCTGCACTGCTAATCCCAGGTCAAGAGCTTTTATTGCAGCATGAATGTTAAGTAAAAAAACACAGCGCTGCCCACGTTATCTTTAAGGATAGCCTTCCAGAACTGCCATAACTAAAACAAAAAAAACAGAATGGAAGAGGAACAAGATCTTTTTGACTGAGCCTCATTTATGATGAGCTGAACAGTTAGCAAAAAAATAAATTAAAAAAAAAATTATTTTTAAAGTTCATTAAGGCAAGCCTTCGTAATATAGCTAGCCTCGTCCAGGAAAATCTTAGAAATGTTTGTAACAGCATTGTATGGAGATACGATTTTTAAGCATCCTCTTAGACTGACAAAGATCCTCATACAGATGCAGATGTGCAAGCAAAAAAGTACACCGACAGATAGAGCTTCCTTTCTGACATACCACGGTATCAGCTATCCCGGCCAAGCGTGTTGCGTTCCCGGCAGACCCTGCACCTGCGCCAGGACGACAACGCTTCAGACCTTCCTAGTGCAGGTGAGGCCCTGGCCTTTACTGAGCAGCCAGACCAGATGCATAATTCCAGCTGAGCAATGTGAAGTTGTTTACTCCTCTGCTATAACAACTCGAGTTTCAAACAGTAACTTATATTTCGAAATCATGTATTCACAGAAGATAAAGTGACACATAAATCATTAGCACATTTGAACAAAAAGTCTAGTCAGATGAATTCCTCTTTCAAAAGTATGGAAAAGAAGAGGAAAATAAAAATCACGCATATATAAAATAAAGTGTGCAACACACAGATGATCCTAAGGATGCAAAGGCTAAAATCCTAAGGCTCAAAATCCTTTATCTTAAGAATTTCTAACACTAGCTACCTTTTTTCATTCAGAAGTTTCTTCTATATAAAGTAGGTGATGAAATGACTTTACAGAATATTTATTTTTATTGCAAATTTTAATTTCTCAATAAAAAAACCTTTTTGTTTATTTTAACAGCAAACCTCCCTTTTTTGGATGGTTTCAAATTCACTGCTGGTTCCCCAATTAGGCAAACATTAATATCAAAGCTTACGATCTTGATTTTTTTTTTTTGATGACTACACTATAAATTTGATCGTGACAAATGATTTATTCAGGAAGCAAAGCAATTTTAACACAAGAAATCAGATCAAGTATGTTTTAGCTTAAACTTCTCTTTTTCAATTAACAGATGGATGCATCACATTCATCCATAAACAATAAGAAAAAAAGTAATTTATTTAATGTACACCTGGGAAGGAGAACCGTAATCTTGATTTGTACACTAAAGGATAACACAATTTAATTATTAGACCTGCTTAAGACCACTCTCAGAGTAAGAACCAAGTTGGAGAAGTTCATTTATTTGAAGCTGTTTATTTGTCTGAATCACAATATACCAGTTCTTCTAGGGAATGGAAGCATAGCGATCAGCCAGCTTCCTAGCAAAAGTGATAATTCCTATGACTGGTTTGTTTTGTTTCATTTTTAACATTTTTCTGCACATAATATTCTGATCACACAGGACAGTTCAAGTCTTTCTAGGATGGTGACACGATTGTTTCAGACGCCACATAACGAGTGCACCTTGACTAGAAAAACACTTGGCAAATAAATGGACATTCTGGACTTATCTCCTTACAAGAAAGTACCAAATAAATAAATAAATAAATAAATAAATAAATAAAAGAAATTAAAGGTCATGGATTTCTCTCACCCCTTTTCTGAGTTTTGAAAATACAAGAATCAGCCATTTTGTATTGCTGTTTGCACTTTGTTTTTTAACAAGCTGAACACTTATTTTTGCCTCAATTTTACTACATAAGCAGTTTGCTAAAAACATTTTAGGGACCAAAAAAAGACACATGGGCACCACTCACTGCTTGTCAGGTCAGCAAAAATTGCTAAAACCAAACCTCTCATCCCAGCTAATAGCAATTTTCCCCAAATGATACATCTTTAGAAATGTGTTACTTTCATCTAATAATGATGGAAATATATAATGTTAATGTACAGATAAAGCACAAAAGTAATCAGAACAAATATTCTGCTGGCTAAAATTTATATGGAAAAATGAAATGTACTGATGACTTGGTAAATCCGATATGAAAAATACACAACATGCAATTAATGGCTTAATATTATGAGTCCAAATACTTCAAATTTACACGGCAACTTCACATGGGAAGCACCCCAGCACGTGCTCAGGTATCAAGGAAGTCCGTGAGACTTGAGCACATGCTTAAATGCTTTGCTAAACTGCAGGCTCAGAGCAGCGGCTCCCAAACTGCGGGCAGTAATGGACCGTCAGAGGTCCACAAGCAGCTGCAGGTTATCAGTGGAAAGCTGCCTTTTTATGTTGAACTGGCTCTCTGCTTTGTTCCCAGTTGTTACAATGCATTAAAGACAACTAAAAATACATTAAAGAAACACTTTTCCAATATTACTCTTCCATATCAGCAATCACTGTAGTTGTCGCAGCGCTGTTATGTGATGGCAGATAGGAAGGGAGTGGGTCTGTGAGACAGTGAAAGGGAGTCGTTTCCGTGGGGGACGCAATTAAGGCACAGCTTCTACAGCGAGGGGGAGGGAAAGAGGAAGTTTGAGACTTGATTTAGAAGATATCCTACGTGGCACAGAACAAGACTGTGAACAAATACTTCTGTTTAAATGTTATTCCTGCATAAATTCACTTACCGCCATATAAGCATTTGTTCCAACATACGTCTTGGCTATAGAATTCACCAGCTATCAGACAAAACAGTCTGTTAGAACAATATAAAGATAATGTGGAAATAAAATGGGCAATTATTCCTCATTTAACCTACAATCATCATTCCTATAAATCAACTAAAAATTATGTAAAAGGGAACAAATTTATCTACAAAGGCATTAAAAATGATTAAATCTCTCTTTTGTTTTGAATGAGAGTTCCAATTTACACAAGCACTGCATTACAGTTTATGGCAGATAACCTTAAACAATTCTGTTAAACAGGATGCTTATCGCTTTAGTACCCCAAACTAGTCTGATATAAAAAGTCAATTTGAAGTAGGATTGAACGCACTCATTTTTCAGTCAGCTGGCTCAAGATGTGAATAAAGCCACACTCATTACTTGAATGCAATGAGCACTAAATACGCTGGAGGGACAACAGACTCTGACAAGTTATAATACAAGGCTGACCTTCTCTTTGGTCCTCATGTTTGGCTGAGAGTAAAGGTGCTGAAATTCAAATCAACATCACAGCAAGCTCACGGGTCACTATCAGAGAAGTTCTCAAGGGAGGCCCAAAATGGAAATTAATTAAAATTTGTGCTGCACATTGTAAAAGCCCACCACTATTGTTACTCCCAATATTAATTTTTATTGTGGGCCAGTTGGGCTCCCCAGACACATCTCTCGTTCTGCCCTCCCTTTTGTCTGGCCAAAACGTTTTCATATCAAAGCTGCATATCAATGAAGTTTGCTATTCGTAAGTAGTAATTACAATATCAGCAGTTTTTACTGTCATTAAACAATGAACAATCATATTCAGATGAAGAAAAGTTGCCCAGAGATTAAAAATGAATAGTGGGCTCCCAGCAGAGGGGAGCTTGCTGGGGCTGGCTTGTGGCACAGCCAGGTGACGCGCCATTAGGAAGCGAGCGGGCAGAGGTCTACGGAGGGAATTACCTGAGTGCTAACCCCAAAGTCACACAGCTTCACCTGTCCTCGTGTGTTCACCAACATATTGGATGGCTTCACATCTGGTGAGAGAACAAACTGGGACTTAGTCTATGTCATCCTCTATATCTATCTTGTATACAGAGATATTTATGAATATGGGCATGATACATTGTAATGGAAAATATTTCACTGAGATACTTCAAATACAACCTCTGGTTTGTAACAGCCATTAGCACAGGTAACATTATATCTGCACCTCTCAAATACTAATAAACCATGTTATTAAATTTGCAGATGACACCAATCTGGGAGGGATAGCAAGTGCACTGAAGGATGGGGTTTAGAACTCAAAATGATCCTGACAAACTGGCAAATCAGACTGAAAAAAATATGATAAAATTCAATAGGGACAAGTGGAAGCACCACGTTTAGAGAGGGATTAGTCAACTGCATAAATACAGGATAAAACAGCTGCCTAGACAGTACGCTGGAGCAGGTTTGCAAAAAAAGGGATCTGCAGATTCTGGCATGAAGTGGAGAAGACAGAGAGAAGAGAAGCTAGAAGTTTTCAAATACAGAAAAATCTGTTGCAAAAAATGGGAGGGAACAACCTGTGTTGTAAATGATGAATAAGCCAAAACTTAATGGACCAAAAGATAATGGGGAGAAAGGTTTTGTTTTTTTTTTTTTTTTTTAAGATTTTTATAATTTAAGAAATAAACCAGTTGCATACTGTAAAATCCACATGTGAATAAACTGCTAAGCATCTAGCCTAAGTCTAGGGTGAGAACCATTGAGCATCTTTCTCTTCCAAGGATGCCAGCTGGAAGGCAGGATGTGTGCGATACAGCCTGGCTTAGACCTGGGAAGATTAGAGCATAGTGGCTTTGCCTAATCACCGCTTTCTTCTGTCATTCTGGATTAAAAGTAATAGCTTGTATCTTTGCCTTCTTTAAAAGTGAACACTAGTTGGGTGCAGATGGATGAAAAGCAACTAGAAAAGAACCTAATTTTGCTTATCATTAAGTTTGCCTTTGTTTAGCAGATGTTTTCTGGTACCATAGTAGCTTGCTTAATTTGTCTCTGTAATGTAAAAATGTATAACTTCAATTAACAAACTGATTAAATGCTTTCCTATATATGAGGTAAAAATCGAGTTTAAAAAGGGAGAGCATTCAATATTGTTTTATATAACTTAAGAGGGTTTGTACATTTTAAGTTAGGTATTAATACTACTAGTGTATTTTGCAATTTCTCCCCAAAGCCAGAAGAAAAATCTTTCACAATTATCTTCATCAACTCACAGCATCAACAAACTAAGTTTGGGTATTGTGATCTTCATTTCAACTTTAGGAATTCAATCTGTATGCAGCACTTCTGATTTTTATTTTTTTTAAACCTATCCCCTCCTTAGGTGATAGAAAAATATTGCAGAAAAGCAATCCATGCAAATACAAAATCCCTCATGCACTTCCCAGCAACATTTTAGGAATATTTCTTCTACATAAAACTTCAGGAAGACTCAAATATCTGCTTCTGGCAACCCGCGAAACAGCATACTTCTCTCTGGTGTCGGGTGACCTTCTTAGGGTTCACCTGATGCGCACCGAACCTCAGCAGGCTCCAGCCTGAGTCCTGAGAACAGCGAGTTGTACAGTAATCCTGTTTAACTGTCTTTCTAAAAATATGGCAGCCACCAGATCTACCTAGGTACTATGTTTACGCTGAATTCTAATGAACTACAGAGCAGGCACAGTTACCTACGCAGAAAATACTGACATTCTGCACTACAAATCCACCTGTTTGCAGTATTAACACTTTTAAAGGAAAAATGCAGTATGACAGTCCTTGCTTTTAGCTGTAAAGGATATAGCAAAATAATTAATAACCAAAGAAACACAATGAGCATTTTGGTACATCAAGGCTGGAAATGGGTTCTTGGGAGCAGGACTGGATCAACAGCATCAGCTTCTGATAATGCAAAAATTGTTTCACTCTACTCCGAGTATCAGGGGCCTGGGAAGAAGGAAGCTCTATGCGTGAACCTCGCGGCCCTCGACAGAAGAGATGATAAGGCAACATGCACATGGCCAGATTTCCTTTCAGTGAGGACAACCTGTGCACGTGTCATGAGTTCAGAGGAAGAGGCAGGATGCTCTCCAGGTGCAGCCTGCAAGACCTTGGTCCCGTAACACCCCCTATCCAGGGCAAAGCCCCCTATCCACAGTTGTCCTCTGCCTCATCGGTGCTGGCCAGCTTGTAGGGCTGTATCCAGCCACCACCTTGTGATGCTGGGAATCCACAGACAGCATTTCCCCTTCCCTGCTACCACGCAGGATGTGATCGTAAGATGATATAATTAAAAATATGTCATTCATTTAGTGTTGCTTAAGTCTGAAATCCTTCCACAACCAAAACTAAGAAAAAAAAAAAAAAGAAAAATAAATCAATCAGTAAAGGAACTGAAAGCTATGCAGCTTAGGGACTCCATTGAGTATGCTGCGGTCAAACAAGCACCAATAAGAACAAATACTATTTGTCCTTGCAGCACCCATTTAAACAGCACCATAAGTGGAGGACTTAAAACAGTATTTGCCATGCATCCCAGAGGTCACATTGGCTTCCTCAGGAAAAGAGGAAGTGACAATCCTAGATAAAAATGTCACTTCAAAAAACATCTCAAATTGAAACTGGGGAGAAAAATCACCCAATCAGTAAATTAGCCTTTTTGTTTTGTAAACCACTTCAGTTAATGGGTTAAACATTTTTTGTTTTTGGAAAACAAATGTGCATAAATAATGTTCTGCACCATCTGCTTGTGATTAATATTACTGTTTAGAAGTGAAAGAATTTAAACAAGAGCCAAAAGGGGTCATTATGCTCCCATTACCAGTGCTTGCTTAATACAAATGATTTGTATGAAGCATCATCATAGAGGATGAACAAGTTCTCTTTATGATATATCTGTCTAAGTCATTTCACCTCTCTGCAGATAAATGGGACCTCCAAGCTCTTACTTACCAGTAAACAGAACTGTCACAGGGTTGGCTTTTTGAACACCAAACATTTCAGTTATCTTGTTTTATTGAAGAGCAAGCAGATTAATGATTGTGAATAAAAAAGATTTATAAAAGGTGTGTCTTGACTTCTTCTGTCTTTTAAAAATATACAAATGCAATGCACCAAGTTCAAGGAAGACAAGAGATACAAAAGCACAGTTTTAGCTGTGGACAGCTCACGGAACATTACTGTTAACAACAGCGAAGCAGCTGGAAGAATGAAAATATTTTCTTGCCATAATGACCTCATCAGCATGCTTTTCGCAGAGGCCATGATGTTATTTTTTAAAAGCCTATGTGGCCCATGAATGTGTACGTATACATTTTTATATATACATACGCATGTACACACACACACCCAGCATTTTTTTGTGTGCCTCTAAATTTTATGTGTGCCTCTAATTTTATGTGGCACTAAAGCTGATTAATTGTTACAATGTTACAAAGGAAAAAAAATATTCAAGTATATTGCTCTGGACATCTTCGGTGAAATCCACAGCCAACTACAGTTCCTGCTGGGAGGACAGGAGCATTCATCATCCATATCTGCATTAGCGCCTGGCCCTGCCAACCTACATTTCTCTGCGTCAGTTAGCTTACGTCAAAGCAAAGGAGGAATTGCATACGCTCCTGCCGGAGCACCCCATGGGAGAGCCCCTCCGAGTGGTGCACAAAGCTCCCTTCGACCACCAACAGCACGAAGCCAGCACACAGTCCTGGAAGGCCTACGGATTATCAGCTCCACCCAGCCTCACACACCACAAACCAGGAAACCATCCCTGAAACTCTGAAACAAACTTAAAACCTAGTCCGACACCAAGGTGTCCAGAACAGTGCAAGCGACACTGAGGACACGCGTTTATATAAACTCATGCCTACAAATACAGATCAGTACAATTAAAGACAAGTGGGTAACATTTATTTCATATATTTCTTTTAATAAGGAAGTGTGAACAGAGAAAATAAACATACCAGATAAAATGTATATGGTCTATACTTATTCTTGAACCTAACAGATTTTAGTTTGTCTTTACACAAACTTTGACTTTGTACATGATTAGACTTGTTTAATTGCTAATTCTGTTTTAAATCTAAGTTAATTTCTCATTACCCTTCCATTTCTACTCCTTATCCTCTGGGGAAGAGAGCACACTTATCATTGGGACATTCTCACATCTTCCAAAGAAGTGGTGTAGGTGTTAATCTTTTGTTTATGTTTGATGTGGGTGTGATGACTATGACTACAGCTCTGGGTTTATTAATATGCACGGCTATCACCTCATTAGTTGCAAGGTATGTTTTGAAGTTAAGCTGTAATATTTGCTGAAATGTCTGATCTGGAATAAAAGACTTGTTCATTGTTTGTTTCCTTGCCTTTAATCCATGATCTAGTCAGAAACTGTCGTTTGCTGCAGTGTATTACACAGCTTCTTCATGATGATTGCTTCTCCACCTTAGTTATCACCACTGTAGAAATTCTTGACTTCTTAGCCTATAAGAGCTTCCTATATGGTCTGTTTTACATGTGACAGCAAGGAAGTCAGGGTTAAATTTTCGTTCATTTACCTCCTGATGCATTAAAACCAGCAGACAGCTGAAGCAGACTACTCTGAGAAATAGGCATCTTCCTTGCGTTGCATTACTCTGTACCCATCTCTAAGATATAAAAGTACACACACACAGAGTAGTGTGTACTGAAAACTGATCCCTTGGGGAAAAACAACTGGACTCTGGAATGAAAATTCTCCCTTATGTGTCATTTGGCAGCACACTTCTCACCTTGGCCAACCCAGCAACAGACTAAGGAGAGAAAAATCTAAATAGAAAAGAAAGATCAGTTTCTGTGTCTGTCTTTAGACTATAGCAAGGACCACACAATTCATCAAAAACTCACATCCACTCTTCAATCTAGGCAAAGAAACCCATACAGAGGGGGAGCCTCCATTTTACTGGGAAAGCAAAAATCAGACCCGGGTTCTAAGTTCAGAGCAGAAGAACAATAAAATGTTACACTAATAGCATTTGTGCTTGACCACAATGCTATTTGCTCTCTTCAAATCACATTCAGTAGGTTGTCACAATCTTTAAAGAAAGATTCAGAACAAAAGGAATTTCAAATCTGCTGCTTCTTTTTGGATGTCATAAAAGCTGGCAAGGACTGTGTAGTCTATTCAGAGAAACACCCAGCCAGGGATGTCCCATCCACCTTTTCTTTTTATAAATATTTATTCTGGCAATTGCTGAGGCAGCTCAAGCACCTAGATTTTCATCGTTTTGTTGAGAGTAGATGAGCTGATAACTCTCTGCATCTGGGAACATGCAAGCTAACAGGTGAAATGTTTAAGCTGTCATCAGAAATGAAGCCTCCTTGGTAACCTGTGCCTGCACTGAGTTGGTCTTGGTCTCTGTTCTTTTAATACAGTGACAGCCTTAGGTCAAATACATGAACAGCCTTAGCATTTCACTCGCCCTCTAATCAGCGGCAACAAAGCTGGGTCCCTTCTTGATCTCTACTCCCTCCTCTGGCCACAGCCCTCTTCCTCCTACCCAGGCTAGACTATACTCTCAGGTCCAAGTGCTCTCCCAGGGAGAACACGCTGCGAGATTGATTCCCTCAGCTGAGGAGGAATTGAATGTAGGCGTCCTACATCACAGCTCCTAGTTGGGCCATTGCACAAAGGACAGGAAGAATCTTCTGCTCCACAAGCTCTCCACAAAGGCATTGAGCGCATGGAGGTACCAACGTACAGCCTGAGCTGGTGATTCTTATTAGCTTGTTCTTCCCACTCAGGGCATAGATTTCTGGATCACTCTCCAAAGGTGCCCAACTCCCACCACTGATCCTACAAGGACACTGGGCACCTAAGCCACATAATTCTGATCACCTTGCCAGAGCCTAGCACCTACTTCTCAGACACTCCAAAACTAGGCACGCCAGAGGAAATGGTCTTTGGTTTACAACTTACAATTTTCTACTTGTCTCTCTACTTTACACTTCTCTTTCGATCACAAATGATGTCGGTTACTGCACTCTCCAACTGTGCGCATGGACTGGGAGAGCAGATGGGTTAAATTAAACAGTATTGTTAGCAACATTAGGAACCAGAGCTGTTACTTTCAGACACTTTAGAAACATTACAAATGTAATGAGTTCTCTTTTACTTTTTTCTTTTTTGGGGGGCGGGGGGGGAGGAGGTCCTTTGTTCTTTAAGCAGCATTTTCCGCTGCTTTCAGAACTGATACTCTGTTTTGAAAGTTCTAGCATATACAAACGAACTTAGCATGACAGACAAATTATCAACAAAATCTAACTTCACTAAAAACAAGAAATAAATGAAAAGATAAAAAAAAACACAAGTTAATTTCAGGAAGGAGAATAAACATCAAAAACCTAAGAATGGTTTGTTATGTTCAAGCAGGCTTAAAGTTGTATTTCTTTAATTATACATCACCATTTTAGAAGACATGACGCACAGTTTTAGAGATAAGACCTTAGCAGTGCTTGTGGCTGTCATGGGAGATTTCTGAAATATGTAAGCAAATTCACCTTATCTTCAATTTTCAATAACAGTCAAGCATCTGATTTGCCTTGTTGATTTTGAAAGTTCTACTGGGCACCTGTTTGCAACTCTAAGCATCTATAAATGTCTATAAAATTCATCTCTGTCACTTTAGTGTTCTGCCTGTAGGGGAGGAGAACAGGGTAATAAGAGAAGAGTAGTAAAACTATTTTATCAGAGAATCTGCAAGGCTAATGAGTAAGGTTCATTCTGCATAGCTCCACTGGAATCAAACCAGATCTTAGTATGGTCTGCTGTCCTTGTAAAAAGTGTTGTTAAAATAAAGTAATATGGTATTTCGTTGGAAAACAGAAAACATCTGTTACTCACCTCTGTGTAAAATCTTCAGGCTCCATAAGTAGGTAAGGCCTTTCACAACCTGAATTCAAGAAAAAGAGCAACAACACAGGTTAAAGGTTCCTTGTAAGAAATACTGCATCTCAGCTGGGGACTTGTTGAAGACCTGAGTCCCAGTGAAGAACGGAGCCAGCACCAAGGAGAGGGGAGACAGAGAAACATCTGTCCTGAGGCATGGAGTTTGGCTGTACAGTGATGAAGGATGTTGGCCTTGGATTAGGAAGGTCCCTCTTTGGGTCTCCGATGTGCCTGATCAGTGTCTTAACTACTGGGCTATTGTCCTCAAGATCATCTTCCCTTCCACTTCCTTCCAGCACTTACTAAGCCAAAAACATCACTGACAGAAATGTGGCCAGAATATACATTTCTGCAGAGCATTTGGCTTGGGTACCTCTCCAACGGGAAGTAAGGTCCGTGTCAAATGAACCGCTAGGTCTAGGTCTCTAGTGAGACTGCGAAAATAAAAATTATTTAAAAGATAACAAAACCAATAAAATCACATTATATTAAGAGTCATGTTATATTTACGAATATCATACATATCACCAAAAAATTATGGGCCACAGATGTAAACCTGCTGCCTGTGGCTTCTCTGAGAATAGGTTCTTTAGGGGCATATGACAAAACTTCTTCCCAGGCTCTATCAGCTGGAAGTCAGTTCAGCTTATACTGAATCCTTTTAGACATTTCAGCGTATTTTTAATTCATCTGGTTTTGTGAGGTGTTAAAAATCACAGAAGACAAAGTGCATAATGATTTGTTGTCTTGCAAAAGCAAACCAGTGAAATTAAAGGCTAGAAAACTAGAAGAGGTAAAAACAAAAATCTCTGCAAAAATCTTTTTCCACCTCATCTTCCCTTTCCCTTTTTTCATGTGGTGCATCTGTACTTTTCCCCTCATTTACTTCCCATGTTTTTTACTTATGGAATGGAAATGCTGAACATCTCTTTTCTTCTTGAACTGTGTAAGTAATCCTGTTCTTCATATTACTCATCCTGGAACAAATTCTAGCCTTACTGCATCCTATAGCCCCAGAAAATACAATTGGGCCCGTAATAGATAAGAATCGGGGCAGACTTTGGCATACTATTACAGAATTTGCTCCTTTTGCTAGCTAAACTGTTAAAACCAAATTAAAACAACTGTTATTTCAGAACTACATTGGAGTGCCTTATGTAAGAGATGCATTTTAATCAAAGTTTGTTGGACATTGCTTATGGACTCAGGTATATTTCTCAAATCAAAACCCCACAATACTTCCTTACACAGAATACTTATGTCTCCTTCAGACCCAACAAGATCATCATTGGTTCCGACTGCCACCCTATTTATTTTCTAAATCCGATACAATTATAATATAAAGATTAAATAAGATGTTCAATCAACTGCCTAAGAGAGCAGTTGGGTATTACAAGTTATCTTCTTCGCAGGTTTTGCTTCTATAAAATAATTAAATCCCAATACTTCTTGCATTTAACATTTTAATTTTTTTCCTAGATTTACTTTTCTAGAAGCCCCAGAGAAATAACAAGATTCAATAAACATATTTCTATTTCTGCTTACTTTTTACCCAAACCATCTCTGCTGTCTCAGCCAGCCTTTTCTAAGAGAGCAAATCTTTTTCACAAAGTTTCCATCTATGATACGACATTTCATTCATTTTCCTGAGACAGTTCTCTTTGTGCATCTCCAGAACAATAAAGCGTTTCCGATGTTTGTAAATTTGAGTTTTTCAGACATAACAATTACATTCTTTTCATTGTATGAGTAGACTGAAATGAAATTACTTCTGTTACAGTGATCAAGTAGAAGTGCTAAAAATATTATACAGCATGAGAGCAGAGAGCACAGTAATTTTCAGCCTTCCTATTGGGTTAGAAATTCATTTTAAAATTTATTCTGTAACCAAGAACAACATAAGTGGAATCTGAATCTCTTTTGTATACCAAATAATGATTCTGAATCTCCACTAAATTGCTCTAGTTGGCAATTCCTCAGTGTTAAACTCACATTCCCTGTCCAACTATCTCACGGCCTCAGATGGTAATTACTTGTAACAAAAGGCCTTAGTCAAATAACGTATGCCCCATGGTGTGGCCTTGTTCACTTTAGCCTTTCGGAAAGCAAAACAGGGGAATTCTACTCACACAGCATTTTGACGTAAAAAGAAAAAAATATATACCAACATAAAAATAAATAAAGGGCAAGCAACATTTCGGATTTCCTACAACAATAAAAATGATTTTGAGTACAGTAAATTTCTTTCAGTATTAAACATAATAATGAAAAACTACTTAAAATCTTCAGAAACATTGTAAAATTATTTTAAAAGCATTTATACACAGAAATAAAGTAAACATTTCCTGGGGGTGTGGGGGGGAGGGAAATCAACAGATGTGCGTTATTAAACATCTTTATTATGGAGCATGTGCTGAATAAGCAGTTATAAAAGACACAGTGTTTAACAAACTCTCACATTCAGAATTTCTCAGCAACAGTATACATAGGGTTTTTCCCCCTTAAACTGGGCTGCAAAATTAAAAATATGCACACACAAGTCCCCCAAACAGACTAACCTGATGTAAAGTGCGGTAATTCACCTACCTCAAATTTGCCTATTAGCGAAGGACACCAAGTATTAAGCATTAGTCTAAAATGGTGCTGGAACAGAGTATCTTTTGATTGAACATCCAGCAGGAATTATTGGTATTCAGTAAAGTAGGTTTTACAACAATGACTTGACAAAGCCTTGACACAAAAAGTACTTCTACCTGCTGTCAATCACTCACTCTCTTGACAGTTCAAGTGCACATCCTTTCAGGGAGAACTTCAATCAACATTAGCACTCAAAATACAGTGCACAATGTCACTGCTTCAGAAATTGAAGTGAAAATAAATGTGTGAAGTGGCAAGCAAAGGTAGAACAGATTTTATATTGACAGAACCAAACAAATACACGGTAGTATGAAAACAGCAGCAAGTACAACATCACTTTGGGGTTCTCAAGATACACTTTTCCGTTGGGAAAAAACAGTAGCCCTTCACACAAACAGAAAACACAACAAAGAGAGATTTCCCCTTCTTGTTGACACTGTCTCATACTGGCAATGAGGATGAATTTTGTGATGAAGTCAGAGATCTCTCCTGTTTCTTGGAACTCCCCATCCCTCTCGCTGCTCCATCCTGCCCCGAGAACGAGTGCTTCTCCTCCCCAAGCCCTGGCCAATGCTTGCTTCCTCGGAGGATTTCCTTTCACTGCCTTGTTTTAGTTCCAGCATTCTGTCTTTCAGCCTCAAAGTACATAAGCCTGAACCTCCTCTCCCCACTCCTATTCGGACTCACATCAGAAAAATACAGTCACACTTGCTATTATCTGATAATGTTTGACTGTCTCACCAGATGAAATTCTCCTCTGGTTCCTGCCAAATCATGAGAAAGTCGGACTGGAAGGGGACCGTACAGCAAAGAAGTACTGTTTGCACCCACTAAGGTGTGCGCTGCAGGTTATCTGTTCAGTATTTATAGCAGTATTGCAAGGCAATGAGTGAGCAAGGAGCAGCCACAGAGCCCTGTCCTTTTGGCTATGGAAAGACAGGGTTGTCGAGAAAGAGATGTCTCAGGTAGCTCAGTCCCAGCCTGCGGAGATCAAAGGCAGCAACAAAATGACCGTGAATATGACTCAGTATTTAACGGAGTGAGTGGAGCACAGGGGCAACGTGCTCCCTTGGCTTTGTGCTGCAGAGCAGACACAGATCTTGTTCTAGACCAGCTGGAATTGCCTGACTTTTGTTGCTGTGAGCAGGACAAGAGCTTTTAAGGGCTGGCAGCCCAGTGCTTTTTATGGGCTTAAATTCATACAATAAGAAAGCAAGCAAGGAAATCATCGAATCAGAGAGGGGGAAAATGCTCAGACGCTGCTAAATGTCTAAATATGCCGGCATCATTTTCCTCTGGAAATGGTTTCACTTTAAAACTTCTACAAGTATAACAAAAGGGTATTCTAATTAACAGATGTGCAGGTCACACATATTGTTAAGCAGCTTCAATAGACTAATGCATTGTACATCTCTCAGGAGAATAAAAGACAAATGACTCTGTGTACATGGCGCAAGGAAGGTAGAAAGAAAATATACAGATAAAAAAAGAGAAAATCTAGTGCTTCTTCCAGACTACCAAAGCTCCAGATTTTGCCCACAGAATCTAGGCAAATTCTAGCTTTTGTTTCACCTTCTCCTTCTCGTTAGTACGTGAACAGAAATCCTTTAAGCTTTGGGTACAGTTCACAAGCTGTTCAGCGCTGGGATTGTGGCGTCCACGTACAACGCTTGGCAGAAAGGTGTCCCAACCCACAAAATGTGCTGCTAGGCTCTCCCAAAATGTCAGACATCAAGATGCAGGGCAGCCATTTGTGGAAACTTAAAGGAGCCACTGCTGCCGCCACTGATAAATTATAGAGAAAACAAAGGCTTTCATTGCCTCCTTCCAACAAGCTTCCTCTGCCAGTTGAGCAGAAAAATCAGCACCAGAGCACAGGAACCCGCCAGTGCCGGTTCAGCTTCAGCGCACACCTTCTGTTACTGAGAAGCAAGGGAAAGGGGCGAGCTCCTTCTCTGAAGGCACCTGCTCCTTCCTTCACCTCTCTCCTGACCCCCTTTACTGCACTGGGCATGGTACAGATTGCTAAAGAAGCAAATATAATAACTATAAAAAAATTAAGTATCAGCTCACCATCCATGTCAGGGAGTCATGTTCGCTAACTAACAGATTTGGAAAGAGGTCAGCCTGTAGGTGAGCGAAAAAAAAAATATCAAGACATAAAAGATGGGGCTGAAGCACCACAGTTAGGGATAAGTGAGAAATGGGAGGAGGACATCCGCACTGTGCCAAGGCAGGTTGGCTGGGGAGGACAGGGGAAGAGGGGAGACAAAAGCAAGTAGCGTGCTAGAGAGATAAGAGTAGGTTAGTGTGGATGTATTAAGTATACAAAAAGAAGCGAGATGAGGAATAGGAGAGGGGAGAAGCATCTGAATAAACGCTTGCAGGCCCATCCCAGTATTACACAATACACATGCTATTTAACGTCAGGAATATGAGGATATCATAAGCGACTTATCATTCATTACTCCATAGGGAAGAAGAGATGAAACGTTTTTACTCTGAACTAGAGGTGAAAAGCATTCAAATTCCATAAGAAACTGCTAGGCTATATAATGAGCAGATTTGAAGCTACTTAGAGGAAACAGCATCAGAGAAGGATGTTCATCACCCTGGGCAGGCCACACAAATTAAGAGAAAGTAGAGCTGTGAATTACAATGAACAGAGACTAAATAGCTGCCTGTGTTGGATTAAAGGATTTAAATTGTCAGCTTGATGTATAATGAATGTGAAAACCCAGCACTTAATTAAATGGCACATGATAGAATAACTTTGTTATGCTTTAAACTGCTTAAGTTATCAAAGTATTCCTTATATTTAGCAATTGTTTAGCAGTCTCTCTCTCCCCGGGGAGATCCGCTGAGACATTGGTCAATTACCCTGTGTTCAGCCTCGGCAAAATATGGAGCAATTTTTTTTCTCTTTTTGTTCCCCAGTCTCAGTTTTCAATCTCAGCTAGTGAATTTCTAGCAACACAAAGTCATTGAATGCTGCTGAGACATGACCACGGGTTACCAGGTGCTCGAAGGAGCCCACTGTCAACACTCTGCTACCAAACCAAACAGACCTTTTGGACTGATGGTTCTTCCTAGACCACAAACCAATTCCATGCTCACCCCTAAAGTGACTGTTAGGGCTTCCAACCAGCACTGGTCATGTGCGAAGGGTTCCAGGAGAGGGGCGAGAAAGCGGCCGGTCCCCAGGTAGGCTTTGTCAGCCAATGTAAAAACTTCAGCCTTCTACTTATTTGCCTTAAGGAGTACATCTACCACAGGGAAAGACAGAAAACATGTTCTACCATTGCTTTTTGATAACAGGGACTGACTTAGTTTTTCAGCCTGAGAAGCAGACCTAACTGAGTTACTTGCTTGGTGCAGAATGAGGTCAGTTAGACTGGAAATAACACGGAAGAATCAGCAGAAGGGGCAGATCAGGGATCACCGTAAGGGCTAGGACAGGGCTTCTGAACTGCTTTTTAAAGAGACCAGATAGCACAGAAGGACTTAAGGCGTACGTAAAGGACATTAAGAAGACTGCTCCATCCTAGAAGGGTTACTGTGAAGAAACATGGCCACCTAGTTCTCCAGCAAATTCATGTCTTTTGCTTATCCCATTAAATTTATCAAGTCCTTTTACATTTCTCAAGCCTCTGGCAACTCACTCTGTGGTGACTCAAATAGATGAATTCCTTAAATTCCCGTTTGGCCTGGCAACAGGAAACCTTTCCAACAGTACAGCAGGCATAGATTATGAAGCCAACTAAGACCCTGAACCCTGGCACAAGCAGACCCCCCATGCTTTCCCAAACTAGTGTCCCCATGCATGCACAGGGTGCTTAGGAGAGTGCTAGCTGGGAAGGACCCTCCCTTGTACACAGACATGAGGACAAGGACTCTGGCGATGACTCGGTGTCCCAAGGGGGCACCTGCACACTTAAATCAGAGGTGTGTTACATGCACAATCAAATAGTGAAAGACAAAAACAAAAAGGTACTTACAGCTACTGCTATTCTTCCCAGGACATGTTCTGGAATTTTTCTATAAACATCCAAAGAACCCCCTGCAGGGACAAACAAAACGTACTTAGGTAATACAAAATGAAACAGTGCCCTAGATTTGAAGTCACAAGGGTTTTCTAGGCCTTGGTTATTAATAAAAACACCATCAATGATATAACAATAACTGTGTCAGAAATAAATGACCTTAAAAATCTACCAACCTCTCAATAAACACACGAAACAGTACTCAGCTCTCTTTTCACCCATGTTACTTATTTTTATTTGCAGCATTAATACTAGGATTCTTTTCTGAAAACTCCCCAGTCACAGGATGAAATATTGAAATTGGAGAACTCAGAACCACTAGGCTCGGCCTCACTTCCCAGAGGCTAACAAAGTCATCAGAAAACGACAGTGGATTTCAAAGTCAGAAGCACCCGAACCCTGTTCCCAAAACCTTGTGCTAGCATTACGTGATACGTAATGGAACGTAGGTGCTTAAAGTCAGCTTTCTCCTGAAGCTCAAACCAGAGAAATCTTGCCTGAGCCTTGCAGGCTGTGTCCACCCTGACGTCTGGAAAGGAAGGAGGAGGAGGAGCTCTTGGGCAAGTGGGCAGTTTTTGTCAGTAAGCTCCAGTATGGGACACAACTTACTATCTGGCATGACCCAGTCTGGCCAGCATCGTACATAAACAGATAAAGCAAGCAGCCTAAGTTCCCCCAGAGGTCTTACAGACACCCCCAAAGGACTGGGAAGGACTGTTTCCCATCTCTTCCACACAGAAGATATAAAATTCAATTCAGTGTTAAAAATACCCCTGTGGTAAAATACAAAAGCTTGGGCAAGAAAACAAATTTAAAATTGAAATTTAAGAAAACCTAGAGTACAACAGCAAAAAAAAAAACCAACAACAACAAAAAAACCCACACCACGGACAAACAAATTACAGGTAGAGACTATTACACTTAGCTCGTGAGGGTGAATAACCCACCTTAATCTTATTCACGGCTAGGGGTTCTCAGAAGCGCTTAGCACTGAACTAACTCTGCTCTCAGCGTAGTGTATGGGTTTTACTGATGACACCATTGGGAAGAGAGTTAGGAGGCCAATACTCAGCAATTCAGAAAACCACACCTTGTACTTTGCTTATGGTTCAGTTTTTAAAAGTAAAACCCATTCATTCTGAAATGCTGCAATTTAAAGAAGTCCAAGGTTCTTACTGCAGTCTGTGCCCTCAGTTATGCAGTACTTTCTATTCCAATTAATTTCTTTTTTCACTTTCTTCATTGTCTCCACTGTCAGAAATACAGTATGTGTTTGTCTTCACTAATGTTGCTCTGATTACAGGTCATTATAATTACTGCTCATTCATTAAGTTTCATCTTTCAATTTATATTGTCCATGTTGCCTGTGTATTACAAGGAACCTGAGTTTTAAAAGTAAATGTAAGTACTACTTAATAGAAATAAGAGGAAGTAGCATCACAGATATCAAATGGTCATTCTAAAAGCCAAACAGAAGGCCATCATACAGTCAAGTGGTTCCTGTTAATGCTTTAACTTAAATTTTGTACAAAAAAAAAGACCTCCTTTCCTACAGCAAGCTGCTAAGTCTTGTTATTACAGATGTCACAGAATCACAGAGCAGTCGGGGCTGGAAGGGGTCCCTGGAGGTCGTCTGGTCCAACCCCCTGCTCAAGCAGGGGGCAGCTGGAGCAGGTTGCCCAGACTAGGTTTATCTCCAAGCATGGAGCCTCCACAACCTCTCTGGGCAACCTGTTCCAAGGTTCAACCACCGTCATGGTGAAGAAGTGTTTATTACGTTCAAATGGAATTTCCCATGTTTCAGTTTGTGTCCACTGCCTCTTGTCCAGAATGTCACTACATACAGTCATACAATATGTCATTACAGATACTGCAGTTTGAAAAAAAAGTATCAGTTCGCAAATAATTGGGAAATGACCTGCCATTTTTCTAAGGAAAAAAAAATTTAGTGGATAAACATTGTGGACAAAATCTCCAAACGCAAATATAAAAGGTTAGCTCCCAAATCTGTATGTAGGGACCTAGATACAGTCTGATAACCTGCACCTCTCACTGCTTTTAAGGGGAATTTAGTGGGTGCTCAGCACTTCCAAGGAAAAGAGGCAACAACATAAGTAAAAGGCAACAGTGCATTTCACCATGTTTATTTACAACAACATCTTTATTATAGATATAAAAGGGCAAAGAATAGAAAGCCTCATTTCACATCTCTACTGATCTTTAAGACCAACAGGCAGGTGGAAGGGTAATCCAGGTCAGCTCAACCTCTGTGCTTTGGTATTTGCAAACTTGGAGTTATTTGGCTTTTTTCTGCTTGCAGGTGCCAGAGAAGAACCACTATGGTACTACATGTGCACGTTTTCCCTCTGCATACCCCTAAGTCACAAGTACCTCAAAAGAGGCAGACTGAAAGTGCCAAGTTTAAGCCACAGATATCCATCTGTGCCTAGGTATTTTATAATAGAAACACCTGGATTTTATAACATCAGTAGAATTCACTGGTACAGGACACATCTGGACAAACAGGATCAAGAGGTATTTCTGAAAGACTGGATTCAGAAACTACTACAAACTGCTCCATAAAGTCAAAAGGCTAAAAATCTGTCAACATTAACATTTCCTAATCCTGAAAATGAACAGGTTTTTTTTTTTTTTTAAATCTTCACCTGCCTCCTTGCCCATTAAAATTAAAGGTCTGAAAAAAAAAAAAAAATTGGCAAGGTCCCTTTATTTGCATTTTGTTCTTCCTTTAAATGATTGTTGTAGCTTTCTGCCAGAAGGAGTGCACAACATGAGGCAGACCAGAGGTCATCTCCAGTATAATTTCAAGTAATTTCTGCATGGTCAGTAAACACCACTGTTATGCAGCATCATGAGAGATGCATGCCTTAAAGGCTTAAATTTTTTTCTAACAAGAACTCAGAACCGCAAGCATTTATGTCCATCATTTTTAAAAGTCTCTGAATCAGTAGGAGTGTGCACACTTTAGGCAGATGCATGTTTTGGCATGAGCAGCTGCTTTCTTACTACATGCGAGTACTGCTTAACATACATTTGCAAGTCTGAGTGCATTGCAAGAAGAGAACACAGAAATGGTTAACATTCACACAGCACGAGAGCACCAAAGAATTTAACTTGTAGGCTTTGTTGAATAAATAAAACACTTTTTCATCAAGCTTGGGAAATATGGGAAACCCGAGTGAATACTCAATGCTTGGAAATTGGGCACAATAATCACTGGAACAGAGACAGTAAGTACAAAAAGAGAGAAACATAGTAACAATAATAATAATAGACCATTTGAACAAGGAGAAAACAAAACGTGCCCAAAAAACCTAAAAGGTTTTATTTATGGCCCCAGTAGAAACAAAGAAGCTACTCAACAATGCTTAATGGCACACATTCGGTTTAGGTTTTTTTTCCTGCCAGTGCGCCTTCCCTGTAAGGAAAATTACTTGCAAGATCCTTACATCTTTACTTCCAGCTTAACTGAACCTTTGTGAAAAGAAATGGATAAGCGAGAAAATGCTGGCTCGTAGGAAAATTCAGAAGAGAGCAATGGAGTATTGCTTGTTAATGACAACACAAAGTTAGAACTTGAATGCTGCAAAGTGTGTTCTTGTGCACTAGACACACAGGGACTGCATCTGCTGTGAGAGCAACACTCTCAGACTTGGTACACAGAGGGCAGCAACGATTATAAATCGCTTTAATAAGTATACTTTTCCTGTTTGAAGTGCCTTTTGTCCAAGAATCTCACACAGCACAAAATTTCAAAGCAAAGTACTAATAAATCTCCATAACGACAGTAGCATCAGATTGTGAGGAAGGGAACACTATTGGTCTGAAGGATTCACACTGGGAGAAACAAGAGTACACTCAAAAAGAAACCGAGTGCAGCACAGCTAAACAGCTGTGTTGGAAAATAATTCCTTATCTTGCAATTAAGAACCGATTTTCACTGAAAACACACAGGACTTTGGGTTAATAGATTTCTTTAAAAGAAAATCTGTTTTGGCTATCGAAACATTAAAAGTGAGGAACAGCTGTTTTGTCAGTGAGGACAGATTGTATGGAAGACTCAAATATCAAACCACAAATTAAGCTAGCATTTATTTCTGTTCTATTTACATTTTCAATAAAAGTAAGTGAAATTACATTCAGGAAAATACACTGTACCACAAAGGATATACACAACCCCAACACTAGCCTGTTTTTAAAAGACTACTTGCAAAATTACTAATATTTTACCTTATACTTCAAAGCCATATTATTGCATTCTGCTCCACACAGGAAATGCACATCTTTACATGATTTTCCCATATACATTTGCAGCAATTAAAAGCACACTAGATACACAACTCACCATCCATGAACTCTGTACACAATGAAATTCTGTTTTCTACAAAAAAAGCACCATAAAATCCTATGATATATGATGAGTCACACTGAAAAAAGAAAGGAAAAGAAGAAAGCCATTTTAAAGTTTTCTGCATAAGCAGAAAAATTATAAGCAAGCATAATTAAAATAAGAAAAAAAACAAATACCTTATAAAGAATTTCTAACTCCGACATAATCTGTTTCTGGAGTTCCAGTGTTATATCTAAGGGTATGACCTAAAATATAAACATCGGGCATATGGTCAGCTCTGATAAAAAAGGTAAGTGAACAACTCAAAATAAAAACACAAAACCCATATATTAATTATCCTTATGTGAGAAAAAGAATGGGAGGAGTAGGTGGAAGGGATATTTTAAACAGAGCCATGGGCAAAGGAAGGAAACGGAAACAAAAGGAGACAGTTACTTTAAAAAGTCAGTAACAATTAAACTCAGTTATACAACCAATTTTGTCCATAAAAAGTTATCTTATATAGTAGAGCTATAAAATATGCTAAAACACAGCCTTAATTAGCACTGCCTAAAACAACAATTTATACAATGTTTTCCTTTCCTTCCACTCAAAATTCATCTCAGCTTTGCGTGGGATGGCATGGACTAGCCCTGCGTCAGGGGAAGCTGTCGTATAAGGTTTGTGTTTCATCATTTGACCAAGACACGAGCTAGAACTTGAACACAAGCCTAACACAAGGTGTAAAAAGCAGGCACGGCAGGTGTGCAGGCCTATGAACTCACAGGCGCTGCCTACACATGCAAAGCGCGGATCACCCGCAGCACCTGCATGGGACAGTCTCCTCTGCGCTCATCTGCCTCGCACCAAACCCTTTTGCAACAAGGAAGTCTGGCAAAAAAAAAGGTGAAAACATGCGACCTTGGTGGTCCTTGCTGAGTGTAGTCATATTAACTTTACAGTGCTGAACAAGTACTGTAGTACTGAAAGTATATCCGAATTTCTTGATGCTGTCCTAAAGTGTCAGGAGCCATCTGCTTCCATCACTCTTCAGGTTTCAATTTCTTTAATATTTACCCCTATTTTTACATACTTTCCTAACTTATTGTATATTTATATGAAACACAGAAAACTTTTAGATATACAGATAAAATACAGATGGTAACAAGTGGTACAGATGGTTAGGTAAGCATCACCTAAGCATTCCTCAAAATTACTACAAACAACCTGGCTTGGAGCACTCTGCAGATCTAAGTGGCCATTCACTGTCATGATTATCCGCTGCTTCCTTCATCCATTCCCGTCATTCTTAATCATTAATTCTTGAGCGAGCCTGCTAACCACAACAGAAGTACCAAGTACTGCCGTGAAGGTGGGGTGCAGTGCCACAGTTCCAAGTTTGCAGGATACTCAGGACAGACTCTCTTAGTAAGGACTCCAGTTCTGATAGGAACGAACCTCACAAAGATGCAAGCTTATTGCAGAGCACTAAAGTGGCAAAATATGAATCCCCCCACATACCGTAACTTGTTATGTCTGATGACTTTTTAAAAGTCCTTTCATTAATATTTAAATTCAAGTGAAAACTAATTTTTTTTAGAAACAACCACAAAACTTTTGTTTATCTTCTCTGCAACACCACTGGTGCACTCACAAGCAGCCAGAGAACAGTCTGTTCTTGGGAGCTATGAGCAGGCTCAAGGCTGAAAGGGGATTTTTAAGATGTCCTTTGCCATGATTATTTGAAGACTTCTACACTTTTCTTAAGCACTACTGTAGTATCTTAGTAATTGACTGTAAACAAAAATGACTCTCAGTGCATTTTCCCAGGCTAAGTCTTCTACCATTCAATACTTTACAGTTAAATACTTTAAGCTAAAGGAAAACAAAACATAGCAGATATGCAGAATTAACAGAACACATATTATAGGCTGCATATATTGCTGACGAAACAAAATATAGAAAGACCATTTCCAAACATACATTTTACAGTATCAAAATCCGTCTAAAAGGAAAAACAATAACCTATTTCTATCAAGAGTTTGCTTTAGGGTTATTTATAAAAGCTGTCACTAAACTAAATTGTAACTGTAATACAGGCCTGCCAAGAAACGTTTAACACACTTGTCTAGATCAATAATCATTTGCCAACAATATTCACTTACATTTTTCCAGCATGAAAAACTTAAAAATAATTTGCTGGAATACTATCAGTTTTACCCATTAAAATATTAGCAGGACTTAATCTTGTCAAATTAAATTTCATTTCACCAGATTCTGTTCACAGTGAGAAATTTCCCTGCCTCATTCGCTGTCAAGGCTTCACCGACCTAAACAATGACTAGTTAGCATGATCAGCGTCAAATCCATCACTGACACCCAATCAACCAAGACCTGGCATGAAGAAAGGTCTCTAGCTGATTTGCATTAACTATAATTACATACAGACCCCGCATTCTAACAGTGAGGATAACCTGGAAAAGTAGGACCACCCTCCTTCTGCCTGTGCCCTACCTTACAATATCCGGAACCTTCATAAATGTAACCTTTCTCTTAGGTTTCCGAAAGAGAAGTGCCAGTTTTGCTGTAACAGTATGGTAAGCATACATCACCATAAATTAAATTAGGAGAAACCACTGGCTCAGTTGCTCTGCCTAACTACTCTAAAGAAGTGTTTTATTCCACCTGAACTGGTGGGGCTTGTGTGACTTGCCAAATAAGTGAGACACTCCTTTAATGTAAAGGTTAGAGAACCTTATGTCACTTACAGCACTGAAATGGAGGCAGGAGGGAGGCGGGGAGGAGAAACCTATACAGCTCTGCCTCAATCTACCTGTAATCTCCATGCTCAGTCCTTTTGCATAAAGTTTCCAAGAATATTAAGAAAAAGAGCTTTGCATGCAGGAAGTACCTTCTAAGCATATGTGAGCTAACACTGTAAACACTGGATGGAACAGTGTTTAAAAAAAAAAAAAAAAAAAAAAGGAGATTCCTCAAACCTATTGCTACCAGGAAAGAAGCAATGAATAAGAATTTGGCTGCAGCCTCCACAACTGTAACACAGGTAAGCAAATCAGATTTAATGTCAGATGATAAACTTTCTGAAAACGACATCTTTAGAAAGAACTGTATAGCAAGGAAAGGAACAATGGAGATTTTCTCATAGAATTACTGAGTGCAGACAAGTGAAGCTGAATTCATCAAGCATAAAATAACTTGCTGTGAATTCACACAGCACTGATCGACACATGCAGGAGCAAAATTTGTTAACAAGTTTGTATTGGAAGCTATGAACAAAAGTCTGATGAACAGAACAGCTCTGCGAGCTGCCAGCGTTAAGCAGCCCGCAGCTCGCTATGCTTGCTGACGGTTACCCGTGCTTTAGGGTTGGATGTGGTTGAACAGTGATGCACCAGAGCCCAGGTAAATGGTAACCCAGGACTGGCCGGGGCAGAGAGGACTGGCAGCAAAGCTCAGAGCCTCAAGTGCCTATACTTATTTCAAAATTAGTTGAAATGGTGCCCCCCCACCCCCCGATAGAGCTAGAGATGGGTATTAGAAAATGAGGTCACCACCAGAGCTGACCCAGCCAACATCAGTTTGTAGCTTGTGGTAGAGTCAGAACCAACCCATACCTTCTAATGGCCAGTCTTTGATCCCAAGCTACAACAAGTCTTTCCTTCACAAGAGAAGGATGAAGTATCGCAGTAAAGTCAGCTGAACCTACATCTCAAGTTCCTGCCTGAAATAAAGCAATCTTGAAAATGCTTAGCATGTTTACAACATAAGGGAAATCAAAATACCTAACATTTCAAGGCAAAAGGGTTAATTTTTAAAAGAGGAATACCTGAACATATTTCTTCTGCTCTCCACTACACCTCCAGGACAAATAAGGATGAGTTGTCAAGTTAAATACAAGCAGTCAAGTGACTGAATTATAATTTACTCTGTGCTCAATTTAAATTAGTGTGAGGCTATTAAAATATACAGTATAAATACGGCAATTCATCACAAGCTGTCATGGATGACTTCATCTATTTGCTGGAGTGGCACATGTTCCACTAAAGGGAACGAGAGCAAAATCACAGGTCAAATTAAGCTGCTATTCTGTTTTAATTCACTTATTTAATCTGTGGCGACATAATTGTCTTTTACAGTATGTACAACTCAAAAGGAAATTTGGGAGTATTATAGTCAGTATACAAATGATTAATCAAATGGTCCATTTAAATGCTAGTTTAAGAGCAGGAGAAACTAAAAGCAGTTGAAGAATGGCAATCAGCCAGTGTACACTCAAAAAGCTACAATTCTGCATTTGGATTTTTCCCTCCAATTAGAAAAAGGTTACATTAGAAAATCAATTAAATCCTCTGCATGTTATCTTGCTGTAAAGTTTGTATAAAATATGTAATGACATAGCCAGCTTTGGTCTATAATATAGGTATCAGCATTGGCTTACTTTCCTGTACAATATATGCAAGATTAATTACCAGCTGTAAGCACTTTAATCAACAGGTTTTCAGAATGTTATCTTGTCCTATCAAATCAGTATGTCATTAAAAAAAAATCAACCCCCCCCAAAACCCAGAAGGCCACTCTTTCACAGATCCTTTATTCCAACGATGTCCCTATTAGCGTGCTAATCCTCTGTTAAAGTAATTGATCCTTGTGATGATCTTGTCAAGTCGCAGGTACTAGTATCCTCTTTTGATAGCTGGGTCTGCCGAGTCAGAGATGTGGGCAGTAATTTTCTTAATAGAGCAAGCCAGCACCATCGCTCTCATAGCAGGTTTCCTGACCTCCAGCTTGTGAGCATCTTATTTTAAACATATGACAATAACACACATTTTGGCACAATATTACATCTGAAAGCACACTGAAAACATATAATTGACAGTGACAGGACCACCACGAATAGCATCTCGGCAGAGACTCCAGTCTCCCAGATCTTCAGGATGCTGAGTACCCATGAGCACGAGCCAAACCCACGCACTCCAGGGGAGGCAAGGTGAAACTGCTGGGGAAAGGGCTTTTTGCCACAGGGAGGTGAGTTCAATTAACCTTGCGAGGGGTGAATTCATCTCCTCTCCTGCCCGTATGATTTTTCTCTTACTTGCTCCACCTCCTCTGCAGATAGCTTGCGAGGGCACCCAGAGCCGAACAGCAGCAACGTGTCGGGAAGGTGCAGGCTGAGGAGCAAGGAGGCAACGGCAACTCCAAACTGGGACACAAGGAGATGCTCTCTGTCGAGCTTGGAAAAGACCATTTGACAAAGCAACCTAGCAGGTACCAGGAAAAGCAGCACCCCTGCTCAACCCCAGCGTTTAGGGGAAGAACATTTTCAGTTCAACATTAAAAGTTATAATAAAAAATATTTTTGTATATCAGACTTTCTGTACCTTGTTATGCTTACTACAACTTAGAGAATTCCTGTCTAATTCTAAGTGCTTGTCCCAGGTTTTGGGAATGATGGATACCACTTGAAAAGACTTTCTCAAGTAATATTTGTATTCCATATAATTAGAAGTTATTTGGAGGCTTTTTAAATTTCAATTTCTATATTTTTCACATTTAGAGGATCAGTCTTACCATATAATCTTATGACTAGAAATTTCATTTTATACCAGTGAATTCCACACTGACAATTTGTTGCAATTTTGCTTGCAACAACTCAGCCCCCTATTTCTCCTTCTCTTGCCGTTCTCTCCCATCCCCCAAATTTTTTGGGTAGAACTCCCTTAAGCCAGAATAAAATGGTTAGATAAAGATGGGGAAAAAAGAGAAGTGTAGTAAAAGCTTATTTTATACATTTCTAAGGAATTATTTTATAAATTATATTTCAAAAGTACTTTAAGATCCCAAACTACTAAGTGCTACGAGTATTACAATTCATTTATTTTCCTGAAGCCTCTACTGTTTTAAGTTTTTTAAAAAAATTGTTTGATTTCCACAGAGAAGTAAAGGACACATTTTGGTATTTTTTCCTATAGCTTAATCGCGTTCATAATTTAATTCTACATACAGGTATGGCATAGTGTATTCAGAGTTTTGTCGCTAGTTTACCACACAGATTTAACTGAGCGTCAGAGAAGACTGTTACTTTTCTGACCACGCAGTCACACCTCAGCATACACCTTCATCCACAATTGCAAAGAACGCTAACAAGGAAAAAAATCTCAGTCGGATAAAAACAATCAGGAAAGGAAATAACACTAAAATACATGAATAAACCTGTTAAAACAGCAAAACCTCCTAGGGGAACAGAATACTACCCCGAAGAAATTCGGGAAATTCTCCTTATTTAAAAATGAGGCCACAGGCTACGTGAGAACGCGCCCTTGGGGACGCTTTGGCGTTGGCCGAGGCCGCCATCCCGCCACCTTTCCACCCACCGGGGCGGCGCTGGCTGCAGGGGTGAAGCGGCATCGCGGCCGGCCCCGGGAGCCGAGGGGAAGACGTGCCGGGACCCGCACGCGGTGCTAGAATAACTCTGCGGCCCCCCGCGGGCGGAGGCTGCATTCTGGGAACTCGGGGGTCATTTGGACTTTCTGGATTTATGTATTATTGTTTTTCTGCATAAACAACGTGGACTTTAACGCAATAAAACAGATTGTTAGATCTAAGAATCATAAAAAGGAGGGGAAGGAAACCAAGGTCGAGACAGAATGGAGAGAAAAAAAAAGAGAGAAAATTACTGTAATATCTTACCTTTACTGCTAGAATTTTTCCACTAGGGACATGATATGCTCTGCATGAGGGAAAAAATTAAATAACTTGAGATCACATAAAATTACCTCTATACATATGTGTAGCACGTATATACTAATTTCACAGAAAAATGACTTAGAGCTAATACATTATACTGTAAACCAATTTTTACATAGCACTTCTAAAGAAATACTTTGTGACTAAAACAATTGACCAAAAGAATATACTCATAATGGAACTTTCTAGCAGATTTTTTACATCTGCATGTTTTATAGAAAAATTCACTCATTAAAGAATTTTATACAGCATAATAGCAATCTTACACATATGAATTTACCCACTTTCAAAATTTCTTTCAGTGCAATGAAGTTATGATAGAAACCTTATTCATAGTCTTATAAAATAAGCTCTCTTGCACAAGCTTGCTAATCCTAAGGGTATTTTCAGTGGTAAGACAATGAGATGCACAACTGTACCAATTAAAGTGAAGTAAAGCAGGTGATGACTGATTCTTTATCATCATCTAAGGACCTGCAGAAAGTGCGAGAGAAATGAGCAATCTGCACTGGTATTTAAGAGTACCACGTGTGTATATAAGGTTAGAATGCACGACTGTTAATGCGCACGTGTACTCAAAATGAACTTCCACAGTAATTCAAGAGTAGTTTGTCTTAATTTCTGTTGAAGAATGTTCATAATTGGCTTTTTAACAATGAATTGTATATTCTTAAACATAAGCTTCTAGGAAAATAAAAAGGCGTGAGAAAAAAATCCTACTAAAAATTCAATGTAATTTTGCATAAAAACAAAACCATTAAAGGTTTTCCTCTTCACTAGTTTTATTGTCTCATACTGATTTATGACGCTACACACATAAATGTCATATACGTGGCACTAACTTTAAAGATTTATAATATTTTAGCAGTATATACCTCTAGCAATTATTACTGAAGAGAAAAACCTTTAATAGCTTTGTTCTTATCCAAAATCGTATGTAGTACAGAGCAGGACTGTTGTTTACTCTTATATATAACCCTGAGTGCTTATATAATTTTCATTAAAATCTTGGGAGTTCCAAATCTTTACCTTAATTTAATAATTTATGGATAAGCATTTATGGAAGTGAGTGGCACTAGCTTTTAGAAACAAACACGGTTTAAGAAAAAAAAAAAAGTATACCCTCCCCCCCCAAAAAAAATCACTGTTATTTTGATGTCAATCTAATGTGCAAAAAGCAGAATCATCAGATGAAGCTATAAGTGACAGACTGGTAGCTGAATGCAGAATCAATGAATCAAAAGGAGCAATAGTTACTCTGCTGTAACTATGGATGAATCAACAGTGGCAAAACATTATGGACTTAAGATCAGCAGAAATGATAAGAAAATGAACAGGTTGAGATAGCATGCTTAACGTCTGTTAGCTTAATATGTACTGTGCTGGACAGTTTGGCAACTTAATTAGCTTGTCAAGAAAGCTGATCTTTTTTCCATAAGAGAGATCTCCTGTTTCCAAGTGAATTAAAAGGGAAGACTTGATTATTTAATTATGATGCACGCTAATTCATCCGTGGAAGTTTGGGTTAAATTTCCAGCAGAGGGCAGATACCTGGTTTGGTTTACAGAGCATTGACAGTACCAATTTAACATTTAATTATCACTGAGAATTGGATCACAAAGGAGATACCATGCCCATGGGTACAGTGTGTCCACTGGCTTTGCAAACGGCATGCTACCCGGGAGAAGAGGAATTTGTTTACTCCAGGCTGATAGGGCATCTCAGTTGTCCTGACTTTCCTCAACACAATAACTGTAAAGTGATTAATGAAGTTTGAATAGGAGCTTTGGTTACACCAAAAGACAACCGTACACCTCTGTACTGTTTTAATTAACAGCTAACACTTCAAATTAGTCTGTAGTTGCTACAGTAATTACCTGTTCCAATGAGTGTGTAGGGAAAACGTTTTTGTTAGATATTATGTAGAACTGTAAGTTGGAATTGATCATTCTGGTTACAGTCAGCACAGCTAAAGCCTGAAGATTTAGTACCTTCATGTAGCTTCAGAAGGATAAACTAAAAAATCCCACAAAATAATGTGCACAGTATGAAGAAATACGTATTTTTAGTGCATCCATCAGTAAGCCTACGGATGACTATGAGGAGATCAAACTAATATTCATACTCTACAAATAACACAGAGGCTCATCTCAAGGGTCAGCTCTTAAGAGATTTCAGTGTCACCCCCAAAAGTAAGTAAACAAACTCCTCAATCTAGAACCAGATCATTAGACCATGCAAAGCAGCAAAAGCAACGGTTCCTCCACAATGCTGTGCATCGCGGTAAGCGCACACTTTAAAATCGTCCAGGATGGCAGGCAAATGATATTGCCTAACAAACACAGTTCCAACAGGAACCTTCCTTGCTAGGAACACATTTGAGCAGTGCCTAACAGTCAAGATAAGTGGATGTCAAAGACAAGGGAACACAGTTGCTGAATAGCTGCTGAACAACTTAAAAGACAAAAATAAAGAACAGAAATTAAATGCATTGAATAATTTGCACTCTACACCTAAGATGTGCACATTTAGACCGGTTTTTCAGTTGGCTTCCAGACTTGGGATAAAATTCTGCCACGCACATCCCCTTGACTCCCGATGCATTAGCAGAGGTAGGCAAATTTGTCCCATAATCTGTACAGCTGCATACTCAAGTTCAGCAGGCTGTCCACCACGGCATCCAGCATAGCGTGCTACTAAAGATTAGCTGACTTGGGAATGAGGTTTTCTGCATCACAAGACCCCAGAGAAGCTTCACAGGCTCCCTGGAAACCTCCACCATGGGCCAGTCAAAATGCAACTGTTCCAGCTTGATTCTGCTTTCACTCACTTCCAACTCCAGCTCACGTTTTTCTAGGTCAGGAACTCCGCATGGAGGCACTAACATCATAACAAAATGACTCCCGTGTTCCTATTTCCACTAACCCCCTTTTCAGTAAAGGATAGCACAATGCAGAATATTCACCAAAAACTCTGTTTTGATTTTTGCAAGAATTCATACCTTGCAGAAACCAGCTTTGGAAGAACAAGTTCATTTTTCTGCTCTTTTTAGGTTTTTTTGTTTGTTTGTTTGCTTTTGGTCAGGCTGTTTTTTTTCTCTCTGTAAAAGATCTGCTGCAAAAGCTGTAACTTGGAGGATTAGGAATAGGAAGCTATGAATCATTTATTGTTAAAGAAAAATTGAACAGACAGTATTTCATCACAGATAGCCAACTTCTGCAACAAGAAGTCTGAAAAGCCGTTTTGAACACTTGATGCCAGTGCCAACTATTTAAAAAAAAGTTATTATCTAAATGTTGTTGCAATTTGCCACTTAAAGGAAGCCCACTGTGATGGGCATTTTCCCCTTCCCTCTCTATCTCTTAGTTAAATTATGAATATATGTGACAAATGCCATGGCACAGAATGTACTTTTTAACTCTCTGGAGAGGAAGCTCCTAACAGGTACTGAGACAAATTAAGAATACATCCTTAAAAGGAGCCTGAAGCAAATCCCACCCAGGTTAGCTGGAGAATTTGATCTACTACAAACTTGAGGGTTTATTATTTTAAGCTAATGAAAATATTAACTAATGAAAATATTATGAGAACAGCAACAACATAATAACAACAACATTCTCCAGTAATAAAAAACCATGTAATATACATTTAAAAATAAGTAGTATTTATTAAAATCGTAAAAAAACCAAACACAGACAATTTATTCAGTGTCTAATATCTGCCTTTAAAGATAATTCTCATAATTCTCAAGATCCTGCACCCAACTAATTATCACCAGATAAGCATATATTTCACAGACTTTTTTTTTCTTTTTTTAAAAGGTGATGTTTGTTGTTGTAGCCCTAACATATTTTAGGCTGAAGATAATGATTAAGATTATGAAGAAAATGCAAAGTTGAGGCATCCATTTTGGGGTACTAGTCTTACAAGCTGATGCATTCTTTTCCATCTCAGTTTCTGCCTGAATGAAAACAGTTGCTGCCTGTCCGTAAGAAAACTGGGCAGTACAAAAAGGTGCAGATACCTTAAGTTCATCTGCGGTGACATCTTCATAGGGGGACAGTAAAGGAAAATAGAGTTGAAAACTGCATCTAAGTCTTAATAGACTTAGAATAATTCATATTAATTTTCTCCAGAAACTGAAAGCTTTTCACGGAAACAAACTGTTCCTTCTTGATGCCGAGAAGTACATTTTGTGTCCAGTGCAGATATGGGGGGAAAAAAAACAAATCTGCCCTATGTCAAATAAGCAATTTAATATTGCCAGATGAGAAGAAAGGCGAACAACATGGCAGGAAGGCATAAATGCAGGTGCACTCCTAATAAATATTAGTAGTACCTGATGCAGGGATTGAGTTAAGAGATCGGTGTTTAATTAAACCAAATGAACAACCTAAACAAATAACTCAAAAATCTTTTTCTAGGTTTCAAAAAAGAAGGAAAAAAAAATTTTGGGGGGGAGGGAGGGGGGGGCAGAGAAAGTAGCAACTTTCAGACCACCCCAGAGAAAAAGCTTTCCAGCGATAAAGGCAGGGTGCCAGAAAGCTGTGGGGAGAGGGTAAAAACGGAGCAGGGGAGCCGGAGGCCAGCGAGGGCGCAGCCGAGGCTGGGGGGGAGCCGTCCCCCTCGCCCCGGCTCCCGGCTCGGGAGGCTGCCGAGGCTTCAACGCGAGCCCCACGCCCGACAGCCGGACGGCAGAAACTGCTGACGTTTCCTTTTCTGGACGTTCTTCTAGCAAAAAGGTAAGGTATGCGATTCAGAGAGGTTTGCTTACAGCCGCAGCACTTTGTGTAAGTAAAGCAAAGGCCGACTTCGACAACCACGTATTTTGAAACATCCCCATTGGGAAAGAAATTTAAATCTCTCTGCTCACATTCCCATTAGAGTTCATTATTCTGAGCCCTCTACATCCATTACAATGAGCAGCTTCTAAGCAAGACTGGCACAGTTGTGTCAAATATTTTATTAACCTTGACTGTTAACCATATCCCTAGACACGTAAAGCCCGGAGGGACCCATGCAAGCCAAGTCCTTTAGCATAACTTTGTCTCCTCTACTCTGAAAATCAAGAGTTTCCCTCAGGGAACACTGCAAAGGCAGCTTGCCCAGCTCGGTGGCAAACACCGGGTTATTTTGGGGAACAGGAAAGGCGGCATGAGCACGCGTGCACTGTACCTGAACAGAGCCCTCCAGCCAAGCCGGAGAGAGTTTCTGATGGACTGCGGAGTATGGCATGCATCCCTCGTGCTCCAGAAAATACCTGTCAATGTAATGGGAAGCTAGAACGGGGCTTGGGGGAACTGCCAACTCCTCAGCATCTCTCCTTCCCCCTTCCCCACTCGCCCAGTATGCGCAAAGTGTTTTTACAGGAAAGCACATTAAAAAAAAAAAGAAAAAGAAAAAAGAATGCATCTAAATCAGGTGGTATCTGTTGCAAAAAAAGAAAAAGGAAAAAGATAGCAGCTGAATTTCCTATTGTTTTGTTCTTCCTAAGGTCTACAGCGAAGAAAGCCAGAGGAGAAATGCTGGATGGCTTGGCTCAATCCTGTTTATAAAATAAATCATAGCTCATCCTAATTTTTATGCTAAAAATTTCATACAGTGAATATAGACACTAAGTTTCTATAGTAGTCATATACTGTACTTCAAAAGTTAAAAAAAAAAAAAAAAAGACCAAAGAGAGCATTCACAAGCTTCTTAATGATAATAATGTAGATGTCAAACAAATTTTCCCCCTCTTTTAACTTGCTAAGCCTAACTATTTTATATTCTTCCTGTGAGAAATTTTACCAGAAAGCACAGCGGGGAGCTGCGTTACTTGCCGCGATTGTGGCATGACTTCTTTTAGGACAAGCAAAGAACTTTAAGTTCAGGTTTCAACATGCAGGCACTAGAGAGAAGCTGCAACTTTCAGTTCATTCTCATTTATAACTCTAAAGCATTTGCCCACATATTAGTGGTTTAAGGACGATCACATCAGAAGCGCAGATTGAGTAGGCAAAGATCCTTGAGCTTTTTCAAACAGCTTTTCCTAAAATATATAACACCTTCGACTACAAATAGACAGAGTTTAATACTCTCCGAAAAATTCAAAACAAACATTTTCTCTTCCTAGAAGCAATGATTCATCAGGATTAGTTTATCACGTTACAAACACGTTCACTAATGCTGTTACAAAAAAAAGCATTGAAGAAGCCTGCGACAGCCTACCACGTAGAAGATCCTGCTTCCCGTCTGTTCACTCTGGCCACCAGAATATATTTTTCTATTTTTCCCAATAGCCATGGAAACAATTTCTAATCAATAAGATATTCCTTGGCAAGACCAAATGATTCAAGGGAAAGCCATGACCTGTCTGCTATGCCAATGAGTCAGTCCCTTCCCTTCCTAGAAATATGACTAACATCAGCAAATATGACAAAATGATATACTGACAGTGCTGTTACATTAGCGATGTGACTGCTGAGGAGCAGGGAAGCGATGCTCCCCTCCAGTCAAGGTACCACACGAACATATGGCCAACGCCACAAATGTGCTTCTACTGCAGCTCTGTTGGCTCACACAAAGTCTTGTGTCATTCTGCTTTTAGGAGACGTGTTGCTTCCTTAGAACCACTGGAAAGTTGGTTGCAAGGGCCGTCTGCCCGTCAAATAACCCAGCTTCCCACGTGAAGCAGGACTGTAACACTGGGTGAGCCCAGCACGGTTCGGGCTAGCTGCGCTGAAGGATGGAGAAGCCCCTGCCTGTCTTGTGAGCTGTTTCAGTGCTGCACCATCTTCCTCGCGAAAAAGTTTTTCCTAACTTCCAATCTGAACTTCCCAGGTCCTGAGGCCACTGCCTATCATCTGCCTCTACTGAGAAGAGTTTGGCTTTGTCAGGATTTTTCACAGATGATAGGCAACAGTCTCATAATCAAACCAGCTGGCTCCTTCAGCACCTGCAGGTGAATACCATCCACAGATGTGAATATATGCAGTTTCACTAAGTAGTCTCTAACCCACCGTTTCTCCAGTGTTGGCTGTCCTCTCCTTCCCAAACTGGGCTGGCACTGCTGGGGTCTGGGAGCAGACTTTGCATGGGAAGACCAAGTCAAAAAAGTTATGAGGTCATTAGCCTAGTGATGGGATTATACAGAAAAGGCTATCTCGCCCATTTATGAAGAAGCCCATATTTTCTCTGAACTTTTTTGCTACTAGCATATTTGCAGAATCACAACATACTTCTCAGGTGCCTCATTCTTTAAAAATACTTTTCAAATTCTATTAATTTCTAGATTTTGCACGTGAACATCCCCAAAACGAGGAGAACATACAAGTCAAGAGGTAATAAAAATCCAATAAGTATTACGGTACCTCAATTAACCTACTTCCTTAATACAAGATGACAGAAGATCATAACGATTCTACCACAGTTTTGAGTAAATTTTTCCTGAAATCTTCCTACTGACTGATGCAAAACCTCAGGATTCTGAAGAGTTCAAATGACAAAACTTCTCCTCAATAAAACTGCCACAGGTTTTCTAACTTTTGGTTAGACTGTGGTTCCACTGTGCCAAAAACAATTTTTCTGGAGGAAAAAAGTGTTCCCCCACAAATTTAAGTTGAACTTAAGCGAGTCTTGGAATTGCTAAGTTTCCTCTTCCGAATTAATGAGATGAATTCTGCCCTCAGATACATGTGACTGCCAATGTCATCACAGTCATTCACTCCTGAGATTAGACCATAAACCCACTCTCTTTTCATTATCCTTCAGCTCATATATCCTCAAAGTAAATATTACAGCTTTTTTCTCCTAGATACATCCTCTCTCTCTTCCTACTTTCACACCTTGGTATTTGTTCATTAAACACATCTGTTAAAAATGTCAAAGTATAATTCTGTTCAACAAGAACTGCAGATATTGTTCAGTTTACCCATATCTATATCAGCTCACCCACAGTACGGCACTGATGAGTTGCAGAGGAAGCCCTCTGGACATTCCCTCAGCAGGAGGTTGCTCTGATGACACACACAAGAACAGGCATGCAAAAGGTCTTTGGGAATGAGGCAAAGTATAACACAACTCAATATACACATAGAAGCCCTAGGTTTCTTATCTGAGTTTAAAAACTAATACAAAAAGTGACTGTGATAGCAAGCAGCACCTTCAGATGTAGGGGCACTGAATAAAGTCAGACAAACGGAGCATTTTCCTGCCCTATGAGAAATAACCTAGAGCAAAATGACTATGTCATCACATTGCACAAGATGAATAAAATTCGCTAAGTGTTATGCATTGCAGAATGACATGCCAGTCACCAGCTGCAAACTATATACAGCAAATCACCCACAGATTTGGTTTACTTCCCCCCCCCCCCCCTTTCTTCATAGTACTACCAGTGTCTGTCATGCTCCTGGTCAGACTCTGGCATTCTGATCAGAGTTGTCATGTACTCAAATGGCCATCTAAAGAAACAGATTCAAATTGTTTCTAGGAAATAAACACTTTGACAGTTGTTGCCTTCTGCAATAGAGAAACACATTAGCCTGACTCTCTGGCTGTTAAACCAGGAAATCCAAAGTGCACAGCAGTTGTGAAAAGGAGTTTTTATGGGGACTGTGCTAGTTCAAACAGCAATCTACGCCAACCTCCCTTCTATCTAAAATCCCATTACAGATGCTTGAATACTGATTGTAAAATGATTTGTTGTTAAGCTAGAAAACAAACAAAAATACTTGTATCTAAATTTTAAATTTTTCAGAAGAGTAAAACTGGCACTAGAAGCCACATAAAGAAAATGTACAATAGTAAAATGTCTCACTTAACCCATCTCTGTTGGAAAGGGGAGGCCTTGGCATCCAAGACTAAACATAACAGAATAGATCCCTCATCTCTTCTGTTCTGTAATCTACCACTATTTCCATCTGTTACCACTTATATTAATCTTCCTTCTCCACTGCAGCCCATTGCAATTTGGTCCCCGTTCCTTAGGGTGACCTGTACAGAAGGAAGGACTAATCACAGAGAGCACTTAGCCTTCAGTTGGACACGGTGCTTGATGAGGTTGCGCTTCCACCATCAGCAACGCTCGGCCACTCACTAGCACTGAACCAAACCAGATCAGATGCAGACACAGTAACGTATTGCTGCTGCTAGCTTTAAACTAGACGAAAGAGGACAGAAGATAGCAGAGCAGTCATAAGCTTAGACTGACATGGACAGACATTATCTGACGCAGCATAAAGCCTGCCAGTACAAAGTTAACCCATCAATATTTTTGGAAGAAATTCAAATCAGACTGAGCTGAAAAGCATGCGACAGCTATATAGAGCTATTTAGATCTTCACATCTCTCCATAAGGAGACCTAAAGCTGCACTTTCTGCATTATCAAACCACTTGTTCAAGAGAGATGTGTTCAAGACACTCTCGCAGCATGACAACTATCAAAAGAAACATGGAGCTGTTCAGTAATTCCTAGACCAGTACCGGAAAAGAGAACTGTGCTGAGAAGCAGAAGTTTTCTAGGTATTCGAATACTTAAAACTGGTGTTTTTTCTAATCATGGCTCAGTTTCAAGTAGAAAGTTTGCATTAAAGTTTTAGTTCAGATTGGACACAGCAAACATTTGCAAGAAATCACTGTACTCCTGTTCTGCCCATGAACAGGCCCTCTAGGAACCTGAGCAAGCGAACATGGAATGAAGTATCCAAAGAGCCACCACAACTCACAGCACTGAATAAACAAATGCTCAAAAGAAAAAAACTCCCCCAAGCACTGTATAAAGCCCTACCCAAAGAAGGCTCACAGCTACAGGTGCCTCTCTCTCCCAGGAGTAGGCGAGAGCAGAAACATCATGACGTTAGTTATTCTGCTCAATCACTACTGGATCGCACGTAGATACCATGGTGATGAGCAACACATCAGAAATGATACAGACTAGAACCGGGTCTTTGCATTATTCCTTGCCATCATCATTAAAACAGTTGTAGTGATGTACATAAAAATAGCTACACATCAGAATGGGATATGGTTGGCTAATCATTATATTCCACGGTAACTAGTGAATATTTGAGCAGTTACTTTCTAGCATTTTGACTGAACATTTCCCAAAGAATCTGGGATGAATGGAAATGGGAAAGAAAAAACAACAAAAAACAAAAAACTATCAACCTTGCCTTCGTCGTTCCAGTCACTGTTCTTTACAGAGACATCAAGCTGATATTAAGGAGAGAATTTAAAACACAACATTGATAAGTTCTCCCAGTATAATGGCAAAAAGGGATTTCTACATTAATACATGTTCTTCTGTCCCTTATCAATTCACATTCACTTCTATAAGCAAAACCATTATTTAAAGTAGTATTCTATACTACGGAACAATGTCTATAAGCTTGGCATAACTTGGCTATTGCAAATCCCATCAATTCTCTGTTACACAGACTTATTTGTAACAAAAAAATTGATATCTCCCAAGTCAGGGCAAGCTGCAAAGAAAGTGGCAGTGTGCTTACACAACATCTCACTCATTAGTAAGAAAAGCAGCTTAAATTTTCAGGACTACTATTCACTTAATCCTCTGGACCATGGGCATACAATGCAAACAAAACAACTTTAATTTAAGAATCATCCAGTTTCTAATTAAACAGCCATAGGCAGCTGGCTGGATACATTTTAATCAGTTTCAATAACCTATTGATTGGTATACTGAAGCCTAAAAAATTAAAAGTAAAAAGATGATCGGGGAATTGTCCCATCTCAGAACAACAGTAGAACCCTCTGTAAATAACTCCTCTTTTAACCATCAGCTAAATGAACACTTCAATACTGCAGTACAAAGTCTTCTGCAAAATTACTTTAACTAACAAGCAGAAATTTATCAGCTTCAGCCAAAATCAATGCTGAAATCAATTTGAACACTGGTTGTGTCTAAAGGGGCTCATTGGCAATTTAGGGAAATTACACCATGTAAATGCCTGTGCTTTAATTGAACAGTTTCATCAACTAGGCTGTGATTGCTGTCCATTCATTTATTTACTTTCACTGCAGCTACCATTCTGCAAAGGAATGGTTTTTGTCAGACTTGAAGGAGGTACTTTATCTTCATTTTATGCACTTTTGTGCATAACAGATTTTATGAGGCAGGCAAGTGATGGCTGGGGTCAAAAGAAACAAGTGAACAGCAATCACTGGTCAGTCTTGTTTAAACTGTAATGATAATACGCAGAAATTTTGTGAGGTATTTCCAACTTACTTTAGCTATTATTGTTACAATGCTTTTCAGTGCGACTAAAAATAAAACAAAGTAACCAAGAGAAACAGAAAATGAATGCAATCTGGGAAAGGAAAGCTAGGAAAGTGCTCTGCAGCTGTAACACAAGAAGGAAGGGAGATGTGATTTTCAGACCTCATGTAGCCACAGATTTGTTGGAATGCTGCTCAAAATATTTAACCTTCCTGTACTTCATTTTTCAGACCTACATCATAGCACTATGCTGGGATGATTAAGGTTTATAAAGCACAATGAGAACCTCCTATGGAAAGTATAATACATGGAAAGCAGTGTGATTGAGCTGACAGCGTGCTGGACTGGGAACTGGTAGGAACAAACTCAGTTCCTGGCTCTGTCACTACTTTGCTAGCTTGGGGGTGGGGTGGGGAGGACAAAAAAATCACTTCCGTTTCTGTTATATGCAGACAATGACATTAGTCTCCTTTGCAAAAAGTGCAGAAAAATCTATGCATGCAAGTATTTTAAAGAGGGGCAAATTATTCTTTCTGTATTGTTGATTCATACAGAAAAATGGCAATGAATGGAAGGGCAGAGAACTCCACAAGAGGCTACAAGAAGATGAGAGCACTGCTTAGATTTAGAGACTGGCTTTCAGCAACATTGAGAGGTACACGATATTTTTTGAAGAATACACCTGCACTGCAGAAACACTTCTGAGACAGCTCCTTCATGACAGCAGATGTGCTGGAAAAGCACCAGTGCATTGCATTAGAGGCAGAGAGACAAGCCAGAGACAGCAAACCTTGCAGAGCCAAAGTTACACGACACAATGATAAATTCCAGCTATTCCATCACCATCCCAGCAAACACAGCTAAATCACCTCCACCTTCCTCACTCTCAAACCAAGCAAAATCACCAGCTTCCTCACTCCAGAACTGATACCACTTTTCCCTGCTAATGGTACAGAGGATGTGCAATATACTTGGATAGCACAGTTTGCAGGCTGTCTTGCAAGAGATATCAGCTTCCCAGCTGTCTTGCCACGCACTATGTGTAATGCGCTAATGGGGCACCCCAAGGTTGGTTGAGATAGAGAATAAAGAAATGGGCATATGCTGGAATGTACAACTCAAGCGAACAGCAAAATTGCTCAAGTAAATTGCTCAAACAAATTAAGCTTCGGCATTTATCCGTATTTTCCCTAGCTATACGATTCTTCTGGCCGGTACATCATCAACAGCCACTTCTCTTCCAATTACTCAACTTATAGTGAAACCGTCTGGTTTAACAGCATTTTGTTAAGATGATAACCAATTCTCCCTTTCCCCTGCCTCTCCTTTCCAGATATTAGGTGACTTTACAAATTAATTATGGCATCACTGGGACTTCACGGTTATTGCAGTATGCAGAGTGATATCGCTTGCTGCTACTGAAGACTCCTCTAACAAAATCCAAGATTTACACGCCATACACAACACACCTTAAAAAAAACCCCAAGTACCTAAAACGCTACAGTGAACCATCACCTAAAAAGGATTCTTTGAACATTTCACTTATTTACAATTATAAAGCAAAAACTAGAACATACGAGATGAGATAAAAATATTCCTTTTGCTCATGTGTAAAGGAAGGAAACTGCGACACTTCAGATATGCCACGTGAGTGACAGACTTCACAGAGTAATTATTTGCCAGAGATATATACTTCTACCGTGTTGTATTAGATTCAAAATACACATAGCTAAGTATTTTCCTTCTAAATAATTTAATGTAACTACTCCTGAGACTGGCTGGTAGAATGCATACATCACATTACAAATCAAAATGTTAACACTATTTCACTGAAGTAAAGGAGCAATCTTACCAAAACATGGTCTCTCAGAGTTCTGCAGCCAATGATGGAACTAAAAGATGGAGCAGAGAAGCACCTAATTTAAATGTCTTTTGGACCTACCAGTGAATTATTTTTCAAAAAAGCAATTTAAGTGAATACCCTGGATGCACTGGTATACCAGTATTTTTTTCTGCTGTGAAGCAGTCAACACCGTACATTCCCCATCCTATCAACTTCTATAAAATAGTTGATAAAAAATTAGAAAGTCTGTTGCAAAGCTGGAAAGCTAAAACATCTACCAACGTAACAGTCTTGGGGTCAGTCTTATATGGTGCAAAACTCCATGAAATCAGTGGTAGCTAAGGGGTTCCAAGAATTCACAGAATCGGGCCTATAATACTCAAGGTAAAGTGGAAATCCCAGTTAATGATGTAAACCAACTAGAATGACTGGGAAACAGAAGAGAAAGATGCTTCCAGTCTATGCTATTGCAGATCTCATCGCTTTCCCTGACAATCTTTACTCAGGGAAGGGTACATACTTCCATTCTGTGTCAGAACTGTATATTCAAACAATCAAAAAGCATATATTTGCAGGATCTAACTCTATAATTTCTATCATTCCTTAATTAAGAAAACAGCATATCAAAAAGTAGGGGAAAAATAGGGCGTCAAACAACCACAAAATCCCTTCTCTTTTTACAAAAGGAAAAACATTTAGATTCAGCAAGTTCTCACTAGAAGTATTGCAATAAAGTATTGATTTTTACCAGACTCAATTGACTGAAAAGTTGTTTGTATAGCAATATTGGCCAAGCCAATATACTGGAACAATTTTGCTACACACAGTAATCAAGTGTATTTCTAAAGTATAATTATACTGTCATAAAAATAAAGCTAAGATACCTCTTTTCCAAGCAATAAAACAGTTGCAGTTGTAAAGAACCCAAATAAATGAAATATATTTTCTAACTAAACATAGCGTCTTCCAAAGAGAACAGAAACACCTCCCCTTTCCCCCCCTTAAGCCAAGGTTAGCATGAAAAGTGATCAATACTTCAATCTCAATAAACTATTTCAATAGTAGTTAATTCACATGGAAAGAGAGGCTGAAAATTTTTGCTCAGCGACCTGCGACACGCTATCTTGTTTGCTGAATGCTGATAATATATCATTGCCATAATGGATATGACTTAGTATAATGTGCTGAAAAGAAAGAGGAAAAAAAAAGATACCACACACATGCACTCGTTCTTTAGATTCAAATCAATACTACACACAGCCTTTTCTGAGACAAACCCACAGCATGGAATGCTTGAAGAGGAAAACAGCCAAACGTTTGCAATTAATTTTATTTGACAAATGTTCATTGATTTACTAGAATAAAATATATGTGTGCTGCTATCTGTGACTAGTGCAATCCAGCTACCTGTAAGTATTCCATTTTACAACTTCTTAGTGGATTGTGTTACACAGATGGTCCTTTAGCAAGGCTCCCCTTTAAAAAGGGGTAATTGTCCCAAAATAGGAAGTTGGGCCTGCTGGGTCTACAGCACCTCACTGCAGCATGGTAATTGCCAACTCCCTGCAACTGCAGCAAGCAGCAGCTCTTCAGGGATGAGAGAGTAACCTGGTGCAACTCTTCAGTCCTACGGAATAAGAAGCAAGTGCGGGAACATCTGACACATAAGCCTACCTTAGCAGTAGTCCAGTTTCGGGACAAAACTTATTTCAGATCGATAATCTGCTATTATTTGCATTGCCAAAAGTGTCAGACCTCAGGAACGGGTTAAGTAGCCACACATGAGAATGGTGCGCTCTCTGCAACAATGCGGGATGGCGCTCATGCTGCAGAAAATACTGTTAAGGCGCAGCAATTGATAATTTAAAATGTGAACATAAAAAGGAAAAAGAAAGGCAGGTAGAAATATTTTCCCTAATACAGAAGAGGAGTCATGTTTTTACAGTTAAAAATTTTTACTTTCCCAATTCCAAGGCAATTGTGATACTCAAAAAACACTAAACAAAGCAGATCACAGAATCAGCCCACACAAAGCAGCAAGTCAATGGAGAAGAGCTGCCAGAAGTGTTATGCATTCCCTCCTGTGCTATAATCTGCTGTTCCTTGAACATTCACGCCTCTGTCCCTTCATCACTCTTGCAGACTCTTACTAAAGTATTATTCCTTGGAAGAGAAAAACAGTTTTGTAAAAAATATTAAACAAAGAGCAGACACACAACTATACTGCCCTTCAGAAATGCAAGTCAAAAGGTGCAAGTTTGGCTTTACATAGCATTTCATTCCAAACTTCCCGTATGAATTTTGCAAAACATGGAGCACGTACTACGTATGTGACAATATTACTAAAGAATGAGACATTTTTATACCATCTTCTTCACCTAAAAGCACTGTATCATTTCACAGACTACATACACACAGCAAACATGGAATGGGGCTGTTTCTTGTGAGCGGGGAACTCGCAGACAAGCTGACAACTGGACACAAAGTTCAGCAGGTTCTTAATGAAAGAAGATTAGCAAAGCACACAGGAGTTTTCTCCTTCTCTCCCTGTCTCATCCTTACAAACTCTTCTCTTCAACTGTCTCATAATTATTCCTCCTTCACACTGTCTGCAGATTTCTCCCTCCTTTCACCTCTTTCCTTCCACCTTCACGGGTCATCCACCACTATCATCTTCTCCTCTTCCCTAACAAAGGCTGCAGTGTAACTTCAGAACCTTTAGGGAGGTTCAAAATGACCAGCAGTATCCGAACAAGGTCCATATAGGGTGGAACTGAAGGCACTGAACTTTAGCATGCTGAAGATATCTGCTAAACAAGCTCAAAAACTATTTGTGGGCACAGGAAGTGAAGCCCCTGCACTATGACTGCAAAAGCTAGAGAGAAACAAAAACACCGAGAGCAGGACAGATAGTAAATACAGTTATATTGGAAGACAGAGGTAAGGGGCTGACAATCCTATGCGGATTCCCCTGTTCTGTGGGACATTCCTTTCCCTAAATGGGCTTCAAAGCCTTCCACAGGCATCAGAGCACCTGGCTCTCCTTTGCAATGCTTCTCCCACTTGCACCCGGATCAGTACAGAAGGAAACTTCTCTAAATCAGAAAACAGCAGTAAGACACTGACTGGGCTGTAAAGTGCAACACCCTTTCTCAAAGCCTTCTTCTTGTAAAGTAAGAGAACATCATTTCTGCAAGTTTCTTGGTTTAGGAATATCTTTCTACAAGAGAATGTGAATGAATTTTCTGGGCTACATTCCATCTACAAGGCTAACCTAATTTCTGAAGAGTCCATTCAAAAACTAGGTTTTTCCCTTAAAGGTTTTGGAAGCCCATTTTCATTAAACCTTCTGCAAGGAGACCAAAGCCAGCTGTTTCGCAACGCTGGCAGCCAATTAGAAACTAAATGAAATGCACGGTAGCTTTTAAAACATTTTTTAAAAATGTTAATATCAAAGTTAAAGTATCTAAGGTATAAACAAAATCATAATGGGATGCTGGGTTACTGTATATGGTAAATAGCTCTCTGGAGGAAACCTTTATTACTCCCTCAGGGCTTTCTTACAAAGTATGGATTTCTTAATTCCTAGTGGAATATTTTTCATACACCACTGCAGACTATTAAGTACCAGATATTACATTATGTAGTTTAAACTTTGCACTATGCATGAGAAAGACTTTCCTGTTGAGAAAACTATATCTCTGCTATTATAATCTTTACAATATTAAAATTAATACTGGCTGCAGGGTATAAGCTTCACTACCAAAATTTGGGGGAGTTGATAATTTAATATATTCATCAGCCTGTGCGTAAAGCTGCTCATAAGGGAGGGAAGTCACCGCAACAGAGAAAGGGTATTTACTAATTTTGAATTGCTAGAGAAAGGCAGAGCAATAGTGTCATCACATCCCGCTGGTGTCACTCGCAGGATTGGGCTAGCAAAGGGCGTGGTAAGCTGGCAAGAATAATGGTATTGCAAATACCGAAGGCAATTCATTATGCTTCAGGACATTTCAAGTTCCACTTGTGAACCATTAACTTGTTACCCAGGAGGGATTCAAAGCTAAGTATTAAAAAGATAATAAAAATGCATCAGTCCTCATGGCACCCAGAAGCAGCTACCTTGCAAATATGTAAAGAGAATTTCTAAAAAGTTTATATTTAGAATTTATTTTATATTTTTTTCTGCATAGCAGCAATGGCCCACCTACACCTTATTGTACACATGAAAGAAAAAAAAACTTAAATTTTATTTTTAAAAAAATTTAAGTGAAATTCAACACTCACTTGTAGACTGTGCCTCCATTGCCATGACCGAGGATGTCTCGATACCGTATGTCTTGTTCATTCATCTCCACAAGAAAGAAAGAAAAACAAAAGAGATGTCATGCTGTGGATGGAAATGTCAAGGAAAAGCAACTCTAGGCCATAAACAACAAGCAGTCTGGGTCATTTCAAGTTCAGCTGCAAGAACGAGAAGATCAATACAACATTTGCTGTCCAATTTATAAAAGACGATACCAAGGGACAAAGTGATGGAAAGTTTAATGACAATTTGTTTGCCTGGGTCATTTCATTAAAGTTTGATAAAAGGTGTCAAAATGGAATGATATAATATAGCTCAAGAGGGTCAGGTCACAGATACTGATAGGAAAAGGGTCTCCAGAACAGCACATAACCAAAGCCAAAGTTGGAGGTGAATGGAAACAATCCAACAAAAAACTGTCATCTTACGTACGGCTGGAAAAGTTTATGACTTATTCTAGAATCAGCATAATTGATACTAATCGAATGATGAGGTTCTATCGGTAGGATTGCTCTGCAGAGGTTAATTTAACTACTTGTTAACTAAAGTGAATATTCTGCAGTAAAAATAGTCTTCAATTGCTATCCAATGACAATAATTTTCCTTCAGTTACATAACAAACTGCTGGCCTCAGAAGCTTCCTTCGCACTGGGACAGCTTTGCTGAGAGCGTGATGATACCCTCAGAGAGTCAAGTAGAAGCCCGATACAAGCACTGTACGGGGCAAGTGCTGGCACTCCGGGTCTTTCTGACGAGGATTTTAGAAGAGCCGATTACACACTGGCCCGCTAGATGAGCGATTCAAATGTAAAGCTACAGTTCAACCTTCTCCTGTACAAATATGGTTATAGTGATTTTCAAGCTAAGCCAGCTTTTCAAAAATCACCACAGACATTTTCGGAAAGTGCATGTGTACTTGGAGAAAAAAAAAGGAGGGGGGAAAAAAAATAAAAAAATCTTTCAACCACAATAAATTCCAGGCTGCACACATTTTCTATGCTTTAAACAAAAAAAAACAAAAACAAACACTCCATTTCCTGATCATTATGAGCAGTAAATGACTGGATAATTTCAGTTTTTAAATAATATTTTCCTAGAAATTTGTTACCAAATCATTATCTTATTTCTATAATCTATTTATATTTTATGGGATATCAAGTTAAACATTTTACATGAGTTGGCTTGGCAGCTTAAAGACTTCTTGTCATTTTTATGTGCTAAAAGGCATTTCAAAAAATACCTAATGATATGTCTGGTCTGTTATCACCGATGTCATTAGAGATCACGTAAACACATCTGAGATAGCTTTAAATTAGCAGTTTCAAGTATCAGTAGCACCATGGTGAGAACCACGCTGAGCTTGCCATAAGCTAACTATCTGTGTATTTATCCAACTTCTGAAAGGGCTTTTAAAATTCAGTGGGGACACGCGCCCTTCAGTTACTCGGCCACGTTTAAGCATCCACTTTCATACGATGTCAGTGAAGATAACAGGAACTTTGCCCCTGGCTTCAGCTGGAACAAGCGGGTGTCAGTAACAAGCTGAAATGCCTTAAACAGTCACGCTCAGCATGTTTTACCGACAAAGCGGAGTATTTAATCGATTTGAAATAGTATGTTTTAAGGACAGAAATGCTGAACTTTAAAATTTGCATTCTGTTCTTTCACTGTCTGAATAAAAAGCGTGCGTGTTTCTCACAGGAAACACTTCTTATTCTATGCATTTCTCTCAGCTGAAGGGCTGAATTTTGGTTGAAATTTTGTAAGTTCTAAGACAACTAGAAATACCTCAAAGCAGAATACCTCTGCATTATAACATATTTGTAGTTAAACCTGGGCCAGGTACCTTAAGGCAGTATGGAATGGGCCATTTAAGGGTCAAAATAAGTTTTCAGTATAAATGTTATCATTAAAACTGTCTTGCTTCTAGTATCAAGTCAGAAAATGCAAATAAAGAGGGGGCAAAACCACCTCATATGAGGAAAAAGAATTCATGAATGGGGTTTGAAAGATATAAAGAATCTCTACTGGATCCTTTGCAATAAAAATTTCCCTCACCATCTAATTTAAAGCACATACAGTGTTTAAGGACTTCTGCTCTCCTAAGCCTAGAACTTTAATTCTCTGGTCTTCAAGGTAACAGCAAACATCTCTTTTATACACTCCCAGGAATACACTTATAAACAAAACTGTATGAGAAATCTAATGAATCCACACTGCTGCAAGCACATTTATGTCTTCACTTCTGGAGGTGGGGGACATACATTTTTTGTGGTTATGCAACCTATAAGCAACTAATTGAGCAGAACCAGGGACATAAAGCATCCTCTCTTTTCTCCTGCTTTTTACTAAGTGGTAAAAAGTGTTTTCTTCACGCCATTCCCTAAAAGCCAATGAGCACAGCAGCTCTTTGCCCTGATGTGGCACTGCTCTCCCTCGCTGCCAGCCCGGTACCACTTCTTGTCAGCTACGCACAAAGGAGCGACCAGGAAGCGAGGCAGGAACAGGAGGACTGGGGTGGAGCAAGTATCTGCCAGCAAACGATAGAGAGATAAAGTGTGATTTACTGGCTCAAATAAAGATGCCAAAAAACATGTTGTGATTTATTTATTTTACTGGGAAAACTGGATTCTCAATCATAAAATGATAACATAATACAAAGGAACTTGACAGTATGGACTGGAATATTAAACCTGCAAAACCGAATTTGATTGGATGCCAATATTAACAGAATTAATGAAAAAGAGAAACAGACTTCAATTACGGATCAGCAAACAAAACGTCCTTTGTTTATACCTGCTGTTTTTGAAAGAAATCAGTGTCTATCTCTTGTAAATCATTAAAACCAAAATGCTCAATTAATCCTTATTTTATATGTAGAGGCCTGACAGAGGCAAAGTCCTATAGCCATACCTTTGCTTTACGAATCGAAGCAATAATGGTTTCAGAAAGCAGTCACACTCTATGAGCAGACAATTGAAGAGATTTAGTAAATCCCACTTTATAGAGCAGAGACTAATCGGAAAACACAAGCCAGTCAAATGTTTCTTATGAACTGTTGACACTATATCAATGCTGAATCAATTGGTGGCATTTACTCTGAGTGACAGAAAAGAAATAAATATTTATATCACATCACCTATATCAATGAACCTAGGCAGAAAGCTATTTCTAACCTGTCAATATTTGATTATCTTGAAGAATCATGTCCCCTTCTTTTAATGATTAATATGAATTCCTTATTAAACCTAAATGGAAACTACTAGAGGAATATCATTATAAATGCCTGAAAGCATAAACTGCCAAAAATAATAAAAAATAATAACCCAACCCACATTTAAGTAATGATAAGTGTGACTTAATCCCGCAAAAGGAAGAAAAGTTAAAGTTACAACCAGAAACTCATTTCCAGTTATGAATCTGTGACCAAATTTTGCAGAATACAATGCAGCATAACAAAAAAACATTTTCTCTTGAAAGGAAGTATTATATAACTCCTATTAGACCAGGGTGAAAAGGTAATATTAAAGCTTATTTTGCATTTTGTCTTTAATGGGCATAAGTAAAATTATTAATATCGTTAAAAGATTTTTGGTTCCTTTATACCTTTCTATAACTCTACTACCAAGGAAAAATCTGTAATGATCTATTGCAAGGTATACAAAACAATCATTTCTACTGCTTAGAACAAATAAAATGCCAAATTCAGCTTATGAACTCAATCATGAGAAAAAGGCTTTTATTCATGTTCAGTAATTCTATTTTTTTTGAAAATGATTCCAGAAGGGAGCCAGCAATAGTATGAATTATTAAGTTTCATTTTAAAAGTTCAAAAGCATGCTGTTAGTACTTATGTAATTTTAAGTTACCCAGAGAAATATGTTGGTTACACACAATTTTTAAAAAACATTTAACAAATCTACCTAGTAAGACTCCATGAATATTAAACTATGTCTGCATGTAAGGAATGCTGACAAGCTTAAAAATACATTTCCAAGCTGTATTCACAGGATTCGGTGCCAAATAAGCAAGGCTGCAATCCTGGGCTGCTAGACTCGCATTTTAAAGGGGCACTCTCATCTATTAGACCACAATGTTACAGGTGATACTGAAGGACAAGCATGAAGACCAGCCTTTATCTTCTTGACACGCTCAACTACAACTACTTGATTCATGAAATGCCAATGAGGCTTGGAGAGGTCATTGTGTGAAGGCACTGAATACGCATCTGAGATAATTAAGATTTCAGCCTTCGAAACATGGAGGGGAAGTGAACAGCAGTTAAGAAAATCAATAAGAGTCTTTTATTTGCAGTGACACAGATGTCTCAGTCAATAGAGCCTAATAGGCAAGCTTGATCGCAACGGACAGGTGCCTGCCTCCAAGGCTATCAAAGGGCTTTCACCATGACAAACATTAAAACATATTTATGTTGCTCCTGAAGAATCTGGGATTCTTTTAGGGTAGTTTAATTTAACGGTGTATATTTAAGGTCATTATACAACTGTGGGTCTGCACATATGTTCAATTCAAAATGGGGAATGACTGCTCCGTTTGTCCACTTGTCCTTCAATCGTTACATTAAACCTTTCACTTCTGGGTGCCAGAATCTGAATATCTGGATCAGAAAGAGAAACTAACAGGGCAGCTTTCTAGGACTTAAAAAAAGAAAAAAAAAAAAAAACAACCCACACAGCATAAGGGGGTTCCAAATAATGCAGAGCAGTTCCTTGCAAGAACGGGCTAAATAAGTACTGCCCTAAAAATACGAAGGTCATTCTACCTCAGCAGTTGACTTAGTTATTCAAAATTGATTAACTTTCTTCCCTGAAATTGTGGCAGCAGTGCAACATGTGTGAGGTACTTCAATCTATTTGGAGCTAAATCTGATTAGCACATTTTGAGAAATGGGAAGCAAATTGCTATGCCAATCAAAGTAAATCAGGACACATAACTCATTCATATCATGAAGGTTTTCATGGTCTCTCCTGTTCTGTATTAAAAGAACACATTACAACTAAGTGAGCAGTAAGCATCTCTCCACCTATCCGTGCTATGCCAGTCACTGCAGTATTAGGCAGTAACAAGACACGCATGTACCCAAGACTCAATTCAGTGCACATACCTGGCCATTTGCTAGTATTTTCTTCAGCTCTGCAGAAGACTTTTTTAAGCTGGGGAGGGGGAAAAAAAATCAGTTATTTTTAATGAATACATCATTTAGCTCTGTAAAATGAAGCGAAACCATACCAAAGAACAAACCATCAGATTAAGCTTATGGTTACATATTCTGGATAGATTTAACCTTAGCAATACAGACTCCCTCAAACTGCACACAGCAGAAATTGAGGAGCAATGAAAATTTAAAAGTATCACGATTATTTTCACCTTCACAGACTAGTGTTTTAGATATCTGACTATACTTTTCTACAATCTATCATTTGACAGTTCAAAAAGAGAGAACCAAAAGAGAGATCCTCACACACCATGTGTTTCAAAAACAACAGGAAAAATAAGGTTCTCATCTACTTTCAGGTACCTTATCTCATTTGAAGACCCAGTAAGGCATTACCCCTCACCAATTTTTATATAAATCTTCAGCAGAACGCACCCTCTGATGATGCCTCACTACCTCAACTGACCGTAAAGGTGGGCATGGGGAGTAGGTGAGTTCACTCCTGATTTACGTGTCTCAGTGATACACCTAAATTTAGGGAGATGAGTCCAGATCAATACACATATCCATTCCAGCTCAAATTGTTGTTGTGGTCCCTGTTCTTTTTCAGCAGAAACTATTTCTGTGTCAGCCTTCTTAGATAAGACAAAGTGACCCATATTATTTTTTCTAGTATGAAAACTTTAACAGAGTGCATCTATCAGCCTGGTATGTTTGGTAGGTAAAATTATTAGTGGTGCAAATTACTCCCCCTCCCCTATTCCCAAAATACTCATTAGCACTCCACCCCCTTTCCTGACAAACTCCATTCCTCGCACACTCAACACAGCAAACTGCCTAGACAGCAGTATTTCTGGAAAACTTATCCCAAAGAAACATTCTGCTCTTATTACTGAAGTTAAAAAAGAAAAAAAAAAAAAAAGGAAAGAAAAAAAAGAAAGTACAGAATAATATATTCTTGAAAGGCATGCGCACGTGTCTTGATCACAGATCATTATTAACAAGAACAGCAAAAACACAGATTTCATATTTGGTGGCTTTGTTCTTTAATAGGCCTCTTGTTCCCACGACTACTTTAAAGAAAAATTAAGTTTTCCACGGAAACATAAGTTGATCTTGTCATCTTTCATGACTAACAATTTGTGAACATGAAACAAAGAGAGACTTTCAATTACTTCAAAAACAAAACTCATAGTGCAGAAGGTTTTGGAAAAGGAATGGCAATTAACCACCAAATAAGGTGACAAGAATCTTCTAGAAACCTCATTTTCAACGCACTTTAAGAACAAGCTCAAAGTACAGGAAGTACTGAAAGCCAAAGCACAACGGGGACAGAAGGAAGCTTTATTTAGTTTAGTGGTATGACGGATGGGGAGAAGGCCTGCAGTTCAGAGACATTCGTATTTGCTTTAAGAAGTCTCGGACAGGACCTTCACTCTTGTAACAGACAGCAACTCCTCCTCAAGGGATGGGGGGCAAACTTGGCCTCCGTGGATTTACACAGCGCACTGGCTTCTTTTATCCCTCCTGTTAGCAAAGCCACTAAGTGGATCACCAAAACGGCTTTTAGTGATCCGTGAAGCCGGCTCCTCACTGCCGCAGGACTTGGGCACTGCCGTCAGGCGCGTGGAGGAGCGGCCCCTCTTCAAGGGGCAACGGTGTCACGTCACTCGTACCCAGCCCAGGCAGGATGTGCTGGACAGTCACCCACCGTATCCACCTGCGGTGTTTGCCAAAAAGGGCACCCCATCTTCACCAACTAGACAGGCTTGCTTCAGTATGATTCTGTCTTTGATCACATTCATCCCTGTCAATTTTTTTTTTAAATGTTCTTGGAGAGAAAAGGGAGCAGCATACTAATACATGGTTAAGTAGAATAACTAATATTACATTGCGTACACCTATTAGAATCAGAGTAATTTAGGTTGGAAGGGACCTCTGGAGGTTTCTATTCTCACGTTTCAGCTTTTGACTGTTGCCTTTTGTCTTTTCAACTATATACCTATAAGAAAAGTCTGGCTTCATCTTCTTCATATTTCCTTTTAAAAATAAACAAGACGTAAAACAAAAAAGTCATCATTCAGTATAGCACCTTCCTGTAACTTAGTTTATATAATGCAAGGAGTTCATAGATCTTTATACAGGTTTTGGAACCATGGCTGGAACTTGAAAAGAAAAATAAGGGAGACAGACTTCAAAATTCTGCTGAAACTATATGAAACAGGGCACTTAAGATGTTCGGATTTTTCAAAAATCTAATTCCATATTAATGAACTTCTTGAATTGGGTATCAAATTTTAAAATCAAAAAATCCTGGTATGAGATAAGCAAAGACAACCTGAACCTGCTAAGTAACTCAAAGACCTTTTGATAGAGAGTGATTATTAAATCAATTAAAATAAATGCAGTTCTGGCTCAGTATTGGATATATACAGTATATATACAGTATTTCAGTGCTTTATTAAGAGCAAAGCCATCTGAAACATCCTGCAAAGACATTTCTTCTGGCAGAAAATATGTCTACTGAACAACCAGCAATATGAGTCTAACAAGATCCATGAATCAAGATAATTTTGCCTTCCCCACTTCAGTGTGTCCAGTAGTCGTATTGATAAAGTTATTCAACACCGAGCTTATCACTGATAACTACTGCACGCAAGGTTCCATTCCGTTATAATGCAACAAAACAAAACAAAACATATACTCCCGTTCTTGACTCTTACCTATTGCTTGGAAGGGAATCCGAGACTGCTGAACTGCTATTATTAGCAGACCCTGCTCGCGTATTTACCTGCAGGCAGGGAAAGAATCTTTATCAGTCGTTTGTGTTCAGAGGACACTATTCTAATTAACCTGTAATTTGCCATGAATTTCTCATTTCACTATGAAGGTTAATTAGCTTGTTGCTAGGCATGCCGATGGTTGAGGTCTTGCCTGTATGTAGGTTAGCAGGCTATATAATTCATGGACTGCAATATACTATCCTTATATTTTAAATGCTTAGTTAAATAATAAAGAAAAAACAGAAATGGTATGTCTACCATTTATTCTCATTTTAAAAACTAAACAGTCATTTAATATATTAGTAGTCTTCTGCATTTCAAAATGGGTATGTTTACAGAAGCAATTCAGTAAGTATACGTGAATGAATCAAATAACTTAAAATAATTTCATTGTAGTGGGTTCCATACTTACATAGATTACTTATATCAAATGAATATAGGTTGCTGGTTTTTTTAAACCATTCTTGTGCTAGTAGCAGATATTAGTTGATCAGCTGAATATTAAAATTTAGGAAGCTTATTAACAGAGGTTGAAAAAGAAAAAAAAAGGCAATACCGTTTTTAATAAAATGGTATATACAGATATTGCAGCCAACACCCAGCAGATGAATCTTTCTCCCACCCTCATAAAAAAAATCTGCTTGTCAGAGCTCAAGAAAGTGCAGTTTTATTTGACATTTCAATAAGTGGAACACAGCATTACAAATCCATCTAACTTTACTGAAACAATTATTGAAATTCGTACCTTCAGGCCATGTATGTTCCGTTTCCCAGGAGGCTTGCAGGCTGAAACAGTAATTGACTAAATTGTAGAACACATCAGGGCCATTTACAAATTTGCTCAAAATGAATCTTTTAAAAAGAAATGAGGGTGACACCAAAATTAGCAGAGAGAAATGATTGAAAAGTGCCTCACAAGACCCAGAGTGGGAATTATGAACCAGGATTTTTAACTTGCAGGAGTGAGCATTTATAAATGCTAAGAGCTTTCTGACACCATGTAATATAAATTCTAATTTCTGCTTAAAACACATCAAAATCAAGAGAACTGTTAGCTAAAATTATCAGATTCTTTTTGTAATTCAAATTAAAATCAATATCTTATGTCATTATATTTTTACATGCTGTATTTTTCTGACATTTAGCAGAATTATTTGCAAGATGTATTTTAGAAGAAGCAGCTGCCACACATTTTAAATTAGTCATGTTGCCAAACAGAGACAGTTTGTTTTAAACGTGGAAAAAATGTCAGGGAGCAATAGCAGTGAGTCTCAAGAAAGCAAATACTGGATAAATGCAATACAAAATGCCACATCTTGGCCACAGATGTGCAAATGTGGCACCTTATTATGATGTCTAGGTTTACAGAGGGACATGCTGCTTGAGGAGAAAGTATTTTCTTAGAGTCTCTTGAACTATATATTGTCTTGTTTTTCCATTCGGTGGATGTGCTTTTGTCAAATGTTAAAGCCACAAAGGCTTCTAGCTACATGTTACAGACAGTTCCCATTTTAAAACTACAGTGCCCTACAAATTGTATGTTAAAGGGCCTGTCACTTTTGATTGATTGTCTGAGGAGGGATGAATTTGATTTTTCTCTTTCTCTGATGCACATGCATTTCACTTCAATTTTTGACAGCAGGAAACAGAACTATTTATTAGTCAGAAGGACACAGATGATAGTTATTAAACACATCAGTTAGGGCTGGGCCAGGCCATGTGCCTTTAAATGACATTAGAAATTACCATGTGCGTCTTAAAGACGACAAATACTATGATACTGTGGGCATGAAAAAAAAAAAAAGAGAGAGAGAGAGAGAGAGAGAGAAAATATTAAACTATTCTAAAATACATATAAGCATACTAGAATTTTTCCTCAAGATATAGAAATCAACATTTTGAACAAGATACAAAAATATATGTCAGGTATCATTTACCCCACTGGCCATAATGGCTTTGGTAACAAAATCATATGGTTTCAATATGAATTGTACTGTTCTTATGTGCTCTATGTAGTAAGTGATATATTTGCCTAGCATTCCACACGAGGGTATATATAATATAGATGGGATATAGGTATACGTGGGTGCATTTATATACACAGGTTTAACTTCAGTGTGAAAAAGAACTCTGACTGACTATCTAGATAACAAGAACACAATTTTTTTAAATATACAAAAGATACTAAATGCCGCTTTTTCCCCCTCAAAAACCTTAAAATTATGAAATGAGTACAGCAAAGCCAAGGTAACAAAGAGTGGCACGTGGACATTTACTACTGGCAGGCTTGGTGGAACACACGAGGTTTCAGAAGCTGTTTGACTGGAGAGAGCAACTGGAAGGAAGAAGCAGCCCTCTGGAATTAAGAGAGGCAGAAAGGGAAAAGGAGTCAAAGGAAGAGCAGGATTGTGAAGACACTTCTTGAAAAGGGAGACCCTTAAATAACAGGCAAAAAACCCTGCATGTTACTGATGAAGCTTTAAACTGCAGTGTGCAGAGAGGCACAGCCAAAAAGATATGAAAGAAAAGTGCTTGTGCTGACAAAATTGGGAATGTTCAGTAGAGAGGCAAGATAGCACTTTTTTTGCCAGAAGACAGAAAAATTGCAGGAAAGCACATTTTATTCAATATTGCAGAAAAGCAGCAGCAGAACCTAGAGGTAGTCTGGGTATGAAAGGAGTGCAAGATTGCTTTAAAGCTGTAACCTAGAAACAGGAAGAATAGATGTTTTAAGAAGGTGATTTGGAAAGATGAAACAGCAACTCAGCTCTGAAGCAATTTAGAATAAGTAAGCGGCAAGCCATCTACGAGGAAATACCCAGCAGACACGTGCGTAGTTGGGCTGACTGTGAAAAAGCTGAGATAATAAACAGGGATTGTATCCTCATCAGAATGGAGACAAATTCCAAATCTATACAGTCAAAGAAGATTATTCTTGGATATAAAACTAACAAGGAAAGAGGCAGGAGCATTCTGTCTTAGAGTAGGAGCAGAAATCCACATGGCTGGTTCTTCAGGAACAGCTCAGTTACCCCAAAAGGAGAATCTAAAAGCAGGTTAAGCCTGATCTGTAACCTCAAAATGTCCTTTAAACTCTTGGTCATGACAGCTACTGAGCAATCTCCCACCACAACTTCCTTGAACTGTCTGCTTAAAGGGAAAGAGATCCAATTGCTTTGCATTTCCAAGAAGGGCTCCCCACCTACTAGGATCATCTAGTAAATCATCATTTCTCCAAGCTACATGAAAGTCTAGCATTTTCTTTCTTGCAAGAGGTGGTCAGTGTTTTTTCAGATAGAGCATATGTCAGTAACTAAATGCCTTCTACAGGAAGAGACAGGTTCAGGGGAAAGGCTGAGACTCATCTCAGCTTAGGAAGGGGCAAGGGGGCAGAACACAGTCTTCCCCTTGTATAGCTGTCCTTGCACTCAGCACTTACCTGAACTGCAAGGAATCGAGTCTGCTGATTACCTAGCATTCTACAGCTAGGACCTCCATGAGGTCCCTCTCGATCAGATCCTGCTAGGCCGAGTTATAAAAAAACCTTTGCATTCCCCTTGACTTCAAGTCTCTTTTCCATAGGAGCTTACTAAACTACCAGGAAACCCAGCTTCCTTTTGAGACCTTATTAGCATGTGTTTGAAAAGACTGTTGGTTAATTGCCCAAATCAAACTTCAGAGAGTTGTAAGTAATAGAAGTCTAGAATGTTTAATTGGGAAACTCATAGTATGATTATTTGTATAATATCAGTTAAGTGAGAAGAGTTTAATTTTTAATTATTTCAATTAATTTATTGCTGGGAGATTTACTTGGAGAATTTAAACCTTATCTGTTTCATCAATTAAGAACCACAGATTCAAAGATTGGCTACTGAGAACATCTGAATGAATCAGAGGAATTATGTAATGTATTAGTCTTTTATTAACCATTATTTAAGTTCAGAGAGAGAGGCGCATTCCCAAAAATCTATGTAGCTGCCTATGGATTTTTGTTCAGGATGTAAATGACCTATTTTTTAATTGCTTCTCAACCCACATACTTGATTACATCTTTCCCTATTCAGGAGAGCTATTAAAGTAACTTGTGATCATTTCAGTACCACTGCTAAGTCCCTAAATCTCAAATAAAATGTGTCATCCATAGAGCTTCTGTGACAGACATGTTCCCGTTTTCAAAATGAACAATGACAGTCACAGTCCCCAAGTCTGTAAGACTGATTAACAATATTACAAGATTAAAGATCTTTAGAAAAAACAATGTTTGTAAGTACCTAAAACTTAAGTTATCCATCTGCTTTGGTTTGAATACATGTAAAAACATCACCAATGAGTTTTTTTAATGTACAGAAATATGTACTATGCAAACTGAATCTTGTTAGTCTAATTTACTTCAGTAAATTAGCTATTTTATATGCAATAACTGTAGTTTTCACTACACTCCCTACAATAATGAATTCTTCTACCCAAATTAAGAGGTAAACATCACGTTATGTGCATTTAAACCTTCTGAAAACATAACTGTTGATGAAACAGTTTACTGATATAATCATTGTTGATTAGAATTTGTTAAGCATTACCTCTTGGATATATCTGTAGAGGCTCTATTAACTGTCCATTTACTTGCTGTTCCATTACAGTGGTGTAATACTGCAAAGAGATTAAAGAAAGAGATTACTCAGTAATGTATGAATAGTAGTAAGAGCACTTAGAGTGTTAAATTTGCATTTTTTTTAAATTGCCATTATACATATCAGAATTTGAGAGTGCTTTCCTACCATTTGCAATGTTCACGCAATAAAGCGGCACGCAAGGATCATAACTGAAGGGCTATGATAGCCACTACTGTACTGAATCAAGCACAGGGATCTGTTATTGGCCCAACCATGCAGGTTTCGGGCTCACCTGAAACCTGGGAATGTTTCAGAAGACTGAGTAAATGGCACATTTACAGCAAACACAGCAGTTACCACACCTGGAGAAGTCGGGGAAAAAAAGTCAGTCAAATGCGGAAACAAAGAAACATTGTAAATATAGTAAAAAAATTATGCAATCAAGAAAACTCCAAGGGAGAAAAGAATCTGGAAACTATCCAAGAATTTGCAATGCTGAAGCACAACGAGGGCACTTAGGGCCACATGCCACAGAAGCAGAGAAGTCGTGCAGTCCCTTAGCGTATCAGTTTAAGGCACAGAAGGGTATACAAAGCAGCGTTACTAGAAAGCCACTGCAGACACCAAGACCTTGGACAACAGCGCGTGGACTCTACAGGGACTGCTAGCAGGGATCTGCAGGGAAAGTTTATTGATAAAGAAAGGCTAAGAATGTACAAAAAGGCTTGGGTTTTTTTTTTGGGGGGGGGGGGTTCCTCCCCTTCTTAAACAGGGAAACAGACTGAGTATCTGAGACGACAGAAAATACTGAATGTGGCATGAGGAAGACTGAGATGTGGCATGATAAGGAAGAACAGTGGGATTAAATGGAGAATTAAATTTGGATTAAACAACTCAGAGTCTTTCTTAGCCTTTCAGAACTGGCTCTTACTCCTTGAGAAGCAATGAGCATCCACCAGATAAGACATTTAACAGTAAGACCAGTAGATGTACTAGATGTACTAGAACAAACCCAGAGTGGAAGATAGACCTTACTAAAAGTTTACGGTCTAACCCATACATCTCTGATTATGATGTGTATTAAATATTGAAAGCACATCACAAAGCATGCAATCACCAAACATCTTTGAAGCAAAAACGCTGGCTGTGGGCCAGATCTTCACGGCATAAATCAGTGTAGCTCCACTGACTTTCATGCTAATTTTCACCAGCTGAGTGTGGTCTAAGACTTCAGAATGTCACTGTTATGAGTTTTTTGTGATGCTATTACTCAAATTGGCAAGATTAAATGTCAACAGAAAAAAAGTCTCTGTGGAATCAAACACGTGTATTTCACTCACACCAATGATTTCCCATAAAGCATTCATTTTTACTCATGCAAATAAAAAAAATAAGAAAACAGTTTATTAACTACTTAATGTTATAAAACACTTTTCTTTCCTCTTATAATAGGATCAAACATGCGAACTATAGTAAGCAGCTATTAGCTGGTGTTACTAAGATTGCACTAAATCAAATCCCACCCTCTCTTCATAAAACCACACGGGACGCGGGAGCTCCAGATCTTGCACTTCAGGCCCAGGTACCTTTACGACAGATTGAAACTTGACTACATTTGTAACGCGGCTCTGTGTGGGCACCAGCGTCAGTTTATGTGCAGAACCTCATTCACAATTTCCTTTACAAGACAAAGATCCTAAACTGCTACAACAGTCCATTAGCTTGGCACAAAGAGAAGCTTTTCAATGTTTTTGTTTTTCTTATTCATATCAAGAAGCAGGAAGAAATTTCCTTTTGTGAAAAAACAGTTAGGAAGAAACCTGCTGAGGGTATGCAGATCTGCCTAGCTCAGCCTCCTATGTGTACACTTAGTACCATGCCTGCTGCTAGAAGCATTTCCCTCATTAAAATCTCACCACAAGATTTTTGAGCAGAGGATCTGGTTCACATTAGTGTGCAAACGTATAAATACACAACTTAAATAAACCCATGACACACGCTTTCACTGTGCTTATACAAAGTCAATCGTTACAGAAGTCCACTGTTTTGGAAAGGACCAAGAGGTTTTTCAGGAATGGGATGGACTACCCCATAGACTTATTTTGTATTGTGGGGTCATGAATAACAAGCCAAATCCTCCCCATGTCCCCAGACCCCTTCAGAAAAGTGTGTTGCTGGCACCTATTAGTTACGGAGCAGTGAAAGAATCTCCTGCTCCATAGGGGGGCCAAAACTGTTTAAAAAATAAAAAACTATTTTTTTAAAGGGGCGTTCTATGACCTCAAGACATATACATCCAGTATAAACATATTACATACTCTTCAGAATACTAAACTAAAATAAACATACAAGAGACTGTTTCTTACAAAAAAAAAAAAAAAAAAAGAGAGAAGGAGAGAGAGAGAAAAGAGAGAAAGAAATGTGGCCCTCTCCATTACTCAAACAGTGATGACAAGTAAATGAAATATCAATCATGTAAGCTGTCAACCTTTTGGGACAGCAATAACTGTTAACAAGTAGTCTGGAAAAATTGTCTGAAAATGACTTGTCCTCCACATATGAGCATTTGAGGTTTCCATGGAAAATTAAGATGCCAGTGGCTATTTGGAACATTGTTCAGGTATTCTTTTTAATGGAAAATTTGCCAGTTATTGATCCAGAGCATGTACCCCTTGCTTTCAGAAAGCTGCAAGCAACTTTCCAATCAGTGGCTGTCAAAAAAATTACTGCCTTTTTATACTGATACAAGACAACTGCTAAAGTGCAGCTCTGCTGCTACTCAATGTCTCTCTTTAATTAACTGTAATGCACAATAGAAAAAATAGTTTTATTGATCACCCCACAACATTTGCATAGGTATTACATGAAGTATTTCTGCATATTCCAAAATAATTCCAGACCTGCCTGAATCACTCTTACTGTCAACTTCTGAAACGAAAGAACCTAAGAATAAAAGGTCACATAAGATGCAAAGCATCTTGTCCCATCATAATACCTTACTTTCATGGAACAGACCTGTACTCTCAAAGAATTATTTTTTCATTTTTATACCGAAATCCTTCACTTCCATTTTGGAGCGCACTAACAGAACTGCATCACATCAACATTCCTAGAAACATTCAGCAGCTGTTTCATCCTCCAAACATTCGTTGCAGGCCTACAGCATCATCACCTTGAGTGGCAGAGCCCAGAGTCTCACCCACAGTATCTGCTTTCAGAGCACACGCTTTGCTAGAGCCAAATGCTACAGCCCATTTTCCCAGCATGGGGCTTATAGGTTAGGCTACAAGTTTCCGTTTATAGTCTTAGATACGGCCTCATGTAAAATGCCATATTGCAAAAAGTTAACTACGCCAAGCAGAACAAACAGGTATCACCAGCCCCAAGTAGCTCAGGTATTTGATGCTGAACCATCCGGCTATGTCCTCCCGGTGTATAAATACCTGCCAGAGCACAGGGCATATGAAGAGAATCGTTCAGGAGCTGGGACAGCCAGCAACGTGAGTCTGACCACATACATGTGCCCCTACACCAGGAACACGCACAGCAATGAGGTATAATAATCTCGCACTCATGTCTAACGAGTTGTAACAATGGACTTCTAAGAGCAAAAAATCAGTAACTTTTTCCCCTAGTGTATTCTTCCAGATAACAGTAGATTCATTCTTTTCCTTGTAGAAGATTCACTTTCTCATAAACATACCCTAAAATGACAACTATAGGAAGTCAGAAAGTTAAAACATCAACGCAATACTGAAGTAGCCACCTAGTTTAAAACTTAAGGGAAGATGTTCAGAAAAGAAAAACTGCTGAACTGGAAAGAAGTCATTTACAGACATCTCATAATTTGTAGGGAAAGTAGAGGGTTGCTCAGGCACAACTCTAATGTACTAAAACTTTAACAGTAAGCTTGGAAGCATAGCAAAAAGATGACCTTACAAAGGCATGATTAATTGTAAAATTTTACCAGGAAAATTCAAGTGTTCTAGCATAATGGCAATAATGACAGACATTTTTTAAGGAACAGCAAGGAATACATATGTCAGAGGAGTTCCAGTGGGGAAGCATCACTGGTGATCTATTGCACAAAACAAAACAAAAGAAAACCCCCCAAACGCATAAAAAATTCCCTCGACTGGAACAAGTTTTTTCTCCCCTTCTTTCACACAACTGTCTTATGCTCTTTGATATCAAACTTGGAATACAATGGTTTCAGCTCCTCTGGAAAAAAAATTCCACATTATAGAGGCTTATTTAATAAATCCCTTGAAAGAGTTCTGTTTTACAGAGATCAGTCACCATCATCTGGAATCTGCACTTCTTTCACCCTAGGATTAAGTCATTGACAATGACTAAAAACCCTCTGAACCAGTGTCTACTAACAGACTTCCACGTGACTAATGGTCTACCCAAGCCTTCACAAGGCAAGTTCTGGTGTGCGGAAATATCTATGCAGAAAAGCCATAATATCTGCAGAAAAATCTCTGCAGATATCAAAGGATCAGAACTTCACAGAGGAAGCCTTCTCTGGGGCCAGCAAGAAAACATAAGCCCACTTCATTAAAAACTTTGACTGTTTGATGCATTTACGTTCTAAGTTCACAACACAACAACGTTGTTTTTTGCCAAACACTAGAGAACACGTACCCAAGAACAAGCCATACAGCAGAGACTTAGGCAAGACTGAGATGATCCAAGCATGTTCTTTCTCTACAACAGGGAACTGAACCTCGATCCCTTACTTAGCAGCTAGTTGCTTTATGAAAAAGTTTATAGACAGGGCTGCAGGAACAAAAGGATGAGTACAAAACATGGTTGCTTTTGACTGTCATTAAAATAAGCCCTAAGAGTGAAAGGGCAACTTTAACATTTTTATGATGATGAGGACCAAACTAAACCAAGTTGTTAACTCCTACCAAAAACACGTGACTGGCACTATACAGCATTTGTTTCCAATATGTTCAAAGTTAAGACCATTAACATAATATAAAAGCAATCTCTTGTCAAGAGGCGCACTTTATAAGGAACTAGCATTCCATCTGACTTAGAGGAAGAATACTCATGAAACTATTTGCTATTTTCTTGCTTATCAATTTCATTTGAAAGGAAATATTAAATGGAAGTTTTCACTTACATCTGCAGCATGAAAGATACATTTTTAAGCTATACTCAACGTGTTTTGTTTCAGTAAGTATCCCCATACTTTATATCTGTAGAAAGATTTTATATTTATAGGTATCTATATAGAGAGATTTTATGTACATAAAGATATACACATACACACATATATCTCATATTAAAAAACAGAATATACGACTTTAAATCTTCTATGAATATTGAGCCTGAAGCTAAAATGTAACTCTTCCGTTAGGCGGGGTGAAACGGTCTCCAGATGAAAGTAGATTTTGAAAAATTTTTAGAGCCCAGGGGTTCATTTTTAATGAGCCGTTACTTTAAGTACTGCATAAAAAATACAAGAAATTGATAGTCCATTTAGCTTGCACTATACCTAATGCAAAAGTCATTAAGATGCATTATTCTTAATGTTTATGATATGATCAGTAAGTGTACAAGTCTTTTTAAAAAAAGTCAAGCATGTCCATACGTCTCATGTGATGCAGTTTTTAAACACCTACACACAATATAGGAATATTATACTGTAAACACTGTAGTTTATATTAACACTTTGATACAAGCAAAAAACCCCAAGAACAGAAACTGGTAAACACAGAAGATATCAGCATTTGTTATACTACACTTACATAGGATAGCATGGCCTTCATTTCTTCATCACTTCTAACAGTAATCCGATCACCATCTTCATCTTCATCTAACAAAAAAATATATTATATTCATCAAAGGAAAAAAAAAAGATTTACTATTTTAGTGCATCAGGTTGGCCCATTTTACCTGAACATTTACAAGCAAATGAAAACAAAAAGGATGTATAAGCCAACCACACAAGTAATCAGGTACTCTGAAATAGTAATTTATAATGATTCCAAATATTAATTAACAGAGACTATAATTACATCTAGAAAAGGGGGGCATGAACAAAGCACTCAAAACTTTGCTCTCAACAATTGTTTTAGTAGCAGAATCTCTCCAGAAGCCTGGAGTCTCGCACGCACTGTAACACTCCCTGCAAACATCCGACAAGTTGTTCTTTTGCCATAGTAAACTGAAAGTAAAGTTTGGGCAGTTTCTCCATGTGCCTCAGCCCTCCCAGAGGGAGTTAAGTTTTGGCAGTTTCTTTCATCAAAAGTTAGATTACTATAACAAAGAGGATTAAAATTGTTTTCTTTCCACTAAAACCTTCCGTCCTTTCCATCGTTCCTTCCTACCTCAGCTCACCAGCCCCATGTCAAGTTCCTCCTCCCGGTCCCCGTTACAATGGCACGGGTATCGCTGCTTGTTCGTGACACAGTAATGCTGACTTAAAAATAGTAACAGAAGTGAACGTAAATCTGCATGTTTATACATACAGACATACATTCAGATGAAGACAGAAGTCAGCACCCAAGCAAAGCAGCCTGTGGTTTTGTTCATAGTGCAACTGTGGGTGAAGAAGATGCTCGGTGCGTGAACGGCATGACGGGGTAATCACCGTTTTGCGATGAGAGCTCAAGCACAGCCACAAACACCCAGACACTGCACCTTCTGGCACGAGGCAAGATGCTGCTGCAGTAACACAATCAGACGAGAGAACAAGATTCGGAAAGGCTCCAGCAGAGCAAGGCATTCAGAAAGAATTATTAATATGAAGATCTAAAGGAGAAATAGACTTTCCAAACACATATGGCAGGATTCAGCAGGTGCAGATTTACCAGGGGGCTAAATCCCCCCCATTAGCACCAGCTGGTGCAACAACAGGCTCCAACGTTACATGCTGCCGTTGCGGAGACGCCCTCTGCAGATCCTTCACTTTGCTCAGAGCAGGTCCAGCCCCTTCCTCCTCTCCCAAGCCTTGTGCAAAGCTCACGCACTTTTACTGAAGGAAGAGCCACGCAAGTCACCAGATGACTGGAATGGACCCCTCCTCTCCAAATCAGTAACAAAATGTTGATTTCTTCTTATTGCTCTAGCTTTGGGGATGAGGGAGGGGTTAATGATCTGTCTCCAATTTTTGTCTGCTGCAATTTAGATATCTTCCTTAGATACTTATAAAAAAAAGACCACAGCACATTGGCATATACCCCAGTTCTATATGTGGGTTTTCCCTTCGGACAGGGAGCTCTTTGAAAATAAAAGAGCCTCACAACATCTAACTGAAGTACCAAAGAGCAGCAGACAAATTCACATGCCTTTTTAGCATGAAAACCTCTACTGTGGGGAATCTCAAATACACAGGTCCATTTGAGTCGGGTATTGAAAAGGACAGAGATGTTCACCTCTTCATGAAAGCTGACAGGGGCTTAGTGTGTAAGGACACGTCCACACCAATGAGTTCAGACAGACCAAAACACTCTGCCTGTGCTCCAAGTCAACCAGATGCAAGCAAGCTGGTCAGAAAGCCACAGGGCTACAGAAGAAAAGCACTCTGCTAGAGCTAACATGCTTCAGGAAACCAAGAAGCAACATGCATTCCATTTTTCAAACACCTACTAAATACCAAAGGATGAAGATTCAGAGAGGAGCGAATGTGTTTATTTGGCTTCAGGACTGAAGCAGATTTGCTTCCGACCACCTCAGCGTGTGAGCAGAGGAGAGTGAAAAGTCTGCCTGCCCTCCTCTCAGGAGACACGCTCTAACCGATACACGTGCTTTCTGCGGCCATGGCCCTTGCATCAGAACACTAAACGCGCCATTATTTCCCAGGATGAAAACTTAACTCTTGCTTGTAGTTATGAGCAGATCTAAATTAACCAATCAAAATTACCTGAGGAGTTTGTACATTCTGCCTCTGAAAACCTAGCAGATAATTCTGAGGCTATAATGAAAAGAGCAAAACAATGCAGAAGGGAAGAAAGAACAAGCAACAAATAAGCGGACAAAAATGTAATGTAAAAAACATAAAATTACACTTTAAAAATGTACCAGAATAGAGCTAAGGGACACTGGAAACAGGAAAACTGGAAGAACCACCAGCTGGCACAGCCATGTCCTACAATAGTCTTGTCTCCTGGAAATTTAACTGGTGAATTGCCAGGTCGACGAAAGTACTCGCTAGGGCTACCAGCCTGCAGCAAGTCATGAATGATGAAAAGATTAAGAAGAGTTAGCGAATTGAAACTGAATGTTTCCTTGCCTGGAAACATTTTAGACAGAAAGGAGGAGGAGTTGCAGAACTGCTATCTGGCCAAAACCCAAGTCACTGTAGCACTGTAGGAGCAGAAAAAGAAAGGCTGAAGAAGCTACTGCTAGAATAGCGAGCACAATGAAAGCCATGCAGCAACAAAAAGAGGATCAGAGCAAAATGCAGAAGAGGAAAAATATATGCCAGAGAGAGAGAGATCAAAGCTGTTAAACAAGCCTCATTCAAGAAGAAAAACAGAGGTAGGACCACCAAAAGAAGTGGCTGGCAAACTCTCAGAGCTCACTTGGAAAACATTTCAGGGTGGGGGAGGGGGGGAAAGAAAGAAAGAAAGAAAGAAAAAAAGAAATCATGCACTATTCATTTCAAATGATAAGAAAATAACTCTAGAGTTCTCAGAACTTCATAATTCCTGAAGGTGGAACAAAGAGAATAAGTGAAATTAAAATATATTGATGAAAAGGCAGAAAATGTTACCTGGTAATAAAAAAAGTCAAGTCTAAAATAGTGAGGCAATTTTTTTTTTTTTTTTAAGAAAAACAGAAAAAAAAAAAAGTGTATTTCTCATTTCTGTACAGAGATTCTTTGCCATCCTACCATGACATATAAGTGGGCACAGCCCAAAAACTCGCTAAATATGATGCATGGGTTCAGAAAGATTTCCAGGCTTCTCTACTTGCCTAGAGCACAGCAATATGATTTTCCAGCACATTAGGGAAGCAAAAGTAGAACCAAAAAATCCTACGTACTGGCTGGATTTTGCTAATGTCACTTAAAATGGAGGAAGAAATCTTAGCAAGATACCAAATAGAGTGCAGCAGATGGTAAACAAATATTATGAAGCAATCTTCACAAAATCTGCAGTGTGTCACAAATATACAAAATGGCAGAGTTTGGATAAAAGGATCATAACAGGCCATATGTTGTTAGTGATTTTATTTGTAGCAATGTGCAATACAATGGCGATATCCACATAAAGGTCCAATAGTAGATGCAGCGCAGCCCCAGGTAGAAGCTACAATGGATGATACACTGTAGATAACAATAACTAAACCGTAGAGGAGACTACACTAGATGGCAATTATCCACATCTGAAGAAGTAATGAAGCAGGTGAGAACGAAGCTTAAACTGGTAAAATCTAGGCATTTGATATGGATAAAGTAACCAGAAAAATCAAGCATCAATATACATAACATATTTTAGATGCCAGTTAAATGGCAGGGGAAATGGTTTTGTGCAGATGTAAATGACAGACTAGAGACATGAACTGAAAGCACAGAAGCAGATGTTAGAAGACACAATGAAATAAGTATTTCCAGGAAAGTTCTACACATGGTACCATTAATATGGGCTACTGCTCTGATTGCAGTGACTGTTACTGGCGCATGAAGTTCAAACGAATCTAATGTGTGATGGGGGAGGTATGTAAAATAAATAAATAAGTAACAAATTATAAAAGAAATGGCAAGGTCTGGAGCCTGGCTTTGCTCAGGTCTCTGCAGAAAGTCTTGTTTTCACAACAGGACAGGAGAACTGTCCAGGCTGCAGGAAAAACACATTTACAATCTCCATTCTTATGCTTCTAGTATTTTAGGAGGAAAAGCACAAACATACGAAAAGAGAAATGTAAAGCACTAAATAGCACTTGAAGCTTCACAAAACAATATTTCTTTTGATTATTTACACTCAGGATTACCTGTAAAGCTCTAAACAGAGGAAAAATTCTAATAAGAATGAAAGGCCCTATCCTAAAGGCCCTATCTGCTCTCTCACCTTCAGCATCACTACCTTATTCATATAGCGCTTCTAATCCCCTGCAGCTCCTTTTTGTTATTTCATCTCTAACAAAGGAAAACAGAGATATGCAGAAAATAATAAATAAATACTAAAAGGGAACAGCAGGAGTTTTCTTCCAAGTGGAGAAGACTCTAGCACAGTATCTAAGACACAGAAATTTGACTTCACTTTGCAGCTTATTGCTCTTTAGATAGAACAATCCCTCCAGGAATCCCTCCAAAAATAAAAATACAGGGTTCAAAGAGTAGAGCTGAAATAGAATAAGCAGATATGTCAGCATAAACCTGCACTAATGTCATCACTGAGAGCTTTCCTAACTCAGCAAAAGGATGATATAATCACCTTCACAAGGTGTAAGTGTGATTATGGACAGTCTCAACCTATAGCTTGTACAGACCCTGTACATACATTATTTTTGCCAGCTTCTCAGCCAGACACACGGGGCCTTTCAGAACGTATTGCTACTGTGCAAGTCTAACCAGGTGGCATTTTCCTGCAACTCTCGTATCTTCTCAAGCAGTTGAAGCCAACTATCTACCTACCTTTCCTACTCTCAGATAGGAGACCAGTAGAATGAAGATAGCAGCAAGCTGGTGTCTTTAGCTTGTCCCCAGAAGAAGGAAAAAGGAAAACTAACAACATAGCAGCCTTTCTAGTGAAAAAGAGAAGTTTGTTCCAGTGGAAGGAAGTGTAAACTTCTTTTACTGAAGATTCTGAATCCCTAGTGGCAACGCTGGGTCAGCCTTCCCTCTTCTACAAATACGCATCTTCCAGGCACCCACTTATTCAAATAAAGCCCCCTCCGGCAACCAGGAAGGCTTAGAGACACCCTCACAGACTTTTGGTTTTGCACTTGCAAGCTCCCAGCCACAGGAGTCCCAAGGCAGCAGAGCCAAGTCACTCCTCCCAGTATGTGTACTCCACATGGCTGCTAAGGGATGGCATTTCTCTTCACGCAGGAGAAAAGATATGATCAACTCAAACCTGAGAGTAAGTGGGATAAAAAGGATAACCATCATTTGTTCTCCTGCTCTTTCAGTGATCAGCAGCAGATGTTGAAAAATGAAAAAAAAAAAGTGAAAGAAAGTCCCTCTTTCTAGCAGAAATTGAAAGGCACAACCTCTATATTGTGGCCAACCTCTTTTGGGTAAAAGGATCCAAAAAGAGCTGTGCTGCTACACTTGGTATAAAACCTCTGTGCTGCACCACATTTTTCTAAAAGCTGCTGCTCTGTTGTTTTTTTTTGGTTTTTTTTTTGTTTGTTTGTTTTTTCAACAGACGATTAGAATTTTAAACTTAAACCTACAGGTACTTTATACGTTTCATTTAATTCAAGCAATATAACTGCAGCGAGGAGTAAGAGCATGGTAAGGTCATGCTGGTAATTAAAGCTATATTGTAGAAATATGCTCGCTCAAGATGTGATTAAATAATAAAATATTACTTAGTTCAGTATCATCATTAAACTTGCATTAATGCATAAATATTTAACCATAATATATAATGAAAATAAACATTATTTATTTTAAAAAATGACAGCTCCATAATGTGACAGAGGAGACAGTTTACACAAGCTATACTTACACTCAAATGCTGTTGTCGTCGCATCAGGCAAAACTTGACCAATGACATCCTAAAATATAAAGAAGAATTAGCTATATATCAAACCGGAAATGCTTGAGATGATTTAGAGTAAATCATCTTCATTACTCCCCAGCTGCAGACAGAAGACTAAGACCTGCTACTCACCACTGCCCAAAAATTACAAACTTTTTAGTGCACAACACAAATCAATACAAATCACCGTGCCCTTCTCCTTCCTCTCCAAGCTACCTTGAGGAATACTTTTTCTTTTTTTTTTTTAATAACTCAATCACAATTGTAAACAAAGTCAGTGCTGTCTGTTCTTGCAGTTGGAAGAATTGATTTTGTCCTTAGGTTATAGAAAAATGCACATCTAACTCATGGAGGTAAGTCATAAAAATGGAGGTTTATGAATGGCTTTTTACTTGAGAAAGCACGTGCCCCGGTCTCAGTCTTTCTGCTCAGATAATCTTAGTTCCTGGGCAGAGAGTTGGCCACCTCTAAACAACCGATCCAGTCTTCCCCTCCACTGCAAGGTAACCTTATTACCTGAATTACATCTCCTGTCCTGGCTGCAGCTCAGAAACAACAGAGCAACATTGCTGGAGGGGGGGCTTAGCGCTGCCAGTGTGAATTAAACCAGGAGCTGGAGCGAGTTTTTGGTACTTTCACTCCGCAATGGCCCAGGAAAGCGTGGGGACCCAGCGGCTGCTCCGGGCTGCCAGCCGGGAGCTCGCGATGCAGCACGGCGTGCCGGGATGCTCCCCGCCGCAGCAGCTAACTGTTGGGAGGACCCTCATCGTTTTTAATCGGAATTTGACTTCTTCAAAACTTGGCAGACTGATTCAAATTCGCTGGCTGCCCTGTAGGCAGTAAGGTTGAAACACCCAAAGAGATGAACATACTAACCTACTGGGCAGCCTTCTGCCTCGGCGTTACCACCTGCAACGCAAGGACTCTCCGAGGGAGCACGCAACTGCACGGACACAAGGCCAGGCACAAAACTCACTCGCCATTGCCAAAGGTTACACATCTCTGCCTCAAAGCAGCGCTTTTACACCAACACTTTACAAACCTTTTCTGTGCAACTTGTTTTTAGCCTTCGCATACAACATTTACTCAAAATTCAATGAAAAAGACCCGCTCAGATTTAACTCATCCTGGCCTCCCAGTGTATGCACTGCTGTCAGCCACTGCGAGGCTGCAATATGTCATGTCAGGGCATGGCATAAATGCACAGCATGGTTTTTTCCTTCCTGCTGCCTGATTTCTCATGTCAGACAATCTTTCCACTGACAGTGTCACAAAGTGATTAGAAATTAATGAACAAAAATATTTATTGAAGTATATACACTGTGAACATCTTGGGGTGCTAAGCACTCCCCCGTATCAAAGCTTTAGTGATCACTGCCCTGTCATTTTTATTCTCTGTTTTTTTTTGTTCAGTCTCAAAACAGGAAATTAAACATTCTGTGCAATGTTAAAGAGAAAAAATTAATATAATGAGAAGGCAGCAAAAGCAACAAAAGGATTTCCACAAACCTAACTGGAGCAAATAATTTTTCTAAAACTTTCTCTTGTTGTCTTTACATTTTATATTTTAACATAAATTAACAGTACATAATTTAAACTATTAATTGTATACAAAAAGACAAAAGATGCGCAATGCAGCTTACCTAACGATTCTAATTATATAGATTGTCAATTTGTACAGCCCAAAAACCCACAAAACATTGCCAATGCAAAACGTAATGTTGACCAAAATTCTTCAATTTATATAGTTCTATAGCTCTGTAGATACTCTGTAAAAAACTAGAAGAGCTGTACCATCTGACTCTAACAAGAAATTAAAGCCTTGCCGAGAAAGATGACTGTGCTGTTAAGCAATTATTTCTAAATCCATGTAGTTAAACATTAAAAATTCCTCAGCAAACATACTTTGTGTTAGATTTAACCAATAATTTAAACCACTTGTAAGACATTCACATGTGAGCATGTGGATGCTTGCATTAAATCAATCTGAAATACCAGTAAGGCCCAGTTCCAGTAAGCAGTTCTGGGATGCCTACAAACTGCAGTGGAGGTGGGCGGGTACGCCGCTGAGACACACTTCTGGAGGCCCCTAAAGCCTGCAAGACTCCCAAAGCCACGACGGCACTCAAACAGCAATGGTCAATTCCTTTCTAATAGGTTTTCATTTAGGATATCTTTTTTTTCTTTTTAATTAATAATATCCAAGTATATGAATTTAAGAACTACAGACCATAAATCTGCCTTACACTAAATAAATGGTTTAAAACAAACAAACAAACAAGCATCATCCCATTTTGCTCTGGTCAGCTTTCAATGTTGCTATTAAATCAATGTACCTGAAGAAACACCAGCCAGGGGGAGAGAAATCGCACCATTACTCTGTTGTTACCATAATATTTTCATCAGCTAAATAAGTCTTCTATGCTCAAACATCCCGCAGCCCTCTCAGTGACCCTAGCTCAAAGGATTATTCTAAATTTCAACAGATTATGCGTGATGATTTTCTACTACCACAACAGCAATCACAAGCAATAAAATACCATGACTCCTAGACAATTGTTCAAGTGAGCTCAGATACATGATAGCTTGTATTTTATCTCACAAAAATGTAAAGTCTCTAACAATGAAGAGAAAAATCAGGGGAAAGCAACTGAGACAGGAACTCTACCAAATCTGCTCTGCAGTAGAACTGTAGAGCACTTATCTCTAAGGCAAGAAAGCAGAAAATGTAAAAGCACTGCTTTTAACAGTGACATAAATATTGAAACCATGGGCCTCATTCTCGTATCACTTAAAACTTGTTTTATATCAGTATGATATGATAAAGTTAAAGTAGGCTGAATTAACACCAAGTGCTTAAATACTCTAGTAGTGACCGTGGCAAATGAATCCAGACAGCCCTATGAAAAATAATAAGCTCACTGTAATTCATTTAATGGTGCAATATGTTTCAAATAAATCTGTTTACTGGTAACGTAAGGTTTGAATACCTGCTACACAGTTTAGCTAACTGTAAGGGCTCCTTCAAGAGACAAAATTAGTGTACCTGGAAATTCAGAAAAGCATCCTGCAGTGTGCAAGGTGCTGCATGGAGCCTTCGAACCCTAGTCTCCAACCCTACTGCTACCAACAAGCTAGTCTACAGCTGTGGACAGGACACACTGTGACTCCATACCACAGTTTCTTCTGAAGAAGGAAGACAGAAATAATCTTACTTGCCAGTCTGAAATGCTGCAAGGCTCAGCTCATTTGTATTCACGAGGCCCTTCCCACTTCTAGGATGCTAAATTGACAAGAATCGTGTTAAAACCTTGCTATTCTCAAAGATAATTCTACAGGGCTTTCTTAATACGAAGCAGAACATGGGACTTAAGTGAAAGAAGAGCTTTGCTACACAGCTAACTCAAGTCCCCAGTTCTCACCAAGGCTAAAGATCTGAGGGTATATGCTTGGTTTTAGGAACTGGCTACCGAATGTGCTTCTGCACAACTCAAGGCAAGATGGTAGTTCCTATAAAACCATGTGGACAGCTGGTGTAGGAAGCTGCCGGGGCTGTTGGAGCATGCCGTGCTCTGCACCTGACCGCAAGGAGGGAGCAAGCACCCTCAGCGTGGAAATCACCAGGATCATTCAGGGCCTCACTATGCCCCTCACGGCAGGTGGCTGCAGGAGTTGAGAAATATGGGATAGCTTGCGTTCCTGTGTCTTCAGTTTAGAGAGACAGTGAAAATAAGGAAAACAATGGCGTTAGACTGGATTATTACTTTTCAGTGATTTACCTTACCAGGGAATGTCCCAGTTCTCCATACCACTTTTAATTGATACTTTAGCACATAAGCACGCTGTAAATGCCTCCTAGGTGAGTGAAGATTACAGTGAAGGTGGGAGGACAACAAAAGCCTTTGTGTCACCCCCACTCCTGCCCTCCCCACCCATTCCCACGTCCCCTCCCCAGCCATGGGTAGCATGGGATCTACTACGCTTTAGTGTACTGAGCCTTATTTCATTTAATTTTTGTAGTAACCACATAAATTAAGCACATGAGCATACTGTGAGGGCAGCTCTCAAAACACAATCAGTTAAACAAATGAGGGCCTTGAGACAGTTCAGAGCTTATTAAACTTATTCCTTCTTATCTTAACCTTTCACAGTTCACAAGAGCGGATTTTTGACATGATAATGACAATCATCTACTGCATCTACAATCACACTACTGTATGGTTGCATTCCCAGCTGAATGCGACTCTCCATAGGTAATTCAACACTCCTGGCTAGTATGGACATACTAGTGTCACCCCAACCCTCAATGCAATAGCTGAACAGTGGGTAGTAGCTCTCAAAACTGAAAATCACAATCACTAAGACAGGTAAGACTTGGGGCAGAAATCTATTCACTTTCACTCAAAAAAGATCTGGGACATTTTAACCCAGTGACAACTCATATTCTTCTACTAGTGAACCACAGGTGGAAATATTTCAGTGCACAGATGGCCAGAGACAGACCTGTATCTGTAGAGGAGCTGGGTGAAGAGAATGACCAGCGATCTCCAGCAGCTGCATCTTCTCAGAACACTGCTAACGCAGCCATCTCAGAGTGTACCACATAAAATGGCAAACAGCACATGCGGCCACCAACCTGATGCAGTTCTCAATATCTCTCTGCAGTGCTGTGCTAAATGAAACAACCGATTCCAGTAAGGGTACTGCTCCCCACCTCATCTGCTACACCTGGCTGGGGTAGAAGTGTCTATAGGACAGGCAATGGACATCACCAGATGTTTCATGGCTGCCCCAATGCACAGAGCTTGCCATGGTAGTTTGGGAAGAACATCAGTGAACACAGAATGTTACGTATAACTACAGTAACTGTGACTGTGTAAGAAAACCAGTAACATATGCTCTTGTCATGTTTGGTCATCATCTGCTGACTGCCAGGAAATTATCACCTACCCTGTGAAACAGGAAACATCAGCAGGGAGAAAGAGAGTCTTCAGCAACCCGAGAGGTACCAAGCTGAAGACTCGCCTGGCCTGTCTTCCCTTCCCCATTCACTTCTCTCACATTTAGAGTGGCTACAGCTCCCAGGAAGCATCACTTCCATGTGACTGGAGGTCACTGCAGCTGTTGATGACTTTGGGTCCTCCTCAAGGTCCCGCGTTGTTCATCGATCACAAATATCCTTAGAAGCACACTTCAAATGTCAAGGGCTCTGTCAGGCTCTTCTCAGCGTGCTGGAGGCAAGTAGTCAAATTCCTCATGGAAGGATGACGTTGTTGGTGTCTCACTAGACCCGAGTTGAGTTCAGTACTTTGCCCTGATCCAACTAATAAATCAATTCAGGTAAAGCCTATGGGGGCTACTTGGACAGTTGTACCATCCTACTTCTGCTTCTTTGAGATCTGGCTCCAAAAAGCATACTCCCTCCTAGTATTGTGTCACAACTGAACACGCACCTTCATTTTAACTTCAGGCCAAAAAGCCACCCGCCAGCCCCAACTGCTATCTGACAGAACAGCCATAAGAGGTGCAACAGAAACTCGAGGTGCAGAGTCTCACATGCACGATACGGTCTGACCACTGAGTTACAGCTGTGCTCTGTGAGCATCTCTAGCTTAGACACGGATCTGCAGACCTCGATCTCACCTTGGACCAAGAATCCCTGCATAGAGTCACAGGCCCAGAGTGAGCCATTAGCTGCAGCTCCCACTGCATATGCATTTAAGCTTAAACAGCTCTTATTTTCAATCCACTTGGTAAACAGACTGTGCAGCTCAGGTTTAAGGCCCACATATCTCCAGCTGCTTTTCTGCTGTAGCAACAAGGATGATGACTAAGAAGATGATGATTTTGCAAAACTGTGCCCTCAAAACATTTCTCCGTTTGCTCATAAATACTACAACCAAACTTAGTTTTCAATAATTCTAAAATATCAAGGGATAATCTAAGCATCAATGAATATCCTCCATTTCATTTGGGGAAGGGCAGGAAACCATGAAGCAGAATGTGGAGTAAAGTTGGCTCACATTCGTGTTACCTGTCTTTAAAGAGCAAAGCAATTTGTCCCTGGCTTGCTTTGTAGCCAGTGGGAACTGTCAGCAATCTCCAGAGGGCAAATGAGCCCTCCAAAAAAATAATCTCACGTATCCTTTGAAAGCTCTGCTCCCTCTCCTCCACCTGTAGAAAGTTTGGGGTAGTGTTAAAAACTAGGAGGGAAGAAACTGGAACATCTGCCGTCTGCTTCAACTACCTCTGCAATCTTCTGTAGGGCCAACACTGAAAGTTTTTCAACATGCCAACACCCCTATTCCTTGCATGCCCTCTCAGTAAAACACAATATGCTGACAGAGATATCCTGCATGATCTGTCTCCAAGACTAATAATGACAGAGGAAATTAAACATGCACATAATCTGTGGCAGATCTTTCTTTAGGGAAACACAGGCACACAGAGTCTCTAGCAGAGATGGGTTATGTAGGAGAGATGGAGGCATCCAGAGAGCTTGTCATGAAGAAAATTATGACCTGCCTAGAGGGTTGGGACTCTTCTTTGGAGTACAGATGCAATTAAGGAGAAAGAGTAAGTGGGATAAACACAGAACCCCTGGCATTTCTGAGGGAATAGGGGATCCCTGTATACATGATGTGCGGAAGGGGAGAAAACAAGGGTCTTCACTGAGGGCGCAGGAGGAAGGCGCCGAGATGCAAACAGACCACGTGCGTGGGGATGAAGGAGCTTTAGCAGTATCGCAGGGCACAAAGCAGCCTTCAGAAAACTTTGGGGCAGTTCAGGGCGAGGGAGACGCAACAAACCCTCGGTGCGGCGACGAGCGGTGCGACGATTAGGAGCACGTACGGCTACAGCCCACGTGCGGAGCTCACCCAGTCGCAGGTCTGAGCTGAGGAGGCCCTCGTTTCCACACCTCAACTTTTTTAATTGCTCCAAAGCAAGGACTGGCGATCCACTCACCAGACCCAAGGTGCGCAAGCACAGAGATGCTGCACATCTCCGTTTCCATTTCATTTCCACCACTTCTGCGCGCTCAGACCCTTTGAGAAACCAACCCTTCGGGGGCTTGGGGCTTTCCTAACGGATCGCTCTGCGGCGTGGGTCTCCCTGACCGCTTAACTGCGGCTGAGAGCTTCTCTGTGCGCGACGGCAAAACGCCCTGGCATTGCCACACCGCTGCCACCTCCCCTGTGGTGCGGATAAACACACCAGCGTAAAAACGCTCTTAAAAACGCGTCCTCTTCCAGGGTGGCACCCTAGCACCACGACTGCTGCGGCCCCTGGTCGCGCTCCTACCGCGTTTATTTTCCTCGCTAAAACTTTCCAACAAGACAGCGCCAACCCCATCCCTGGCAACCACCGCTTGGCTCAGATCAGAGTTAGGTCGCTGTTTTTAAGAGTCGGACTCCCCTGCACTGAGTGAGACCTACCCCAGCCCTCCGGGGCTCCCCCGCAGCCCACGACTGGGGGAAACGCCGTGTTTTTCGGAGCCCCCCAGCCCCCTGCTCCGGGGCTCGGGGCCGGGCAGCGCCCTGAGGGGAAGCGAGGCGAGGCGAGGCGAGGCGGGCGGCGACACTCACCAGCACGTCCCTGAAGAGCAGCTGCGGCGCGGAGTGGACGGTCCAGTCCACGGCCCCGCCGTCGGGGATCTTGATGCGGATCACCAGCACCTGGTTCTCCATGGCGCGGGAGGGGCCGCAGAGCAGCCAGAGCATCCCCGCCCCGCCGGGCTCACATGCTGCGGCGGGCCCGCGGCGGCAGGCGGGCGGGCAGGCGGGCGGGCGGCGGGGCTCCCGAGCAGGGCCGAGGCTGCGCCGCGCCGTGCCGAGCCGCCTCCCGCCCCTCCCCGCCCGCGGCAGCAGGAAGGACTCGCGGCGGCCCCGGAATCAAAACGAAGGAGCCGGGAGGGGAGGGGTGGGGGGGGAGAGGCGGAGGGAGCGGGGGCGGCGCCATGTTGTGGGCGGCTGCTGGGGGCGGCGCCATGTTGTGGGCGGCTGCTGGGGGCGGCGCCATGTTGTGGGCGGCGGGAAACCGCCCCGGGGTGGCGGCGGAGCCGGCGGGCGGCTGCCTGCGCCGTGTCCGGCCGTGACTGAAGCGCCACGGTCCTGGGAAAGCAGGAGCCGGGCTGCGTTTGCGTCCCCCCCCGCGACGGACGCCGGATAGTTTTTAGAGGAAAACCAGCTGTCCAGAGAGCAGGTCAAAAAGAAGCACATCGGGACCTGTTCCCTTTCTTGTCGTTAATTAAGAGCGTGGAAAATTTTTCATTTCTCCAGTGCTGATGATTCTCAAAGGTATCGGAGTCCCCTCAAATTACTTTTTTTTTTTTCCGTAAGGACTCATGGTGCTTTCGTCTTTCTTCAGTTTTTTTAGAATAAGTTTCCTCCCCAAATATACGTACACCTGTATGTATATGCGTGGTTACGCATATGGCAGTTGTAAAGTTGCCAACACATAAAAGTCATTTATGCCATTTTTTAACAGGTCTTGTCTTTACTTCACTAGTATGTCCCTATCTTAAAAAGTTACAGTCATACTACAAAGCAAACTGGTAAATCTGGGAACTGGAAACGGGACTATTTTGTACTTTTCTCACAATACAGTATTTGACCATCCCTATTAGCATACTTCAAGCAGTCATACTACAAGCTGTCACATATTTATTTTGCTCTTTCTCTAAACCACAGAATATTCTGCTAACTTGCCCACTGCCCAGGTAAAATCCTCTCAACAAAGATGTTTTCCCATATCTGTTTAGTGGTGTGGCAGCAAACAGTCCATTTCACATAAGTTCCGTTTTAAAAGAGTTCTGATGAAAGATAATCCCCATTAAAAGCCTAAGCCCAGCTTCCTCAGCAGCAGGAAGGAAGGGTTATGTTTTCGAGGATGACAACTCTGTGACACTGCACAGTCGGCTCTCTACAGCAATCACGAGTCACAGGTACGCTTAAAAAAAAAACCCTTTTTGTCTGACAGAAGTTTGGGAGAAGGCTGGCCGCTCTGCGGAGCTCTGCAGGACGAAACTTTCCTCTTCAGTGGGAGAAGAGCATCAATACCGATTGTAGGCTATTGATCTATACACTTTCATCGCAATCTCCCACATCATATATGACAAACTGGACTATTTGATTTATCAATTTAGAGGAAAAAAAGCTCGACATATATCTGATTTAATTCCTGACATATTTTCAAGCTTCCCCATATTAGAATAGTACATTGTTTGAGCTTCAGGAAAAAAAAAATCCTTCAATGGCCATTAGCAGAGAGAAATTCTCTCTCTGTTCAATAACTTTATAATTTAGTTCCTACACTAGAAATTAATAGAGCCCCAACTCCTAAGTATCTAAGGAATTGGCGCTGCCCATACGGACTTCTCTCTGTTCAAATGAACCTTTTACCTATGGTCCCCGTATACCTTTCAATGATGATTCATTTTCTATTACATTTTAAAGAATAGGATACAAAATCATAGAATTTCTATAGAACCACGATTTTTCTAAAATACCTTTTTCATTTCCAAGACTATGGGGAAAACCAACTCAATTTGCCAGATTTGCATAAATATTGTGCAGCTCTTCCAGGGCTAATAATAACCTTAATCCCCCATTCTGATTTGTGTTGATGCAGCTGTAATCAAACTTCAGGGGTTTTTTATATCTTAAGAAGTAAAGCACATCAAGCATATCTTTTTTGATACAGGTTTGTTTTTGCCACATATTTCTTTAAAACCCACTTTTCATGAGAAATTTTCATTCTAACTACACCAATGTTTGCCCCAAATAATTAAAATTTATCAACTCTGCAGAATTCCTGCTATGAGAATGGAACTTTATACTGAAATCTAAACTTATATTTTTCCCCAACTGTGGGGGAAAGTTTCTGTAGCAAGAATACAGGTATTTGTTAATATGTATTATAAAACATTCTTAAAGTTCAGTATTTGACTGCCACAAGAATCTCCTCTTAAAAAGTTTCTAACACAGAGGGTTAGAGAATTCAGAAAGTCACAGGAAAAATAATTAAGCAGTCAGATTTTCTCCACTAAATCTAGATGACATGTTGTCATCAAAAAATATGCATGATTTCCTGTTTATAATTACATATCCAAAGTCCATTCACAATGAAATAACACTTCAAAATTTGCAAAGGAACAATATATCAGTTCTTTAATTACAGAAGAATCCTGAAGCCCATGACTTCTGTAAAATCTGTTTTTATTTGTGTGTGGGGAAACATCCTCCAGCAGTGCCATAGACTTCCAGGCTGGCTTTACGCTATAAGCATAAGAACAGTCATCTCAGTGCAGTCTGCTGCTGCTCTCTGCTGCTTTCCATTGCTGTTAGAAAGGACAGAGGAGATCTTGAGATGGCCACATAAAGAAAATAAATGTTTGTTCTCAAGCAAAAGCAAAATGCTGACGCAGCTGAATACTAAAATTATTAGATTTGCCATACTGTGGAATCTCACAGGAATATCAGTGAGTGGTATGGACAAATGTTGTACCCCACTGGTTCCCTGGAACATGGTTATCATGATAATTTGCAAGGTCCTCAAAAAGTAAGGAAATAAGTTATTACTTGTTTCCCTCTCTAATTCCCACTGCAAAGGAAGGTATCTAACACGGTCATTTCCCATCTTCTCACTACCATAGCCATAATATAAAAAAGTTCCAAGTCCTGCTACTGAAAACTCCGTAAAAAGAAGGGGGAGGAAAGAAAGAGCTGACTCTCCTGGCCCTATCCTTGATTCTTCCCGTTTCAGAACCTGTATCTAGCAGGTTTCTCCGCCTGGTTTCCATGCCAGTGGTGGAGGGATGTGTGAGGCTAATCTCAGGAGTGAATCAGGCCAGTGCAAATGAAAAATGCAGTGCTTAGGACTCACACAGTCCTCTTTAAAAAGCATTTCTTTACATACATGCCACATGCCTTTTTTTTTTTTTTTAAACTAACCCTTACAATACTCCCATTGTAAATATTCAGTGGAAATGAAAGCAGGTAAATTGTGCCAATTGTACTAGGCCACATAAGGAGTTGAAGTGCACTAGAACCAGGACTAGGACCCAAAACTAATTTCATCTAGTCCTATGCTCAGACCATTGGGTAGAAGGAAATGAGGCGCAGGAAGGAAACTAAGGATAAAGCAGAGTCAGAAAGTCCAACATTTTTCGTTATAGATCCTACTGAGCATCTCTGGAAAACTGACCTCACTACTACTCTAATTTCTCCAGCTATGACATAGTATGCGTTTACTAGTTAGCAGACTAAATAGTTAACAACTGTGAACTACATATGCTAAAAGCTATTTAACACTTCTAAAATCTACTAAACTACTAAAAATAGTTTTGAATACTCTATTACATATTCTGTACTATATAATATGTAATTTTTATATATTATATAAAACAGACTCAGAGGAAGCAAAATCTAGATGCCAGTCCTTGGTTCACTAAACTCAATTTATCATCTCTGCTTCCTTCCAGAACCAGCTTCTAGATAGATATTATTATTATTATATATGAGAAAGAATAAACTCATCATTTCTTAAAAAAAAATGGCACCTGGTTCATTGCTTTAGTAGCAGATATTTTCATGTCTCTCTCTTTTTTTTTTTTGTTAAGAGAGATTAATACATAAATTTCTATGTGAATAAAATAACATACTATGATGAAATTCAGCTTTGTTTCCTTCCCACATCTTCAGATTACCATTGAGTGTAGCAAGCTGAATTCCTTCAGGCTTATGATAAAAAGTAGGTCAACAGTGTCCGGTGTTTCTAAATATATTCTTCTCCAAAAATGCATCTCCCAGAAGAGAATCACCCAAAAGTACTAGGTTGGTCAATACAAGGGTAGAACAAGATCCCTTAAAAATTGCATTTAAAACTTGCAGAAAACCAGTTACTTTCCTTCCACGCCTTCCCACTACCTCTTGACCTGAATCAGTGCCATTAAGAGGCAATGGACTGTTCATCAAGCAAAAATCAGGAAATAAATTGGTATTATTTTCTCTTCAAAGGGAGCAGAATATGGCCGCATAGATCTTTTAAAACTCTCTTTCTCATAGTACCATTTATCTTGAACTGAAAAAAACCCAACAAGCTTGATTTAGGCTGAATTATAAATGTTTATCTCTTGCTTTAAGCTATGAATACTTTAAAATAAAGAAAAATACAAGCATGTTTTATGCGTAACATAATGAATATTGTTTAAAGGCTAGATATGATACACAATTACTGAAAAATTACAATGCAAACTATAGCAGTTGGATTGAGCAAAAATGGCTGTTTATCGTTCATGATCTTGCTGTGCCCCATCAGACCAGCTTCAGGGGCTGCATAATTGTTTCTGCCAACCTATACATTCTTGAGTAACAACAAAATTATTGTGATTTTTCTTACTAAATAATTCATACATCACAAAGCATGTACATAACCAGGTCCATGAATCACTAAGTGTGTAGCAATCATATCTAATGGCATTTCTTCTTTTGAGAACTCAAATAGATATTGACTTTATAATATTTCGAATTTTGTCCAAAAATTTCAAGTGTCCTTTAGCCATGTTATATTTTGAAATTTGCATTTTAAATTTGAAAATTTCCTTGATCAGACTTTTTGTCTGAAGGACTGTTTTGACTCATGTTTTACAGTTTTATTCTATTAGGATTATTAATATCACTGAAAGTAATAAATTGGTTTTATAATGAACTAGTACAGGGCTCATAAACTGTGCTTAAAGTGATGCAATTGCTATTAAGATCACTCTAAGCCGTACGTATTCTACTCTACCAAGCAAATAGCAACTGTTAATGCATCCAAACTGACTAAAGTATTTATAATGCAAAGTATTCCATCATTTCAAATCTTAGCAGCTTCCTCAGTTTTTTAAAATGCTGAATAGAACATAATTGTTTTTTTTTTTTTGCAAGACAGCCTCCTCATTGAAAATATTAATAATTGGGATGTTTTATAACTTGAACTCACACAAAATCACAATCTCTTATAACCTGCTGCAGAAAGGTCTCGTATTACTAAGACTTCCTTACTTTCTAAAAACATATCACAGTGTATTTACTAGGACATCATTAGCATAAATAATTAAGGTTAAACTACACTTGTCTTTGAGTAATATATATTTTGTGATCCATTAGCCTTCTTTATTTCAGCTGCATTTATTCACTTACTAATTCACAAAGCTCAATAATATGCATTGACTGTCCTGATGCAAATTTTGATGTTCTACTGCACACGTGCTTTATTTGAAGGACTTCTTATTTGCCAACATAGTAATAACATCCTACTCTTTTCTAGAAATGAAAAAAATCTTTTAAATAAACTTGGAATATACGGGTATCTTTCAAAAATTCCCTTCCTGTAACTCCAAAGCTGTCACTCTTTCTTGGCACATTTAAACTGAATGACACAACCCAGGAATGCACAACTTGACATACACTTCCATAGATATGTATATTTTGGGGATAAAATCAAGGCATTTCCCAGAACTATTACTTACTTTTCTGTAGTGAATATGGAGGAAGATAAAGGAAAGTTACAGCAATAGCCAATTTAATTTAAACGGCCAGACTAAATAATATATGAAGGCAGGTCTCCTTTGTTTCAGAGAAAGTTGGTCCTAATCAGAGGCCTAAGGGCATTTAACTATTATGAAATACCTAAATTTCCTTCAATAAAACATACATCAGGGAAATCTACCATTAGGATTCATAAAGGGATTTAGACATTGAGGATTTTTTTACTGCAATTAGGTTCTTAAAGGTAACTATTCAGTCAGTCCATGCTTTTTCTAGTTTGTTCTGCTTGCCTACAGAATGACTTCAGTCAACTCTATTTCATCAAAAATTTTAAATCATATTAATTGTCCATGACAAGGTGCAGTAACACTTACTTACTTTTTTGAATGCAGGAAGAATGAACTCTAGATTCCTGTTCTCCTTTTCCAGACTATGTTAACAATGGAAGGAATATCAATAGGTCTTAGAATACTTCTAACTCAAAGAGTACCAAGCTCAGGCAAGCCACGTCCTCCAACTCTTTTTGTTCATTTTTAGTCAAAGCGTAGTCAACCTCCCAACCAAATCCATCCTTTCCCATCCTTTCCCCTTTTATTCTGCTGAAACTGTTCTTGCTAAAGGCTCTCATTTGCTCAGTGCATCCTTCAGAAAATGAACATTTCCTCCACCTCATCTTCATGTAGGAGTGTCACATCTTCAGTCTCCTTCCCTTCTCCATCTTCTTTAATCTCAGCAGTAAAAAAAATTAGAAGGGGAAAAAAAAAAAAAGAGTAGCCTTTCTCTCTGTTGATGGCTAATTAATCTGCCTTCCTTCTTCACAGCTGCAGAGTTGGAACTGCTTTAAATAAGTAAATTAGCTGATTACAGTGTACTTCCCTAGAAGTGGTCAGGACTGACAGTTTCTCTCAAATGATACTCAAAACTATAGTTATATTTTAATGGATTTTTAGTATTCACACTGTTCATTGTGCACATCAAGCCTGGCAAGGCTACACAAGCATGCCTGGGAGCTCAGGCTCAGATACAAACTCAGGTACACTACTTTGTCAGATAATTTTCTGCTGTTAAAAAGGGGATACTGCTGCTCTACTTTGCAGGAGTATTGAGAAACTAAGATTCATTAGTGACTGGCAACATTTGCATGGGGAATAAAAACAAATAAATACAAAGAGCAAAGAAAAAAACAAAGATTTTACCTAATGCTGCTACATACTCACAGTTATAATATTTCAAGAACACAAAGTAAGTTAAGGACAGATCTAACTTATGCTGAAGTCAATGAAAGGTCTTATGGCTCCAGGTTCCTCTGGAAATTGGAGAGAAGCATTGTATATGGCTCCAGGGAAAGAAAAGGGATTAAGAGGAAGGGGACGTAGCAACATTTTTGTGAGAAAATGTGAGAGTATTAATCATAAACAACTGAGAATATTAATCTTTACTTCACTGCAGAGGTAGTATCTCAATCTAATATTAACTTACATTGAAAAGTTACGTACTTTGACTTGCGCTTGTGTCTACCTGAAGGTCAGCAAGCAGCACCTCTTCTAGTCATAAGAGGAGTGCTCATACATAAAAATTGATCTTTATGTAAAATAAGCTGCCTAGATCGGACGTTTGCATTGGTAGTCACAAAACTTCATTAAAACAAGCACAAAAACATCCATGTCTAATTATAATTTGGATAAGTATACAGTAACAGAAAATGGTAGTTCTTCGGGCAATATCATTAGTTCTACAAAGTCTCTAGTGAAAAATTTGTCAAACACACAAAAAGGTATAAAAGTGAAATATAGTAATTAAGACCTGGGCTTTATTGATTGTGTGGCTTAAGTAATTTTTCACTACAAACATAAGATTTAATAAGTATAAGTAGTTAAAGATCCTGACTTGGCTGTAGTCATTAGCATGTAATTGAACTGGTAAAAAAGATCAGTTAAACCTATGTTGATTACCACCTTATCTTTGAAAGGCAATTAAGGACCTCAATCATTGCAACAAGATTTGATTGTGCAGCCTTTATTGGACATTGATCTTTCAGCAAAGCGCAGTTACATTTTCCATTAATTTACAGTAACACAGTTTAACTCAGATACCTGAGACCATTGACCTAGGTAAGATGTAATGCTAAGAACTCGTTTAGGTTAAGATGCCCCCAGTAGTCATTACTGTTTAAAAAGGGACTGCTACAAGAAGTAGCTATCTGATCCTCTGGGTTTAGAGTAAGGTTTCATTTATCTGAAGTAGTTGTTAAGTGAGGTGAAACAAAGCTCTTTGCCCTTTTATGTCATCTCTCACTCATTTAAACATCATCCTTGAGTACAGCAGAGAGATAATTAAGGCAAGAGTTACAAGATAAACTACATTTTGTTTCAAATGGAAATGGAGCAAATCAAATCAGCAAAAAGTTAGAAAGGTCATTTTGTAGTTCAATCATCTATAACAAAATATCAACATAATTGTGTGCGTATGTATAACATAATATGCACAAAAAGGAACCTGCTAATTAAAACAATTACAAGTAAATTATTGTGGAATAAAGCCTCATTCCCTACAAGTTTGCCTTTTGAAGCAGCGAGGTTACAAGACAACCCAAAAAGATCCCTACAGGCAAGACACAACAGTTTGGTGCTATGTATATGCTATGTATGCAAATACATAATGCATCTTTGAACAATAAAAAAGTTAGAAATTGTTACTAAAAGTCATCTTTTATTCTCCTTGATTCAAACACTTGGATTTCTCTGTAACAGAAGATCCTGTTCTCCTCATATTGGATTGTCTGTTTAGAATCTGGCAAGAGAGTTTATAGTGATGGGGAATAGAAAGCTACCACAGCAAAGTTGCCACTGAGTGCTGAGGTATCACAGAACTGCATATTGCATGCTCATCCTTGCTTGCCATTCCCGGTACCCCAGAGCCTTACAGAGATTTTTCTTTAGACAAGATGGGATGAATCTTTCTGGCCCTTTTTGTCCCTCAACATTTCCATCTTGCATTCAGGCCGAAGCTCAAGAATAAGCAATAGAAAAAAAAAAGATACTAAGAAGTAACCCTTTATAGCAAAAAGAAAATGAAAGCCAGATGAAGTATTTTACCTTTGGCTGAAGACAACCAAGTAGGTTTATATTCATACTTGAAAGTGATTTTGTAATGATTTATTAACTCAAGCATTAGCCCTTATAAATAGCTTATTTTCCTTTTAAGTACTCTAACAGGCTTTTTACAAGTGTTAATGAAACCAGTGAATGATACTATATTTGCACTCTGCCCTCAGACATCTTCTAGTTCATCCTTTAGCGTGATCAACTTCATAAGAGCAAGAGGTCTATTGATTTTCATGTAATACAAGAAAATATTACATTTGCTTAATTGTTACACAGTGAGATCATTGAACAAGAAATCAAGTCTCTATTTAATGCTGCAAGCAGCACAGAATTGCAGTAATCAATAGGGTAGTTTGTCAAAGATGTTCTCTAAGGAGACTTGCCCATCACTGTATGGACAAGGAGTCATGCTGCCTGCATTTATTGAAAAACAGGTAAGCAAAGTCAGCAGTACACATTATCAGAAATCAAACAAGCTGCAGTGAGCGGAGGTGCAACTCCAATGAAGAGCTGTATTTATAGTCTGGTAATTAAAAACCATTTTATCAACCTTGTTTTGAGACTAAACCTTTACAGCAAGATATTGACAAGATCTGTGCCAATGAATGAGCAGTATTTGACTTTAAACTTATGAGCTGCAGTTATTTAACTTTACCCAATACAGCGAAAATCAGTTCTAGAAAAATGCCAACAGTCAGTTTTATTATTAATGATGCTTCTTGTAATACTGTCTCTTCATCTCTGAGACCCATTTAACTTGTGTCAAGAATATTATCCAAAATTAAATACAGTAGTGTAAATGCTTCTTTGATTAAAGTGTAATTTAGTGTTGCTTTTAGAAAAATCACATGTATTGCTTCATTAAGTGGGAAACAGTTCCATTATCTAGAATTAAGTAAAAAGTATTTAAATTACATTATACTATAGTCATGGGTTGAGAGTCATTTATTTGGGAACAGTGATTTTTTCCTTCCCTCTAAAAACAATCCCTACCCATTTTACATTTATATTCCAGCTTATGGAAATTGGAATAAATAACTTATGTCACCAGATTTGGAATTCGGAATGGACAGGATTATCTGCTGCATTAAACTCAGCACCAATAATATATCCTGTACAGGTGTTTCTGGTGTTTGAACTAATTATCCAGCTATTCCTTACTTTCTACTATCCAAATAATTCCCTAAAAGCTTTTTCTTTTTTTAGGTTTCTGACTGAATTTAAGTCTTTTCTCCATCATGTTTGCTTGTTCTCAGTTACAACTAGAGAAACTAGCTGTTTTGTATCACAAACTGAGGACAGTATTCTTCTCATTCTCCTGCATTATTTAAAAATAACAACTTGTAAATTCATGCATGAAACTCAATCTTCTAGATTAGTTGGGTTTTGTTACCTCTAAAGCAACGAACCAAAAAAACCCAAAAAACAAAAACAGATACCTGGAGTTCAAGAATTGCAAAAAACACAAGCGTAAAACATATTTTAGACATTTTATTTAAATATCATTTGAAGACATGTAATACATACATAATCTTCTGGGGTGGTGTTTTTCCAAAAGTGTTCCAGGCAGTTGTGAAGAGTCAGTGTCATGGACTCATTCAAACAAGCTAGCAGCTATGACAATTAATGTATTATCAAACATCTAGTCACAGTCTATATCTAAGCAGCTTATAATTACATCCCATGTTTTGAGAAAGTTTCCTTACCCACATGCTACAGTTCAGTTCTGTAAGTTGGTAGATGTATCTTTTTTAAATATTCAAAAGTTGTTCAACAGTTCTTATCACTGACTTTAGCAAATTCTAACACTCTTAGAAATATTAATTCTTTTCCCAAGGCTTCTACCTTTTCAACTTTACTAACCTCTGCAAAAATAAATCTCTTATCATCAAAAAAACCCACCACACAATGAAGCCTCCTGAAGACAATGTATTAAGTAAAAATAGACACTGAAAAAATAGAGAATTGCCTTCAGTTTTTTGTATTCTGAGGCAGTAGATATTTGTAGTAGCTGTAACATGGAAATCCACCAAATGACAGGTACTTGAGGGCATGATTTCAGTACATTGCGCCTTCATCTTCTTTATTTAGGAAATAAATAGTAACTGGGCCATGACTCGTATGAACAGTCTCTGTGACACTGGCAAAGAACCAGGAGCCAATTCCATATAGTAAAGTTGGGATGCCTAAGAAAAAATAAAAACATGTTACATACAAAGATAGCAAGCCAGGAAAATTAAACCTGTGTATTAACTATAAAGAATAATGGCTTTGAAATGAGAGGAAAAGCATTCCTGTGAAAACAGCCTTATTAACATATTGCCTGTGCTGAAATGCTTACAAGCAGAGCTGTCAGTACATACCACCTTTCTTGTACATCAAAAGCATAAGAATCAGGAGGTAGTTTAAGAAAAGCAGTAGTAGACTGGAATTAACAGAAAAAGAAAATGGGAGGATAACAGTGTGGAGGAAGTAAAACACAGTCAGGTAAACAGCCTAATTCTTACTGATAAAAAAAAAAAATCCACACACTAAACCATGAACTCTCTAGACATCCACTTAGTTATCTGTTCACAGTTTCGCTATATATCAGAGTAGAAATAGGATGGAAAACAGGTAGCGACTTCATAAATCACCATGAAGTTGCTTGTGGGAAAATTAGACCAGTAGTCAAGAATATCAACTCCAACAAAACTAAACTGGGTGTAAAGGTACGTGTACAAAGTGCTAACATTTTTAGTATTGCTGAGTTATCCATCTGTTACAAAACCAACATGAATATTTTACTTAACACAGGGGGAAAAATTGAGATTTAGGCCCTGAATTCAGCGAGGTACTGAAACACTGAATTTAATGTGCTTAAAGTTACTTAAGTGCTTAAGCCAGATGTCAAAAGAGGGAGATGAGTTGACATTTTAGTCATGCTTGCAGATCATTTAAATATAAAACATGCAGGGTGGCTGCAAGAAAGGTGGGTTAGGTCTGACTGGGTGGAATGAAAAATAACATCACATTTAAAATTATTACAGAGAAATCAATCTTGGTGATTATATTTTCTCACTATGTCAGTCCGGAAAGATCACAAAATGAGGAATGGCAGGCACACTATGGAAAAAAAAAAAATCACGAAAGACTTGCAAGTAAACAACTTTAAGAAAAGCTTTCTTTTAAAAACGACATATGAAAACAAACTGATGAAATCAGAAACACCACTATAACTGCCAGTACTTAAATATAAAATGTCATATCTGTACACTGAAAATGAGTTTGATTAATATATTTCAAAACATACTTACAACCATTTTTAAATTCGTAAAACACTGCATTTTTACTTTTAACTATTTATATTGTAGTAACACTTTAAGATCAAAACGGGTCCAAGTCCTCCACTTCCTTAGCCACTGTCTGTATGTAAGACGCAAAAATTACCCCAGACACTAAGAAGAAAACTACTTTTTTTTTTCTCCCTGCTAGCGCCCGTGTATTTGCTTAGAGCACAGAATTTCATCTACGGTAGCAGAACATAGATTTTTAGATGGCAAAACGATCCACACCAGCTGACGATATCCATTAAGTAACAAGCGCTCGCCCATTTGCTTTAAGGCAGTTTAATTTTTCCTCCTCACAACCGGGCAGAGAAGCAGGAATCCAGCAAGCTCCCGAACGCCACCCGTTTACAGCCCCGCGTCTGCAAAGCTTCCAAGAGCACAAGTGGGTTTTTTTTTTGCTTGCTTTTTGTTTCCGAGGTGCGTTTTGTGGCGCTGCCTGGCCCTGCCCGGGGGGGGAAGGAGGACAAGCCGCCCGGCGGCAGCGCCCCCCGCCCGCCCACGCCGGCGGCCGGGCAGCCCGCAGACCCCGGCGAACCCCGCCGCCGAGGCGCTCGCCTCAAGCCCCTCCGCGCCCCCGCTGCTGCCGCCACCACACCTCCTCGGAGGGGGGCAACGGCCGCCAGCCCGGCCCCGGCCCCCCATTCCGCTTGGCGGGGGGCAACGGGCCGGACCCGGGGCGCCACTCACCGGCGTTGAGGACCTTGAGCGCGGTGAAGGCGGCGTTCTGGAGCGCCAGGTCCCGCGGGGCGGCGCGGGAGCAGTGGTACTTGACGAAGGGGAAGCAGCCGGTGCGCAGGACGTGGTAGTTGGCGCCGTCCACCCGCCAGTTGAAGTGCGACAGCCCGAACTGGTCGTTGCGCACGGCGCTGTACTTGACGCAGTACGAGGTCCAGTGGGGCAGGCCGCGCTGGCGCAGGTGCTGGCTCAGCACCTCGGAGGCGGCCGGCCGGGCCCCCGCCGCGCCCCGCCGCCCCAGCAGCAGGCCCACCGCCGCCTCGTGCAGCCGCCGCAGCGCCAGCATCCCGCGGGGGGGGAGGCACCCGGCCCCGCCACCACGCGCCCGGCCCTGCGCGCGCGCCCTCCCCCGGCCCGCGCGTGCGCGCGCCACCCTCCCCCCCAACGCTCACACTCGGCCGTTCAACGCGCGTGCGCGCGCCGCAACGGTCACCCGAAGGGCGGGAAAGGGCGGGAGCGTGAGGGGGGCAGCGCTGCCCGAGGGCCGTTAACGGGAGACCGGCGGCAGCCTTGACCGCGGAACCGCGGGCTGGCCCGAAGTTCTGACGAGGAGGGAGCGGGCTCCGGTGGCGGCGGGTCCCCGGGGAGGAGAGGAGAGGAGAGGAGGGCCCGGGCAGCGGACGCCGAGGGGGCAACGTGCGACGCTCGGCGCTGCGGGGGTGCCGGCAGCGCGTGAGTGACAGCGTGGGAAGCGGCGCAGCAGCCCTGCGAAGCGAGGGGGAAGCAGGCATAAGTCATTCTGTCTCACACAAAATGATAAACCAGTAATCCATACAGAGGAACACATGTTAATGCTCATTATCGTGAGCAAGAATATCACAAGGAATGAGGCAATTACATTTTTAAAAACTGTTTTGTTTACAGCGCTCATGCTGAAGGGACCACCCTGTGTTTTGCTGGCACATCTCACAGCTACAGTATGAATCAGATTAACACGAGTGAGAGAAAAATTGTGTTTAGGCCACATTATAGACACACAACATCGATTTTACTTAGTGAAATTTGACAGTGATGTTAGAGGTTAAAATAGTTCTTTGAATGTGTTAGACTGCTTTGAAGAGAAATATTTTAAAATTGTAACTAAGGTTCTATGATTTATCTGAATAAAAACTAAGGTTTTCAACCATTAAACATTCTATTTGAGAAAAAAACTGTACAGAAGAGTAAACTGAGAAATGAGAACTGATTTCTTTTAATAATTACAAGCAATTTCTCAAACTCAGCAATCTTAAACCATTGAGCTATGTAGTATGAATGTGCTAATTAATCAATTACTACCCAACCCAATAAAGTACCCTGTTTACTTACTGTAATGTACTACATGTGTGTACAACCAGTAATTATTAATCATTGCCTGTAACAAATTTGACTCAAGTTCACCTTCCTATAATTAATAGAGCATATAGTTAGCTTTAATATCTTTCTTTATTAGTGGCAACAATGACTGAGGATAAGAAAGAAACTGGAATCTGATACTGTGGTTTGCTGAGGTGAAGGGCTGACCTAATGTATTATACTCTAAGGGTGATATTCTGCTATTATGTTTCGTGGTCAAAATTACTTCCAATAAATATATGTTGCCTGTAAAGCTATGGAACATATGTAATTGCAATTACTTTGGTTTTAAAAAGTATTAATTTCAAGATATTTACAGTTAAATTTATGATGCTGTTACTATTTAAAGTGCACAAAAAAGGAAAAATAATTCTGCAGCCTCTGGCAGCATAACCTTTCACCAGTTAAGAGTATGTAGATGCATGTCTACTTACACAACATAGACTATAAATGGAATGTAGTAGCATCTGTATTTACAAATGAGTAGCAAAACATTGCGTACTTCAAGAGTATGCAAGAATCATGGTCAAACATCCTATTTTTTAAAGATGAGGCTGAAAGCATTTTGGAGGATCACTCCACGTGTATTCCATTTAATAATATTTGGCTGCACAGTTAAGGTCTCTCTGTGTTTGTTGCATTCTGGTATAGTCTTATATTGTTTTTTATATCAAAACAGTCTCCTGAAGTGCACATCTTTGTGATGAAGCTGAAAAACAGTCTAACCATTCTTTAGTCAACATGATACGTTAAATTAAGTTCATGAAGGTTGTTAACCATTGTAGTACGTAATCTCTAGTGCCTGATTACTATAACCACATCTGTGGTGAAAAAAGAAATACAGAATATCCCTATACCATATAAGGAGTACCTCAGATCTATAATACGTAACCTGTTTAATGGAAAGCCATATTAGGCAATGAGTGTGAAATGTTGAGGATCACAATAGTCTTATATTTCTAGGGCTTTGTTACCTTAACCTACATTCAAGGTAGTGAATTCTCCTGAGCTTTCCCTTTGAATGAGGTATCAAAGATCTTTCAAGAAATGGATAGGGTCAATATTTCAAAAGACAGCCAGAAGAGCTTGTGCTGATGGTCTACTTTCTGGCTTTGTGCTCAGAGTTCTCACTTTGAATGTGGAAACTTGGGCTGAATACCCTTTTTCTCTTCTCTTCTCTTCTCTTCTCTTCTCTTCTCTTCTCTTCTCTTCTCTTCTCTTCTCTTTTTTTTGCAGGGCTTTAAGCACAGATCTCTGAACAGGGAGACTCAGGTTCCAGTATCTAGTCCAGGTAATGTTTAATGCAAAATACTTCAGAGAGATCTGACCAGGACCTGGGAGGTCAGGAAAGGTTTCCAATCTATTGTATCCCTATGTTGTGGGGGTGGTCACTCTAGCTCCCAAAATGTTTGCGTGGTCAGCGCAAATAGGAAAAGCTTTTACAAGAAGGAGCAAGAGTACTCCCAAGCACACTGCAAAATACCCTAGAGTTAATGGTTAGAGCATTCCCAAATGTGCAGTGGGTTTCCATTCTTTCAGGAAAAAGAGGAAATTCAATGTAGATCACCTACTTGTATAAAAGAGCTGTGCTTTGTGAAAGGCTGTTCTGTTCTTTGATTTTAAAGCAGGCCTCCAAGTTTATGGATCTTGATAGAACAAAGCTGTGAGGCAGCAACTGAGCTATCAGTATTAAGACCATCAGCAGAAGCCACAATAATACATGGCTGCCATGACGTGCACTGCTACAATAGCTAAGTGACAGCCTGTAGGACTGGAACCACAATGCTCAAAACAGCTCCTTTACACTTGCATGGAGAAGTAATTTGGTTATGTAAGGCATCTTTTAAGATGACTTAGGATGTCTAAGGATGCTGAAAAAGCTACACTGGCCCTTGGTGCATTTTGCCTTATTTCTAGGCACATCTTGAACAAGCTTAGGTGCCTGGGAAAATGTATTGGTAAACATCTAAGGCACCTACAGATGTTTGAGCACTTCCAGTATTAGTTGGCAACCGAGTGGGGGAAATAACCTGAAATGGGTAGCATGTATGCTACAGATAGTATGTAAATTCTTGCAAAAACGTGTTTTACTCAGCTGTATTTTGAAATAACCTTTCATGATCCTTGAAGTGTTAGCAAGTGAATGCACATCTTCATTTGCAGCCCTGGCCCATCAAAAGCATGAAACCTTTATTTTAATTGCCTTTTGCAATCACTGCCAAAACCCATTTGCCTTCATCTCATTCCACAAACATTCCTCCACACCTTGCAGCTGTGGAACCAGCCTGGGTATTTGCTCTGTCATTAGCTGCAGAATTTCTTTGGCAATTTCTGATGAGCAACCATGCCTGAGCCACCTTTTATCTTCTGATTCCTACATTTCCTACTTGCTCCATTTTCTTTACAGCCTAGATCATGTTCTGAATAGTGTTAAAATTCAAGCTACAATTCAAGAACTCTATCATTCCTTTAGTGAGTAGGAATAACTAATCCAGTAGTCTGAGTGCAAGAACCATGACTATGTTTCTGACATATATCTTTTTCTTGGAAGATTAGAATTTCAGTTTATAGCTGCTGTATTGCTGAAAAAAAAATACATTTTTGGCACCAGCAGCATGGGAGTTGAATGTGAGAGACTGTAAAGCAGTTTCAATCCTTCCATCAGCTCAAGGCTCAGAAGTGTTAATAGTAATTAAAAACTTTTTTTCCTCAAAATACATTTCACACTTTGCACATACTGAGAAATCTCTCTCACCATGGGAACTTTCAGATCACTTGTTCTATGCAAAAACAGGTACAGTTTTCTTTTGTCAGAACAGAACAAAGACATAAGGAAGTGCAGGTTTCATTTACTCCTAGGACACTGCAGTCTTTTAAGTGCCAGTGAACTAATGAGCCTCTCAGACCTTATGTTGTTCTGGCTTGGATCGAGGCTTAATTTTTCTTAACCCTTAAGAAACTAGCTAACTCCTAGGTTGCTATTGCCATGCTCTCCCATGCCTACTTCTCCCCCAGGATATTGTTTTTATTGACCAAATTGGGGCATTATATAGTTTGGATATGAAGCTAGGTGAGAAATCTAGAAAGAGTTTCTTGGCAGTAAAATATGAGAGTATATTACAAACGTGTTGAGGAAAAAGTCAGAAAAACATCCTGGTCTGCAGGCCCTCAAAGTAGAACAGAGAAAAAATCTCTTGTCCTGTCTGAACAGAACTGTGTCTGAAGAACTAATAAGCAATTATACTATGCTTTTTGGCATATTATTTCTTGGCAAGTGAGATCTATGTTGTACCTACCACAGCCCCCCAAAAACTTTGTTACTTTCATTTCTAATCATAGAGGAAAAAGATTTCTAGGAAACAAGTTCATTGGCCAAATCTCACATTAGAAAAATCTACCTGGGCTCCAGTATATACAAAACCAAGACAATATTGAGATTACATGACAAAGGAACAAAAATTGTAAACGAATATATTCTTTTAGATTGGTATTTGAAGAACAGATTGGCATTAATGTAAACATTCTCATCTGTAATGAATTACCTCTGCAACCAAAGTGGGAAAAAAAAGGCTAATACAAAAGATTACTTATGAAGCTAATAGATCAAAGACACAGAGAGGCATCAGAAAAGCAGGACACATCTGCTGTAACTGCTTGGTCACATTCATTACTTGTCTTAAAAACTGATTTTGCTTGAGCTTTTGGGGAAGTAAGCTTAAAGATACTTACCATGCTCTGGACTATTATATACAGCCAATGGAGAAAGATAAGCTCTTCTACAGTACAATTTAGAATGTGTTATATTTTTGGATGAGATAACAGATTTGATGGATAAAGAAAATTGTACAAATATAACAGATGTCAGTAAGACTTTACTGTAACAGCACACAGCAATTCCTGTAAAAAAAAGTCAGCTATACCTGAAATATAAAATATATTTGATGGATACATAGATCTCCCAAAGTCATGGTACACTGGAATACAACATACAAGTATGATTCTAATGCTCTTCTCAGAATCTATTGTTGAAGCAATGCTATTAGTGTTATTTTCAATAATTTGGAAGTGAACATAAAATAACTGCTGCCAAAGTCTGTAGATAACAAGAAATAGCAGACTGATAACAAAAAGGACAAACAGTTCTAAAGAGGAGTCTGGATTGCTGGGCTTGCTGATAGAATAGCATGTAAGTGTGTTATTTATAGAAGCAAGAACACTGGACATACTCTTAGGTTGGAAAGAAGAGGATAGGCTTGAAAGGGAGTTTGGGATCACAGGATTTTTTTCAATTGAGTATGATCTGCTAGTATGATTTAGTGACAAGACAGTACGATCCGTCTGTGTATATGCAAGGCCATATAAAACAGAAGAAAGTGGCATTTTCATTGTATAGTAGTACATCAGTGAGAAAATCTTTGGAATACTTTATCAAGTTTGGGGACAACACTTCTGGAGGGATGTTAACAAACCAAAACTGACTCAGGAGTTTTGGCTCAAGGAACAGAAAGATTCATCCCCAAAAGAGAGGTTTTTTTGTAGTAAACAATTCTTCAGTTTCTCAGACAAAGGCATAACAAGGTCCAATTGCTGGAAGTTGAAGGTGAACAAATATGGATTATGTTTAAGGCACTGCTTTAGCAGTAAGGATAATTAACCAATGGGAGAATTAACTAGGGATGTAGTGGCTTGTTTGTCACTTATCTTTGTGTAGGTATGACAAGCTCAGTTTTATGTTACAGGCTTGATGGAGGAATCACGTGGTAAAATTATAAGGTCTACGCTTTGCAGGTCAGAGTAGATTGTCTCCTCTGCCTTAGACACTATGATTCTATTAATAAGACTTTTAAAATCGATATTGTACTTCAGGTTTCACAATATGAATATCAGGGACATTTATTATGATCCTCTGCTTTTCACCAGTTCCTTTTTGTGAAATAAGGGATATTCTAGTAAACGTTTAACTCAAATATCATTGAAATATACTGTCTCAGTTAATATTAATTCACAGTGCAAAGGAAAACCAAACCTGTTCTTACAGATGAGAGTTCATTTCCAGAAGCATAAAGAATATGGCACTTAAACGTTTTCTGTTAACTATTCTTTCAGAGCATCTGCTTCAGAAGGTTGCTGTTCTTCCAATTTCAGTTTGTTTTCTGCTGTAATTCCTAGAATTGCTTCAATATCTTGAATTGCCATCTGTAACAGATTCAAGAAATACAAGTTATTTAATGGGCATTATAATGAAATTGAGCAGCCAAAATGCACAGCTGGTAGTTCTTTTCTTCAAAAGGTAAACCAGTGATATACCAGCCAGCATGCACCAGTTAAATCTACTATTACTGTGGGACAGTCGGGGGAATTAGTAAGTATGTACAAATCTCAGGTACATAAAAAATATAACCTGATGCAGTTTGTATTTATAATTAACTAGCAGGTGTTTTATTTCACATATATAAATAATTGTTAACTCACTATGAAGAAGATTTCCCTTACAGTTTTCTTCAATGGTTGCTTTTCACTCCCTCAGATCAAAAAAAGAGGGTTTTTTTGTTTGCTTATTTATCCTGTAACATCTTGAAATTTAGTTATATCTTTTCTAAAGCTGTCATTTCACACTCTGCTTATCAGAGGAAAATATAGTCATAGCTAACACTGAAAAGAACCAGATTTAAATTATGTTATGTCACTTAAGATACAAATCTGTAACACAGTGTTTCCCTTCACTTTTAACAAAATGCTTACGGTCAAGACCTTAGAAACTTTTTCTAAAGCTAAAGGGCATATAGTTTAGCAAAAGAACTCCCTCTGGAAAGTTAAGCTATTCTCTGGAATCAGAAAGAAGCATTGTAATGCGTGCTTGTTTCAGGGCACAGGGTTGGATTCATTATTGCTTTATTGTCTCTTTTTTGCCAGCAAGGTTGTCACAAAAGAGCTAGAGTAAACGTATGCTTTCCTGGGGGAACACTGCCACTCTAAGAAGCCCCAGTGCTTTGTCTACCTCCACAGGCACCATCCTGGAGCGTCCTGTGGCACTCAGGGATGGGGGAGAGCGGGCGGATTCGAAGAGCAGAGCAAATAGGAACAAAATTGACTTGTGAAATTGATGGTGAGTTGCAAGAGGTGAAACCAATGCATTAAGTACTCAGTGGCTGCCTGTTTAAAAGAAATTAGTGTTACTAATCTAAGGAGCTATTATAAAATGAGATGTTTGTTTCTAATTTAATATTTCTATCTTGATGATGTCCCTTTAAAAATAAAACAGACAATTATGACAGAATTTTCTGAGGCAGCACCAATAGCTCCTTTGCTGCTTCCAAGGGAAAATCAGAAGCTTTGGAGTCTTAGTTTACAAATAATTTCAAGCTGAAGTATGTCTATTTTCAAAGAAAAAGTTTCAAACTATTAAATTTAACTAACAGGTTCATTGGGAGACTTACTATATTGACCTAGACACTGTAAAATACATACTGCTAACAATAAAAAGGGATGGTTTAGCACTTGTTTATGATACAGCATGAGGTATTTTCAGCCCTTGTACAGAAATTAACCAGGATCGTTAGTTAATTAACACCTCACCTTAAAATTGGTCTCGCCTTGCATATTAGGTGCTGATATTTCTTGATGGATGATGAAGAGATTGCGAGCAAAGGTCATGAGGACCCCCTGGAGATCCTCTCCGATTGTTCTGTTAATGATATCCAAACAAATGAGTTTACCAATGATTCCCTTCACATGCTTAAAAACAATCGCCCTCTCATTTGTGCCTGTCTGGTGATGGAATTTAATGAGTATTTTCAATCTCACAAGGTGGCAATCTTCAGGGAGATATGAAAGATGAGGCTCCATTTTAAGTTGTCAACAGAAAGGATTTGTGCAATAAATAATTATTATTAATCAACTTAGCAGAAGTAAGCAGTAGGTTTCAGCTATTCCAAGTAGAAGGCTACCACTGAATTAGGACAGAGACATTAGAACACTTTAAACATCTAAATTAGTTTAAAAGAACTGTTGCTTCTGCCTGCATACTCTGAAAAACACATCTGATACAGAGAAATTTCAGCAGCATCAGCATTTCTTAGACTGTTGTAGCTTACTTAGAAGTATAAACTTTATCTTTTGAGGCTTTAATTTCTCAGTGGTACATATAGACTCAATACATATTATCTTATGGAATAGACTTGTACTGAGGAAGAATGTACCTCATTTACTAACTAGCACTGACAATGAATAGATCTATAATGTAGTAAAATGCATAATAATCCATATAGATGTTTAAGCTATTTCAGTGATTTTATAACCTCAATCAAATTCTTATATCCCTGAAAATGTTTTCAAATTAAAATAATGAAATTGTGTAGGATGTGATGGAAGACAAATCTGGGATCAGAATGTGTGAATGACAGATATCACTTCTTTCTGGCAAATATATTTGACAGTATTGTAGTAATATATTATTATGTAATCAGCTACTCCACAATCAAAGTTCATGAGACCAGTCTCAGCTGGTGATCCAAGAGGTGTTGTTATGTTACATACTAGGGAGCAACTACTCATGTATTATTCTAAAGGAGTTAGAAAAAAATTTAAGTGGGATGGAATATCTCTAACTTAAAGACTCCATTTTCCAGGATACTTGGCCAACAGTTAAAGTGAAATCACACAAGCAGGGATAAGCCAATCCAAGAGTTCACTGGCTCGGAGGACAGGTCCCTTCTCTCTCCAGAGTCTCCCCATCTATCCAACTATTTATGTTGTACAATTCTCATGCTCACTATATACCCCTCTATGAGCTGATTCTTTATTAACTTCACAGAAAATTAACCTAATAAAAGTTTTCTGCTGAGTTACTGAGGTGAATGGAGGGTGTAAGTGTACCAGAGACTCTGCAAAAGGAGGGACAGGAATGAGGAGGACTTCATAGCTGGGGCTGGGGAGGGAAGGAGCTCACCTTTCAGCATCAGTGAGCTGTTAGGAGAGTTCAGCTGCTTAGGGAACACTTTCAGAAGCCTAAATCACTTTTTAAATGGCTACCCTAGATATTTCCAAATTCTTATTTAGCAATTTTATTTCAAATTTATCTTCCAGCTCTGTCATGTAAGCTGCCTACATTGTGACTGCAGGTGAGCGTAGTGTAGTATAGGAATACCTGAGCTTTAAACAAACTTGGCTCACTTAGATACTGCCAACAGCTCCACAAGAAGCCCAGTACAGGCTGATAGAACCAAAGAGCTAGAAACAATCTTTAGGGTTCATTTAGTTCATTCCCTGCGCTAGGGCAGGATCAATGCTACTTATATCAACCTTGACAGATGTTTGTCTAATCTGTTACTAAAGACTGTCAATGACAACCTCGCCAAACAATCTATTTAACGCTTCAGTTTTCTTACTGTCAGAAAATTTTCCTATGTTAAGCCTGAATTTTTCTTGCTGCAAGTGAAGTCCATTTCTTCTTCTCCTACCACCAAAGCCATGGAGAACAGATTTTTCCTTTCCTTCCTGCAGAAGCTTTTTATGTGTTTAAAGACTTAGCAGATCTCACCTCTGTCTCCTCTTTTTTTCCCATTCAGTCTTTCCTTGTAAAGTCACGTTTACTAGACCTCTCAACATTTTTATTTCCTCCCTTTGAACTCTCCAATTGGTTTGCAGCTTTTCTGGGCCCCAAATAGAGCACAGTACTTCAACTAAGGCCTTAGTAACACTGAGTAGAACTTAAGGATTACTTCCAATGTCTTGCAGGCTGTATGTTTTTACCTATGAATACAGTGCTTACTTTTTCCATAAGATCATGACATTGTTGACTTGTGGTCAGTTTGTGAGCCACTATAACTCACAGATCTTTTTCTGCAAAACTAACTGGTTGTTTTTCATCTTCATTACTACTATCCAAGTGTAATTTCTTGCACCTTGTTCCAGTTGAGCATAATTCTATTTTTCAGATCATTTCTCCAATTTGTCAAGATAATTTTGAATTCTATTCCTGTCCTCCAAAATACCTGTAATCATATCCAGCAAACCAGTAAGCTGTTTCCTTATCCAGGTCATTAATGAAATAGCATCAGCACCAAAGGAATAGCTCCAGACTGCGAGCAGACAGTTTCAGACCCTCACTCAATACACCCTATTTTGACAGCAAACTCTACGTAAATTTTCTCTGAGGAGATGTTTTCAATCAGTGTACAGTAGGTTTGTGCAGATTATGCTTTCTTAGTCTTCTTAGGGGAGATTCATATGTCTAAACTACTACTAACGTATCAAATCTGCTGCTGCTTCTCTCTGACTGCCATTGCTCACTTTGTGAAGAACAATATAAAAAGGCATTAAACACTGCCCTTTTTAGCATCATCTATGGTTATGATTTTCATACTGTTGAGTAGCAGGCAAACGGTTTCCTTTCCTTAGTTTTCCTCTTACTAACAGGACAGTTGGAAATATTTGCAGCTCTTACTGTGTATCGATCATTTTCTGTCTTGGCTTTTCTGATTTTGTGCTATACTTATCCCTTAATTTATACTACCAAGAAGCAGGGAAAAGCAGCCCGTGCTAATCTTTTTGCTCTCACAGCTAGATTGCTATTGACACTGAATCTAGCTCTTGTAAAGCTAATTGCAGTATGTCTTTAGTCTGCAGTGCAGTTAGACTTTAATCTAAGTAGATTCCTGTACTTTTTTTTTTTTTTAAACTGAAGTGCTTAAAGCCTCCCTAAAATTTTCCAAAAGACCAATCTTATGAGAGGTCATTACAGTCTTTTGAACAGTGGGTGACTGTGACTAAACTTCTTTGTTCAGTACTTGGTGTTCAGATTGTTCATTTCCTGCAAGACTTTTATTAGAACCCAAGAAAGCAAACTCGGCAGTGTCATTCTTTTCAGATCAAGTGCAAGTGTGTTCCCAGCCGCTTATCTAGCCGTGTACCTGACAGTGTATACTTACAACATTCCCAATCTGTATCGCTTCTGATCTTCATACAATATAAAAACTGTTCCCTGTTTTTCCTGTTAAATTGAAAAATAAAGTTACTTTAATTATTCCCAAACCTGATAATTGTAATAACGGATACTAAATATATTGTACAGGGACAATAAGTACATAATCATATCTAAGAAAGGCTAGTTTTGAATTGTATGTAATGGATTATTGCTCATTGTAAGTGGATTATTGCTCTAATAAATTTGTTGTAGAGAATACAATACGTTAACTTTATGTAAATACAATACACACATGTCAGAGTCTATTCAGTACCAAATACTGTGTTCCAGCACAGTAAGAGATGGTCATAAATATCTTAAAAATTATCCCTTTACTCAGTTATTTTATTGAGAGACAGGTTAACCCATAAAAGCCTTACACTCTCTTAAATTGAAAGACAGTGAAAATATGTTTAGATTTTCATCTTCTTAAACTTTATATTTTATCTTAGATATTCACTGGACATGAACTTCTGTTAACCTTCTGTTCTGATTCATCATAGGCCAGATACTGGCGACAGTTTGGTCAGCAGCAGAACTCATGGTTTGATTTTTAGATGTGCTGAGCAACAATTATCACGCAGGACTGTGAGAGGTCTCACGAACAGTGGCTGTCAGGCCACAAGGAGGATTCGCACTGGGACAACATGTAAAGCTTTGCCTTTCCCAGTGAAACTCTGTACCCTGGGATCTGCAGTCTCCTTCTGTCTGCTGTTCCGTCTTGCATAACACCATCTATACTTTTTTTACATTTCTTTCTTCTTTTTTGTAATTCTGTTCATAAGCCTCAAACACTCTCTTTCCTAGCAAAAACCGCTTTTTCATATCTTCATCCCTCTTTCTGTTCCCTATTATCACCCGACTTACTGATCTCTAAAGGTATATCTATATTATACATACAGAGATATGTGAAATGGCCATATTATGGTCATGAAAACTCCGTGCTGTCATGGTCCTGAACTCAAGCACAGCTCCTGGCTGACAGCCATAATCCTTTTTACCCGCAGAGCCTCGTGAATGAACCAGCTCGGGATAACATTCTCTCAGTGACCTCTGAGAGAGATGCTCTCACACACTCTACTGTGCAACATAAACATGTTGCAATACTTTTCATCCTTCACTGCTTCCAGTCTTAAGCCAAATCAGACAGATCTCTCAGTACTGCAGTTCAAGAGTTAGCAAAATATATCCCAGCTAAAGTAAACTGTCAGATAAATGTTACAACATTAGAATAATTTTTGTGGGGACTACTGAAGACCTCTATGCAATTTAGAGTTTGCTAATTAGCAGAATAAAATAAAGCTAATTCTGATTTATACCACTTATTTTTCTTCCAAGTCCTCTTCAACAAAACTCTAGAGCAAACACCTTGCAGTGTTCTTAGGCTAATATAACAGAACACTTAAACATTATATTATGCTAAACAGAACACTTAAACTTTACATTGTGCTAAATGGTTTCACCACATTAGAATTTACATACAAAAATTACGCAGAGTGAATATTACAGTTTCTAATCTTTCCTTTTCATACCTGGAGGTCAAATCCAACACCATGAGCTTTACACATCTGGAGGAGAACATTATAGTAGATTACTGAAAGGTTGGAGTGCCTCAGCTGACTGCTTGCTACTGCACAGCGGTTGCTTACTGGAGAAAGCTAGAGAAAACAACACAGGATTCTTCATTTTCATACCATTTTATATCAGACACTGATAATTTGCTATTTAAACAAACAGCTTTTTTGCTCAGTTGTATTCATGTAAACGTGGAGTAAGTCCATTGACTCATTTAGAGAAATTCCCATTCATAGCAATGTCTCTTGAACATAGACATTTCTATGCAGCAGGATTCTATTCTCATCTTATACTGTACATAAAACCTTAGATTATAGACAAGTACTACTGAATCACTCTTTATGAACCACATTTTGATATTTTCATAACTTCATTGGTAACTAAGTCCTGTGTGATCATTCTAAAGGGCTATGGTCAGGATACTCTAAATCCATCCTGCTACGTAGAAACATATGTTGTTCTAGAGTCAAAGCTTAGCCCTTCTCGATAGCAGAAATTCCAAGGTGGATAACTAATAGTTTTTGCCCTAGGAATAAAAGGTTTTAAACAGATTTTCTAAAGCCAAATTTTAAGTTGGTTTCTCCAAGACTGAGGATGCAACTCCTGCATTAGTGTGCATAATTTTTCCAGCAAGATTGTAAGGAGACTAGGCCCAGTGATTCCAAGGAGTTTCTAAACCACAATGTTTGTAGTTTTGCTCTGCCTAAAGGCTTGATACTGGACTGAGTACACAAATGATCCCGTGCTGCTCACCGTGGAAGAGAAGAGCACCAGGAATACAACCGTTCCAAGCCAGTCCTATGTGACAATCATTGCTGAATTAATGCCAAGGAAACATTAATTCTAACTCAGTCTTTAATAAAATGTCAGAATTGTCACAAAGTAACACTAACCATGGAAAATCTTAAATATTGTTCTTAATTAACTTAGAGTGACTAAGGTTTATATTTCTAGAAAAGCACGCAGCTGAGATTTGAGTGGGAATCTATGCAGTAATCTGACATTTGACACAGGAGCATACATACCGCATTCAGCAGTGCTGTGGAGGCTACATTCCCCTTAGTTCCCTGATAAATCTGTACTTGACTTGGAAGGGCCTAGTAATAGATCTGATGTTAGCTATGCAACTGATATCAGTGGAATTCATACTGTAGATAAAAGTCAGTACAACATTTGAGTTTGAACTCTACCAGTGCTTAGGACAAGAAAATAAAGATGTTGAGTTGAGTAGAACTGAAAAAAGATGTTGTCCTAAACTGAGGCTTTCCCATGATATTCTGTGTAATATTGGACTGTTTGTTCAAGAATGGGGATACTGCACGTTGAAGCATGTAATTTACAGTATTTTTTCTAAAATGATATTTGTTTTGACATTGACTCATTTAAGTTGACATAGCCGAAATCCTTATATAATACATCTCTGCCTGAAAATTAATCATGTTTATAATATTCTGAGAATTAATAACACCCATTGCTCAAGTCATTAACTTAAAAAAGGAGCTTCCAAAATCTGTTCTTTGCAGTAGGGGACCACAAATAAATGAATGCTTGATAAAATAATCCAAGTAGCAGTTTAACAAGCGTAAACTTGAATGTGGCTGCAATAACACAGAACTATTGTTTAAGGGTTGGCATCAGGTTGATGAGGTGCTTATTTCAGCTACAAAGCATGCATACACATGCATAATGAACTGCAGTATGAATTATTAATGTGTTGCTTATTTAGCCTCATCTGTCTAGAAGATAATGTATCCTAACTATAATGAGTGATTGGTTTTGTACATAATTACAGTAGCAGCAGTATCTAGGAAATTTGTTCTTTCAAAGAAGGATTTCTAAAAATAAAATCATCATACAAACTCAGTTGCTGCTCTATTTTATCAAAATCAAACCTACTAGGACTGAGAATATATAATAAATTAAAAGGGACAGAATCATTATTAACATCATAATTTTACACAAAGTGTTTTACTTAATCATTCACTACAGACCATGGGCTGTAAAAGCATTTGTCTCTCATTTTGTTTGTTTGTTTTTTTCTAGAGATATTTTCAGAGAGAGTACTTTTTTTGTAGTTAACTCTTAAGGAGATAAGAACCTCAGAAATACAGAAAGAAGAAAAATAGAGTGACAATTTATGTTAATTCTGACAGAATTTTAATTAAAAAAAGTTGCTACTTGATTACTTTTCATTTCTAAAACTTGTACTACTGGGACTAATCATATCTAATTTACTTCTCTCCAACCAAAAGTGGTTGCTTGACAAGAACAATAGATCAAGAGCTCATTAACCTCTAAATTATAGCTCTATGACATTTTTGGAATGGTGCAACATTCCTCCTCTACGTATGAAAACAGAGGGTTGCGAATCTTCTGTCAAAATGTGTAAAACAGCATCTGTGTTTTATATATATATTTATATATACACATGTGTGTATATATATATATATCTTTTTCATATTCTCTGACTTTTCTAGAGGACTGTAGATTTTCCTTTCTTCCTTTTTTAGAGGGACAATCTCAAGGTTGATAGGCCATATTAAGTCATGCAATAAGATTGATCTAATATAACAAATCAGCATAATAAGCAATAATCACTATACGTTAACCATGCTTCTGTGATAGTGTTTTTACAGAGATTTCAAAGCAATATACAAATATCATCTTATTTAAAATCACAACATCCTTGTGAGGCACTATTATGAACACTGTCTTAGAGTTTTCAGATTAAGGGTGAGATCCAGAAGAAGAAATAGGTGTCACAGTACTCGGTACTTCAGTACCTAACTTTGAACTGCCTGGCCACCACAACAAAACCTACAGTCTCGAGCACCTTGTCTTGGCATACAACACCCACAGAGAGCTGAGCGCTCTTGAATTCACAACATGTGACACACCAAGTGTGAAAGTATCTAAACTGGCAATAGAAAACAGTGAGATTGAGAAGGGGGCATGGATTCTTCAAGCTCTTCTCTTCTTCAGGGCTTAGTTATCTCACTCTGTGTTGCAGACAGGTGCCTTCTTCCAGTTGGGATTCATAACTCTGGACCAGAGACAGCAAGCAAGAGGGAGCCTAACGGTATACTCCTGATCAGGGAACTCACATTGGCTAGGGTGCCATAAGTTCTTCTCCCTGTTCAAATGCCTGAGTCCAAAATTAGTAGTGAAGAATTAGATGCCTCTGGTGCTACACAGAACTGAATGAACGTTCTGAGGATGAAGATTTGGGTTTAACTCAATGAGACCTGTTAGAGACATAGGTGTCCAGATCCTTCTGTGGACCTATCCCTGATTGTCTCCTCATCGGTTTTGTGCATGAAATTATAAAGCTAGGGTAGAACTTCAGTGTCCTAACTTCTAATTCCAAATCAGAGCTCATGAGCTAGAGGCTCAGATTTTTGCTTGACTGCTTTTAAGGTACTCCTACTGTCAGGGGAGTGCTTTGACCTCCTGCCTTGTTCCTGCAACATATAAATTACCACGCTTCTTACAACATGAAAACTACACAGAATGCTTATAAGTTAGTTGCTGCCATAAATCAATATTATTGAATACAAAGGCTAAATAATCAGGTACCCACAAACACCCAGAACATTTGTTTTAATTTCTAATGTGATGGTGTCTCATTTAGTTTAATAACCTCCTAAAATCTAATAGTAGCAGTTCTGTTATTCAGATCAAGACCAGTGATCAGATTTTAACTTTTGGGTAATCTGCATTAATAATTTTATTTGTAAACAAATCATTGCTTACAGTTTGCATCTCCTCATGCCGAATATGTTGGCTTTTCATTTTCTTTGAAGCAAGCGATACTTCAAAGAGGCTAGAGCGACAATCCAGATTTCCATCTGTCACATACAACATGAGCTGAGTCAAGGCCAGCTGGTCACTATAGCAAAGGTCAAGGTCTGTTGCCCACACCTAATCAAAACACAAGCAGGCACGTTAAAAAGAAGAGAAGGGTGAAATTAAAAGAACATTAAAGGAACATCTATGCCTTTATTTTCATACACGTTGGTATGCATGATTATGATTTTCTTGTGCTGGAACACCACTGGCAGCGATAAACAAATTCTAGATTGGAACAATCAAAACTTATGTAACTTTCCAAGACAATTTACCAAAGAAAACTGAAAGGCTAACAAAAAACCAGCCACCTGTACTACCAAGATTTTAGTAAGAATTAAAGAAAGTAGATAGAAGAGCTCAAAAAGCGTAAAGCCTATATCACGCTAACTATCTAAATACTAAATATCACACTTGGATTTTTCAGCTGAAGAATAATTAAAGATAAATAAAGTCAACCTTGAGTTACAAATACATATTTTGAGGTAGAAAAAAGGAAGGTCCAGAAGGCAAATCTAAACTACGAGTAAAAGGAGTACTGAATTGTGGAATCTGCATATAAAAATGGGTTGGTCATCACAGGGGCTTAGCAAAGACAATTCCCATTGAAATATATGGCCTTATCAAACAGCGGACACCTGGTCATGAAGGAAATTATGAGATTTGTGGCATAGTTCTGCTTCCACTCACACTGCGGTTTTGTGCAGTTACTTCAGTTTTACGTTCGTGTAATTACACAGAGGGGATCAGACCGTAGGGTTGCAGGGCTGCCAGCAGAACGTGTCCCACAAGCCTGGCATTTTCGCAAACTGAGCTATCACACATTGAGCTGCCCACTAGCACAGAAGCGATACGAGTGCTCACGTGGCGTTTGTAGGAGATGGTGTGCATGGGGAAGCATCCTCTGACGTAGGGGAATATTGCTATTTTACAGCTGGGGACCTCAGGCATGGGTGGTAGGTGTACTGCAGTGTGCAAGAGCAGTCTTGAGGCTGGACTTGCAGCTAAAAAATCATTGCCAGTCTTTCCTCTGGGAGCATCCTGCAGGCCAGTAAGGGGTGACACAGCAAATACCGGCTGGGGGAAAAGCTTGTGCATAGGCTAAGCCTTACAGTGCGGTCCCAGCACTCTGCCTGGGCTGTTCACTTCCACTATCCCTTCTGCCCTTGTGAGGCCCGCGTCAGGTGGAGGTGACGGACCAGGATAATTCCTAGAAGGAGACCAATTTTCCCAAGACTAAATTTGCAAGCAAACTGAACCTAAGCTGTATTCAGACTGCCAGCATGAGAAATGTGAACATGAGGAACTACATTCCTCATAATGTCTTGGGCTTCTGGGCACACTCAGCATTTGCCAGCACAGATAAATATATGCAGGCCCAGATAAAAATATATCTAGTGCCCAGATTCCCAGATATTTAAGCATGCAACCCCACTTCAGTCAGGGAGAGAGAAATCACCTCCGGGGTTTGGATCCAGAGATACCAAACTGCCAAAGCAGGAACTTCAACATAGGACTGCTGAAACTACAGCTACTACCCTAAGCACTGGCACATCCATCCTGCCTGCAGACCTTAACCACATTAATAAGTGTATTGCAATGAGCCTATGGAGTCCTGCAAGTCCAGTACTAACAAGAGCAACAGATTATCAGTTCAAGAACCTGCAGGGTAACTGGCACTTCATGGGTTTGGCTTTTAGCAGGCCCATCACGTGGGCCGTTGCAGCAGTTCCTAGAAGCGCAGTGCCTGGGTCAATGCAAAGCCTCCTGCGGCTTTGCTGAGCGTGGAGCGAGGCAGCCAAGGAGCCACTTGCAGGACACTTGCATCTGCACCCCTTTGGGCTTAGCCAGAGTTCATGGGAGGCCAGGCGGAAGGGAAGCTCTCCCCACCCATGTGCAGGACATCATAAAAGCCTCACATAAACCTCCAGAGGGTTTCAAAGCATTAAAGCCCCTAAGAGTCATGCAAGACTTAGGGGACCCATGTCCAGGGTGTAGCAGAAGGAAGTTCCATGGATTGCGTCTATGAGGCTCCTCTGGCCCCAAAAGCCTCAGTGTGGTTTTACCCATGAGTTTTTCCAATTTAAAAAATGCCTGTGCCTACTACACCAATGAGAAATGTTAACGCACACAAATATCTGCCCTACAGTGGACCCTTTAAAACAAATCTAGCAGTGAATGACTTGAATAAGCCTTTGAATAGTAAATGGCGTCATTATAAGGATATTAAGAGGTCAGGCAGTCAAGGCCTCTTGGTAAACTGGAGTTAATTTCTGAATCATATTCACACAGTAATACCCTTTTTATAATGGTGAATAAATCACATCAGTAACAGTTGTTAATAACTAACTGCCAAGTATCTGTTGCTGTATTAAATATCCTATTTGTCAACTTAAATATTTCCTGCCGCATGGTATAAAATGCAAATCTGATGCTAATGGCTGGCTTTACTTAGTAATAGGGGAACTTTCTCCAATTACAATGCTTAATTTTCTTCAATAATTTATTCTTTATCATCATTTCTGCAAGACAGAAAGGAACTTCCATATGCACTCGTACTTTTTCAGTACGCACTAACCTTTTCAATGAGCTAAATAGTAATTATAACAATATATGCTGTAAAAGTGTTACATTCCTTTCCATAAATATTACCAAATCAATAACACCCAATGTGCCTTGAATCTGGTTTGAATGGGGTTTTAGAATCTCAGTTAAAGCTTTGCCCCCACCCCCCAAAACAGACGGCCAGGTTACGTGACTGCTGAAAACCTGAAGTTCATTTGTTCAGATACGACTCAATGGATATCCAGGGACTGTTCGTTAGCTCAGACAAAATGAACTGGTAGCTTTTAATCGAGACCCTGATGCTACATCTGCATTGCGCTAAACAAAGTCCGTACGGGCGCTTTCTGGAGGTTTTGCTGATGGGTGAACAGAGGGGTGGGAGGCAAGTTAGGGTGGAGGTGGAGATGGACCACAAAATGGCTGAGTGGAAAAAGGCAGAGAAGCTCAGCAAAGATACCGTTGTGACCCCAGAGCATCCAAACTATGGATAAATACAAGGCCTGTGTTCTGGCAATGCATAAAGAACGAGTTGGACATTTAACAGCAGACAAAGCATGAAAAATGCAGCCTGGCAAACATAAAGAGTCATTAGTACAAGCCAAATTTATTACACTGTGGTAGAGACTCAGAGAAGCCATGCGGAACGTGGGACAGTGCATGTGTTTTGCAGGAAGCTATTCAACAAATCCCACTTGGTCCGTAACTAAAATTAAAGTACATGCAAGTGATGTTGTTTTAATTTCAGATCTAGAGAAGAGACCCATCAGTTACTTGTGTGATGCGTCTCACATGATCCGAACAAAAACCCAGCACGCTAACCTGGCTCTAGCAGCCCCCTGGCACCTTCCCAGCCACCGCTCCGTGAGAAGGCGAGAAGCACTGCAGGGTCCCCAGTGCCCCAGAGGCCAGCTCCGGCCTCCTCCTCCGCTCAAGGGAGGGGCTGTAACACAGGCGAGAGAAGAAAAAGCTTCTAGCAGGGCAAGTTTCATGCTGGAAACCATAAAAATGGCCAAATACTAGCTTGAAGAGTTTCTGTTTACTTTCAGGGTGCATCACCTAGTTGGATTGGTCGTGGCTTCATCATTTCCGACCGACTTTACCCTCACACTGTTACCTGCAAAATTAATGGCTTGGATCAACAGGGCGGACTCAGCCTTACTGGGTAATAAGGGAAGGTGCCTGTCACCTCCCCTGCCTGCTCCTCTCTTTAACCATTGTACAAAAGACACTTCTAAATACCTACTTAAGCTTCTGGTACAGTTCCACTCTATATAGGTAAAGTCATCATATTTTTAGCTTTTTTAAATATAGGGTGTAGCTCTCAGCAGCACCGAGCACAAGGGGGAGGAAGGCAAACATGGCTGCAAGCCACCTGTCCACCTCCTTTAATTCGAGGCCGGAGCCTGAGGCTGAACCACCCTGATTGCAAGTTAAAGCATCCAAATGGTCATTAATGTATGCCAGCTGGGATCACCCCTAAGGACTGTTTTGCTGGCTCAGGATTGTCAGAGAACGCTCTATTGTAGCCATGTCCCTTTCTGCCCTGGTTATGTCCCAGAACATCCCTAATGTGGGGAGAAAGGAAGAAGGATCAGATGGCATAAGAGTCCAGCTTTACCCTAGCAGGGGATTCCCTTTTGCCATTGAAATCCAGCAGCGCCCTTTAATTCCCCTTTGTACTGCTATAGAAACAGGAGAGACACAAGGCATAGGCCATGGGTCTAACTTTATTTTCATGGGATTGATAGCAGTATTCCCCCCCCCCCCCCATTTTATTAGTTCAAATCCAAGCCAGATCATTAGTAACTAGCAGATTGGATTCTTCAATGGATTTGGAAGTGCCATACCAGTTCCTAAAGGCTGTAAGTGCACTTTGGAAAACTACAGCAATTATTAAGAGGCAACGTTTTTGTTAGTCTCAAAAGCAAGGATGAAAGTTCGGTATGCCTGAGTCTCACTGGTGAAGCAGTGTGAAGACAACAGCCATGCAGCTGCTTATACGGTTCTTGTTCTGGAACTAGGCAGTGGACATCTGTTTGCTAGCTCTATCAGTCTGGCACCTTTCACCAATAATATATCAATATATATTCCCAAATGGAAAGCGGTAGCTCATTAAATTATACTAAGCACATGTTGACCATATTGAAGTTAGCAGGTGTCCCTTGAGTGTAATGACCTAAAATTAATTGTAATAAACAATGAAAAAGCACCAGAATCCTTCGTATCTGTGTCTAAAGAATTCTAATGAGGTGAACTCCATAGTTGATGACTTCTCATTTTCTGCAAAGAAGTTATCAGGCTCATGCCAAGAACATACTTCCACTGTTTTGAAAGTGCTCTTTTGCATGCAGAGCAGTGAGTTAAATCAGTATGGCTAGAGCTGCCGTCAGCAGTTGGTATGGAGAAGAACAGGAACTAAGAAAAACATCTAACATTAGAGCAAGAGCATGGAACGGAGGGCATCTGCACCCTGTTTTTCAAGGTAGATCTATGCATCTCATGTCTATAACCAATCTGGGGAATATAATTTAGATATACCTATTGCGCTCTCTTCCACTCTCTGCCGTATGTGAAATGCCAGAGCACAGGAGGCGCTGAGCTTTGCTCTCTTTCCAGTCCTGCAGTCCCGATGTGGCTGGCCAGGCTTTATGAAGCATAATGCTGGGTGCAAGCAAAAAGGCAGGGCCGGAGAAAAGGGGTATGGGGGAGAGGAGAACAACAGTCTGCTGTTAACGGAGGCGGCACACTCACCCCAAGTGGAGATATGACTTTTCGACTGAAGAGTCAGTGAGACAGTTTCAGTGAAACCACTAGTGGCAGGATAAAAGCTCTGCAAGCCCGATGGGCTTGTGAAGGGCGAAGGAGACCTTCACAGAGCCGATTCCCCAGGCAGCTCCTGGCAGCTCCAAGGCCCGCAGCGCTGCGCGAGGAGGAAGGAGCGCCACTTACAGAGCCTCCAGCACTGCTCCCCACCACCGCTGGGATCTGACTGAAGGCTTCACCCACGTGTTCATTGGTTCCCTCCACATTTTGTAGCACTAGATTGAATATGGCAAATAAAAGGGCACTCATCATTCTTGCCACCATCACATATAACTAGGAGAAAGAGGCAGGGCAGGCTCCCTCTGTTAATGCCTTTGAAAACAGTGAAATGTAGAAACAGTTCAAACAGATACAAAAATGTCAGCGAGGGGGGAAGTAAGACTGAAATTACATGAGCTCTAAAGAAAAGATACACAGCATCAGATAAAAGAAGTGAAGAACAGGTCTTGAGATAGTTTTCAGCATTGCCTAGCGCTAGAGCTGAGCAAGGAAGGCCACTTTCCAGCATGGCTTCAGTTTCTGAGGGAGGGGATCTCCCCAGCTCGGCACTGGCAGAACTGTAAACCAAGCAGCACGTGACACTTCTATCCGGCAGACTTCAACCACAAAACCTAGACGTAGGACCCGAGCCTACTGAAGTCAATTATAGGCTTTTCACTTTGTCTCGGGACATAGAATTGTAGCTGTTCCTGCACTCTGTGGGGAGAACTAAAATGCATGAAAACATTTCTCAGGTCTAATATAATAATGCTAATTTAACTGAGACAGGCAGTAAAGCCTTCGGGAACTGAGATGTCCTCTTCCACTGTGAAGAGCACTGTGAGAAACATCAACCCAACGCCGCCTCTGTGGCCTGTGCTCTCTACAACAGCCTAGCAGGTCCACAGGGCTCCATGCACAGGCAGACAAAAGGGGGAGCAGATCTACTTGTTATTTTAGTTAATGCCTTAGCAATAAAAAAGTGGATCCTCAGTGACAAATGCACATCGGTCGCCTGCTCGTACAAGGCATACCTGTGGCACACTGATGTGACACTCTACATGTTACACTGCTGCATACGTTTGCTACTGCAAGTTAAAAAGGGAGTTATTTAAAAGCTACAGCTTTGGCTCCGCTCTAAAGAGAGTCAGAGTGTCCTACTAGTTTGGTTACTGCACTAGTTTTAAAGTTATAAAAACACTAATATTAAAAACAGGTGATGGGCTGTTGTTCTCAGCAGCCTAGAAAGTTCGTTTAAGTTCAGCTGTCTAATACCATCTATTGGATTGCAACATGTTTTCCTTTAAAGTAATAGCAAATGAGTGTCAAAGCTTCTAAATGCCTTGAAAACCTAAGCAGTGGGGGGGTTTTGTTTATTATATGAATATATTTCCATAGTTTATAAGCAATGTCTGTGGAGATCAGGCAGTTAATAACCAGCTGAGGTATTGTCTCCTCCAGGAAACCAGGAGCTGATAGAAGAAGGCCTGTGCAAAGGTCACGTTTAAATAAAGATAAAAGACTGACACAATCATACAAATTAACAAATATCTAATGCTTGAGTCCATCCTCGTTTTCTTAGGATATACAATAAGGGCATCTATGCATTTAATGTCATGTCCTGATTGGATTGCATGGCAGATTAACATAACACAAGCACATTTAACTTGAGATTTCAGGACTTTCTCAGGACTCTCACAAGCTAAATATTGCCGGAAATATTCTCTCCCATAAATGCAATTTCCACAGATAGCAGCGGAGCATTTGTGTTCAGAAATTAAAGTGGAGCAAAGCTCACTGTGAAGTCTAGAACCAACACTAGATTTTCAGACAAATGAAAGTTCAAAGATAATCATATCTGGATTTTTATACTGACTTATGGTTAAAAACAAAGAGGCAGTTTTCAGTGTTGGGCTGTAGTTAAGACTTTAGACATTCACGACACTGGTTTTAGATTAAGCTAAGAAAAGCACAGATTTGGATTTTCAGAATCCCACCACTGGAAAACAGTAGTCAGAAATACATCCCACAAGACTTACTGGCTGTTTGTCCGAGGAAATACAGTGAAGTCGGGAATTACTTGCCTTTTATACAGACTGCCGAGAGCTGCCAGGAGAGGCTTTCCTTTGGCATGCACAGCCTAAGAGCCTGCACTTCATGATAAAGACATCTCAAGTGAATAAAGTCACAATTATAGTGTAATTCTTTACAGCTACCATAAAAATGCTTCAGCTTTAAAACATAAACTTGAGACGGGAAGGAAACATAAATTCTTAAACAGTTACTAAATTATAGCTTTTCTTTCTCCCGTTTAATTGTTTTATCTGCATCTAGTATTGATGTCTGCATTATTGTAAAGAGCACACCTGCTATTTTTAAAGAAGTAGTTGAATGGCACTGTAAAAACGTCAATTAGTAAAATATTAATGCAACTTGGGTTTTGAGAAGGGAGCTTCTTTTATTACTTTTAAAATTCGCAGTGGAATTGATGATTTTAGCGGCGGTCGCACGCAGGCTCTTATCAGGCTGCCATCTAGCGGCTCTTCGCGAGAAAGCCCAGCGCTGCCCTTGAAACTCCACGAATCCTGCCCTGCTCGGTGTGAGATCGGAACAGGGTTAAAGGAAGAGCTGTGGCTCCTCTTTGGAAATAACACCCAGAAAATGCTACGTTCTGCTAGAAAGCGGCTGGAGGAAATTTAGCCTGCACGTGTGAACGCAGAAGAACGCATCCCACCGAAGGCACCCTCCAAGCATTAGCTACGGCACGGCCCCAGCGCTGCCCGAGGGGCTTCGGCGGTGCCCCCGGCCTCCGCTCCGGTCCGGCATGGCCGCGGCTGCCTGGTACCCTGCAGCACCCTTCCACGCCAGGACTAGCTGGGCAAGAACAGGAGCCAGATACCTGCCTAAATCCTCCCACCTCTCTAATTCTCCTTTCCGTGTATTTCGCCTTATCTTTTCCTCTCCATCCAAGCGGAACAGTTTGGACCGGTTGCACACGCGCATGCAATCAGGTACACGCAATTTAGAGCCTAATTTAGCACATTGCAATGAGGCTCAAAGACTATGGCGCAACTTAGAAATCAGCTAAGCCAAAGCTAGGCGACTCCTTTGAAAGGGAACCCTCTTCCAGCAGCGCTCCAGTGCGGCAGGAGGGAAGAAACGCTACTCGCGTGATCGCCTTGCCCTGAGCACCCCACCACTACTCTGGGCACTTTCATCTTTAAGAGAATCCCACGAATTCTTTTCACACGATTGCGTTGGGGTCAGCTCTGCTTTGTAATGCTCTCTCTGTAATTCTCTTTTACGGTCATTCAGCAAGGTATTATTCCCTTCTTCCCTGATAAACAACTTAACCCGGCCTTTTCTCACTATTGCTGTGAAAGGTGCGGGGACATGTAATCTATCAGGCCGATGAAAAAGGTGACTTATGGCCCTGCTTCTCCAAATTATCTGCCTACAAATCTATGCATGTAAATAACTTTACACATTCAAACAGTCCTACTCAATTAAATGGCCTTATTTAGGTGCAACTACTTGACAGTTTGGGGTCTGAGAAGCATCCAGTCAATACCGTGCAAGACTCTAGTTAGAAGGGTCAAGGCCTTGCTCTTAAAGATCAGGCTTGGAAAATAGACTGGAAATCAGCAGTGATCCAGTCTAAGTTGTGCACTTAATTTTTCTACTCCACATTTTTTCACCAAAATATTGAAAATGGCAGGGCTCCATCTCCCTTTCCCTAGGGAGGAAATCGTAGATACTTGTAACCGGGATAGAAACAGATTCCTGAGGCAAATGGAGAACAGTGCCCACAGCTTTTGGTGCCCACCCACGACATCCAGGCCTGGCACGCACAGCCGGAACGCGCAGTTACACCGGCCCGCTCGCTCGCAGGCCACGCTCCGGGAGCACACGGAGGAGCCGTGCAGCTGGCAGGAGGCTCTGCCTGGCCACCTTCCTCCGTAACCCAAGGCTGCGAGTCCCCCTCGCACTTAATCATACAAAAACGTGAACAAGAAAATGCAAGATCAAGCACAAAAAGTACAACGTGCAGCTGGCCGCTACGCTGCAGGACTGAGGAAGGCAAGCAGAGACAAGCAGACTCCCTGGCAGGAGTTAGATCCTCCTATGGACCTACCCTCAATGCTGTTGGTCGGCAAGCCGCAACCTCCTCCAGTTATATCACAATTTAAGGAAGAGCTATAGTTACATGAAGAACGATAGAAACTGTAGATATCTCTGTATGTTGCAGATCACATCACCGGTGCTGAAGAATAGGATCATTTCAGAGCAACCTCTAAGGCAGGGCAGGATCCCTGAAAGCAGGGGAGAGGTGGCTCCACAGAGGTCCTGGAGATCTCTCTGCTGGGACTGAGGAGATAAGTACAACCAGTTGGCGAAGCAAGTATTTCTACGAGACTTGAAACTGCCAGTGGTAACAGCAGCCAGTGAACCTCTTATCTGAAAGGTTACAGCATCATCCAGCTCCTCAGGGCCCGAGGACAACATCCCTTTTCCTGTTCTCTTTCGGTCAGCGTAGAGTCCAAGGACTGCAAGGGAGTGAGGATGCCGCTGTGCCCGTGACGGCGCTTCCAGTGCAAGCTGGGGAGGAACGGGGAAATGCTCCCACCTCCCTTTGCTCACCACTCGCCACTGGCGCGGCGGGCTCGTGTGCTCCCGTAAAGGACCTCAGGGAAGCTCTGTAGTGACCCAGAGCTTCCTTTCTCATTTCTCCGTTCATTCTGGCTTTCCCACTGAATCATCTGTTTGATAGATGCACTGTTATTTATCCATCATGCAGTTTCCTTGCTATTACGCTCCAGAGGAACACAACAATACAGCAGACCACGAGTGCTGAAGGAAAATACTTGCTAATGGTAACAATCTTAAATATATAAGAAATACATCATTGTTACTATCAAATTTAATTTGATGTTTACAAGCACGACATAGATTTTTAAAGGCTTTTTAAAGTATTTAAATACTCTTAGACTGCACTGGTTACAGATGTTCAATGATATATTTAATTTTTAGCTTTACTGAAAATATCATATTTTCAGTTGATATTTTCAATAAAATATAGCTTTGAAAGGATGCCTAAGTATACTGTACTTCCAGGAAATTTACTTGAACCTTTCAGCTACTGCATTAAAATGGGCACTTCTGAAATTAGTGAGCGAATGTTTGGAGAGTCTAATAAGATTTCTTGTTTGCCAAAAAATAGGCTTTCAGAAGCACAATCTTTTGTATAACCTCTCTCACAAGACAGATGGCATCATTAATTGGCTCTATATCTAGTTAAATTTCAAAAACAGTGTTTAAATACTGTTAAAGTTGTGGTACATGCTGACAAATGTAGGAAATATTAAGGTAGAATCAAATGGAAACAAGGGAAGAAAACCAAGAGAGAGCAGACAGGAGCAGTGAGAGACCACGGGAAACACTGATTGATTTAATACGTCCTTGTTCATGCCAGGAAATGTCACAACCTTAATAACCTAGGAAGCGTTTCTGTGTTTGGGTGACCTCCCGGCTCCACTGAAGCAACCAGCAAAACTCCCGCTGACCTCGGGGGCGGGAATGTCACCCCTTCATCTTTTTAAAGCAACTTCTCATGGAAGTTATCCAACAGGGCTAATTACGTCCCCTGTGTAAATACGTTTGGGGAGTCAAACGTAACTGCGATCCACATTTCAGTGTTAGCGAATTCTGATTCTCTGGTTTACCACGGTCACCCTACAGTGGTATCAGTTACCAAAAGCTTGGTTTTAAGCCTTCTCTGTGCTTAAAACGGAATATAATTATCATAGCACTGCCAAAGAGCCTGCCTTTGCCAATAGCTACCATATGCTAACTCCTGGGTTTGAAATACAAGCCCTGTATTTAAAGCCTTTTCTCGCACCATCCAAGCTGTGATTTTCAAAGATGCCTATGAGAAACAGCACCCCAAATGGATTTGCGTGCGTACAGCCATTCCGTCCTGGAAAGCTCCAGCCATACCGCACGGCTTATCCGAGTAAACAGAGACGTGCTCCCATTTACAGCTGCACTTTTTAAACCCTGAGGGTCCTAACTGAAGACTGGAGAAGACAGCAGACCTGCTCAGATAACCAGGCGATATTGCATGATCAGTGTCCAAAGAGCTAAAGGACAAAGAGGCACAGGGGAAAGTCAAGAAATAATTGAAGCTTGGTGCTGAGATTTTGAATTAGCATCTGCCTGAAAATGCTAATTCCGAATATGCATGGTTGTACTCAGTAAGCTGAAAAACATTATCCATCACTAACAATAAGGATTTTACTTTCTTCAAAAATTGTTTCATATTCTTTAGTCTTCAAATACAAGGCTGCTGCCAGAACACTGAAAGCTCAATGTCTTTTCATCCAGGTGAGATTTTTTTTTTTTTTCTCTATCCTGGCATTATGCTTCAGGTTTGTGCAACTGTCATAATATTCAACCCTATTGGCCAATATCAACAGAATTCGGCAAGGTAAAAATGTCAAATATATTAAACTCGCACAAGATTTCTAAAATAGCCAGTTGGATAGAGGAAGGGGACTCACCAGCGACACCACCACAGCAGAGGCTGCAGGGTGAGTTCAGCTGGAGAATACGTGCAGGAACTTAACTACAAGACAAATCTATAGGAAACCTGGCTTAACTGATTTTACAGCTCATGAAAATGTTTTTAAACAGAATATAGTATTCAGTGATACTCTGCATTTGCTTTCCACAGTGTCTGACTGGTAGAAGAACTTAGCAGATCACATTGTGACAAAGATACCTGATGTTGTGAATAGAACAAATGCCAGATTACTCAAGAATAGAAAAACGTAAGATTAATATTTTGTTATAAGCTGTGATCAAGACTGATCATCAACATTCATGCCAGGAAGTAAAGGACAAAAACATGGAGTAAGATTTAGTTGGAAGGCATGTTGCAGACTGCTAATGGAACGAGACGCATCTCTTGTGAACCCTACGATACACTAATGAATGGAGTGAAATGAATGCTAGGATTTATTTCTGGCGCACACACAGCAACTTTCCTTTACTGCCTGTTAATGCAACTTCACCTCAAAAGTAGACTTTAATGAGGGAATGAGGGTAACTCATCTGCAACTACAGCTTGGATTACATTGCTTCTTTCGATCCATTCTCTTACCCATTAGTTCCTTGGCACTGAAAGAAGCGCGTGACAAGATCTGAAAATTCAGCTCTGCGTTATAAGGGGCAGCGGCCGCAGCTCCTCCGCTTCCCTGCCGTCTCTCGTAGGCAGCAGCAGATTCTGGAGTTGATACCCTCCTGCTGTCTTGATTTATCACATCACTTTTTACGTTGTCAAAAGTCCTGATACAGCTGACTATGAGGTTTTGCTGATAGACTTGTAAACGCTGGCAGGGAGGACCAGGGTCACTTGAGTGGTTCTGATTTTACCTTTTAAAAAGGCCCCATTACTCATCTACACAAAAGGCTCTCCTGGGCAGGATCCCTGGGAAAGCGTGTGTTTAGTTCCTTCTGTTCTGCTTAGTTATGCCTGTTGGAGGTCACACGGTGCTCCAGCACCCCAGAAACTACATGGGCTTCCTAGTGGCACGTGCCCTTCTAGGTAATTCAAGGCGTTAACCTTGGAGTATCATAAATCCAAATGCTGCATCGTTCAGTTTAGACTCCCCCAAAGGCCATGCATCTCTCTTCCCACATTTGCACAGCGTGTGCATGCAGTTAGCATGCCCACAGTATAAAGATTTCAGGACCGGAGAAAGTATGATAAACTGCAAGACACTATCACAAAACTGAATTTCATAACAGGTCACACAGTATCTGAATCTGCTGATCTTCTGCTAAAAGCAAACAAGCTATTAATTGTGTACACATTTACACTGCAGCAGAAAGCGGTGTGTGGCCTCGGGCTCTGGGAGGGGAGCTGGAATGGAAACGGCAGCAGGCTTGCGCTGCTCTGCAGCAGCGTTCTGCTCCTGAGACCGTGCGCGCAGAAAGCTGCAGAGCTTTAACAGATCAAATGGGTGCTGCTAACACACTCGGGAGCCTGCGCAACCCAGGGGGAAGACTCATTAGAACAAGGATCTACAGAGGGAATCCCACGGGAACATTTATACAAGAGACAGTTTAAGCTATTGCATGAGCACGTTTTAAGAAGTTACTGCCCCTCAGCTGAGCGGCTGTAAACGCACTGCGTTCATTGCTTCCAGTCCACCACCTCTGGGAAGCAAACCAAGTTTGTGTCCATCACTGCGATGATACCTTCAATCACATGAACTGTCACACGACAAACACCGACCTCAGCTTGTGTTTTGCTGATGTGGGATAATTCTGTTCCTGGTTTAAGATCACACCTATCATTCTTACCGTACAGTCTTCTCTCAGCCACTCTAAAACCCAAATGGAGAACAAAAGTGGCTTGAATGAACATAGTTTCCTTTTCATTTACAGCGAGCTGGTATCCCACAGTCTGCTACTCTCCGTCCGCTGAGACACAAAACCTTGTGGCTCAGGGCCTCTAACTTTCTGAGACATAACAACAGATTGCTTCAATTACCCAACCATACCTAAATTAGCCACTGTGATGTAAACTCAATTGCTCAGCACTGCCTTTCCACTTGCTGTAAAAAACTATCAATATCCCCTCTTCCTTGGATTCATCCTCTGACTATACCTGCATTCTTCACAAGACGCTGGTTTACTAAAAAGAGTGCAATAATCCATACAATGATTTCTTGCAGAGCAAAATACAAGAGATTCAAAACTGTCAACATTTTGAAACTCAAATCCTCTGTGTGGTCTTAGCCATGAGACTATCCTCTGTAATTACTGTTTTATTGCAGAATGCACTTATTTTAGACAAAAAAAGTCATTAAAAAAAACTCAAATATTATTTTCTTACCACTCAGCTTTGAAAGAAACCCTACAGGCACTGCTGAGTTGTTACTCTTCAGGCCGGTGAAAAAGATTCCTCAGGTCTAACTGGCTAGATCAGGTCTAAGTTTTATGAAGTTGTTAAAATAATCATATGCATATCATATGCATATGTCCACATGCTTCATTGCTCAGAAATAAAGTTTGTTCAGAAGGGCAAAGTTTTTTCCCCTTATCTGTTGGCATCAAAGAGGAACGTAGACATTTCTTGATCTTAGGGGGACAATATGAAATAACATATCTGCCCACTCACCTGCTGCTCCATCGTTTGTGGATGGATGAAAGTCACAAAGTCAACTGAAAAGTAACCAAGCACTCCCTTAGATTTACAGGTCTCTCCTATTTTTAAGCACAGTGAATTAAGAACTGCTGGATCAACAGAACATTGCGGAATGGTAGTGCCAGATGACCGCAAAGGACCGTCGGCATGGAGCTGGTCTCCAGATGACACTATTCTTATCTTGCCTGTTGGCTCTATCAGCATATCCACTGTAAGGTTTGTGACGTTTTCGGAGAGTGGGAAGGCTTCTATCACACCACCTAGTAAGAAATGAATTAGCTGTTAAGCTAGCAATAAAATGCACATGCGAAGCTCTTCAGAGTGCACAGAATGAACCCCCCCAGCTCCTGTTGTGCTCAGACATTGCAGGAGGACTGCTATGGAGATGCAGCAAGTAAATAAATGTAATGTGAGCAGCATAGCTAGAACCCATGAATCTCTTAGAAGAGAAAGATGCTATCTCCACTACTATAGCGCTGGACAGTTCAACCTGTGGCTTTTGAGCTGCAGGTGCTTTGAAAGCAGTTCCAAACTGGAGCTATATCACGTATCTGACAGAACAAATATGCTCTTAGGTGATATGAATGAATCCTGGGCTGTCCTACAGCCCAGCTAACTGCCAGGCCCAGAATGGTATTGCAGTGGCAATGTGGGGACCTCTGGTGGGTGTCACCTCCAGCTGTGAACTGCTCTTGGAGATTGCTGTCCGTACAATGGTCTGAGATAAGTAGGTCTGTCTGGTGGTATTCATCCATGTGAGGAATTTGGTATGTAGATGGGAAGGTCAGAAAAGCTGACAGCTCTTAGCATAGTTGCCCATAGGAAATCACAAAAAAAGACTTTTTGGCATTCTGGGATTGCCTTTTCACTGCATATTATGTCATAGTGCATTTAGTTAGGATAAACTAGTATATAATGAAAACTGGTACCATATATGTTAACTGGCATTATTTTTCCAACTTTCAGTTTTTTGAATTGCTGTTGTCAGTTTGACAGACAGAAATCTATGAAATGCATATATCTATTTTATATAATATGAAAGAATATAACCGCAGGGCAGATTACCACAGGAATTTACTACCCAAGCACAAATACTGCATCTTTTCAGTCTAAAATTTGGCATCCGAATATAGGATTTTAACATATCTATGCAAAGCCCGCTCACAGATACATGTAGCAATCAGACAACACTTATCGGCACTGCCTTTTATGGCCAAACATGGACTCACTTCTGAGTTGCAGCCAGTTGGATATGGGCCAGCTCTGATCCAAAGGTGCCCTGACTGAGTTAATGCCGGAAGCCCCGCTGAGGACTCAGCACCGTGCTAGCAAAACAACCAAACTTGCAGATTGCAACTTGCTCATATTCCTTTAGCTTGGAGGGCAAGAAATAGCCCAGCAATGGTCTAACAGCAAGTCTGCGCCCATATTCTGTACAGTGCAATAAGGCACGGCATTACTGATCCACGCTGGCTGCACCACCTGCTTGGAAGGCAAAAATCTGGGGAGAAAGCTCAGCTCTTACCCAGGCTAGTTTGCTTAAAGGTTACACGCATAGCTGACTTTATGCAACGCATGTGTGTAGCGTGCGGAGCGTGCACATAGCTCACTTCCACGGGAGGCAAAATCAGGTCTCACAGATGTTTCCTCACCAATACCTAACAAAGATGGAAACTTCTTACGTTTAAATACGTGCAAGCTCGTATGCTAACCTTCCCTTATGAAGTCCTTCCTCAAACGTGACATAATCTCCAGCATAGTAACCCAGCACTAAGGAGTTAATGCTTATTGATTCAGAATCATGTGGGAAAGGTAATCCAGGATTAATATGGGTTAAATGCTTGGGTAGGACATATGAATGATGGAATAGTTGCCTATAATTCATTCTTAAATGAACATTTGAAGCATAAGGGGAGAAATAAAAGGAGATAAATATTTAAATGGGCCCAAGATTAACAAGAATATGGTATACAATATGGTATAATTACTCCTTTTAACACTTAACAGCGACTTTGCAGTCTTATTTACCTTGACTAAGAAATGTTTGGAGGAATTTCTCCCATGTAGGGAATCGTTTCTCATTGACTGGCTGTACGTGCTGTGCTAAAAGGCCCGGCAGCTCCTGGGAGATCTTCACCAAAGCTGGCTCCTGCAGAAACAAATTAAATAGAACCACAAGCAATTTTACTACAGAAATGAAAACTGCTTGTGGGGTGATTAAAAACCAGGCCTCCAACAGGCAAAAAAAAAAAAAAGTGGGAAAAAAAAAGTGGAAAAAAAAAGAATGTGGTTACTGTTTACCCACAGTCAGGAAGCCTTTTTTTAATTTTTCTACTTGCTACTCTTCCTTTCTATTGAAAACTGTCCTTCTCTGAAAGATGATTTCCCACCTTTCAGTCTAGCATCTATTTTATCATAATTTATATCAATAATTTGATATGGCAACTGAAAATGCTAAGCTCTTGGTAACTGCTTAGTGATCAATATCAGCAGTCAATAACTTGTTTTTATTTTGAAACTGAGCTTATTGAAGTAGGCATATATGCTAGAAATAGTTTTACTGACTCTCTTTATGTATAAGCTGTTATATAGACCCAATCAAAATTCACCCTGTAGTTATAACGAATTTCGGGGCAGAATCTACCAAAGGGGTTTATAAAGCAGGGGATACCCTTATTACACTCTCCCATCTTTAAAATAAATTCCTAAGTGAATTTGTGTCTCTAATCTCTGGTAGAATTTGATTTGTTGTATTATAGGATATGAACTAGCTTGTCTCCAGTTTTAAATTCTTTACTATATTATCACACACGCAAAACCACCCCATTAAATACAGGAACTAACTGCATTGCTTTTACTGTTCAAAGCAGTCCCAGAAGTACATGAGCATATAAAGTGCAAGGACCCTGACTCTATTGCTTCAGGCTCCTTTTCTTGCTGCTTCAAAAGCTTTCCCTTGCTTCCCCTGGGTCTCTTTGCTTCTGGTTTACATCCTCGCTCTCCAGCATCCTGTGCTTCAGAAGATGACCAGCCATCCTGTGATCTTGGCAATGTCCTAAGCCACAATCACATTATCTTGAGCTCTGGAGGAACATGATAAAACCTTATGGCTAACATCTATGAATAGAAAAAAAAAATTTCTATTTTCCCAGACCAGTGAATTTGGAGAGATAGGTTTTGTCATGAAGCACATGATGTGACATACCCAAAAACATGAATTCAAAATCGACTTACTGTGATTTATCTATCAAAATGAGGAAAAGGAGGTTGACCAATGATTAGGGTATCAACTTGGCATATAGATGTATCTTATTCCCAGATGCTGTCTTCCTGTGAGATTTTGGGAAAATGGCTTGGTTCGTGCCTCAAGTCATTTAGCCATGAAAGGGGGACAACTGCAGTGTGCTACCTCACTTGGAATTGAGACAGAAAGGCATTAAAAATACTGAGGTGTTTAGATACGATGGTGATCTGGGTCACGTGGGCCCCTAACATACATTAAGAAGAGTGTGTTATTGACTTTAAACATTTATTTAAAAAAATTAAAAGATATTTGTAGTCTGTGTATCAATATACTAAGCAGCACAACCGTATCCTTCTAGCAAAAAGCAAGGACCACGTAAAGAGTGAGATGCCAGTCCAGAATTTATCCAGATTCAAGTCCTATATTGCTAGTCTCCTTTCAACAGAGACTGCAGCATGGAATTTGGGATAGCTCAGCTGATTAAAAAAACAGAGGAGTGAACAAATATCAGTTGGCCTTGTCTGGGTTTGTATTTGCTTTGAAATATTGTTAAGCCAAGAAGTCACAAGACGAGGTGGTTAGCTGTACAATGAAAATAAACGCAGCTTCGGAGAGAGGATCTGAGCCTGATGAATGGCATGGAGATGCTGACCTACAAAATCAGTCTGCACCTCTCGGTGCATTCGGCAATACCTCTGTCACACGGAGCCTCATTCCGGAGATCTAAGGACTCTGGTATTGTGCAATTTAAACAGAAACAGAAAAACTGACGAACAAAAGCTGAGGTGTGCAATGGCTGCCTGAAAGCTTTTGATAAATTACTGGGGGAAAAACCAATAATCCCAGCTGGATGTGTGCAGGCATTTGAGAGCGCTGTGACCAAGCATGCATAATTAAAAATTAAGTTACAGGCGTATGAACTGGGCCACTATTTTCCACTGCAATAATTCTGAGGGACATGAGGGCAGCCATGACAATTCCACAGTTTTTTTCCCTTTGGAATAAATGTTATTTCCCTGCAAATAAAGAAAGTGATTGGACCCAATTCTCCAGGAGGGTCTGGTCAGACATGGAGTGCCTGGGCCTGTTCAGCTCCTCAGCTCTCGCCGTGCCATCATATGCCACTGCTGCTGTCCAGAGGATGGTCCTGAGACAGGCAAGACTGGCGTGGTAGTTCCTCAATGGCCCAGTGTTTTTTTCCTCAAATAAGGTCAAATAGCAGCTGAAGAGGACTTGAATTCAGGACAAACTCGGGACACCTCTAAAGGCGACGTGGATGCACAGTGCCCAGGCGCAGGGGTTTCTTGTGCTTTAAAGCACCTTCAGTGCTAGCTGGCTATGAAGGATTCATGCACAAAAACTATTGTCTTGCAGAAAGATGACAGTGGCTTTAGAAAAACCAACAAGTTCAAGAAAATTGGGAAAATTTCCTTGCAAGATCGAACATGCTTTTAACAGGTAACACCTAGATAATCAAGGTGTTCACAGAAGGGAGTCAGGCAACCACTTTTTAAGGATCAGCACCTGGAATTCTAGTTGAAGTTTTTTTGCAGCTCTAAGCTCTAAAAAGGCAATAATCCTGATTATAGGGAGTTTTAGTAGGTGAATTCAAGTCCAGATCCAACATTCACTCATGAAATCAAACCTTTTAAAAGGATGACTGCTCTGTAGGCTAATTTCATTTAAATTAGACAATATCTCCAGCAGAGCTTACCCATGTTTTATCTCTTGATGTGGCCCAAAACAATTCAAAATCATAGGCTTGACATGAACGGGCCTTTCAGCTGATCTTTCTTAGCACCAATAAAGAGGGAGCAGGCCAAATATTGTTTCCACGATGCAGAAATCTGTAAATCCATCCAAATCTGTTTTCCACTTTTTTATAACAATGATGAATAAACATGAAGAATATATACCTTTCCCTCCTTCAATATAAAATAATTTCTCACCCTGCTGCAAGCTGAATTTTCAAAGATTGTCTTACAATGGCAGTTGCAACAAAAAAAATAGGACTGACTGTGGAGTATGTTGAAGGAACTGGGAGATGCACTTGAGAAAGATCAGTGCCCAGAAAAGCCTGTTGAGAAGACAGGTATATAAACAGAGAGAAGAAATAGACTTAGAAATCCAAAGAAAGACCTGGGGACAGAAAGAGGCTGCAGAGCAGAATGCATGAGAAAGACCTGGGGCTTTTTAGCTAAAAAAAATCAGATCAAAAGGAAATTATTTACACCTTGCAAGCAAATAGAGTGAAGAAAGTAACTCCAAATGAGTAAAACTGACTGGGCCAGAGAAGAACAAAATCAGCAGACGGATCCTCGGCAATACAAACTGCCGTATCGCTGCTGCAGTCAATGAAGCTATGGCAATTTATACCAGTTATGCAGTATATCCCTTACACTGTGATCAGTGGAGCAGTGGAGATGATAACTTATTCCGGCTGCCTGGATGTGAATTGGTCCAGCCCTCGTCGCTCTTCTGTCCTAGCAGCACTGGCTAACACAGCACTGTCGGGAAAGCCCCCAAACGGCATAATTTTCATTATCTCCTACTCTGCAAATTAAACTGTTGACATTTTTTTCTAATTCAGACAGGTATGTGCTAGCCAGAACCACAGTCCATCCCACTGAATAAAACAATCCGAAAGGTTTAAAAAAATGGAAATGTTTTTGAAAGCGATACATCGACTGCCCTACCTACTTAAAGTTTGAAAACTGATTTAAAGACCGAGCATTTAATTGGCAACTGCAAATTTTAAAATTAAAAAGTGCCAATTTTGCCTTCCATGAGCTGGAAAAGTATGTCCTGATAGAAGGTAACATCATGTAAAACAGCCATCATTACCAAGTAACACAAATGTTTTTTGTATGTAAAATTGCTTTGTAAAATATTTGCTCCATCTGCTGAAAGTAGCAAAGAAAATTTTCCCTGGCAGCTAATGGCCCATTTCGGCTGTATGGCAAGCGATCCGCCGCGGCTGCGGCTCGTGTTAAGTAGGACGCGAAGGCGGCGCGCAGAACTCGCCGCTTACGGAGCATCATCCGCTCGCCGCTCGCGAGCCCGGCCCTCGCTTCGGATCAGCACGCAGGGCGAGCCTCGCTCCCGCTCGAGAGGCTTTTCGCGGGGCCGGGGCGCATATGCTGTGCCTCCGCGCAGCGGCCCAAAACAGCGCAAAACAGCACAAAACAGCCGCTTGCCTTGACTGCCAGAACAAGGAGGTTAGTCCTCTTTCAACTTTGCAGCACTTAAACTGCTGTTCCTTTTTTCACACCACATGGGGCCGCGGCTTTCTCTCCTGGCTCACGCTGTCGCTGCACGCGCTGAGGATTTCAATATATAAAGATCAAGCGCTCCTCCTAATTCTGCATTCAGCTACATGCACACGCACAAAAAAGCAGAAAGCGCTGGCCTCCTCCTCCGCCCCCCCCCAGTTGCCTCCGTTCCATTGTATCCTTCGCCGCTTCCCAGGGCTCCATTGACAAGCACATGTTCGCATTGTGCCCCGAACTACTTCAACATCTGCTAACAGACCAATAAAAAATAAATAAAGCAGGATGGTTTAGAGAGAGAGAAAGAGATCCTTTCGGTTTCCTCTGAGCGCTCCTGAACGGGCAACCGCAATATGGTGCCGAGATCCCTTCCTGTGGTTTTCATCTGGGAAAACGACGTATGCAGGGAAATCAGATATAAAATCACTACGCCCTGTGCTACCAAAAATCAGAGAAAATAAGATCTTAAAAGCTCTATGAGCTTGTCAGATATTTCTGCATATTTACGCACAGCGTGTTAATTTGAGATCTTGATGATTTTATTCGATACTTTCCTTTCCAGCTCCCCAAATGCTCCATGTGGATTGCTATTTTGTGCATAAAAGCATGTATTTTGTGAGATAGCACCCTTCGTTTTTCAGGGTTCCTCTTGTCTACCCTCAGAGTGAGGAAAACATTACACAGTTGTCATATACTTCTCAAAGCTCTTTTAAAAAAAAATTCATACGCTTGTTTCAATGCAATATTTGCAAGATCAGGACTTTGGGATGATAATACTCATCTCATAGAAAATGCAATCGCTAATATTTGAGTGCATCTTTTATATGTTTTAACTAGATCTCTGCAAATGCACAATCAATTCAGATGCCCTCAGACTGGTAAGATTTTCCTGATTAGTTTATTTTTCTATACTTCAAACTATAAATTTTGTTCACTTTCTTTTGCCCTCCTTTCTGGCTCGCTTCCCTAGGGAAAGGATTTTAATGAATTCCAAAAGTATGATTTAAAATGGAAAAAAGACAGTGCATCGATAATCCGCACATAGTCCCTTCCCAGGAACTCTGCGTGAAGCGCAGGGCTGCAGCAGTGCCGGGGAGCAGTCAGACAAAACCCACAGCGCGCTTCGCAAACAACACACGGTTAAACTTCTTTTATTCTTAGACTTGCCTATGTAATACTTTTTAGATTTTAGCAAAATAAACATTTTTAAAATAATCCAAGCAGGCATTTTATTGCATGCAATAACATTAACGGATTTCAGATTTCTTTAGTGCTCTTGCTTTATCCTCTCCTTCCACACTGTTATTGCTAAAAACTGGCAGTTAAATTCAATTGATTCAAAATATTCTGGATCCATATGGCCTAAAACCCTGGAGCTGAAGTTCTGATATTGCCTCACTGCTGTTTTCTAGCATTTGCCTCTACTCCAGTCCCCAGATGGTGGAAGTAACATTTAAACCTCCTTTCCTCTGCCTTGTACAATAGACCTTGGCACCATTTCAACTGTTTACTCCGGTAATTAACAGCACTGATACCACAACAATTACAACTCCTACAATCTTAACACAATAATGCTATGAATTAGTGAGAGCTAATGGCTGGAAGGTATAGTGGTTCCAGACTGCGAGATCTGTGCATTTTTAGAATAAAATAAAAGGTACAAACAGCACGCTTGCGGTAGACAATGATTACCTAGTAATTAGTTTACACAAAGCTTCCTATTTAATGGCAAAACGCTGTAATTAACGCGTGACAGAAAATCAAAGGGTACTTTGTAAGCATATGAAAAATTAACACTGCAGGCCTATAGTTTTATGTACTGATTAGAAGCATATTAAATCAATAGGACATACAAACCAACAGCTTGCATATCTGATTATTGTAAGTCTTAGGAATGGATATCATGGTTTTAATTTAACCGAGGGATACAATTATCATGCTTTATTTTACTTAGGATTTGGAAATTACCTGAAACATCACTGTGGCAGCTACATAAATGTAATAATAGACTGAATGAGAGCCCCACAGACTGTTCACAGATACAGGGAATATGCGAACTGTTTAGGACATTTTGTTGACAGAGCACTGCCCGTTCTTGGAAATAACTTTCCGCTTTTTTTGTTTTGTGGGCAATCAGGTTCTCCCGTAAGCCTTTGGGTTCTTTCTCTTTTCCTGTTAAACACCACATCAAATTAGAAGAAATTTTAAAAGCCTGTCAAAATGCTGTAAAATGGATCTTTTGTAGAACTGTCAGAGTTTCTGGCCCTCTTCAGGCAGAAAAAATTATCACACCTGCAATCGCATGTGCACAATAGCAGCAACAGCACACAGGCCACTTGCCCAAGAACCCTCTCGCAGACCCTTCGGTGTTACACCAAGACCAACTCAATTGCCTGCACCTTATCCTGCAACTTCAGCAGTATTTGTAGCATTGGTTTAGAGCAAAGTTGATGATGTTACACAAGGTGATCAACAAAGAGGTGAAAACGGCTATCAGAAAGGGAAAAAAACAACGTTAGGAGTCTATACTGCGTTCAAAGACAGCCTGAAATGATAGTGTTCTGGCAATGCCATGTTTCTAAAATTAAGTCTTTGACAGTATGAGGACTGGCTGTTATTTTGACTTGTTTATAAACATACGCTTTTTTCTCTGAATTCCTTACTTCAGCAAAGCAACAAGACATGCTACGTAAGCTTCAGGCTTCTTAGAGGGAACAAAACTCATTCAACTAGTTAAAGATCTCCTCACCACTATTCCTGATTTTCAGATAATCACTAAGTTTATCTAATTACTTATTATAGGACTTCTGAAAGTTTACCAATAACATTTCAATTTTAAGACACAGCCAGCATTTTATCTTGGCCTTTCAAATTGTAGTTTTCCAATAGTAATCAATTGAAAATCCCACAACAAAGTTTGAATATTGCTTTGTTCAACACTGACTGAAATTTGGAGTTTCTGCTTGTTACCACCTTTCGAAAAGATTTTGAGCTCCTGTTACTCATTTTACTGAGCTAACCAGGATATGGTCAATATGAAAGAAAACTGACACAATATTGAGACACAACTGGAGATGGCAAGATTCAAACACTAACATTTAAAACAGGAGGTTATCCATGCACATTAAATAGCTTTTTCTATGACAGATATCTAATGAAGAGGGTTTTTTTGTTTTGTTTTGTTTTTTAGCAACACAGCTGTGTTGCTATGGCCAATTGTAATGGCTTAACCAAAAAAACACTTTTGCTTGTTTTTCCGTGTCTTGTTCCATTCTAGCTTTTCCAGGTCTCTTCTTCTTTATCCCCACACCTATCCGTCTCTCCGTCTCCTGTCTGAGCTTCCTTATCTTTAGGATTGCTGCTCTGTAAACTTGCATCATATTGGTTGTCCTTGTGGTTAATGAACAGCTGCAGTGTAATAAAAGGTAATTCTTAAATTAAACTGACTATTGATATAACAGAGTGATTTAGATACTATTTAGATATGTAGAGTTACACAAGATGGTGGGATGTCTATATGCTCCTATATTATTTTATGTAAAAGGGGACTGTTAAAAGAACAAAAAAGGCAACACTAACAGGTTGGTGACATTATCCTTCCGCTGAGAGGGAAGAGGACTGTGGGGCTGGATAGAAGTGGAGCCTGCTGAAGGATCCTACCGGACTTCACCAACAGGTCCTGGCTGAGTCAGATTCAGAGACCAGGGGCATCACAGACTTTGACAGCCCGGTGTCTACTCCAAAATAAATAAAACAGATCAAATAACATACTTTGCAGACTACTTCACCAGTCTTCAGCTTGAATTCTGAGCAGGCATCTGGGCATCTTTCTTCTTGCTTAACATAAGCACGGCTGCAGTAGGTCTGATTAGTCCAGTGTCCCATCTCTGACGGTGGCCACAGGCGGATGCCCAGGAAAAGGGTATGAAAACAGAGCAAGTATATCCATTCCCCAAATACTCTCCCAGCCACCAACAGTTTGCAGCTCAGAAACTCCCTAAGCCAGAGACAGTGTCAGTGAATTTAATAATCACGGATGGTTTTCTCTCTCACGAATTCATCCAGTCTCACGGCTTAGATCCATATAAATACAGGTGAGATTTTTCAAAACTTGAAAAAATGAAGTGCTGACTTTCAACAAGAGTGAGACGCCCAGCTTCTTAGTGTATTTTGGAATACCACATGTTAATAAGTATTATCTTTCTCTAGATATTCTGAACAGACCCTCATGCAGTTGTCCTAAATACATTCTATATTGTTCGTTCACTTACTCTAGTAAGCAGAATCATTTTTTCTGCTATGCATGGACTAATTGAAGTTTGAATAGATACAGTAAATAGATCGGAAAATCATGATATAACGGCACAAGAGCACTTCACACAGCACACATGCTTCACATGCATATGTTAAACAGGTAAAGTCTGTAAAGTAACATGCTTCCTCCAACAGTCAATCACATTGCAAAGTACAGTTAAACTGCTCAGGTGTTTCAGGACTTACTGATCTTTTCTGCATATAACGGGCCAGATTCTTATGTACTCTCACACTGGAGAATGGTGCTCTCCACAAACAGCCTCAGTGTAGCATGAGCACTTGTGGAGAACGTGGTTCTCCTTGATATTGAATACAACTACAGTCAGGCCTCAGGATGAAGGTTTTCGCATGCTGGCAGACCTAGCAGTGCACAGTAGGATGAAGGCCTTACAGAGCCCTTCTGCATAGTTTGTGAATTCGGCCCTTTATCAGTTGCAAGATAATTGTTCAGATACCTCAGAGGCTACATTAAGTTAACAAGGCAAAACACACTGATAATCTTGTCCTGCATTTTTGTTTGCCCAATGTTATGTTTGAAATGAGGAATCTAAAATCTCATTTTTAGATAGAATAGATTCTTACACAATCCAAACTCACACACTACATTATTTTTAATCTGTTGCCTACTACATACCAATGAGAAAAATCTGGGTATCGTGTCTTAAACTGCTATGCAAATGATGCTATTTGTAAGTATTAACATAATTTAGTGCTTACAGTCATAGTCTCATTTCTAATAATTCTACCAGAATGGAGAGTCTTTTCACTGTACTCTTAGCCTGCAGGATAGTCTTTCATCAAGAAGCTGAATTTTTTAATAACCTGCCAGCATACGTTTTGTATGTGGCAGCCTATGCCAATGACACAATGTCTTCATTATCGAAAGAAACAGGTCTACATACTGTAATAGGACATTAAAGCATGCCTGTGCTCATAAACTAATGCTTTGATGTTTAAATGTGTATCATTTCAATGGTATTCTGTAACAAAGGATGATTTTAATCCTCTGCTCTCTATGGTAATACTCAGTGGAAACTTCAATTCATTATATATAAAAAAGGTCTCCCTGTCTACAAAAGAGGGCTCAACTCAGAAGGCAGAAAAATGTGAACACTCATATTCAAACAAGATGCTCAAAATGGCAGCAAGTTTTGCTCTTCTGGCTAAGCTAACTGGAATACTGGTCTGGATTTATGGAAGCTTTCCTGCTGACTGTAAGAAGTTAGATCAAATATATCATTCCATATATATTTTCCAACTTCCAACAAATGTTTATGTTTAAGGGCTTCTAAAAGGTTGACTCCTGGCTGCATCAAAGCTCCACTTAAATGCAGTATAAAAGCAAAAACAGAGAAAGCCAGTTATCACTATACCCTTTATTCAAAGCCACTTAGCCATGGGCGAATTAAAAAGGCAGAGAAATAGGAACACTAAACTAACATGAGGTAGTACCACTTATATAGGGAATTTATACCAGCAAAGACCTGGACTTGGTGGAAACTGTGTTTTATCATGTCTTCTGCTCCCACTCCATGCCTTCTGCCACGGTGGCTGCAGGATCTGGGTATATCCTGCTAGGTTTATGTGTACCCACACTGCTCAGTGGCCAGGCAATGCTTATATCACTCGGACTTGCCCAGAGTGAAGGATCCTTAGTAGGTGTGAGAAATTGTTATGTTAAGTTCTGTGTTATAACGTGGCATTATTTTGTAGCTGTCAAAAGCAATATAATCAGCACAACTTGAAATTTTAATATACAATATAATTCAATCAAACAAAAACTTTTAAACATTTTTGATTGAATTAAAAAAAATTCAAAAGTGCTATAATGACTTGTTTATGTAAATTTAACAGTTCTTTCTGGATACATTCCTTCTGGCTTTAAAACAGTTACACTACAAATGAATTTGGCACAATACACAGAAATATCAAATGCTTATTGAAATTAACACATTTAAATACCAACGAATATTTGAACTACAAATAGTTCACTCAATACCAGAACTAATGAAGTTAGCTGGATTTGTGATCTGTTTATTCAAGGCTCCAGCTGAAGCTTTTTCTGTAGTTGAGATGTACCATGGTACAATCTCTTCCTGTCCTGGGGATTTCTAGGAATAACCCAGTGCATGAGTTCATACTTTTTTCCTCAGTTAGGTATTTATAGGATCTCTCTCTTTACCTAAACATCCACTGTAATGAAACTTGTAGGATTAATGTTCTCTGAGACCTCAAACGTTCTGTCCTATACAGCTGAAAATAGCCAACAGCTTTAAAAATTATTAGTAAGGACAAATGTACAGAAACAATAATCCTTAGGAAGACAGGTTAAAAAGTGACCAGTTTGCATCTGGCCTCAAACCAATCAGCATTGTTCAACTATATTAGTCCAACATTTATTCCAATAATGCTAAGTTTCTGCAAGGCTCTACCACCTGTATACTTTTATTTATACATGCCCTCACTTTGGATAAAAAGCACTAAGAAAGATTTTCGTGTTATTGCATATGAATTAAATGGTATGACATCCAACTATTCCACAGTTGGATGTCAGACATTCACTTATATTTTGGAATATTTAACTGTCCTTTTTTATTTGTATTACTGTAATCTATTACTTTGCACAAGCCAGCCTGGATTCTGTAATATCAACTCTTACCAACATCTTAAAATGAAAGCTCAGAGAAAAGATTTACGGTTAGGAGCCACTCCAGGAGAATATTAAGGAGTCGTGAGAACAGACAAGACACGCGGCTCCTTGGTTACTTACATGGGCCCATTTACTACTCCAGATCTCCGGGCTGTATCTCTGCCGCTCCTTCTGAAGCCAGGGGTAGCATTTCAAATGCAAGATAACGTCACAGTAGGCAGTGCCGTTTCCTCCAGATTCATCGTTCACTTTGAACAACCAGCGCTGCACTTCCATGTTGTCAACGATCAGCTGACTGAGAATATCAATCATCTGTGGACCAAGCAATGACACAAAGACACTTTGCGCTATGACAATATTAAACTGTTCCCACATTTAGACTTACAGTTCTCTAATATTTGGACTTAAAATTTATTTTATAACTATAATTTCTGTTTCTTAGAGATGCTTGTGTTGTTACAGTTATCTTGGATCCCGAACGAAAACAATCCTGAACGTTTTTGGTCGAAAAACCTATTGCCTACCTCCTGCGCTTGAATCCACCCGGGCAGGGTACCAGACAGCAACAGAGTCTTAAACGGGCAACGGAGCTGTACTCTGCAAAGAGGAACTTGCTTCTTCAGGTGTCTTTGCTAGATCAGGATCTTAGGTTTTGGGTAATCAGTACAGCTCAATAAATGGTTTTGACAGGGAATAACATGGGATGGACAAGACTATTTGCAAAATCTGAGAAACAGTTGTGCCAGATTCTAGCATCCGCAAAACATCTGTGAAATTCTCCTACTGGAGAGTACATTATATGGTTATAAATATATGAAGGAGTTATGAGACAGGCTTCATAAAAATGCTGCTAATTATTTATCTGTATATGTACACAGACTTACAAGACTTTAAACTGCCTTTTGCCCAGCTAGTGTAGTATGCAATTGGCCTCTTAGAAACTGCGAATGCCATTGAACCTGGTGAAAGTATTATCAGATCTTGTTGCACTGCATGTATTTTGAAATAGTAATCTTTGGGACTCCTTGTTTATTTTTTGGACTTTGACCTCAAATAGAATTTGTGTGTGTTCCTGGTGCTATTATTTGTGGCTTTCGAGAACCCCATAAATATGTTTGTCCTGATGACTCCCCTACAGTAATGAAAAGGATCAATAATATTGTAAGGACTGTACCAATCGAAAGAGTTATGTGCTATCTTTAAGTGAAAATTGAATTGCGCTTTAATATAGTGTCACCTTTCTTTGATTATTTAACCAACAAAGTCCATATTTCATACAAGCAAACAACAGAAGTAGAACTTTTGTAACATTGCAGTATGAATCAAAAGTATTAGATTCATATAAATTATTTAACAACAAATCAAACAGTTTTTTTTCAGATCATCAATCATGTATTTGTTTATTCCTACTATGGAAGCTGCAATACATTTGTGTATCTGAGATTATTTTCAGTGCTAAAGGTGATTAACAAAAATCAAAGCAATGTGAAAAAACTCTCTAAGCAGTAGGAATGCTTACAGATAATTGCTCTGATTATTTTCCTGTATTAGTTGTAGCACTGCTATAAAAAAAATACTTAAAAAAATCCACCAACAGACCATACTTAGACATATCATTGCAAATTGCAGAATTAGCTTATAGAATGAAATATTGAGCCCCTGAATGCAAAATAAATATATATGTGAAACGAACACACTATAGAAAACTCCTGTGGCTTGTTATTACTTTTAAAAATTTGAGTTTAGTAATATTTTTGTTTTTTTCCTACTGGCCATGCTAACAATATAGGTGAATTTAGCAATGAAAAGCCAGATAGAAGGTAAAATTTCGGTTGCAGATATGCTCAGTGAATCTGAATTTGAACAAGCTGATTTTATAAATTTGTGAAATTTTCCTTTCATCAAACACTTCGTTTCCCAGAAATTCCTGTTGTATTTTCAGTCACTGGTGAAACTTCTATTAATTTCATTGAGGCCATGACTTTATCCATGGCTCAGCAACCCAAGCTGTTTGAAGTAACTAGACCAAAAGGCCCTATGTATCCTCAAGAAGGAATCTGAGGAACACCAGAACAATTGGATTACTTCTTGACTGGGATATGCATTACTTTTAATTGGTGAGATACAACAGAAGAAAAAAAAAAAAAGAAGAGAGAAACCTCATACATGACTTAAACTGAGTTAGAGTCTAATCAATTTAGTTATTACAATTATGCAGGTAGCAGAGCAAAGTCTGCATCCTACCTGGTGAAAACAAACCTCTGCTTGTTGCCACGCCGCAGACCACCTCCTGCTTACCTGCTCGTTGCTGTAGATGTCGGATTCTCCAGGAGGGGTCGGCACACAAGCGCTGGCAAAGATGCGTTTGCTTCCAGACTTGGTACTATAGAGATGAGCCACTTCTGGCACTGAGCCTAATATAGGCACGTTTAACATGTCAGCCACTGCTAAGTCATCTTTGTGGGGTACCCCTCCGATAATGTAGGCATCCCTGCTCTGGATAAGAATTTTTATTTTTTTGATTGTCTTGGGACTGTACTTCAGCTGCGTGGCTAGGCACATGTGATGGCTCTGTATAAAGATAACATTATTCTTGTTAAAAGGTGTTCTTTTCTATTCCATAAACCTAATTTATAATGTTGCACACAATAAATACATTATTAATAGCAGGCTGGGTTATGACCTATCCTGTAGCTTAGCAGTTTAAATTGATAAAAGCTGTTGGGGTGAGGCTCCATAATCGTGCACATCTTTAGTGTGTTGGAAATGGGCTCACTGGGAATAGAACTAATTACTACACATCTGTATTTATTTGATCCATGCGGAATTATCCTTCTGTCAGTCGGCAAAGAAGCTGGTGGCCTTTGGATAATAGTGATTCATCTCAGCAACACTTCTGGCATGGTTTAACTCTAAAGCGCCTAAAAATCAATACAAAAAATGAAGAAAAACCCCTATAGCAGAGAACGTATTTCACCATACAGTTCAGCAGTATTTTAAGTGATTCCCTGAGAATAAAACACTTTGATTTACCAAACCTTTCACTGATCACATTAAATTACTGGGGATATACATTTCCATTATACAGTAGTTCTGACTGCTACTGTAAACTCAACTTCAGAATACTCAGGGAGGGGATAGTAGCTTTTTGTTGTTTAAAGTACAAGTGTTTCAACTTTTTGGAAGTAATTTTTCATTTCTTCTAAAAAAGAAAATATCTATTGCTGGCCAAGCTGCTCAGAGATGCCATAATCTGTAAATTTAAACTAAGAACACCAGTCATGGTAGGTCAAATCTCAGAATTATTTGCTATAACACATCCTGTGCATCATTTGCAGATAACCCAGCTATCTTTTTCTAAAGGCATACAGGTTCACTGGGACAGATAGAGATGGATATTATGGATGAATATTACAAGAGACATCCATTGCAAAAGATTGCCATAAATAAATCATAATGAAAAGGGAGTCTTCTTTACATTGAGATTTCATCTAATTTAGACCCAGTTCAGGAAAGCATTACTTTTCAGGGTAGCTTAAATACTGAATTTGTTAGGGATTTCCAGGATTGGGAAACCCAGAATATTTTCCTTCAAAGTCCTGGGTGCTCCTCCCCAGAGACTGAAGCACAAATCCTGATTCCACTTCATGGACGGGGACGACTGTGAAACTGAGATGGAGGAGCCCCTAGAAGCGGGCCAAAGGAATCTCTCTTGTCCCTTCCTCAGTGACTTCTCATGCCAAGCAAATAGCTCCCAAAAGTGCCCAAGTCTCTCCGTGAAGGAGCAGGACGTACTGCAGGGAGATCTGAGCTACATGTCAGAGAAATGAGATAACTCTTCAAACTTCTAGCAGGAAAAGGGAGTCACAGAAGCTACAGGAGAAAAGAGAGAACGAAAGCGTCCTGGAGTCTTTTTTCTTTTGTCAGTTTTAAAACAGACACTCTTAATGTTCTGATTCGGTTGTTTCATCTCTCTCGAGCGCTGGTCTAAAAGCAGGGAGATGGGCCACGCTGCTGGTCTCGTGGCAGAGTTCGGCCATGTAGAGAACAGGATCAATTCCCAGCCCCGGTCACTCGCTCCCTGGGGCCACGAGCGGTGATGTAGGGAAGAGATTTGCTTTGTGTCTCTCAATAATGGATTTTACAGTTAATTAAGGAGTGCAGGGAACAGGCTGTAAAATCTAGTTCATTCCTGCTTTGAGAGTGGTATGGCTGCCATGACATATGGTAGCGCGAGTGAAAGAAGGTAAAAGCAGAAGAACTGAGGAAACCTCAGAATTCCAGCATGACGCTCAACAGAATAATGATTAGTAGCCAAAAGGCTAGTTCTTGGTTCTCCAGCCTGTTGATTTAAAAAAAAAAAAAAAAAAAAAAAAAATCTTGAGATCAGGAAAACTGAAGTTGGCATCAGCTTCACCATGATGGGCAAAGCTACGGCTACACAGTTTGACTTGCTGCTGGTTGCGAATCAGCATAGCTTAACCCTGTCTCAGCACTGCTTCACCTCGCACCTGGCTGCATGGAGGCACAAGAGATATTGTAATAGCTAGCAAACACCTAAGGACAAAGGCATATGGACACCCCCTTTCTCCCAGTCCCTCTCTGCCACCCCTCTGCAGACACAAGCGCTGGCACAGTAACTTTAGATACATTTAGGTACAATGGAAAGGTTTTATGCAATAACCCAGATGAAAGATACTTAAGAAGAACCTAGAAAGCTCTAATCATTACACAGATGAAATGACAAGCTAAATTCATGGTCACTGAAGCCAACGGGTGACTTGCATCAGTTAGGAGTACAGATTCTTCCTCACACAAAAGATATATCCTATATATAGGACACATTAGCTACTATATGGTAAAGGACATATGCCTGGTGAAGACAAGGCAGTTTGAGGATTTCATATATTAACAGGTATACCACACTGAACAGCCAAGGTTATACCTCAGCCTGTATCATGTAAAACCTATGATTGCCCATTCTCATCAACGACACTCGGCAATAAAACACCTCTCAGCACGCTGTAACTGGGTGAGGAGCATGACCATATCCACGAGAGCCACGTAGCCCTTGTAAATAGGTGAGCCCCCTACACCTGAGTATGCAGACATGTCCCAGTAAATCACAGCTGCGTAACTGTCACAACTGGGCTTCACAGGATTGTTTCCTCTTCACCTGTAAAACAAGCTTTGCTCGAAATGTTTCAACAGAAATTGGAATGTCTGAAAATGGTCTGCTTTTACATTAAAACTATTTCAGGCAAACCACTGTGACCAAAAATCAGTTGGTAAATGCATATTCTATTCCTGGTCAGCATGTCTGTGTTGATCAGCACGTCTTTCAGTCCATAAAATGAAGATTTTTAGAAGATATTTTTGGCGTATTTTACTCAGAAGGCTCCTTAAAGCTTCTGACATGTGGTAGGCTAGGACTGGAGAAATGAGCTAGTATCCAGAGGAAAAAAGCTACAGCTGTCAAAGTTCAACTGAAAAAGAATAAAACATATCCCTGGTGTTTATCAAGGATTTATCATCCAAGTAATTTACTTTACAAGATGAAGGGCCAAATTATGGCTCAGCACAGGCATATGCAATGTCAGTAAGTTTCCAGTGTTCAGATAAAAGGCCTAAACTAAAGAGAAGCCAGCTCTTAAAAACACACATATCATTTTGATGATTTTCTCTAACTTGAGAGAAAAACACATTCATATGTACAGAACACAGTCTTAACTATGGCAAAACTAGCAGACAGCTCTGACTCAGTAGTCCCTTCCAGTACTGTTTAACAGCTAAGCACTTTTCACACATTTTCAAGAACAGAAATGAATTCATACATATACTTAAGTGCTTTGCTGAACAGCATGCTACTACAGAGCTACATTTGAAAAGCAACATATTTAGTAAATATAAAAAGCTTTTTTTACCTTTTGAAGCCACTAATTTCAATCAAAATATGGTACAAATTATGAAACAAATACTTGTTTATCAAAATACTTGGAGAGGGATCTTAATATATTTTGAAGACAGGAGTAGGGCTTTGAGTATAGACACTAAAGAGATAAAATGTATCGCAAAATTTCATAAAAGTTGAATCTCAGCTAAGATACTGTGGACTTAATATTTACAATATATAATTCTTCACTGTATGGTAGCCTCACTGCATTGCAGTATTTTCAGAAACACTGTACATAGTATACAGTAGTTAAGGTCTTTTTTTAGACTGTGTTCCAGCATGTGGATTTAAAAATGGCTTGACAGGTTGAGATCTAATATTTCCGTATTACCTAATCTAAGTAGTTTCAAGTTCTGTTCTTTAAGAAGCTCTAAATTGGATTTCATTGCAACAAATACTACAAACACATGAATGATTGGATGCTGGGCTACCCAGAGATAAAGTCTAAGTAATAAGAATGGTTTATTGCTATGATTTGCTTAGAGATATAAATCTATCAAGTTCACAGTCCCAAACATATACTATGAATGGACAGTGGTCTATAGGTAGCCAATATAGGACTATCTCAACTAAGTCTATAAAGCTAAACTGGGATATTTATTTCCAATGCTCTTAACTAGTAGTCTAATCAGTAAAGCTCTTAAACTTGCAATAATATTTCACTGATGTGTACCAGAGCGTTACAAGTTATAAAATTTCCAATTTAATTTTACTGCATCCCTCAAGCTGTAGTAATTAGAAGACAAACTCACAGGGAAGCTGTTTATAGCTTCAGGGGTGAGAATTTTGAACCTGTCCTGCAGGTCACCCATGTCCTCAGGGTTCCCAGATCTAACAGCTGCCTGCAGACCCAGGAGTTTATTGTAATACTGCAGTAACTCCTCACTCAGATGAAGGGGGCAGATGTAGATGACGTCCACGTTGGCATCTAAAACAAAGGGGCACAATGTTCATTACCGGGAGAAAGGTAGGGTCCGTTCAGAACAGCTATCTGATCATCCCTCATTGTTTGCTAACAAACAGCTTCCCTAGAAGAACATGGAAAGTAAAAATGAGATCTGTAATTCCCAAATCTTCATGGTTTAACTGATTTTTCTGTGCTTCAGCGTTTCTCTGAAGACAGGTCAGCAGCCCAAAGAAATAGCTAGTTTTCAGAATTCAATCTGCAGAACATACTGGGGGCAGAATTTTGAAAGTGTTGCAGGGGGATTTATCTGCACGACTCACATTAACATCAATGGGAATTGTGCACTGCTTTAAAAATATATCCCATTAACTTCAGTAAATTATAAAACTGAGCTATTAAGTTTAGAAAGCTGATGAAATTGCAGTTTCATACTCTGCCTTGATTTTGCATGGCCTGTTCCTATTCTTGTCCTGTCCACATAAAAGCTCACGGTAGGATACCATTAATAACTATTGCTGAGCATGTGAGTGGGCAGATTAGCTAGTTAAATACCACAGTGTGAAAATCTGTTTTTTTGCATGTGAAACAACTTGGGCTGAAAGACAGTGTATACGCAAACACTTAGAGGTGGGAAAGTGAAAGGCATTAATATATGTCATTTTGGAAAATTTAAACCACTATGTTCTTCTAAAATAAGAATGTTAATAGATGAGCTAATGAATTAATTGGCCTTGCAACATCAACAGAATATGCTGCCAAAAAGCACTCCTAGATTTTGATCCAACTCCTACCGAAATCAGTAGGAAGTCTTTCATTGTCTTTACTGGGCACAGGAATAAGAGCCCTGAAAGTGCCAGGGACAAGTGCTATTAAATGGGAATGAATCAGAAGCAAAGCAAGTATTGGAGTAAGGAAACCCTGAACCTAACGCTATAAAGGATTGAGATACCCTGCTCGTTCACTTTGTTTTGCCATACTGCTGCAGGCAAACAACCCACACTAAAAATGTCAGGCCAGAATCTCAACTAAAGCATTACAGCACCTGACAGCCAGCCCCATGCCTCAGCCCTGGTGGAGCCTTTATATAACACAGACCATTGCGGTACAACTTGTTAAAATAGTTAAAAGAACAGTTCACTAGATCTTCAGTCAATATTCAGTATCACATTTAGGCATTTACTCAGACTTGCAAAATCAGCCTGAAAATTTATCAATCAGGGTGCAAAAAGACTACTCGCCCATGTTGGCTGTAATGCTGAAAGCACTGTCAAAAACTGGCAAGCCCAAGTGAGTTTGGTGAATAAAATGCTGCAAAACAGTTTATTACTCTAACACTACCCTATAAACAGATATAAAAGCCTGCTTTGGACACAGTGTGGCTCCAGAGACAGATTAGGTAGTAGCAGGTCGCGTCAAGCATGGAAATCCTTCTAAAGAAAAAGAAAACCAGTATGGTAAATGCCAACGTTCTTCTGCCGAGCACACGTAAAGCATCTGATGTAGTTAATAATTTAGTTAATAATTGACTAGTTTGTATCTTACTTGTGATCTATCTTATATTCTACAGTGGAACCAGTTTTCATGTTCACAGATTTTAAGGTGAGAAAGAATGCCCGTATAATGTGTTGACTTTGTCCCTTTAAGTTTCTAAATATCATTTTAGAGGAAAAAAAAAATCTATGTTAAAAACTGAAAAAAAAAACCTGTACTATGGAAAAACAACATTAGTGCCTAGATAATATATAAAGGCAATTACATTATTATTTTAGGCAACTGTAAATTTCTACATCTAATATATTTTTGTTACAAACTTACTAAATGGCATTTATAAAATAATAATGATACTGAAATATATATGAATCATGTAAAGTATGTCATTCCAGGGAGCCAATGAAGTTGGTCATTGACAAACAATATTCTTCATTGCTTTGCTTAAAAGAGGACTGTCATTCCAGCAAAAACTTTTTAATGTATGCCTCTTGCCTCATTTGCTAATTAAAAAAAAAATGGTTTAAATAAGGGCTTGCTCTTTTCTAGCACATCTTTCTCCCCATATGAGCCTGAATGCACACTAGCAGAATTAGCTACCTAATTTTGTAGAACACTAAGCACTTTTGATCATTTGTGGTGCTCAGCATGCCACAGGATCAGGCTGCTTTCCTTATCACAGAGTCAGAGAGAATCAATAGGCTCTTCTTATGAAGAACTTGGACAGGAGCAAATGGCATAGCAGATAAATTACTTCTGAGCTTATATGTTCTCTATATTTAACATTAATACAGCAAGAAAGTCTCCATCAGTCATTCTCTTTTACTCACAAATATGGGTAAACAACAATCAAAACACAGGCAGGCAACAGCTCATAACATACCCAGTATGTCGCACAGCCTTCCCATCTGCAAATTCTGCTGAAGAGCAAGGTCAGGAATATGCTCACGGATGCACTGGGAATACCCTGGAAAACAAGTGAAGTCCACCCGAAGTCTATTCAGAACCCCCCTGGCATATATTTGAAATACAGTCTTTTTTTTTTTTTTTGATAAAAAGACTGTAATACAAGTATTTCAAATGGCAAAGATGGTATTGCATAAATTACATCATCTTTATGAATTTATGTTATTAATGAACTGTTGTAACATCATTTTTGTGCGACATAAGATTCAGAATAAAGACCTAAATGTTACAGACTTGGAAAGCTTTATAATTCAAAACTACAAACATGTGAACATTTTAAGTCTTTTATGCTGCTGTATTTTTTTTTTTTTTTAAACAAAAAAAAACGTTATCATCATTAAGTGAGAATCCTGGTAGAGTGGTACATTTTGTCCTTCACACAGATAAAAGACAACAAAAAGACTTCATTAAAGAGATGTCTCAGTGATACCTGAGCACTCTGTTACAGAGGACAAATGAGTGGCAGTCTGTCTGAGCTAGGATTTTCTGCTTGGAGATTAGACTTCCACCTGATTGTATACTCGCATTTTAAAAGACTGCTGCAAATGACACGACCATTGTAATTATAATCTCTAATTCTGTAGATTTTAAATTGAGTTAATTCTAAATTAATCAGTGTGTATATACAATCACACACACATCACACACATCGTGTACTGCTAGTTGCAAGCCGTGATTGAATCAATAGCAAATTCAGGCTGACACTCAGTGTTTGACAAATTCTTGACTGATCTGTTAACAAACTTTCCATATATCTGCACATGACTAATCACCTGAAACTTAGAAAAACTTAGTCTGACTAAAAGTTGTGCAGTGTTGCAGTGCTTTCATTTTGAAAGATAACAACAGTAGATCTTCCAGGCAAAGTTACCTCTTTTTTCCTGTGAGGACAACCGTTGTAGAAAATCAGTTAGCACACCAAGATGATGTGGCAATGCCACTTTGCACGCGGGGGAGCAAACATAATAGAAATGGAGAAATGGAAATGACCAGTTTTATTCATAGTAATTTTTCTTAAAACTTGCGCATTGTATCTAGCACAGCGTACCACGTACCTGCAGAATTGCATCAAGATAGAAGATACTGAGCTTTGGGCCACATCTAATGGTGAACTACAATAATTTGAAAAAGCTTGTTCCGATTACTTTAACTTGAGACTCAGGGCTTCATTTTTTTCTCTAAGGTAGAAACCAATTTAAAGCCACTAACAATGTTGCTCAACAGTTTCAAAGGATTCACATTTCAAACACGGGAAGTAGCTCATTTCCCCACACTGAACTGCTCACGAAAACACATTTGTTGTGAAGGAATTAATCTAAGCAGGAAGATTACATGCAAATAGCACTTGGAAAATTAATAATTACTTAAAAGAGATAATAGTTAATATTTGCTATGGAATAAAAGTTAAAACTTGCATGTGCCTATAGTTCTGCAGATACACTACAACATTATACCAACTACCACATGTACTTTTCTAAAATAAGTTAATAAAACATTAATTCACAGTATATTAGCTCAAATAGGCAAGAGCCCATTTGATTTAATGAGAGGAATATTCACTCCTTGTGAATCCTTCACCTTCCAGCTGACATTACCAACCACATTAATCCTCACACCTGACACATTTCTTACACTCAGTTCTTACCTGGCAGGTCGTCCGACACTGCTTGTTAAAGGCAGACGCTTAATATTCCATTTTGTGCAGCTTAAACAAAATCCACCCAGAATAAATGACCTGCACGGTGATCACATTCTAAAAGCTCCACCACAGCTATAACCTGGGCCTTCGTTCCTGGTCTGCTGTGTGCAGCTGGTTTATGCATTACGAACATTTTGCGCTTCCGCGTTTGGTCTGAAACGTGTGAAATGTTTCACATAAATTTGCGTTTGCCAGAAGCCGAAGCTCCTATTTCGATTCAAAGAACCACTGCTTTAGGTGCCATACGCTGGCAATCTGATCAAATTAAACTCCGATTGTGTCCGAAAGCAGCGACGTTGGCAGACGCTGGCAACGGCGGAGCACTGGAGGACGCGCCCGTTCGTTTGCGCGGGCACCCGGGCGCTCCGCCGGCCGCGCTGGTCCACGGCAGGGGCCCCTGCACAGGGACCACCAAGGATTCTGATTTCTCACTTCAGCGGCACTGAGAGGACGCTGAGGGCCTTCCTCCCTCGCGCTAGTTTTACGATAGCGTGTGTTCAATGACTTCAGTGGAACGATCCCAGTTTGCACAGGGGTAAGGGGAGGCAGAGTTATAGAAGTACTAAAAAGGGGCGAGTGAATTAATGGCAAAGGGCCTCCTTTCACCTCCTCTTTCAACCTCAGCCATGACCTAATGGCCCTTAATTGCTATTTTCTTCATAAATTTTGCCTGTCCCAAAGCATCCTCCCTCAGCAAAGAATCCAGAACAATTTTCAAACTTGCCTTTGAAGACAGAAGCAGCAGCATAAAGCGGGGGAGCAGGAGGGGTGAGACAGTTCAGCCGCAGTCCGAGGTCGGAAGGAGGAGGAGGACAATATGCTGTCCAGGACACAGCCACCTTGGGCCCCTCAGTGCTCGGGATGGGTCTAATAAATAATACCTAACTTTTCCCACTATACTTGGCACGCCTACAGTTTAACTGAAACAGCTTTTATGAAAAAAATCTAGTGTTTGTTTTGGTGAAACAAATGGAAACTATAATTTGATCCCTTCACTTTCCCTTCTACTAGATTATTTTCAGAAACTTGACACGAGCCTGAACTTGTTCTCAGAATGAAAAATGCTGAAAAACCCAGTTACGACCGTATCTCGGTTTATTGGAATTCCACTTACATGAGAAGAAAACCAGACTCTGACTTGCCCTTACTGCTGCAGCCAAGGAAACGTGAGTGGAGAGTTTCAGGCTCTGTTTTCGGCCAACAAGACTGAAGAAAGAAATCATCTACTCTGTCCCAGTTTTGTAATTTAGACACATTTTTATGATGACCCATGACTCAGGCCTTAAAAAAAAATCCCATTGGAATCAGCTGACATTTTGCATATTTAGTCCTCTTTGACTATGAAACACATGTTACTGGTTCGAGCTGTCTCGCCTGCTACAAGCCTATTCAAATAAACTTCTTTAATCTAATGTTCCATAAGGCTAAATAAAAGAAGGCAAAATGTTTCAGTATCATAGCTAAGGATATTTAGCAGTTCTTTTCCAAAACAAATATTACAAGATATGGCAGCTCAAAAGCATAATTGGAAAATACCTGAGAACAAACTACTCAATGCTGGTAACTGGAAGCATCCTAGTAATTGGCCTAAAATTTTACAAATGTTTTTAAAAATTATAAATGTGCAGGAGCAGAATAAAAAAAGAAATGTCTATTCTTATATTTAAAAGGTTTTTAGTTCACAGACTTGTTTTCATGTTTTCAAATTTTAAATATAAGTCATTTTTAAAATTATAAAAAACAAATCTGCTCAACTTCTAGTCATTTTATTTTATGCTGACATTTCTCAAAAAATTTCAACCTTAATATTGCAAAAGAAAAATGCAATATCCACATTATTTTTTAATAAACTAAATGCTTACCATGGTATAAATCATACACACACAAGACCCTATGAAACTCTGCCAGAACTCTCAATATAGTTGATGTATTTATTATAAACGAACACAACATCTTTTTCAAACAGCACCTTCAAATCCCTCTCTTGGATGATAATATATTTCCTCCATGCCTTACTTAAATTAGGAAACCTATTTTCTAAGAAAACATCTGCCCTCAAACTATCTTTACTTCTGCCTTTTTTCTTCATTAAGGGACAAAGTTCCACTTGAGC